>NC_071390.1:77097589-77708423 GCF_022682495.2 Desmodus rotundus
ACCTGTCATCTTCCCAGGCTCCCCCATTTCCACATCAATCTGTTTTGAATCTTCAAAATATCTCTACCACCAGCCTGTCATGTTCCCTCCCCTCTCCTAGTGACTCAAAGAGAAAATCTTTATTTGATATTTTAAAAGAAACTGACATAATTTTTTTAGGACCAGACTGCACAGAACAAAAAAAAAAAAATCAGTGAAGTCACCAATTATACCAAGTATAATTGGTAAACAGTGGTTTAAAATGTTTAAAACATGAAACAACTTTAAAAGTCTATGTAGAAACATCACCACACTGACAAATCTGGTGGACACTAAATATTGCAGACATCACAAATCATCAACTCTTGAATTCAACTTTTAACAAAACACATAGAAGTGTAAATGCAAATTATTTATTTTACAAAAAACTTCTTTCCCAAAAGTGAACATCATGGCTTAGTGAAACTGATATATTTGCAAATGGGCTGACCATATCTCCAAACGCAATAAAATAGCAAATCTAGAAATAAAAATATTGCCTGTGGAAAAGCCTATTCTATGCTTTTATAAGGCAAATATATTTTAAAAGAGAATCTTTGATGAACAAGAAGAATGTCTAATTCCCATTTGTGTGTTTTCTTTTCTTTCTTTTTTTTTGCGGGGGCGGGGGGGAAACACAAAAAATTCGAATACTTTTGAATGGCCCCAAGTACAGCCCCAGTGCAGATGAGCACAGCAAGTGGACCCGAGACCAAGGAGAATACCCACCGTCTACAGAGAAACTCTTTCCATGCTGGTCAGTACCATCATGGTGCTCAGTATCCTTAAGGGAAAGATTCTGGGATAATATTATCTCTGATTACACATGAAATCAGTGTGCTGTGCAGTTCACTGAGAAATCTCTTTTAGTTTCACAAAAGTCAGTGAAACACATACAACACAGAGACGCCAACGAAAGTTCACTAAAATGCTTCAATCCAGAAAATAATGTTGGGTTTTATTTATAAACTCACAGGATGATTCTTAAGATTTTGAAATCAGCCCTGGCTGGTGTGGCTCAGTGGACTGAGTGCTGGTCTGCAAACCAAAGGGTCGCCATTTCCATTCCCAATCAGGGCACATGCCTGGGTTGTGTGCCAGGTCCCCAGTTAGGGGCATGCAAGAGGCAACCACACAATGATGTTTCTCTCCTCATCTTTCTCCCTCCCTTCCCCTCTGTCTAAAAATAAATAAATAAAATCTTTGAGAGAGAGAGAGAGAGAGAGCGCGAGCGAGCGTGCGAGCGCTCATGGCTCGTGCGAAGTATTGGGAGTTGTAAATGCAAAGTCAAATCTTCCCAGTAGTAATTTCTACTGCCACCTTGTAGGTAACTCAACTAAAAGTGAAAATGTTCCTGTCACAAGTACTCTCTGCTAACCCTCTTGCTGAGTTTTAAGGGGCTTCTAAAATACCAAGCTCATCTCCCTCATCTCCCTCAAACCCAATCCCAGAGAGGAAGTATTATGGTAAAGAGTTTGGGGCTCAAATAGGTGGTCTTGGCTCTTTTCCTCTGAACACTTTCCCCAAACTCAAAGCAGTTATTTTTGTCATAGTCCATCATACCATGCTCCCTCATAAAGATTCCTTTAATCAAAGGCTCCATGACTAAAATGACTAAAAAACCACCCTTGAAAGATGCTGAACCATGTTCACAATATAGTGGGTGAAAGGACATGAGTTACAAAAGCAGCTTTTTAGGGGTGGCTCTGTGGCAGACACTGCAACTTAATGCCTCAACACCTATTCCTACACTCCTCTGACCCTCGCTATCTTTGCTTGAGGTGCTGGAAAAGGTAAAATAAAATCTCTTACTCTGTTCAGGATCCCTTGGAGCTGGGCTAGCCACATGAAACAGTTCTCTAACCAATGAAACAAAAACCAAACCCAGTCAAACAGCAGGGCCAGGGATACCATCCGGACAATCCTCTTGAGAAACACAGAAAATGTGCGACCAAGTACCTAAACCAGCCAGCCAGCCACACAAAGGCTGAGACCTAGACCACCAGACGGCATTCACATTGCACCAATTAGAGAGCTCAGCTCTCTGCCACTCTGTGCCCTCCCCTCCCGGCTTGGCTCCTCTGCTAATACCCTATACCTCCAACAATGCGGATCCACCCCTCCACCCTGTTTCTGATAGTCCACTTGCATCAAACTCTTCGAATTCAAGGAACTGCCTCTCCGTTTCCATCCACTCTCTCCCCTCCTCCATGACACTGAAACCACCATGAGCAGTGATCTCCATCCTCTGTTAATGCATACCCGAGCAGCACTGTGTGCCAGGCATTGTTCTGACTGCAAGGAACGCAGCCATAAAGGAGGACAAAGTACCATGTTGTACAATCCTATGACAAGTGTGCCTCCATGACACATTTACAACATCCAGGCTTCTACTGCACCCATCACCAAGAATCCCTCCTTCATTTATCTTTTCACAAACAGTTACAGAGTACCCACTGTAACTCACAAAGTGTCACAGGCACTTCATGAAAGGATGTTACCTTCCTGACCTTCCCAGCACCTGCCAGATATACTGAGCCTGACATTTAACTGACTAGGAAGCACTAATGGAATCAACAGGTAGCAACACAACATCAACTGCAGGCTATCCACCGGAGGACTTTCTTCTCCTTCCACCTGATTTTCCCATTATTTACTCCCCACAACCTCTAGTCCTGTTCTCTTACCTTCCCAAGTACTTTTGTTTTTAATTTATTTTCTCTATCTGCTCCAAAAATTATGAGTCACATGTTTTTTATGGTATACCTGGAGATCCTTATACCCAAGCACTATTATGTAGTCTAGCATATAATTAGCTAGATGCTATTGACACCTATTATTTAACATGATTCTGGAAGTGCTAGCCAGTGCAAGTGAAAAGTAAATATATGCTATAAATACAGGGAACAGGCAAAATTATCATTATTTGAATGCAATAAAAGTGTACACCTGGAAAACTGAAAAGTTAACTTAAATTACAATAAAACTAAGATAATCCATAAAGACTATAAAAATTGTTTTCATAAAATTGCTTTTCTATATATAAACTATAGCCTCTCTAAAAATATAATGAGAAAAAGTTGACAATAGCAATCAAAAGCACTAAGTACTTAGGAAGCATAAATGTATTGAACTTACATGATATCTAAACTTTAAAGAATCTTACAAGTAACAAAAAGACAACAGTAAAGGAAAGTTTACATATGCTTTTTTCTTGGTTAATTTGAATTAAGTATTTTAAAGATTATGAACTCTGCCCAGAAATAATTTATAATTATAATGCACTGCCAGTCAAGATTTTTATAGGATTTCTATTTTATTTTTGTGGAATGAATCAGCTTTAACAAAATGAGTCAAAAGTTATAATCTTTAAAAACAAAGACAAAGTTCATAAAAATTGTGAGAACAAAAAGGCATGTGGAAGTGCCTTGTCAGAATTAAAAAAGTTTGGGGACTGGGGAGAGAAAAATAGAAAAATAATAAATGGGACAGAATACAGAAATATTCAAACATGTCTTAATTTATGAAAGATACAGCACTTCAGGGAAAAGCCAAAAAGAGTGACTAAGAGAAAAGTAGCCCAGCAATCCCATTTCTAGAAAGCTACAGGCATACTTGACCCAAACTGGGATTATATCCTCCTCTGTCTCCCTCCCTCCCCATCCTTGACTCATTTCCCTTCCTTCCCCACCCCCCTACGCCCCCCACACACCCCTCAAATTTTAGGTAACAAGACTGGGAAGTCTACACAGAAGACACAATTAGCAGGTTTACATGTGGAGGAGACGCATAGGAGGTGGTCGTTATTTCTTCCATGTTCTGATTGATTAAGTTGCTAAATGTTTATACACTTTCTTTGTCAACTTGAATTATTCTTGCTAGTGATGGAAGAATCATTTTTCTTTTCTTATTTATACTCTTGTGTACTGTAAATTGGGGGTGGGAGACACAGAGAGAACACAGGCTTTGCTCTCAGACAAACCAGGCCAAAAACCCATCACTGCCACTCAGCTGGCACGACCTTGAGGAAGCTGATTATATTCTACAAAATGATACCTTCACTAGTTGTTGTAAGTATTAGATGCAGGAAAAATTCTTAGCCTTGTACCTGGCACATAATTCCATAATAGTGTGGTTGTAGCACGGAGGAGGACTATGGTTAAAATAGCACCACCACCTGTAATCTGCATAGTGTTCTGCTTGTAAGACAGGGAGGTAAAGCTGGATATACATCGGAGACATGTAGTTCTCCTAATTTATTAGTATAACGCTTTTCCCAGAACACTATATTTTAGTTATACTTTCCCAGCAAATAATTTATTTTTGTGGGGCATTTTCCTGTGAAACAAAAGAAAACCAGTTTCTAAGCTGCCTATCAACTGTAATGCACTAGTGGGGACGAGCTAACAGGAAGAAAACTCATCCTCTATTTCCAGAACAAGTGGGTGATAAAGGCTATCTTCTCTCCATCCAAAGTCCAAACCTTAATGAGTCAACTTGAAAAGAGCTTATCCAAGACAGCATGTTGTGCAGAAAGTATTCCCAATTTGGCAGTAAGCACCAATCACGGCACTACTAACTTAAACCAGCCCTTTATTATTCATGTGATAACCTTTTAAGAGTCGTCTAAATGCTCCTGAACCCACAGAAAAAGCTAATAAAGTTAGCCAATAAAACTAACTGATGGGAAGACCAATCCTGGCATTTTAGAGTGTTTCATTTGATCACGTGTCATCACTCACCTCAAACACTTATTGTCCCTCAGTTCAATGGAACCTCTTTCCAAAGAAAACTCAAACAAAATGCAAGTGTCAGATCATGCATTCAATGTCTTAAAACACACACCTCTTCTTAATGGAAAGGGGGTGCTATTATTACCTCTCACAATGAAAAGACAGTTACTCAGTACCGGCCAGAAGACAGTGTGTGATTTGTGCTACTCTCTCCAACTGCAGAGCCAGGAGCTCTATGAGAATATCTTAGCCAAAAGCTTTTGTTTCCAGGATGCCTATCCTTCTTACACCAAAACATTAACAGGAATTGTCTCAGAATGAGTGGAAATTCTTTCTTCTTCTACCACTACCTATTTTTCCAAAAGTTCCACCCTGAGATGTTTGAGGATGGAAGAAAATAGCCAAAATCGTGGTAAACCCCCTCGTTGACATACTGGGTACCTCAGACTGTTGCCGTCTCCAACCCCAAGGACATGTCCTCAGGGCTAGTCCTCAGAGCTGAGTGTACGAATGAAGCCTCTCCTCTTCACAAAAGCCCAACTGAGGAGCAGAACTGGATGACACAATATTCACAACCCAAGGGCACTCAGACTACAAATGGAAAAACAAAGCAAGAGCCTAGGACATGCTGGGAGAAGCTGGCAGCCAAGCTCCAGGCAAACCTCAAAGGATAAGCGAACTGGTGCCAACTGTGAGCTCACCGGGTGCCACAGCTGAGAGAACATACCGATTAACTTTACCATTACAATGCTCCTGTGTAAGACCAGATCACCACAAATGAAGCCTGGGAATGTAGTCACTCCAAATGTCAAAGGCACGGACAAATATTTCTAAGACCTTACCACATGAAATGGTAAGTAGCACTTACATAAAGTAACTCACAACTGCTGTCAAATAATACAATTTTGTATTTTATTGCTGCCTATCAAAATAGCAATTGAGATAAAAGTAAATACATAGCTATTTACAATAGTTATAACATGATACCAGTCAGAGCATGATGGCTTTTTCACAGAGGATTGGAAGTAAAGTTTTAGACCAAGATTTAAAGGTTAAAATGAATTTTTTTATTTTCATTACATTAATTTGATAGTAAGTTTTCTTCTCCTCTCCTCTCCCTTAAATCTTGGCCCACCTGAATGAAGTATTTATACCAGTTATCTCACCATACAATTCAAGTCCTATTGAATGTGGTTAAAGCATTCTTTTGAAGTCTATGGATTTCCCTGAATGGGCATTTTTAGTTTCCAACCTACAAAATACGCTACTAATTGATGTGATATGGGCTGAATTATGTGGTGGCACACTTCACCAGAAAACAAGATTATTTCCCCTCCCTCCTCAGTGCCCCTACTGGTTTTCCATGGAGAGTTATCTCAGCCCTGGTCCCAGACTCTTGAGAACTCCTTGGGAAGAGAGAACATCTTCCTAGCCGCCAGGTGGTCCCCACAGCACACAGTAGAAAGTTGTGTGAACTCTGGGAGTTTCAATGTTTGATTAATAAAATCCAAGGGGACAATTCCTTCAAATCCTCTTCTTCTATCTTTAGACCAGGAAATCCAGCCAGAGAGAAGCAGAGAATCACAGGGAGAGAGCATGCTCTGGAAAACCAAAGTGTGTGTGTATGTGTGTGTATGTGTGTGTGTGTTGGGGGGGAAAGGGAGGGCGCACGGATGTGACCTCAAAGTGTGCCAAACAAGAGGGACATGGTGGGGGATGCGGGGGTGGGCAAAGGAGAGAAAAAACAAACTCAAAACACAAATGGAGCAGAAATTTCCAATCTAGTATATGTTAGAAAATATGTGAAAACAGAAGTGCTCACTAGACTTACTGCATGTTAAGAAAACAAAAATGGTCATGCTTACAACAGAAACCTTCAAAAGTGGCTTCCCATGAATAACACACTGTAAGTGGTTTTTATGATATTGTGGAAAAATGAAACAAAAATTAGTTGTCAAAGGAAAGACAGCATATATTGTTTTAAAGTGCTAGATCTTTGATTTATTGAGAAATACATAAGCATCTGTTCACAAAACCAATAAAAACTCTTCCAAGTCATAAAGGTTATTCCTACAACCCTGTCTTAGGTGGTATCTTGTGTCTTGTTCCATACTTCCTAAAATAAGCCAAGTTCCTTAAAAATCAAAGACCGTATTTTGTATTTACCTATTTTCTATGCATCCAATGGCTGCACATGGCATACTCAAATACCTTATTTGCAATAAAGAATATTCTGTTGCGACAAATCTGTCCTTTTCATATCATATACGTACACTTGTTAAAAGTCACTGAGTTCAAAATCAGGCACGCTTTCCACCTTGTAGTAATATCTACTAATTCTAGGCGTCTCGGAACAAGTTAGGCTAAACTGAAACCATGCCAACTTCCAAAAACTATTTCAGACTGTGTTAAGATTACAGATGTCAATAGTGATGACAACATAGATTGAGTTAATTAGCAAAGATGCAGGATCATGTGCAAGAAATCCCTTGAGCTTATGAAGAAATTGAGGGTTTTGATCATGGTGGTACTGTCATTTTTCCAAGGTCCATAAACCAAGAATAGTGAGCAAAAGACAAATAGTTTTTGAAGGCAAAGGAGGGACTGACAGCTTCCATAAGAACTGCAGGGTCCGGCCCCAGAGGCCAGGTGCAAGGGCACACCTGACACAGGGAACCCTCCCTTCGTGAGGCTCACACGGTAGCTTGTGAGGTCCTAACTGAAAAGGGTGTCTGGACTCAGAGCCACTGCTGCCTGGACCTGCATCTCTGGTGATAACAGAAAACCTAAGCTGGTCTCTGAGGTCAGCAGTTTTCTAATTAAATGATTCCCAAGAACAGTCTTTCCTCAAGGATGTGGATAATAAATGGAGGAACAGTGCAAATCACAAGAACTGAGATGAGGAAAAAGAAAAAGAACATATTCCCACTATAAACATGTACAGCATGCTTTTGTCGATCTTCCCCCTTTGTCCTGATCAACTAACTAAAATAAGGACAAATCGACCGGCCCAAACAGTCATTAACCCCAAGGTTCAAGACAGGCTGTGTTTACCTGCCTCAAACAGAACAGTGAGAACTGTATCCACTGGCCCCTGCTACTCCAGTCCTGAGGACTGAGAGCTTCCCCATGACCAAGGACATGATCATGATCACTCATCGTGGGCTCAGAGGGGGAGCACCTAACTCACAGCAACATGCTAGGAACAAACAGCACAGGGACAAGGGTCCCAACCTGGACTGGCAGACCGGTACAGGTAGACAGTACTCTCTCCCCCTACACCTCCCCTTTCCTGCTCCCCTTTCCAAATTATTTTTTTAAGACAATTTCTGATCATTTGAACAAATAAAATGTTTACAGTGTAAACCTCCTAGTTTCTGGAGCACTGTCAGGCTGAAAAGACAGATGGGAACACTTGGATTGGATTTTCATCTATTGCTTCCTCCTCTTCTTGCCTTTCTGCATTAATCTTAGTTTAAAGTTTTAAACTCAAGTCACTAAAAGGCACTGCCATTCTCCCAATAAGAGGCTTCTAAGCAACATACATGACATACTTTCTTGAATATCTGTGGAGGAAAAAATGTTTCTCTTTGACTCCTTCAGTTTGTTAGGTTGGCCAAAAAGTTCGTTTGGTTTTTTCCATAAGATGGTGCTAGTAGCACTTAGTTGTCTTTAACTTCATTCAAAACAATTATGTTCAACTGTTTTGTGGCAGCTGTCATATCAGCATGCATTTTTTTAAAAAGTCATCAAAATTGGTGAATTTTTATATAGCCATTTTAATATTGAAAAGGGAAGAAAATATGCAACATTTTCCACATTATTATGCTTTATTATTTCAAGAAAGGTAAAAATGCACCTGAAACACAAAGTACGATTTGTGCAGTGTATGGAGAAGGTGCTGTTAATGATCAAACGTGTCAAAACTGGTTTGTGAAGTTTCACGCTGGACAATGCTCCACAGTCAGGTAGACCAGTTGAAGTTTTGATAGCGATCAAATCAAGACATTTGAGAACAATCCACATCACCATGTGGGAGGCCCAACACACTCAAAATAGCCAAATCAATAAAGCCATTGGTGGAAAAAAAAAATGGGTCTTTTATTTTACAGAAAAAAAAAAACCGTACAGACTTTCTGGCCAACCCAATGCAGTGCTGGTTTTTGTTAAATCCAAAGTCATTTTCAAAGTCTGTGATGCCTATCCCAAATCCTGTACTTTGAGCCTTTGTTTACATTAAAACTTTCTCAGTTCTAAACAACGTATTTCCAGGATATCTGCATGACAGATTCAAATGCAGTTATCATTATTATCAGTCATAACTAAGAAGTTCAAGTTTGCACTCTAATCTCACTCGATATCCAGTTAATGAAATTCACCGCAGCAGTGAACACAGACATGGTACAAACTGCGGTACAAACTGCCTGTCCTCCCTGTGTCCTTATCCACTGTCTAAGAAATATCTCTAAGAAAGTAATATGCTCTGAAAACCAATGAAAATTCTACTCGAAGTAGTGTAATGACCAAGATCCAAGATTCTGGTCCCCAGTTAACCTTGTAAGGGACACATTTTTCTGGCAACTGCTGTAAAATAAATAGCACCTCAGTTAGCCCTTGCACTATGAGCTTCCCTGCGAGTGCTTCTCTATGCTGCTCTTCTAAAATTCTCTTTTCAGACAAAGCTGCCTTTTTGGACATGAAATTTTTGGGCATGAAATTTAATTTCCTATACCAACCTCCTTATTGGCAACTCAATTAAGAGCCCATCTTTAATCATCACTCCTGAATTGCATTTGTTCCTGACCCTTTTTGTCAGTTTCTCTGTTGTCCAAATTTTACCGAAAGTATGAAATGTTAGAAAATGCTACTATTATCTACATACCACTTTATGTTACCACTTTAACATAACCTTACACAATCAGGGCTGAGCACTGACAAGTAAAAAAGCTTAGCTTGGAAACGTCAGTTGAATGAAGAGAATTTAAAACCACACTAACTGCCTTGAAGCCCCCACCAATCACCACTCGTGTGCTAGAAGTTACTTCATATGTTCTCATTAACCTTTGGCAAATCTCAAAAAAAGTGACAGTCTTCCCATTTTAAAGACCAGGAAACCCAGGTTCACAAAGATGAAGTAATTTTCCCAAGTTATCCATCTAGAAAGCAGCACAGCATCGTTCATCCCAAAGCCTCTCCACCACACCACACTGTATCTCATAATTGCAGGCCAGGAGCTTTGAAATAAAGGCTATTAGGGGAGCCAAGCCAATTTTAAGTGGCTGTTTCACCCGCAATTTCCTTTCTCCTCTATCAGGTCATGCTCTCTACCAAACTATACCTAGTGATGAATCATTTTCTTGTTGAGACAATCAAGTACTATGGACCTTGAACTCACAGGCAGTGTAATATGTAAATACATTTTAATCCTAGGAGCTTGGCGTTTAAATTAACTTCACTGTTACTCATTCGCAAAACAAAAAATCCCCAAGAACATGCCCTACCTAAAATGCAAGACTAGAGTCCCAGTCCCAACCCTAGGTGACAACGAAGGCTTAACACTGGGAAGCTCCCATTGTATAAGCTGTAATGGGTGTGACGGAAACAGCTATACCAAGTCATGAGGGAAGGCTGTGTCCTGCAGAACAAGTTATCAAAGGATAAACTCAGGATGACTTCTGATACTCACTCCAGCCCAGGAAAAGCAGAAAGGGAAAAAAAGAAAAGGAACTCTATGAACTCATAGGCATTGAAGATAAATGAAAAGTAGAATAAATGAAGAGAAAATACTACTGTTTCCATTAATCAATCTCAGTACTGAGAGCAGAAATAACTCAATGAGCTTTGGGTATTAAAGACTAAACTATTCTTTTTTAATGAGAAACCAAAGAAATATACTACTTGCATAGGAAAGTGATAAAGCATAGGTTTGGCAAAGGATTTTAGTCACACTTTAAAATCTCTAAACTTAGAACTTAAAGATGGTCCTCTTAACTTCGAAGAAAAACTGTATATAAATTTAATCAATCAAAAATTAAGTGCAGGGCTTGCGCTCGCTCAGCTGGCTCTTTCTCTCTCTCTCTCACCCCCCCCCCCCCCAGGAGGGCTTCTGTTGCCTGTCCTGCATCAGTGCTTTCACTTCTGCCCCACCATGTTCACTCTGCAGAACTACTCCCAAATTCTAGTATTCAGGGAGAACCTTATTTTCAAAATTGAAATAAATGCCACTGATTTCATCCCTTCCAGCCACATATTTACAAGATCCAAAAAAATGTCAATAAAGTAATCTTGCTGTCAGTTCATGCAGCCATCACCAAAAGGCCATGATTCTTGACCCTTTCCACTCCATTTCATATTTTAAAAATGGAATTTGTACAGCACACTGAGGCTACTCGCATATGGCCTCCCTGCGGCCTGGCGGAAGCTCTGTGCTACTCCAGTTATTGGTCATGTATCACAGCAGGTTTAGACGTCTCAAGAAGACAATAGAAGGGTCTTCATCAACAGGGTTAAACGTCTGCTAAACTTTCAGAAGAATGAGCAACCTAGGATTCCTTTGAAACTTCTGAAGGTGGCCATGTAAACCTGGGTTGCTCACTAAGTACAAGATCCCCAAACTATACAATCACTTGCCATGTTACAGCAACCCCCATGAACAGAAAATGGTGCCTGGGAAATACAGGCTAAACAAACACTCTGTAAGAGTCCTCATCTTTGAGTGATACATATAGAAGAATTTATAGGGGAAAATGACATTTGCTGGGATTTACTCTGAAATAATCCAGCAGGGGCAGGGGGAGGAGGAAGGGAGCTACAGAAAACACAGGGTCAGCCATGTGGTGAACACTTGCTGAAGTTGGGTGATGGGCACCTGATGGCTCATTACTCTATTCCCTGCTTGCATGTTTGGGAATTTTCATATTTCCATAATGAAAAGTCACCAAAAAAATTTGTGAGATACATAGGAAGGTAGCATGTGAAGTGGTAAATGGTGGGAACTGCTGCTGGAAAGAAAACAACAAAAATGACACTGGGGGTGGGAACAGGGTCCCCTTCTCCAAGTTAGCTGGGCACCTCACCCCAGAGACAGGACACTTCTGGAGGAGCACCTCACTGCCGTGTTTTTTAGCCCAGCACACAGCACTAACTTGAAACAAGTCAGATAAACCACATTTATCTTCCTAAACAGCCAGCACTGTCAGGACTGCAGTTCACCTTCCAATCAGGTTAAAAAGTTTGGGAGGGTGGGATTAGGCCTCATTTTTCTTAGTAGGATGCACAGATGTTCAACACAAATCTGCCAATTACCAAGCTTTTGCATCCTCCCCCGTGTTTGGCATTGTACAGGCCAGAGGGAGTTGCCTAGCATTTACAAAAGACAGATAGCTACCCCAAAAAAGTACAGATCAACTTCAAAACACTGGTTTTCTAAAACCCTTATTCAACATTTCTATTCTCAAAGAACAACATATAATCTGAGGGTAATCGCTCAAACCCAAACAAGATATCCAAAACCTACACTTTTAAACTAAAGCAGTCCACAGACGTTACACATCCCAGGGGCAACTGGTTCAACCAGCTCCTAGGAAAGAGAAACAAAGCCAACTCAGGTAGACCATGCACAGGTTTCAGCAGGCACTTCTTAATAACAGTGAGTACTACTTCCTCCAGTCCTTTTTCTTTGTACCTGGGCAGTGAGAGCTCTTACTTCTCAGACGACGGCAATGATGAGGATACATTAACAACATCAATAACAGAGGTGACATATCCCTGTAGTGGTTATGAGAACTTTTCACCTGTTCACTCACATAACCTCACTCAATCAAAAAGGTAAAGACTATTATTACTGCCCTCCCCTACTCCCATTTTACAGATGAGGAAACTAAGCACAGTAATGTTAGTCATTTGCCAAAAGGTTACACAGTTCTTAAGTGACAGCAGAGTTTCAAGCCACCTACAGTCCTTGCCACCTACAGTCCTTGCTTTTAGCCACTGATAATCTGAAGAATCACACTACATTTAATTGAAATTACCTTTCTAAGTGTTAAACCCAGTAGTTCATGTTAACTGTGTTTATTAATAAATCACGGCTTACCTACTCAATGAGAACACCGTGCTTGCATTGGAATAAGCATGTGGATTACCCAGTATCCAATTACTTATGTTTTATTCACCCTATTTTGTCAGATTTCTTTGTAAGGCTCTATGTAGGTAGCTCTTTAGTAAGGAGAAATCACCCTCAGCTGCCGAGGGAACACGTCAGGGCACAAAAGCAGATTAAAATGCTCTGATTCAACACAGACATCTGTTGTGCCAGAGGCACCATCTTCTTCAATAACAGAACAGCAAAATATTTCAATAGGAAGTTTCAAATCTGACTCCTAATCGGGAAACAATTATTCATATTTGCTACTAGCTCCAACGATCATTTGAAACTCCTACAGCAAAAGTTAATGGAAAAACACAGGTACACATTCTAATGAGAGTAGGTCTTGGCCAAGATTTCTACCAGCTGTAATATTTTTTAAGTATTTAACAGACAAAAATACATACAACTTAAGATGAGAGATGTTGAAAACATTTACATAGTAAAAAAATTTTTTTAATGAGTTTGGGAAACAAAGGCCTTTAAGTGAAAGATTCAGTGGCCCTTCAGCTACCTAAGGAGTAAAGCACTGGGCCAACAGCTCCAGGGGGGGCTAAGAGGGCAAAGGGAGAACTACACACAGAGTTATAAGATAACTGACAGGACTTTCAGAGGTTCAGAAAAGTAAGCACTAGAACAAATTATGATGTTAGAAAAGGTTTTATAGAGGAGACAAGTAAAAAATTGAATTGTGTACTAAAGACTCAACGTTTCCTCAGACCGACACTCAATTCGAAAGAGGGTATTCCAAGTAAAAGATCCCCCACCCGATCCCATGCAGCAGCACACCTGGAACCAAGGGGCAGCTCATGGATTCAGAGCAGTGTTATTTCACAAAGTCGATCTGAGAAAGCAGCACAAGGCAAACTGAAGATGGGATGAAAGTTTGCACTTGTTTCCACAGGCAACAGAAAGCCTCTTGAGTTCATTCAATGGGCATATATTTAGGACCTATTATGGGCCAAATTCTGGGAAGACAACATGAATTAGAAAAACCAAGTGCTTGTTATAACAGACCTAGATTCTAGGGAAACAAGAGAGAATCAAAGATGTAAGCTAATTTCAGTTGATGAAAAGTGCACTGAAAAAAATAGGGTAGCAAGATAGAGAGGGGCAGGTATGCTCCCTTAGCCCCCACAGCAGCTGGATACTGCCACATCTTGTTCCTCTGGAAAAGTGTGTTCCGGGAACAAGGAAGAAAAGAACATCGCTCTGGAGACCTAAGTAACACTGACAGGCCCTCACAGGTGCTCCAGAACACCTGTGCAGCCTCAAAAGACTCAAGTGACTCCATGTCTTTTAAATTCAACTCCATGAGCTGAGCTAATGAAAGCTGACTTCAATAACAACTTCTTGTTAATACAAGTAGAAGCATCTTAAAAAGTGGCATCAAGTTCTCTTTGGGGTTCTGGTTGACACATAGTTCTAATGCTGTTACTGTAGCAATCCAAAACACTGATGGATACAAGTTCAGCAGGTGACACCCCTCAGTAAATTTCCACAAAGCAGAGGATGAGAGCAGACTTTTTTATTGCAACTTTTAAACAAATTTAGCAAAATTGTTTAAATTATTACATTGAATAGATAAATGTGGAATGAAGTGTATAGTTTCATGCAATGCTAATTAACCGGTGAAACTATAAAATTATAGCCTTTCTAAAAAGCAACATGGCAAGATATATAAAGTTCATTTTCTTTTACCCAATAATTCCTCTTTTGGAATCTAAATTGGATATTTAGATAACTATTTATATATAAAGAAGTTCAGTGCAGGGTTATTTCTAAAAAAATTAAGTATCTAAAAAGAAAAGTAATATAAACATATATCCATACGAAGACATACATAAGCCATTAAGAAAATTGGAAACAGTAACACAAAAAAATAATATTTTTATTTACTTTGCAATTACAAATGTTTTTAAAAGTAGTAAATGATCATACTTAGTATGACCTCCAAATGAATAAGACTGAGAGGAAGAAGATGATGAAAATATACATGTTAAGTGATAAGATTCCAACCTCTCTATAGAAGCATTAATGTCTTTTTAAAACGCATGAGCAAAATTTTTCTCATTAGTCTTCTTATGTTACCAGTTTTGTCTAAAGATCTTTTGAATACCCACATATACCACATACAATAGGCCTACAACTGTTACCCTGGGAATGTCAACCAACATAGTGGAAAAGAAAAAGGAGACCTGCCTGGCCCTGGCCTACTTTCACCCTCTGAACACTGGATGGTGAAGCCAGGCAAATGCTCGGTCCCTTGCTGCCAGCCCTGGCTAAAGCCCTACACACATGCCAAGACCTGCTGAGCATAGCTAGGGTGTGGCTCCAACCCAGGCAAGCTGATAGAGTTCTGATGGGTATAAACAGGTAGATATCTTGTTCCCAGCACTGAACTCTAGTTTACTGCCAACCTTGGTGCACATACTTCACTATTCAAGTCGCTTGAGAACACTCACTCATGCTCACCACCTCCCCTTTGAAAGGCTTCCGTCAATAAATTCCTTTGACTTCTGCCTCCTGCTAGAGCTGAATGAATGTCATTACCCCATCCTAAGTCAACTTCAAATTGGATTCTCTGTCAACAAACCTTCACTCTCCGTATAACCATGGTGACCCACATCCTGCTCTGAGCCATGCTTTGCAGCAATCTGACAGGTGATGAGGGCACAGGTGAATCTCAGGACTTCTGGATGCTGGATGCTGGCAGACTTTCCCACAGCACCACATACACAGCCACTGATCTCAGACCACCACCCTGAAGAAATCTGTCACCACATATTTACCCACCACTACAAACAAGTGCTCAACTTAAAATACTGCCTTCAACTGGCTTAACTGAAAGTCTCTGAAGCTGGGTCACCACACTTAACATCACCAAATAATGCAGTCTGCTCCCTCCCGCCACAGCCACCTTGATAGCCTCCATTCTGTGCTGGAGAATGAGAACAAGGTCCACTTTTGCCTGCCCTCCAAAATTCCAGAACTACTTTTCAATCAGACTTTGCCTCAACCATAGACAATTCTTATAATTATTATGGGTTCTACATTTGTATGTTCTGCTACCATTCCAATGAAAGCCCCTTGAGGTCCAGAACATGACTAACCTTTAACGTACTCTCAGATGCTTCATACAGCCCTATATACCCAATGCGTGCTTTGAAATAATTTATCTGAAGCCTTTTCAGAAGGCATGAAAATGAATAGGTCATCAGCGCCCTTTCCATGTCCCTCTGCCACTTTCTGGGTGCCGCAGGCCAGCTACTTCACCTCATTAAGCCTCTACCTCCTTCCTGGGATGGTTGTTTGCATATTAAAACAATTACAATAGTTTCCATTTTACTCCCGAAAGCCCACCCAAACTTCACTGTAGACATATATGTATTAGTTCATCTATTTATTTGACAACTGCTGAGCACACACACACACAGTAGAGTGCTGGAGCTTTGCTCTCAAGGAGCTCATAGTCAATAGGGATACACATAGGTTAAAATACATATTAACACAACACATCATAAGCACACTGGAAATGCTATGGGATCACTAAAGAATAACAGGGCTGGGTGAGTGACAGTGAGAAAAACAGAGTAAGTGTGTGTCTAGAGAGAGGGAAGGGACTTCCGGCCAAGATGGAGGCATATGTAGACACACCATGCCTCCTCGCACAACCAAAAAAAGGACAACAACAATTTAAAAACAAAAAACAACCAGAACTGACAGAAAATCGAACTGTATGAAAGTCCGACAACTAAGGAGTTAAAGACGACACACTCATCCAGACCGGTAGGAGGGGTGGAGATGGGCAGCCAGGCAGAGAGGATTTACAGGCAAGGCGGCAGCTGGCAGACCCAGGGAGGTGGCGGATTGTGGAGCGGGGTGGGCAAGGCGGCAGCTGGCCCTTGAGGCAGCAGCTGGTGGACCGGTGACAGACTGCACAACACAGAGTTCCAGCGTGGGGAAATAAAGCCTGAAACTACTGATTGAAAACACCTGTGGGGGTTGAGGCAGCAGCAGGAGAAACTCCCAGCCTCACAGGACTGTTCCTTGGAGATTCACAGGGTTCTGGAACGTACACAAACCCACCCACCTGGGAAGCAGCACCAGAAAGGCCCAATTAGATTGTGGGTAGAGGAGGGAGTGACTGAAAACCGACAGAGAGTGGAACAAGTGCCACTGCTCCCTCTCCACCCCTCCACCACATACAGCATCACAATGCAGCACTAGCGTTACCCGGCCCTGGTGAACACCTAAGGCTCCGCCCCTTTATGTAACAGGCGCACCAAAACAAAAAAAAAAGGAAAAAAAGAAAATGGCCCAAATGAAAGAACAGATCAAAGCTCCAGAAAAAATACAACTAAGCAACGAAGAGATAGCCACCTTATCAGATGCACAGTTCAAAACACTGGTAATCAGGATACTCACAGAATTGGTTGAATTTGGTCACAAATTAGATGAAAAAGTGAAGGCTATGCTAAGAGAAACAAAGGAAAATGTACAGAGAACCAATAATGAAGGGAAGGAAACTGGGACTAAAATCAATGGTGTGGACCAGAAGGAAGAAAGAAACATCCAACCAGAAAAGAATGAAGAAACAAGAACTCGGAAAAATGAGGAGAGGCTTAGGAACCTCCAGGACATCTTGAAACATTCTAACATCCGAATTATAGGGGTGCCAGAAGGAGAAGAGGAAGAACAAAAAATTGAAAACTTACTTGAACAAATAATGAAGGAGAACTTCCCTAATCTGGCAAAGGAAATAGACTTCCGGGAAGTCCAGGAAGCTCAGAGAGTCCCAAAGAAGTTGGACCCAAAGAGGAACACACCAAGGCACATCATAATTACATTACCCAAGATTAAATATAAGGAGAGAATCTTAAAAGCACGAAAAGAAAAAGAGACAGTTACCTACAAAGGAGTTCCCATAAGACTGTCAGCTGATTTCTCAAAACAGACCTTACTGGCAAGAAGGGGCTGGAAAGAAGTATTGCAAGTCATGAATGGCAAGGACCTACATCCAAGATTGCTCTATCCCGCAAAGCTTTCATTTAGAATGGAAGGGCAGAGAAAGTGCTTCTCAGGTAAGGTCAAGTTAAAGGAGATCATCAGTACCAAGCCCTTATTATATGAAATGTTAAAAGGATTTATCTAAGAAAAAGAAGATGAAAAATGTGAACAGTAAAAATGACAGCAAACTCACAGTTATTAACAACCACACCTAAAACAAAAACAAAAGCAAATTAAGCAAACAAGTAGAACAGGAACAGAACCACAGAAATGGAGATCACATGGAGGGTTATCAATAGGGGAGTGGGAGGGGGAGAGAGGGGGGAAAGGTACAGAGAATAAGTAGCATAAATGGTAGGTAGAAAATAGACAGGGGGAGGGTAAGAATAGTGTAGGAAATGTAGAAGCCAAAGAACTTATACGTATGACACATGGACATGAACTATAGGGGGGGAATGTGGGAGGGAGCGGGTGTGCAGGATGGATTGGAATGAAGGGGGGGAAATGACACAAATGTAATCGCATAATCAATAAAATATATTTTTAAAAAATAAATTAAAATATATTAAATAAATAAATAAAAATAAAGAGAGGGAAGAAGGAAGCCGGGCATTTGGGAAGGGTGGATCAGGTCAAAAAAGACTTCTTAACCAAATAAGTATGGACATCAACTGGGGAAAAGAGCAATAACAGACTATGCAACTGATCTCTTCTCCATTAAATTATTTCAATTTTAAAAGAATTATACAAATAAACTGGCCTCAATTTTGCTCAGTTCTCTCATTTTAAAAATAGAACAATACTTTTAGTACTTTATATACTATGAAAAATCAACCAAAATGTTCCAAATAACTCAAAGGTCTTAAAAAAAAAATAGGTGTTATACTTCAGCACAGTCATTAACCCTGCCAGATTGTTTGCTAAGAATTTTAAAGAATTACACTGAGCCCTGGCTGGTGTGAGTCAGTGGACTGAGTGCCAACCTACGAACCAAAGGGTCGCTGGTTCAATTCCCAGTCAGCACACATGCCTGGGCTGTAGGCCAGGTTTCCAGTAGGGAGCATGCAAGAGACAACCACACACTGATATTTCTCTCCCTGTCTTCCTCCCTTCACCTCTCTAAAAATAAATATTTTTTTAAAAAAGAATTACATTGAGAAGAAGCAAAAGAGAGACAGAATCATAGACACAGAACAGTGACCGTGGTTGGGGGGGCGTGATTAGGGGATGGAGGGGTGGAGGTGGAGGAGCAAAACGGAAAAAGGACTCAATAATACAAACAACAGTGTGGTGACTGCAGGGAGGCGGGGAGGGGTGGGTACACAGCGGACAAATGGTAATGGAAAAAATACAATAAAAAATAAATTAAGAAAAAAAAGAATTACATTAAACCAAAATCTTTAGTGTGAAGTTTTTCTTTGTACGAAACTGCATCCAGTGTTCTTCAGTTACACACTTCTATCAAATTCACACACATACCCCATAACCATTCCATGTTATGAGAATAATTTCCTTTAACGTGCTTTCTGATTAACATGGTAGATGCTAGCTTTAGCGGTCACAATTGCTACCATTTGTTTTCAAAGAACACTATTTTCTCTCCAGTACATCCACTTACTAGGCTGACTACATCATTTGTGTCTGAATTTGGTTGTGAGCCCTAAGTGCCTCATTACCTAAACCTCCAGCAGCTGAATCTTTCCTTAAAATGACACTAATTCAGAAGGAAGGGGAGGGTAGTGTCACCTGCTCAATTCCACTCTTACCACCACAGCCAGCTTTATTTTATTAAAATATACCCCCAATCACTTAATTTTCCTTCTCAAAATTTATTTTCAATGGCGCCCAATTACTTCCTAAATTAACTATCGGATTATAGGTCGTATATTCAAAACCCTCTATTACATGATGCTAGTCATTTCCAGCCTTATCTTCCACCTGAAGCTACATTATCCAGCCAAATACTTGCTGCACTTCAAACATAAGCCATCTCGCTATCTCTGTGGTTCACCATGCTGTCCCAGCCAACAGACCCACGTATCAGTTCTTCTATTAAGATACACTCAATGCCTTCTCCAGCCACAGACTTTCCCAGTTATCACCAATGATCATCTCTTATGCCGTTGGACTTCAAAACCACTTCCTACCTCTGATTAGAAGTATCACTTTTTTGCTTAGTATTCTAATCATTCCTGAACTAATATTATAACTGTGGTCCTTAGGTAGCCTGTAAACTCCTAAAGACAGAGCTTTGAAATATGACTCATCCCATCACCCAACTTCTCATTATAGAGACCTTGAGTGTCAGGAATTTGTAGGAAAAAGGGAGCCAGGGACATTTTTGACCTGATGAATCATGTGATCGGAACTGCATTCTAAGGGGATCAAGGTGGCCTACCACAGTAAAAAGACTAAACTTGGAGACCAAACTCATCTGCTACATACCAGGTGGATGACTCACAGCCTCCACCCCTACACCAAACCACAGGAATCTAATGCAGAATTTTTGCTATAAGAGTAAATTCAGGTGACTACACTGTTTCTCAAATTGTAGCCCCAGTCCCTTTGTGGTGACTACCTGTACTGACTGCGGTTACAAGGCAGAGAATGTGACCTGTTGTCAGGATCCACCACAGACCTGGAAAGCTGGGTAGCAACATGAGGCCATGGATTTGCCATCCCAGACCCTACACTCTGTAAGGTTTAACATCATTAGGTTTGGGGAGGTTTGGTGATGTTCATCTGGGAACTCAAACCCCAAAATCTATGAGGTTGTTCTGAAATGAAGTTGAATTTCTCTGGGAGATGATGAGGAAAGAGAAGGGGAAAGGGAAGCAACTAAGGAAGGAAGACCTAGTATTAAAATCTGCCACTTTAAAACAGTCAAGCATTCACGATTTTCATCAGGAAACTACACAAAAGTAAGTTTATAATGTTTTTTAAATGTTTACACTCCTTTGATTAAAATGTGGACAAAAAACTCCTGGTGCTGAAGTCATTCAACATGGCAGACACAACCCTGAGAGACAGCTTGGCTCTGCCAGCCCCAGCAGTGTGGCTCAACGCTGCTCAGCGCCCTTGGTGCATTTTCTAGGACAACACAACATTTGCTACGGAGCAGTGGCTGAAGCAGTTGGCAGGCAGTGCAGTCCATCAGTTAACAGAACGGGGATGGAAGGAATTTCTTCACCACATAACAACTTACATTCATATGGACACATACAGCTCTGTGTGGCCACTAGGGTGGATGGCACAAGTTGAGGCAGTAACTCTTTTAAATAGCCAAGGTAAACCTAACTATACTAGATGTTAGAACAAAGTAAATTATACTAAAGTTGGTAAAAATCAAGTTGTTCCCTGAGAGATTCAATTACATTAAAAATATGAATGGAAATAATCCTAGCAATTACATTACCCAAACTTCGCAATGTTTGATTTCACACCGAGAAACAGATCTACATGGACAAAGCTCAAGCATGCACCTCAAGAATTCTTAATACAATAAATGCAGAAATCAATTAATAAGGCTAGCTTTTATGAGGTAGATTACCAACACAAAAAATATGTAAAGTACTTTAAATGTTAGTAATAAACACAGTAAATTTTTCAAAAATGCACAGGCAACTCAATGAAAATAGATGCTGAAAAATGGACTGATCTAAAGCTTTTCTGGCCTGCTTTTAAAATTAACTTCTCTGTATTTCCCTGTATTTAAAATGCCTCTTATACACATTTCTCTATAAGAGATATAATCAGGGGCCAACCTCCCAGAGAAAACAGCACTTTCCTTCACTACCTATGATTACCTTCCTAAGCAGCTAAAATCACTTTTGCTTCAAATCTTTTGGCACCAACGTATGATAGATACACACAGATGTTTAAAATTTCACTAATCTAATTCCAATATTTTTCATAGCATATTTACTTCACTGTACTGTTATGATTCAAAATAAAAGGAACTGTATCTTGAATCTATAAAATAAGCCCTGCTAATTTTTCTTGAGGTCTACTTTGAATTAAAACTTCCCAAAACTCATTTACAAACATAATATATTTAGCATCTATTATTAAGCAATGTATATTTCTTCCACATTACAAACTGTCACAATTCAAATGTCAAATTCATTTTAAAAGGTAAAACTTTTTCTAAATGTTAATATTTCTGTAGTGAAAGCTAAAGATAGGGGAGAGGGGTTCTTTCTGATGTTTCAGCAACATGGAACGCAGTGCAAACAAAATCTGCCTTCAGAGCAATATTGAAACACTAAAAATCTGAACCAATGAAGTTCCTTCCCACTATCAAAAAGCAATTGATTTTCAACGTACGTAATTCAACGAGAAGCATACTTCCTGCAGAGCCTTGTCTTTAACGTCCAGACACATCAACATCACCTGGGAACTTGTTCGAAATGGAGACTGCCAATACCTACCCCAGACCCGCTGGACCAAAATCTGCATTTTCACGAGATCCCCAATGTGCATGTTAAAGTTTGACAAGCACTGCTCTAGAAGAGTAAGGCACTTAAAACAAACAAAAAAAACTTTTAAATAAAATATCAACAGGGAAAAATACTCATAAAACCAGGCCTCCCACACGGGAAAATGTTTAAATCCCAACTATCTTACTGTAATATCCCATTGACAAAATGTGCATGCCAAAAATAAAGGTTTATGGGGCGTGAAAATATCCTCAGACTTCAAATCAGGACTGTCCTAAGAAAATAAGATATGATTACATAAAAGTGGATAATCATAACAGTTTCAAGACTAAGGAAACTTGCAAATTAAACCTGTAGTTTACAGATAAGAAAACTGATATGCAAAGCACAGAAATGATTGCTAACTTGGAATTGGATTGTTACTGAATAATTCTTTATCCCTATCTCTCAGCCTAAACTCTACACAGCTTCTTTGCCTCCTTCCTTTCATGTTGCTTGAAAAGAAGCACTCATACTCTGCACTGACCCTTTCTATTCCCACCAGCATCTTTGTTTCACATGCACATCACTCATTAGCTGACATAAAAAAGTACCTATCCCAGTCTACTACCTGCTGCCCCTCCAAATGAAAGTCATCTTACAGGTAGGTCCCTGCGGGCAAGGTCTTCCCAAAATACTATCAGAAATCTCTCCTATTGAAAATCCTACCAGCCCCAGGCAAGTGACTCAGTTGGTTGGAGCGTCATCTAGTATACCAAAAGAAGACTGCAGGTTGATTCCAGGTCAGGGCACGTATACCTAGGTTGCAAGTATAAGAGCCCCAATCGGGAGCATTTGGGAGGCAACTGATGGATTCTTCTCTCACACCAGTGTTTCTCTCTCGATCAATCTCTCGCTCCTTCTCCCCCTCCCTCCCCCTTCCCCTCCCCCTCCCCCTTCTTCTTCTTCTTCTTCTTCCTCTTCTTCTTCTTCTTCTTCTCTCACTCTCTCGCTCTCTCCCCCCCTCCCACCCCAAAAATCAATGTAACATCTCCTCAGGTAAGGACTTTAAAAAACCCTACTGAGTGGGCTGTGTAGCACACTGGATAGCTCATTGGACTATTAGTGATGAAAAAACCCTACTGGCCCCCCAGTTCTTAGACAATCAGGGGGAAGTTCCTAAGTTTGCATGTGAGGCCCATGAGCCGTGCCTCCCATAACTGCCAACACAACTGCCCTCTGTGCCACTGGTCTGCTGGTCTAGTTCACTAGACCTGGCAGCTTCCAACCCACTCAGACTTGCCTCCTGACCTGGAATTTGTAACTCAAATAGTGCCTAATCTTCAAGGCTAAGTCCCACTTCCTCCATGTCCTGCAAAATCCAGCATGAATTCATGTTCATTAACATACTCTTTGTCACCTTCTGGTATAGTCAGTGAGTCACCATAAGTACCATCAGAGTAATGGCTATATTTTGAATCCTTTTAAAATAACAACCCCATGAGTAGAGAAGACAGTGGAATAAAGACAGGAAATAACACGGGTGGGAAGGGTGGGGACTTTTGGGGTACAGCTGTATTCCTAGCATAATATCGTATTTCTTGATCTACATGGTGATAATACAATTGTTCACTCTGTTACTTCATCAAGCTATACAATGAAAACCTGTGCATCTGTCTGTACCTATATTTCAATTATAAAAACTTTATTTAAAAATTGAAAAATAAATGAAATAAAATGACAAGCCCAGTAGGGAATCAATAAATCATTGGGGAGTAAGTAATGACTGCCTAAGCCTGCAGCAAAAGCAGTTTCTTCTGAATTGGGGCCAACCCACTCAAGTCTAGACTGGTAAACTCTGTTTTCTGAAGGAAGGGGAGAAAAAGATCCTTCATTTTGCAAAAGATAGTTTTATATCAAATGTTTTATTGATAAGGAGCATACCCCTCACTAATTTTTAAAACTTAGATCTAATAACATGGCAATTATTAATTCTAAAATCAGAAACTAATCTTATTTTCTAAAATGTCCTCTAAAATACACAAGTGCTGAGACACCATGGAGCTCTGAACACCTTGCAAATTGCCTGGTACCTACTAAGTGCTCAACAAACATTTGCTGAATCAATACATGCAGGGTTCACCTTGGCTGGTGAGGCTCAGTGGATTGAGCGCTGCTGACCTGTTAACTAAAGGGCCACAGGTTTGATTCCCAGTCAGGGCACATGCCTGTGTTGTGGACTAGGTTCCCAGTAGGGGGGCGCATGAGAGGCAATCACACATTGGTGTTTTTCTCCCTCTCTCCCTCCCTTCCCCTCTGTCTAAAAATAAATAAAATCTTTAAAAAAAATAGGTGCAGGGGTTTTTGGTTTCTGGGGGGGGGGGGGGGTTGCCATTTATCATGAAAAGAGACTCCTATAAGAACCAAGGAAGCCAAATAAAAAAAGGAGAGTTGAACAGACTCAGGCAAATATCTCCCCTAAGCAGAACTTAGCTCCTCCTCCTCTTCTTTTCTTCATCTACCAAAAAGAAAAGTTCATTCAGTAATGATGTTCTTTAGTAAATGTGAATTAAATGAAAAAACTGTCACTAAACTGTGAATGACCACTATGTCTGCTGTCTCAAGTAATCCTTGCCCTAAAATACACACCAAAAGCAAACAAAATGGAGAAAATGCACTACTAATGGTTCATACCCTGGTTCCACACTAAAGGGAAAAAAACAGCTATCGCAAGTTTCCATGTATTTTAATCAAAGTAATATTTTCTCTATGAAGCAATTTTAAGTTTCTTATAGGACAACAAGGAAAATATGTACAAATAAAAAACATAAGTAGGAGGTCACTAATGTACGGAGTAGATACACCTCATTATTGGCAAAGCTCTACCTGTACTGCATGAATAAACATTTGTGCAAACTTTAACCTTCATCCAAAAATGTGTGATCTTAGTTATTCAGTGAGGGTTGGATATCTTTGAGAGGTGTACTGTATAAAAACAAATACTTTACACTCCCTAAAAGCATGAGCCATTAACATATCGATTACAAACCTATTTTTACATCTTGATATGAACTGACAATATCAAAAGTAGAACAGTACCTTTGCAAAGGAAGTTAATAAAAATGATCCAAAGCCTTAAAATGCAGAGTAAGAGTCAAAACATTTGATGATTCAAAGATTTACTCTAAAATACATAATAAAAAAATCTATTTCTACATGGTCCTGTAGCTTGTATTCTCCACAGAGCAAGCAAGGCTTCAATAAATACCTTTGCAAATACAGATACACTCAGCAGAGGGAATTGGAGCTTTAAAATATGGTCTTAACATGTCAATTTCACTACCAAAATCACTTTACATTCACACCAAGGCATCTAGGAAAGCTATGTCAATTTACATAGTAAGGGACTCTTACAAAATCAGGCAGCACACCAAAGGAAGTTGACACATTCCCTTGGATTCAAAGTACAGTCATTCCAGGATGTCATTTGCATTCTGCCATAGCCTTAGCTAATTCTTTAATGTTTTCTTTACCCTAATGAAGATTTTAATTATAAACAAAAAATTAGAAAACACATCTGTAAACTCTCCACCCCTCAACAAATAGCATATGTGTATTACCTTAGAGCATGCTTAACATTGTTCTAATTATAGTATACATTTAATTTTGTGCCTTTCCCACTTAACCTAGCATAACTATTTTTTGTTTTGTTATACAGTCTTTCCTTACATCCACTTAATAACTACATGTTATTTATTCTAGTGTATAAACTGTAGCTCATATAACAATTTTCACATTGTTAGACCTTATGAGGTTATTCTGATGACCTCACAATTTAATTAATGCTGGCTGAATATCTTCACCCATAATTTCTCCTTCCTAGGGATAAACAATATCCCAAAGGACACTATTCCAGAGGGACTGAAAGGAAGTGTAGGAACACCTTTGCAGATCTTGACAATCTTGCCAAACTGCTTTCAAAAAAGATGTCTGTACACACTTTTGTACCGTGTCACCACAATGTCCAAATGGACCAGGTCACTGTGCCTTTGCAACATCAGGCATGCTACGTACTTTTTTTGTTTTGCCAGTTCAATAGGATAAAAGATAATATTTTAATTTGTGAGTCTTTCAATACTAGATTTACCCAATGTGTTTCCACAGCATTTTACTACTTCATTCCCCCCTTTGTGAACTGCCCATTTGGCTCCTTTGGCCAAGCATCCATTGGGCTCCTAATGTTCTTCTCACTAATCTGATGGAGCCAAAATGTCCCATAAGCACCTTACATTTTCAATTAGTTTTCATATTAGAAGAATAGAGACTTTAATTCCATCACTGATCGGTTGGATGAATGTTTGGAAGTAAACAACATACCACTATTCCCCTGGACTCCCATCTCTTGGAAATAAAATGTGCTTTGCTTTAAACCTGTGGCTCTCCAAAAATTTATTTATCACAACCCACATTTCTCAACCATGACTACTGCCCAATAGAAAAGAAACTCAATGACAAAAGTGGACTGTCACTGTACAGAGTGAAAATATACATCAATTTAGAAATAGGGTCATGGATGATTCATATCTGAATAGCGAAGCACACCTGGCTTAATTATCATTATTAGAAAATTATAACCCAAACATGTTGTTGATAATATAGTGCATCACTACACCCTAAAGATTTGACCAAAGAATTCACAACAAACTCCACGGAGTCAGTTTTTATGTAAGGCCTGGCTTCTAAAATCAAGGCTAAAGTTAAGACAAAATTATCCTTGAAAAGTTCTTAAAGAGACCACACAATACAACACACGAGGTTTTTTGAGTAGTTCTGCATTCTCTCTCACAAAGCCCAATGCTCCCAGTTGCTCCTTAGTGTTGGAAGAAATTGCTATTTCTTTGGATGAGTAACAGAAGAAATGGGTTTGGCTTCGATCTAAAGGACTGTTGCATGAAAATATATATATATATAGTTAATTATATTTAAGCAAACACTTATGATCAAATTGGCATAAGTTAAATGCACATAATGCAATGACACTGTAAATTGATAATGATGAAGCTAAGTGAACTGATTCATAATTAAAAGTAAAACAAAAGCAGCAAGAGAAAACCATGACCAATTCAAGACCCTACTGATCTTACACTCATAAAAGGACCTTCTCAAATTTCCCTTGCTTCTGCAACCCTGACAAGTATTTTTTTTCCAGGAATGAAAGTATTTATTGACCCACTCTGTGTTAAGATGAGAAATTTAGTGTTGCTCTTTTTCTATTGTTACACATATTGAATGGATTTAATAAGATTTATATTATTTTTAACATGCTTGTTTTTATTGTCTACCATGTTATATATTTTTTAGTTTTTATTCTTTTTAAATTGCACTTTACTTTCAATATTGTTTTGTATTAGTTTCAGGTGCACAGCACAGTAGTTACACAATCATACACCTGACTCCGTGTCCCCCCAATATCCTCCAGTACTCAAATGGCACCACACACAGTTATCACAATACCATTAGCTATTATTCTCTATGCTTTACTTTACTTCCTCGTGACTATTTTGTAACTACCAATCCGTACTTCTTAATCCTTTCACCTCTTTCTTCCAGTCCCCCAAACCCTGTGCCCTCTGGCAGCAACCAGTCTGCCCTGTGTCTATAAGTCTGTTTCAGTTTTGTCTGTTCGTTTATTTTGTTCTTTAGATTCCACATATATTCCACATGGTACTTGTCTTTCTCTGACTGACTTATTTCACTCAGCATAATATCCTCTAGATCCATTCATGCTGTCACAAACAGTAGGACGTAATTCTTCTTATGGGCAAGTAATCTTCCATTGTATATATGTACACTGCTTTTTTATCCACTTGTCGATTGATGGGCACTTGGGTTGCTTCCATATCTTGGTTATTGTAAAAAAAACTAGTGCAATGTTTATTTTTTCTTCTGTTTCCCTTGTCTGAGGAATCAGAAAAAACTATTACTAAGATAAATGTCAGAGATTTTACAGTGTATGTTTTCTTCTAGGAGTTTTATGGCTTCCAGTCTTACGTTTATGTCTTTAATCCATTGAGTTTATTCTTGTACATGGTCTTAGAAGCAACCTTGACAAGCACTAAGTGACATCCACACTATAGGATGCTAAATTAAAACTTCACACTAATCTTTCATTTACAAATACCAAATTACTTTTTGTAATTTGGTATTACTAAAAGTCTGCTCACTTTTTTTTAAATGAAAGTATATGAAATAGAAGAACCCAAAGAGAATTTGCACTGACATTTAAGGCTTGTCAGTAATTATGCTTTGAAAAATCATCGCTTGGAAAGCAAGTGCCAGCCAGATAAAGGAAAGCTATTCTGAGGAAAAAGAGAAGGGATTTTTTTAAACTCCAAAATCCCTTTATTCTGGAAACTTGTACAATATAGAAGTAGCATAGTACCCAGTAGTTCAAGGTTATGTGACAGAGAAGCTGCTTCAAATACAGCAGCACTCTAACTTTACATGCTATTAGACCAACACTGACAATCAGGAAGAGCAAATATCTTCACAGAACCAGAACTGAACAGGCAAGAAGAACGCAAGGCTGCCAATTAAAGGGAGAGTTTGTTCAAAAAGTTTTTATGAGAGGAAGTGTTGCATGTACATATGGCAGCATTAAGAAATTTAAGTGCAAATAAAGAAGGAAGCAAAGTAGACTAAGCATTGCAGTAAGAGTTTGCCACTTACTATCCAGAGAAACCAAAGATATGTGTGTAACTTTTCTATTTTTTAACCACAAATTTGCACAGAATCATATGGAAGGGGAAAATTCTAAGTATCATTCTAGAATTTTAAAAGCATGTCATAAGAACTCTTGACCTGCCTCTGAAGCAGCCATATGAAAAGCTCTCATCCTCAAATCCATTTTTTAAAATTAGTAACACTTCATTCTTTAACCAAATTAATATAGGTTCATTGTGGAAATTTTCAAAAACTATGAAGAAAGTCACAATCATCAATAATTCTGACCAAAAAAGAACTACCCAGTCCGGTTGTCAAGAGCCCTGAAAGTGAGAATATAACTGTATGACTAATAATAACAAGACAAGGAAATAATCAGCACAACATGCCAGCATCTCTAGGCTCCAGAGTACTGATGTTGATTAGTCTTAGAAATACACTACACACCTAAAAGAGATTACTGCTTCTGTGGCACAGCAGACACTAAAATACATCAATCTGAGAAAGACAAAACAGCATAATCCAAAGCAATTAATCTAATTGGGTAGCTCAGTTTTTAAAACATTGTATCTAAAAACTGGAGGGGCAGGCACATGGCCACAGAGGCAACCAAAATGTAGTATGAAACACAAAGAACTTTGTTAGGACAATAAACCCCAGAATTACCTGAAATGAATGAATAAATTATTTTTTTAGCAAATAGAGGAGGAAACTAAGGATCTAAACTATATTTGGAGCAAGGAAGAGATAAGCTGCACAATTTGGAGAACGTAGGCTATTATTAAACAATCATATTTTTTTCTTGGTGTTTTATAACAGAACTTGAAAGCTAGAAAAGGAACAACAATGTGAACAAAAAATTAGTAGCTTCTCTGTCCCTCCAATAAAATAAATAAGCAGAATATTCCCAAGGCGTTTTAGTAGTCTTATGTCATTTCCTCACTGTGGAACCCTCCAAGGTTCTGCACTGTCACAGAAGCAAGTACAAATTCATCTACTGGACAATAAGCCCCCCTTCAAGGCCCCTCCCTGCACCGTCAGTCCCACTTCTCCTGAGGGACTTACCCAAATCCACACACAGCAGCACCAACTGTTCTGGATACACTGTTACCTGCCATCAGCCAGGCAAGAGTTCACATTGTACACATGTCCCTTACCCCATTTCCATCTTTGCTGCCACTATTTCTCACTGGACTGTGGCTGTCAAGGGGCTCTGAAGGTCCCACTGATAGAACCAGGAACACAGTAGGGGATGCTCATTTTTAATTAATCAACTAATGGCTGATTCCCTGAGGAGTGATAGTGAGGACAGGAGATCAGAAGGTTAAGACAATAGTTCCACCAAGAGTGTGAGAGACCTCTGCTAGGCTACCACCTCATGCTGGTTCTGAATTAGAGCTTCATTCTCCTATATCCTTCAGAGGTACATAGTGCCATACCCTTGAAGAAAAAAACTGCAACTCAGTGGTTGAATAGCTTGCCCAAGGCCCCACAGGCAAGAAATGGTTCCAAACCCGAGATCCACATGCCTCCAAAGCTAATTCCTTCTCCATCTTATCAAGCTGGGAGAGGGGACATCGGGAGGCAGGAGAGGAGAAGCAGCAGATTCCAGGGAGGAACAGGAGCATTAGCAAAAAGCAAGGGACAATGCTACCTACCCTGGATTCATTACAGCTGGGCTCCTGAAACTAGCCTCCCATTTCTTATAACACGGTTGTCAAATGTCAGCAAAGTATTTTTTTACAATTTTCCAAGTTACTATTTCTTGTTAGATGGTGAAACTGTAAATGAATAAATATCCTTGGGTGTTCAACCTGGCCAAAGCCATACTCAAAAACAGAAACTCAAAAACTGCCAGCTTCTAGAGATCTAAGTACCTTTTCATGACTGAGCCAGACCTGAAACAAAAGTCACTAAATTCAAGCCAATGTGTGTGGCTTTGGCAATACTTCAAGCTAGTGGGGTCTGAAGGTGTTCACCTGTATGGACAAGGGAGTTGGGGAGGGAAGACCAGGAGATCCGTAGGTCTGATTCTGAGTCTGTTTACTTCTAAACCCTTTGGGCCAAGAACAGTCATGAGACAGTCGCTGGTTCAGTATCACTGTGCGGCCTTGCTCTCATCTTGGGTTCTTACCTTCAAGGACTGAGTCTCTTAAATGAAGGGAAAGAGATGCAGTCTGTGTTGCTAAATAGCAAACAACATGGATTCACAAGGGTAAAAATAAGGCAAGTAACTATCCGGCCAACAGAGCACCACCTATAAGAACTATTAACCCTCAGAACTGGCTACTGTGAGTGGTGCCGAGTGTGTCACCCAGGCCCTAGCCCCCAGCACACATGGTGAAGAGAGTCTGCCTACACTGGTCAGGTCTACAGATTTCTCAGCAACTTCTTCAGTTCCTTACTACTCTGAATTCCACTTACAAATCACAGGGGAAACTGTATGTATGCTAAAATGATGTAAATGACACGTGACATTTTTAATGAAGAACTTGCTGTTTAAAAGAACTAGTGTGATTTTTCTGCTTCATGCATCTTAAAAGGGGGGGGCACCTCCATTTCACCCATCAAATGAGGCACATCAGCAGTTGTGCTCACAAAGGACAGCCATACCACAGCCACTTGACAAAGTTGTCAGATTCTGACTTAGAAAAACCTAGCACCCTACAGCATGCACAGTATATTTAATCAATCAGCATTGACACTATACATGTAAAGTTACATTCACCATCCAAGTAACATAAAGCAATTATGCAGATATCAGCAGTTTTGGAATTTTCTACAAGAAACCCACTGGCTTGGAGTGTGATATAGACAGTGCAAACAGGAGACACTCATTTGCTGTAACATTTCAATCACATATAGTACAAAACTACATATACTTGTACTATTCAGATGAAGGTCCAGGGACAAAAAAGAAGTCCTACACAGCTCTCTCACTACACTTGCAGGAAGGTGTGCCGATTCCAAAGAAACTCCCACACACAGGGAAAGCCCTCTGTGGTTTTCTCAGGTCCCTGTCTTCTTCGGATCTATTCAAGATGAGGATCTAGCTCTCTGACATGAACAATGACATTAATGCCCCTGAGTGACATGTTAAGTCAAAATTCCCCATCACTAGCTCCTGCTTCTCTTCTCTGATCCACAGAAGATGCTGCCTTACACCTGTTGATAATCCCCATGAAAACACTACGAAGTTTCTTTATAATCTGTATCTTTGTATGAATAGTTTTAAAGTGGCTATTACATATCTTATAAGATATTTATTTTATTATTGACCTAATCAGACCTCAAAAGCCAATCACCAAATCCTTTCCTGGTTTTCCACTTTTTCCAGCAGACCTGGATGCTTTTCAACAATGGGAGTGTATAATTTGTTAGGTGCTTTGAGAGTATTATCTGTTTAAGTCCAAGTATTGGTTCATGGTGGAACTCTTAGGGAATAGCCCTCTCAGAACAATTTAGAATGATGTACACTATACAATAACAATTACATAATAGGGCGCACAAGCACTTCCCTTGCACCGTTAATAAATATCATGGCAATGTTTTCTGGGGATAAACATCTAGTTATTTATAGGTCTATATCAAAAAGACGTCATATAAGTACTATCCTAAGGAATTACTTATTTATTGGAAGTCTTCAAGAATCACAATAGGAGGAAATCCTGCTGTTAAAACTCTCCAGGAATTCAGTAATAAAATCACTGCTGAGTAGGAATGAAGTCTTCTTTGGTCTCATGCTTGTGCTATCCCCAGAAACAACAGTATGTCTCCTCTCCTGCCACACTTTTCACAGAAGCTGTATTTTTTAAAGTAACAAGGGGAGAGCTGCTTTCCAAACTGCTTTTATTTTTCTGCTCTGTTTCTCTGGGTCAGACACGACTTGTAAACTAACAAAGAACAATAATCAAGTCAGATGTGAGATACAATGCACTGTAGTAAGGAAATACTGAAGACTAACATGCACCATGCATACATAAAAAAAGCAAACCTAATCTTAAGGCTAAACTGCAAGATATTCCACACAGCTGTGAAGGCACAGATAAAAACAATAGGGGTGTTTCCTCTGTTGGAAGGGATGTATTTCCCATTTCTGCTCATTCACTCTTCTTGAAGTTGAAGCAGTTCAGTCTCCCATCCCAGGTTATCAGTTCTAGCTCAGTATCCAAATAAAGCCCCAACCCCTGGGGACTGGAGCACCCCTCCCCTACCTAGCCTGCCCGAGGACCCTGTGCAGAGAGGCTCACATGAGCACAAAATCAAGGAATCTGGGTGACATGGAGCATTTCTGAGAGCCTGCACAGCTGCAGAGGTTGGCAGTCAGGGAGCATTGCTAGTCAGGTTGCTGTGCAGAAGGCAGCAGTGGTATCTTACTTGCCCCTCCCGTCCAGAACCACAGTCCTTGGATGAGCTGTGGAGCTCCTAGAGGGGAAATGGTATTTCCTGTTGGCTCCTCAGTCACTTCCCATTCTTTTTTATTGGTTTTGGTGGTTTCCACACTTGGGGGCGGGGGGGGGGGGGAAGAGCAGAATAAAGAGCCCACCAGATTTCAGCCCTACTTCATTTCACAGCTAATACTTAATTCAAAAGGAAAATTAACCAGCAAAATGTCATAAAACCAAGAGTCTGACAGTGTTTTTAGGAATAGGTTAGTATGATTCTGAAATAGAATGTTAAAATGAAGTTTGATCTGATTCTATGCATATACCATGCCTTTTCCTGAGACATTTATCTCCAATTATTTTTTCTTGAATAAACAGGATTTCTGGGAGAAAACACTGGGGGGAGGGGAAGGGAGGGGAGTATAACAGAAATTAACCATTTCAATTGTACTGTGCTCAGCATCGTACATACCATACATAGTGGAAAAGATGTACAGTATCACCCCCGAACTGCAGGGGAGGAAAGTCAACACCTGAACCACTGGGAGGATACTGAGCAACACTAGACAATCCAGAACTGAACTGGGTGGTCTGAACAATCACAAAACTGCAGTGGAGATGTTCCAAACTTTCTAGAAGAACAGAAGTGTACAATTAATGGAATTTTCTCCTCACAGTGCTTAAGCGCTCTAAAAGGTGATACCTATATCTGGCACCTACTGAGAAATTGTGACACACTTCTTTAATTTTTAGATATTTTTACTTTGTAATGAGAACACAGTAACGGAATGCACCTTGACTCAACTATTACCATGCAAGTTTCCTTCAAACATCACCCTGACTTGCTTCTGGACCCAATGCATCACAGCACAAGAAGTCATCAACAAATCATGGAGGCCTAATTCAAGGACAGTGCGTAACCCAAACACATTCTTATCAAGCAGTGTGAGAAGAGCTACACGTGTACTCAGAATTCTGAGACACTATAGGAGAGCAGAGGCAGCACCCAGGCTCCTCCACTGAGTGTTGGAGTCGAGTTTTGGAAAGGCTACCTATGGAATCTTGGAGGGCCTGATGTGCTCAACCAAGCTTGGGGCACACCAAAAAATCTTCACTGAGGAACTTTCCATTTTTCATAATCTCAAAATGTTAACATGAGCTTCACAGCTGCTCTTTACAAATAATCGCAATTCTCACAATAACATCAAACACAAACACGAGTATTGAGCACTCCACTTCTGACTGAACAGAAGACCTGCAGTACTAGGAGTACCCCTACACACAGATGCTCTTCTCTTTACCAACAGTGTACAAAGGTCAACTTATTCTTCCTCCTATGTGCCAGCTTTCCTCCAAGAAGGACTTAACAGTGAGTATTTTTACCTCATTTAGTTTAAAATATTTGAGCATTTATACATTACTTAGTTTAAAAAATGTTTTAAATACCACCTTTGTCAGTGTGTTAAAACTTAAGATTTGGTTGAATCACATTGAAATTATTTTAATCGAAGGAACAATAAGTATAAAAGCACAAATTTGGGAATATAGCAGATTAAATGTTGCAACTCTCATATAGAAATTCTGGTTTCTAAATGTTCTCTCTAAAATATATTTACTTGAACTTTTAAATATTTCTAATTGACTTCAATTTTTATTTGGAATAAATGCCTCAGGATGTATGTTATTATTTGAGACCATAATAACTCCTCCAGCACATTTAAAATAAAAGCAAGAGATTATACAGTTTTAATTTATCACAAAAATATAACCAATCACATTATTAAAACTTTAGGAATAAAAAACAGACCCACCACATCCCATCATTCTAAAACAAATACTAATATTGGCTTAGTACATTTCCAAATCATTTACTGCATTCTTTTAAGTACTTGGAAGCATGCTGTATATAACATGTACATCTTGTGTTTTTGAAACTGCCCAAGTTCTCATCCTAATATTTGAAGTATTCTAAAAAGTTTATAGTAATCTAAGTTATACAATATACATAGCAAGATATTAAAATTAAAGAAAGAAAACTCTAGCCCCCTATGAGATGGTAGGAGTAAAATGACACAACTGATTTTGGATGTTTTTACCTTAGCCAGTGAATATCTGAATAAGAGTAATCATTACTCTTACACAACAGTAAGTCAAAATGGAGATAAGCTTTCTCCTAGTATTTTCAAATATAGCATTTTAAAGATTTTTATTCCCTTCTCTCTTCCTGTCTCTTCATTTCCATCTAACCAAAAACCCTCTTAAGTGCATTACAAGAGTAGCTTTGCTAGTAATACTCATTCCTCTCAATTTTCAATTCTCAATGCCCTCTTTAAAAAGTTTGTGTAAGAAATCTAATCACCAACAAAACTTCCTCACTGCCTTAGAACTGCTGGAAATGGTTAAAGTAGATATTGAAATTTATGTAAATTAATCATAGGGACAAATATTAAACTGTTCAATACTAGACAAAGAATTCTAAGGACTCTTACGAGGAAAGCAATTGCTAATGCTTCATAGGAAGCTGTCAATCTTTCAGTACACATAGCAAAGCTACCTGGGATGCCAGCTTTCATTTTTACTTAAACACTAAAATGAGGAATGATGCCCTGGCTGGTGTAGCTCAGTGGATTGAGTGCTGGCCTGTAAACCAAAGGGTCACTGGTTTGATTCCCAGTCAGGGCACATGCCTGAGTTGCCAGCCAGCTCCCCAGTAGGGGGCATGTGATAGGCAGTCACACATTGATGTTTCTCTCCCTCTCTTCCTCCCTTCCCCTCTCTCTAAAAATAAATAAATAAAAATCTTTAAGATGAGAAACGATTTTGTACTTTTAATAGTAAATCGTTTTTCAAATCTCAAATGACCTCAATCTTGCTCAAGTATCACAGTTATGCTTTTGAAATCCCAGAAATCAAAATCCATGACTTCAATAATTTTCTCCTTATTTCCTTAATTTTCCACTTTGAAACACGACTCCTGCAGAAGCTAAGGATGACCCAAATGACTCTTTCTGGCAACCATTCTTAGTTCTGGCCAAAGTTCTGACCCGTAATCATAGACTAAAAGTGGCCAAGTAACAGCATAGCATTTGATGCTGCACTAGCCCAAATAAACAAACAATACCCCACTGGATGTTAAAATACAACATTTCGGGTAGTATGGGCCTCATAAGAAAAGTAGCAAATAGGCTTACCAGGGAATGGTAAAAGTCCTCTGACATTCCAAAAGGCATTAAACACTACTGCCACCAGAGGACTGACCTACGATTTTATGAATGGAAACTAATCAGCAGCGTCCCATAATATCTGAGAATTAGAAAGGAATGGAGCTCACCTGCTAGCATGTATCAGGGACCAACGTATGAAATCCACACACTGATCCACTTAATGTTTCTATTTCTATAACATGCTCTAAAGATCCACTTAAAATTTTTCACTCATTGCTTACCGTATTTTAAAAATTTAAAAATGAGTTTTAGGGTCCTCCACATATTTATTTTCCAATATGCACATATACATTTGTTTATAAAAGCCCAAATATGTCATGCATACTTCAAAGAAAAAGCAACTAATACACATCATTAGTTAAGGTAGATAAAACACCAAAAACGATATTCACAGTTGCAAACCTTTTTAAAAGTTCTCTAAGCAGTTAGTCTAAAAATTAGCTCAGAGTCAAGTAATCAAAAAAACTTCTAGGTCTTTCGCATCCTTCCTTAATCCTTGGAGACTTGACAAAAGTCATTCCAAATCTATCATCCGCTTCAGGACTACAAAGATAAAACCCACTTCATATGAACAGTACTAACAAGCACAGATTAATCCAAGCACATCAGGTAACAAGGACACCTTCTTCACGTATAATGGGAGTAACATAACACACTCAAAGAAAAACAAAACAATGATTCCAAAATGGCAGAATCTTAACAAAAGACAGATGTTGATCAGGTGATCAGATGATGTCATCACATCAGTGAGAGGGTGAGTCACCAAACACGAACTGTCATGGAAACTGCTCAGAGTAGATGTACCTTGCAGTTGGTCTAAATCACCCAGGGACATTTAAGCAGCTGGAGTAACAGTGTTGCAGATACTTGGCATTTTTGCATCACATTAAAGATGGAAAAAAATCCCTGAAGATCAAAGAGGCAAATGAAATGTATCTTAAAGAAAAACAGAGATAACCTTCACACTCATAATCCAGCTGAGAAAAATGTCATCCCACACCCAAAGCACAGAGCAGAAGGGGCAGCTCACATGCACTGACAAAGCCTCATCTAAGAGTCGTGTAAGACACAGGCAGCCATGGGGACAAACGGGAAATTATCTAAAGACGAGGAAACCTTTGAATTCCACTCCATGTAACATTCCCAGTGTGGACAGTTTGAGTATTAGACATTGGTTTTCAAACTGTTTTACACAGAATCCCAGTTCAAAGAAGCACTTGTGTGTCTCCCTGAAAACACAGAACAAGTTGATGTAGTCATCTTTTAGCTCCCAATCCATCCCTCTGCACCATTAGCACGGAAAAATCTAAGCAGTGGGCATAAGCTCAGTCAACAGAACTACCCTGCACCAACTGCCTCCTTGGGCCAAGCTCTAGGTCAGGCTCTTTACATAAACACCTCTCATTTGATCTCCAGGGAGAAGTAGGTATAACAAGTTAATATGATCGAAATGAGGCTGAAGACCTCATTCCCGCGCCCAGGAATGCACAGCTACAAAGCAACAGCAGCACTGCCACCCACTGACCCAGGAGGTCTCCCTGGCAGAAACAGGAAGCAGTCCCCCACGCAGGCCTAGTGCACACTGGTGCAACTTTTTTGGAAAGCAAACTGGCAAAATGCATAAACTGAGAGCCTTAAAAATGTTCATGACTTCACACCAAATAATTACACACTTACTTCAAATAAATTAACTCAAACTATGAATCAAATTTTTTTTAAATCCTCATCCAAGGATATGTTTATTGATTTGAGAGACGAAAACATCAATCACTGCCTCCCGTACGCATCCCAACCAGGGACTGACCCTGCAACCAAGGCATGTGCCCTGACTGGGGCTCAAACCCATACAACCTTTCAATGTACAGGATGACACTTCGACCAACTAAGCCACCCAGCCAAGGCTGTGGTCCAAATTTTATATTCTAAGATTATCACAATGTTTTTAAGTGGTGAAAACTGGGCAAACAAACTAAATTTCCAATAACGGGCAAATAGATAAATAAGTATGTATGTGTACATGTGTGTGTATACAGGGTCTGGCACAAATAACGCCCCTTTTTATTACTTAAAAATCTTGTATTACAAAATCGTAAGCATGTAATTCTGTAACATAACAATATCACACTCAAGCACACCATACGACATTTTAGGTGAATGTTCCAATTAAAACTACAAATCATTACACCCATATTATTTATTACCCTGCCAACCCTACTCAAACGGGCCTTATTTCTGCTGGACCCTGTGTACCTCCATACAATTTTTTTAAATGACAATTTTTAAAAAGACATGAGACAATGCAAATACATTAAGTAAATTAAGTAGGAACAATTGTATAAGAATCACAATTTCAACTATTTAAAAAAGTATCTACTTTATAGTCACACAAGTATAAAGACAGACTGAAAATAAACAGTCAAATTTTAGATTATTCTAGGTGGCAAGATTATGGGTGACTTTTTACCTTCTATAAAATCACTTGTACATTCCAAATTTCCTATAATGAAATTGTACTTATTGTATTGTAAACAATTAATGTTTAACATTTTTTCAAGAAAATGTTCATGGGGCTCGCTCACGCTCAAACTACAGAGACATTTCACCTGCAGGCGCAGAACGTCTACAATACTGAACAGCTGTGGGTCAGGGTGAAAACGGTCATTTCCTGATTAATCATTGGTGGATGTGGAAATTGCCTCATTTATTAAAGAGGTGCCTTCGAAGGTAACAGTAACATACCCCGAAGCCTGTAATCTGGTATGAGCAAGCAGTTTCTAAACTGTGATAGGATTTCTTATGGTGTTCTCATTCAGAGGACAAAATCCAATAAAATAAACTGTAGATTGTATCTGTTCAAACAAAACACTTGCACACTGCCTTCCACTTCCTCTGCCGGCACTAATTTACCAATCACTCAGGTCCCCAAGGAGGCGCACACAGTAATAATGCTGCTGCATCAACAAAAGGGAGAAAGGATACTAAAATAATTTCCCTGGCAACAGCACAGCACACCCAGGATAGATCAGCTGAAAGTCACAGAGAATAAAAACCTAGAAGCCGTGTGCTCTCTGTGACATGGCCAACAAGCTCTTCATCGCCCTGGTTTCAGACACTCACTTCTGCACAGCCAGCACCCACGCAGTGGGCTGGAAAGAGATGAGAAGAGGGAATTCCAGGAAATGGGGGGACAGTGCGCATCCTCCTTAAAATGAATCAGGGAAAATCAAGTGGTAGCCAAGTTAATCCCCCCAAAATGAAAAAGAAAGTTTTGTCGTAAACTTTCTGTAAATGTTCTGGCAATGTATCCCAATGTGAATGAATGTTTGTAAAGATTTGCTGAGCCATACAAAACCAGACTTTCCTTAACTCATAGAATTACGTAAGAGATTACTTATTATTCGAAAGACAGCAAAAGACAGCCTGTGACTGTAAAATAAATCTTAAGTCTTTCACTGGAAAACTGACCCGGTTCAGTAACGACAACCCCTTCCATGTCAGCCTCCCGTACGCACACGTTCATGAGCACACACGCATGCAGAAGCAGTGCACATGGTAAAACCTAACTCCACTGCAGGAACAAAGACAAGTGACAGCCTCACTACTTTAAGATGCTTCTTCCTCTACTCAGTTAGGCAACACACAATACAACTCCTACAAGAGTAGTCCTACATCCGGCCAGAGAGACATTATCATTTTATGACATTCTACGCCACTCTGAATGAAAGGAAAAGAACCTGTATCTGCCACCACGGCAGCAGCCACACCGAGGCCACCAGCCAACTCAGACCACCCTAAGCTAAGTCTGGGCGACTCAGACAGTCACAGGCAAAAGCAGTTTCCCTGAGACTTCACGAACTGAGTGAATGCTCCACTGGGCTGCTGGCGACCACCAAACCAAGGCCTGCCCGGCTCCCAAGACATGGAGTCTGCTGCCAGCAACAGCACGCAGGCCTCAGAGCAGGGACCGTGCCAAGGGCAGCCAGCCCCACTCGCTACAGGCAAACGTCAGCACAGACCACACCCAGGCCCAGCCTGACACTTCTCCTCAGGAAGCTGTGGGCCAAGCCAATGCTGTGCTCTGATTGAAAGGACAAGTTCTTCAAAAGAACTGCTTCTCCTTCTGGGTTAGAGACAAGAATGAGGGACACGTGATGAGGTGGGGCAGCAAGAGACAGGACAGCACAAGTTCCCGCCCGTCAGTGACCGCCCAGCACCCCCTGGGGGAGCTAAGATGGTGATGCCACCGGGCCTGGCTCCCAGGCCTGCACACGCAACGATGACATCCTGGGTTCCACACCAACTTGATCCCATACTGCCCAATCTCTCCACTGCATCCAGCTGCGCCAAGCCTCTGCAGGCACCTGCAGAACTGCTGGGCCAACCGCAGGGCAAGGTGCATTTGCACTCATCTGCTTTGCAGCGATCTCCTGCTCAGCCCTCCACCAACACCAGGAGTGAGGAAACCTGTGATGACAGAAAGGAGTCCAAAGGGCCTACTGAGTACTTAGAAGGAAGGTATGTAAAGAGGAATATTTCCAGCCTCCACTACTCTTCCCTGACTCAATCCAAAAATGTTTCCATTAATATAGCAGCACCTGTTCTTCCATTAACCACTTTCACACTCTTCAGAGTACACCTAATGAAAAAAAATTTAATATTCATTCACACTTAATTATGAAAGATGTCTTTAGGTCTTCCAGCCACGATGTAGGCATAGGTAGATACACTTTGCCTCCTTGCACAACCAAAAGAAGGACAACAACAATTTAAAAAAAAAAAAAATAAAGCAGAACTGCCAGAAAATCAAGCTGTATGGAAGTCCAACAACCAAGGAGTAAAAGAAGAAACATTCATTCAGACCGGTAGGAGGGGCAGAGACAGGCAACCAGGGTGGAGAGGACGCACAGCATGGTGGTGGCTGGCAAAGCAGGCGGTCCCACATTCATGTGCTGATAAACCTGGAGGAACAACTGGGGAGTGAGACAGACCACGCAACCCAGGGCTCCAGCTCGGGGGAAATAAAGCCTCAAACCTCTGACTGAAAAAACCTATGGGGGTTGAGGCAGCAGGAGTATCTGCAAGCCTCACAGTAGAGTTCATTGAAGAGACCCACAGGGTCCCAGAAGGAACACAAACCCACCCACCTGGGGAATCAGTACCAGAAGGGCCCAATTTGCTTCTGGGTAGCAGGGGAAGAGACTGAAGATGAGTGAGAGCCAAGCAAGCAGCATTGTTCCTTCTAGGACCCCTCCACCACATACATCACCAAAACCCAGCAACGTGGGTTGCACTGCCCTGCCCTGGCGAATACCCAAGGCTTCACCCCTTACTGCACAAGAGGCATGCAGAGACAAAGAAATATGGCCCAAATGAAAGAACAGATCAAAGCTCTAGAAAAAATACAACAAAGCAATGAAGAGATAGTCAACCTTTCAGATGCACAGTTCAAAACACTGATAATCAGGATGCTCACAGAAATGGTTGAGTATGGTCGCAAAATAGAGGAAAAAGTGAAGGCTATGAAAAGTGAAATAAAGGAAAATGTACAGGGAACCAACAGTGAAGGAATGGAAGCCAGGACTCAAATCTACCATTTCGAGCAGAAGAAAGAAATAAACATTCAAACAAAACAGAATGAAGAAACAAGAATGCAAAAAAATGAAGAGATACTTAAGAGTCTCCAGGACAACTTTAAACATTCCAACATTCAAATCATTGGGGTGCCAGAAGGAGAAGAGGAAGAACAAAAAATTGAAAACTTATCTGAAAACCTAATGAAGGAGAAATTCCCCAATCTGGAAGAGGAAACAGCCTTCCAGGAAGTCCAGGAAGCTCAGAGAGTCCCAAAGAAGTTGGACCCAAGGAAGCACACACCAAGGCATATCATAATTACATTACCCAAAATTAAAGATAAAGAGAGAATCTTAAAAGCAGCAAGAGAAGAGGAGACAGTTACCTACAAAGGAGTTCCCATAAGACTATCAGCTGATTTCTCAAAAGAAACCTCTTCTGGCAAGAAGGGCTGGAAAGAAGTATTCCAAGTCATGAAAGGCAAGGACCTACATCCAAGATTACTGTATCCAGCAAAGCTATCATTTAGAATGGAAGGGCAGATAAAGAGCTTCCCAGATAAGGTCAAGTTAAAGGAGTTCATCATCACCAAGCCCTTACTATATGAAAGAATGTTAAAGGGACTTATCTGAGAAAAAGAAGATCGAAACTACGGACAGTAAAATGACAACAAACTCACAACTATCAACAACCAAACCCAAAAAACAAAAGCAAAAGTGAACTAAGCAAACAACTAGAACAGGAACAGATTTACAGAAATATAGATCACATGGAGGGTTATTAGTGGAGAGGGGGGAGGGAGAGAATGGGGGGAAAGGTACAGGGAATAAGAAGCATGGTAGGTTCAAAATAGACAGGGGAAGGTTAAGAGTAGTATGAGAAATAGAGAAGCCAAAGAACTTATATGTACGACCCCTGGACATGAACTAAGGTGGGGGAATGCTGATTAGGAGGTGATACAGGGCAGAGGGGAATAATGGGGAGAAAAGTATGGGACAACTGTAATAGCATAATCAGTAAAATGTATATTTTTTAAAAAGATGTTTTTAAAAATGTTTGGCTGTACACAGCCACAAGAGTATTCTTTATTAACTTTACCATCAGTCACAGCTGCCCTCCAATTTTCAAGGACCCTGTTTTTCCGCAAAGGATACATTTCACCCTCTTTTACCCACTTTATGGAGAAGTCATCCACCATCTGGAACTTGCATATCCGCCCATGCTCTTTATGGTGACATCTGAGCACAGGAAACCCAGCCTGGCAAGCCACAGTTGTCAACAGTGTATGCCAGAGATGCTGTGGGTCTCTCGTGGAGATGGCTGCTGGAATGATTACACACTGCAGAAAAACATTTTTAAAATCCTTCTCAACGGTATCAGCTTCTTGTCTCTTAAAAATTCATCCACTTTTATTTCCAAGTAATAATACATGTAACAATACAGTCAAAAACTATTGGGGTAACTTCCTTCAAAAAGTACATGTTCACATAGTGCATCTTCATATCCCTTTAACTCAGCATACCTATTTTTGAGTCTCTGGATCGTGGGTGGGGAGGCAGGAAAAGCACCATTTGGGCTATGCCTAAGCCTGTGGAGAGATGGCCCAGTGTGGGGTCAGGCAATGGCATGTGGTAACCAGGCAGAGAAAAGCCCGGCCAGAGTGCAGCCTTGAATGCCACTGGGCAGCGTGGGGCAGACACAACCATCCTGGTGGCAACAGGAGGCCTCTTAAACTTTCTGAACCAAAAAAAACCCCATAGCCCTGGCAGCAGTACAGAGGAAAGACTGGAAAAACCAAGGTGAAAGAGAGAAAACGGGGGAGAGAATACCAGTTGAGGGACAACACATACACAGTGAAGGGAACTGGAAAAGTCAGCATGACCTTGGGGTCAGTAGTACAGCCACTCTTCAGGGCAGAGTGAGAAGTGGTGGGACAGCAACAGGAAAAGGTGGGCTGGGTCCACTGTCAGGCTGGTAAGTGTGAATGGGACTTGGAAAACCATGCAGTACCATGGATCTCTCTGTCCTGGAGAGTCTGACGAAAGCCATCCTTAGGAAATGTGTAGGGTGAGTCATTTCACCTGGGGTAGATGTTCATGAACCAGAAGACAGCCACTACAAATGGGGACTGAAGAGTTGTTTATTCCCAGACCAGATACCTCTTTATGACATGCAAACTAGCTCATTTTAAGCAGAACTGAATGGATGTAAGCAAGACTACATTTGGAGTATTACAGTGGAGTAGCATCTTACTCAAAGGTTTGGCTATAAACGGAAAGGGTAGAGCAGTGTATGCTTAAACTCTATGTGAAAACTCCACATAATCACTGAGAAATAGGAGGAGATGCTCCCTGATGGGGGGACTGAGGAACAACACCACAGAGTGCACAAGGGTTCCCCCTTCAAATGTCACCCTCAGTCCACACCACACACTCACTACTGGGCAGCCACAATAAGTACCTTACCCTTTTCACTGTCTCTGTCTCTGCTGAGCACCCAAAATTTAATCCATTAAAGTAAAGCATCGCTGTGATGAAATACCTATAAGCATCTACCACAAAACAAAAACACACACATTAGAAAAATAACTGTTCTTTAAACATGACACTTCTTAGGCAAATGGTACATAACTTAAAATGTCACTGGATGTACTAAAGTTGACCTCCACTATTTTCCAGAATCCTAAGAACTCATGTTCTGATCAGTACATATCATTAGAAGAGCTGCCTTCCAAACACTGCTCATTAGCAGCCTGATGGAACTACCTCACTTCCTTGTCCATGTATAGACTCAGGGATGCTATGGCTTATTTACCTCCCAGGACATTCCAATAAAGGGAACATAAGTGGCACGATCACTTTGAACCTCTGAGAAGATGATGCCACATAAACCTAGGGTGTTATTATCATTATCTCTTTCGACTACATAGCCTGAGAACGCTGTCAGATCTTTGGACTCGTGAATTATGAATACAACTACATCTTAGGTTTGACAGCTTCAAAAGTTCAGGATATACATTTTATTTACCCATGTCTAGATCAAGAAAAGGACAACTTTAAAACATGATACAAAGCAATAAAAAGACTAAATGTTTGAGGCTACATGCAGTACACACACATGCATGCACAAATACCCATGTCAAAATAAAGGTGGCCACGAGATTTTTGACAGTCCTTGCATTGAGAAGTAGAGCTGCTGTTCCCTCCCCCAGACCCTGGGTCACTCAGTGCCTGGTTTGGCACATGGAAGACAGGGATGATGATGCTGTGATGGTCTCCATCCTGGTGACACCGCGTGCAGGTGCTGCAGTTAACAGTCCCAGCTGAGCCCAGGCTTCAAGCCACCCCCGACTAAGCACCAGACATGTGAGTGGTCCCATCAAGGACTTTCCAGAGAGTGTATGTCATCTGCCAGCTGAGTATCTCGCAGCAACCCCCAGTGAAGCAGAAGATTCCCCCAAATGAGCTCTGCCCACATTCTTGACCCGCAAAATCATGAGGTATCATTGCACAGTTGTTGATGTAAGCCATTAAGTTTCAGATGGCCTGTTAGGCAGCAATACCTATGTATACATTAATTTTCAAGCAACACTTTTGCTAATCAACTTGTGGTTATTTGCTATTTGAAACTGCCAAACAAGAAAGAAAATTCTTACACGCACATCTCTATCAGGTCTATAAAATTCAGTACTAGTTAAGTTCATTTAGCCAGAGTATATTTGAAGACAATGTTTTAAATATTATTATTACCAAGAACTGTACTTTGCAGCTAGCTCTGAAAACACCCTTGAGGAAGTGATTTCTTGTTTTAATAACCTCTTGCCAGTTTCAATAAAAACCCTGGGAGCACAGTGCAGGGTGCTCAGCGTGCTTGGTGTGCACAGCACCACCAAGGCCTTGGGAGAGAGAACCGGAAAGGCCTGCACAGGAGTGGCCACCTGAGCCCAGGCTGACAGTACAAGAATGGCAGCTGAGTCACCCATCCTCTTTTCCCTACTTTTAGAAATATATAAAATGTGTAAAGAGCCATGTTGACAGGAGAAACAAAAATGACAATGCTTTGCTGGAGATGACCGAACCGATCCATGGGCAAGTAAATCCTCTCACCCACGTTCAGGTCCAGGAGGCCTCAGACCACAAGCACATGCTGCCAGTGTCAGCCAGGCGGCCCTTGGTGACCTGGTGTGGGGGTGGAAATTGTTAAATGGGAATGTTCTAAGAAGGTTAACGAAAACCTGTGTACAAGCACTCCCCTATGGCCTTATGAAAGAGGGGAGTGCCCACAGTCTCCTCTCGCAGTACTACTCCCCAACACAAGGATGTATATCCACAAACAAGCTGAAAAGAAACTGTAGCTGAAGGATTATTTATTTAGTCCACTGCTCACAAGCCCTCTTACCTGCTCTACCTCAAACCAAAGATCTTAAGTTGTCCTGATTCTCTGTCATGGGCACCCAGAGGATATCACCAGACTCAGGCCATCACTCATGCATCTTAGTCATCTTGATCTTTCCCTCCCCAACTCACCACTATCCCACCGCTCTTTTTTACTGCCTCTCCTGGATCCCTGAATGCATTTCTATTAGTACAGTGGTTATTAAACTCACACTAGATGTCATTAAGAGTTAACAGATAAGCCGCGACCATGTGGCTCACTTGGTTGAGCGCTGTTACGCAGAGCAAAAGGTTGCTGGTTCAAACCACGAACAGGGCGCGTGCGTGAGTTGCTGGCAGATCCCTGGCTGGGGTGTGTGGAGAGAGGCAACTGTTCAATGTTGCTCTCCCTCATGTTCTCCCTCCCTTCTCCTCTATCTAAAAATAAATAAAAATAAAATCTTTTTTTAATCATAAATACCCAGTAAATAAAAAATGTATTAATTAGTAGAAAATCCTTTTAAAAAAGAGTTAACATAAAAACCTAAGAAATAACTGATACAGCTGCTGTCAGTTGTTTCTGCAAATAAAACTCAAAGTAAACAGGCAGAAGAACTGACTTCAAAAGTAGAATAAAAATGTACAGACTGCCGTATTATCACAAAAGTGACCAGCCCCAGAGCACCCTGGCTGATCCTTCCAACCTGTATTCTGGAAATTTGTGTGTACAGCTAAAAAGAGGAGCAGGGTCCCACATCACTTAACACAACAACCCTAAATGGTCTGGACGCTGTTCTAGACCAGCAGGTCACTGCCCTGACTACATATAGAGCCACTGAGACGCTGTGTAGAAATACCAATATCCAACCCCTACTTGGAGATCTAGCTTTCTTGGCTTGTGTGGAGATTGGGCTTCCATTTTTGAAGATGCTTTCAAGTGTTCCTACTTGTAGTCTAGGGATCTGGTTAAAACACAACTTCTAGTACAGAGTCTAGGATGGGATCCAGGATTCTGTATTTCTAATAAGCTTCCAAGTAACACCAATGTTGCTGGTCCACGAACCATACATGAGTAGCAAGGGTCTTCAACAGCTAGCCCAGCCCTGTTCACCCTTACCAACTTGGTGATCCCAAAGGTGGACTTCTTCTCTAAATCCACAAGCCATTCAAGCAAACCCCAGCGAGAACAGAACTTGTTCTTACAGAGTTGCAACAACCAACACACGAGCAGCACCAGTGTGTCATGGTGTGGTGGCCACAGTACAGGCTCTGCAGTCAGAGAAGACCAAGGCATGCACCAGATGCAGCTTTCTTACTCTCTTTAGCCCAAGTGTTCTCCCCTGTAAACTTGGAATTACATCAACAACACCCGCCATGGGATTTAAATACACACAAAGCACCAGCCCAGCACGTATGACCTGACACACAAAATGCTCCATAAATGTAAACTATTACCGACAGTAGTGGAACTGCCACTACTATTTCCTGACACCACTGTTTCTAGGTTCTCCTCGTCTCTGAAACCCCTCAATAAATTGGGACTGAGAAAACACAAAAGGTGTCCTGTTAAAGGTACTTTCCCAACAACCTCCCAACCTGATAGGCAGATAAACAATGCCCCTGATACAGCACCTCTTGTGCAAGAGCTTTCAATCATCCATCCTGACTCAAAAAGCTTAATTGCACCAAAAGCAAAAACTGAGCTAAAAGCACTGCTCCCTCAGGACCAAAAACTCTCTGCATCAGACTAAAATCCCACCTATAAAAACAGACTAAGATCTGTCTAAAACTCCCCCAGAAAAGAGGGAACTTAAATGTTCTCACAAAAAAATTATAAGGTAAATATGTGAGCTGATAGATGTGTTCATTCGCTCAACGGGGAAAGCTCTTTCCAATGTATGTATGAGGTCTGCCCAGAAAGTATCCAGGCAAGTAATATGAAAAATGAGACATTTATTGAAGACACAAGAAACATTGTACATAGGACAATGACGACACAGTCCCCTTCAAAGAGGGCATGTTGGGACCTCACACAGTTCTCCCAATCACCATCAGCTGCCCTGTCGCATTTTCCTGAATTTCATCAATGGTATGAAATCTCTTCCCTTTCAAAAGGTGATTTTTGTTTTTGGAAAAGCCAGAACTCACAGGGTACCAAATCTGGGCTATAGGAGGCTAAGTCATCTGGGTGACTTGATGTTTCACACAAAAAAAAAAAAATCTGCATGAGACATGACACATGACCAGGACCACTGTCATGCTGAAGCTGCCAATCACCAGCTGCCCATAGCTGCAGACTTCTGAATCATCCAAATTGTCTCCATGGAGGAATGTTCAAGCTTAATGCAACTTTTGATGCAGATTCATTGTTCTACTCACTCAGTCCTTTTGAATGCAACAGCCACACAGTACACAGGCTCACTCAACAGTGTCTCCACCCCCACTGACTAGTACAGTGAAGTTATCATTGTTCACACATGCACATTCCAGTACACTCTCCTTGGCTGCCAGGTTACATGGACGTTGCACAAACCATTCTTGTCATATTAACAATGGTTGGACTTTTTCCCGACAGACCTAGCATAGTATATCAAACCATCACATTGTATATTTTAAATATCTTACTATTTTATTTGTCAGTTATACCTCAATAAAGCTGGAAAGAAAAACTCTGGGGGTTTTTCTTTCCAAACTGCTGGGACACTCTGGAAAGTTTTGAAAGCATCAATCATCACTTTCATTAGCAAGGCACGAAAAACACAGGAAGTTGTGAAGGGAAGAGCTACATATAAATTCCAGATTCCCATACTGCTCTATCTCTTTTTCATGTCCTATCCTGAAAGCTTTGGATTTCAAATGCACTCATGAGCAACAATGTTTAAAAACAAATACTAGAAGGGACCAAAGTCTAGTTATGAACATTGCACAACCAGATAAGCTTTATTATTTTAATAGCTACTTAGCAACTTTCCTAAACAAAAATGGAGAGGGGGGGAAAGCATTTTTAATAACAAAATGTTTAAGATCCTCAAAGAAATGAAAACAACTTTCAATATTTTGGTGTGGAAAATAGGAATGAGAGGAGTGGTCCTCTTGAACACAAAGCCAGTGCACTGTTGATAACTTGGCGAGTCTGACCTACGAACACTACCGTGCCCAGAACCTGAGCAGGCCTTCAACACAACACTCCTACTCCAACATACTACTTTAGTTTGATGAACAGGTCAATTCTAGGGTGAAGCCTTCAAGTGACTGGCACTGGGTGCCTTTAGCTGAACTAAGGTATGAGAAGTTGCATCTATCTGTCAACCCTTACGGCCACCTACCTAAGCACAGGATGTTCTGTGTTTATGATTGCTGCTTCAGCTGCCCAAAATCACAACCTTGAGATTCGGAGAAGGGAAAACAAGTATTATGGGCACACCACTTACAAAGGTCACAAATATGTTGACTTTCCCATTTTATTTTATAACTCAGATCATCTCTTTGAGCTCCAGGGCATTCTCAGAACTACTAGCTAATAAATGCTAAAGGAAAAAAATAATATTTACAGTTTCTAGTTTTATCTTTTCCAAGTTTCAAAAGATATTTTAATGTAAAATGTGTAACCAAAGCCTTTTAAAATATTGTAAATACACCAAAGAAATTTTACATATCTTCCTTTGATCTAGCAGTATGGCAGCCACAATTATTTATGAAGTTACAACGGCTAACAGTTTTTTTTAAAAAGCCACACAACTAAGACAGTTGGACAAAAAACAAGTTTCCCAATCTGTAAAAGAATCAGCTTTAACAACTGGGTGATCAGGACATTCTTTTTCCTCTATTTCCAATGAATGTTAATAAATACTAACACTGGAATTTCTATAGAAATTACCTATAGAAGTACCTTTAGAAGAAAAAAGTGATCCTTTAACAAATCATCTTGAAAAAATGACACTTGGTAGCATAAACCAAATAAAAATCAAACTGACTTTATGAATTAGCCACAAAAGTTGTGCCTAACTTACGCTTAAAACTTGAAGAAAAAGAAAAAGATCCAGTACTGACTAAGAGCCTATTAGACAGCAGGGGCATTCTCTACATTAAATCATTTAAGCCAACAAAAGAGAGCATTTCCAAATTGCAGATGAGAAAACTGAGGCTCACAGAACTTAGAGAACTTGACAAAGTTCAAAACTACTTTAAAAAAAACCCCCAAAAACTGGCAAATCTCTTCCACTGTGGACATCTTTGGAGCATATAAAATTAATGGCAGTAGGATTTTTTTTGATCCCTTAAATTGCAGGCAAATGTTTCCATATTTTTTTTTCCAATTTTTAAATTATTTTGTTCAATTACAGTTGCCTGCATTTTCTCCCCACCCCTCTACCCCACCCTAGCCAAACCCACCTACCTCCCCCACCTCAACCCTCCCCCTGGATTTTGTCCATGTGTCCTTTATAGTAGTTTCTGGGAACCCTTCTCCCCACTATCCCTTCCCCTCTCCCCTCTGGCTATTGTTACATTGTTAACTTCAATGTCTCTGGTTATATTTTGTGTGCTTTTCCTTTTGTTGATTATGTTCCAGTTAAACGTGAGGTCATATGGTATTTGTCCCTCACCTCCCGGATTAATTCACTTAGCATAATGTTCTCCAGTTCCATCCATGCTGTCGAAAAGGGTATAAGCTCCTTCTTTCTCTCTGCTGCATAGAATTCCATTGCGTAAATGTACCATAGTTTTTGGATCCACTCATTTGCTGATGGGAACTTAGAAGAGTTTTCAATTTCATTTTTTAATTTTTTAAATAATTTTTTATTCCATGATTTTCTAAAGGAGAACAGTTTGACCACACATTCACTTTGACACATTTAGAGCAGTTCTAATGACATCAGAATAAACAATTTAGCAGAGTTTGAGTGACTCTAAATCACTAGCAACCAAAAACAAAAGAACAGTACAGGTAACATCAACTCCATTTTACTTCCTACAATGCTTATTTTTTTTTTTTTTTTGCATCCTCTGTTTGAATCCTAAAAATCGTCCCATGAAGTAGGAGACATTTAGAAGCCAAGGATCCTGGGCTTACAGGATTATCCTTCTTGCCCTCAAACACACCAATGACAGAAATCTGCTCTTCTGAACCCGAGTCCAGAGCATGTCATCTTACCGGCCTGCTTCCTAGAAGAAAAATAAAATCCACCATCAAACTTTCCATCTTCGGCTAATTGTGTTTTTGCAAGCATCTATGTTTTAAGAAGTGGGTCACAAAATATGAAAGATAAAACTGACCCACCATAGAAAATTCAGGGTTTTTCCTGGAAAAAAAAAATTCCTGATAGTATGTGCCCTCCTAATTTAAAGTTTACTCGTTTCACAATCCTCAACGGTACAAATGCAGAAAAAGCAGTATCTTTCAGACACAGTTGTTTAAATAGTTATCAACTTAAATGACACATTTCTCATTCAGAAACTCTTGATTTATCTGAAAGTGTTTTTCCACATCCCAAACCAAGTGGTAAAGATACCAATCCTGCATTCGACTTGAATGGATTTAGTGGTTAGCTGCCATGTTGGTGATTCATCAGGAACCAATAACACCCTGCACAGATCACTTCCCTCTTCTGCAGGTGCTGCTGGCTGCATGAGAGGAATCTGAGTGCAGAGTTTGATGCTGCTGGGCAGGAACCTGGCTATTGGTCACACGTGACTTTGCACAGTGGACTTCAGAATTATAAATTACAATGCCTTTGTGGATTAAGAAAGTACGTTCACAAGAAAAGTTTACTATATTTTTAAAGATTTTATTTATTTATTTTTAGAAAGAGGGGAAGGGAAGGAGAAAGAAGAAGAAAAACATCAATGTGCAAGAGTTTGATAGGTTGCCTCTCGCACACCCCCAACTAGGGACCTGGTCCACAACCCAGGTATGTGCTCTGACCAGGGATCGAACCAGCAACCTTTCAGTTCGCAGGCCAGCTCTCAATCCAATAAGCCACACCAGCCAGGGCTACTTTTTATTTCTGGATTTAAATTGAATTTAGTAAATTAAAACACAGACATGAAATTTTTTTTCTTTTTATTGTATGCTGAAAAGAAATAGAACTGCTCTGGCTTGCTGGCCAGGGTCCCCCTTGGGGGCATTCAGGAGGCAACCGATCATTGTTTCTCTCACACATTTGATGTTTCTCTCCCTCTCTCTCCCCCTCCTCTCCCCTCTCTCTAAAAATAAATAAACAAAATCTTTTTTAAAAAAAATAAATAGAATAAAAAGCCCATTTTCGTATCAATCACCTTAGTGTTTTTAATGTTACTATAACACTTTTTTAGTAGTCAGCAATTTTAAGCTTTTGAGATATATAATGAGCTGTTTTCTGAAGTGTTAGAGAAGAAACACTGACTTTTATTATATCTCAGAAAGGCCTTTTCAGAAATATAAGCCCTATAATTAGATTAGTTTCCTTATCTAAAGAGACGCAATACAAATAAGAAAAATATACCAGAAAAAAATAAATCTGAGTTCCAAACAATTAAGTCTTACTGTGTCTGAACATTAAAGACATAAAAAGTGGGAGAAATAATACTACCTGTCACCTCTAAAACCACTTGTATTTGCTTCATGAATATGTGTATTAATATGTATACACACACATCACGCATTTAGTTATACCTCACAAAGGGAATACTGTTGAGCATGTATTTATCTTACAAGATACTTATCTTGAGAAAGTAAAGAATTCTGAAGGATGCCTCCAGGCAAAATACACACTAACTTTCACTAGCATGTGCTTCAGCTAGGGGAAAGTCTCCATCATTTCAAACTAAGGGATGCAAAATATTCTCACTGGGAGGGTAGGTGGAGTAAGAGATCCTGTACCCTGTCAGCTCTCCTGAAAAGCCAGGCACATCACTCAACCCTCACAGGCCTGTGAGCACCGTAACCAACCTAGCAGACTCGGAATGTCTGTTCTCAGGGGACTGACAGCAGGAGCCCAGCCCGGGGCTTCTGGATATGGGAAGATGAAGACAGGGAAAGAGAGGCTCAAAGAGCATGTGATATTTGCCAAAGCTCAAAACTACCAAAAACTGGAAAAAAGCTCTTCCATTATGGAACTTCCTAGTCAACCTTCATTCAGCAAAGTCAGCTGATGAACTGGGCAGGAAGGAATCTCTGTCTAAGAGAACAGGTAGCAGTCGGCTTCAGCCTTTAAGGCATGGGAGGACAATAAGGAGATGGAACTTGGAGGCTCAGCAGTAAAGAGCTCCCCAGGCAGCAAAAGGAGAGACAGTGGGCAGGCCAAAGAAGGCAGGGTAACACAATGTATGGAAAACTAAAAATGACCAGGTTTCATTTGAGGTTTCTGAGCATCTCTGGTATAAAAATACATATTTTGTGGGGCTCTCAGAACTATAAAATACCTAAAAATGGAGCTTTATTCAATGGAGCTTTAGTGGCTATGTAGTGTATTTTTTTAAACACCTTTATTGAGATTTCACATACCATAAAATTCACCCACTTAAAGTATATACAATTCAATGACTTTTGGTATATTCACAAAGTCATACAACTACCACCAGTATCTAAATTTAGATCCCCTAAAACAGACCCCACAGCCATCAGTACTCTCACTCCATTACCTCCAGTCCTAGGCAACTACTACTCGGCTTTCCGTATTTATAGATGTGCCTGTAATGGTGATTCTGAATATATGAAATCCCAGAATATATGGCTTCCTTCGTAATTCATGTTTTCAAGGCTCATCCACGCTATAGCATGTATCCGTACTTCATTCCTTTTCATGGCTGAATAATATTCTAATGTATGGCTATACCACAGTTTGTTCAGTTGACAAATGTGTTGTTCCCACTTTTGGCTATTATGAATAATGCTGCTATAAACATTCATGTACTTTTTTGTGTATAGACAGGTGTTTTCATTTGTCTTGTACATGTTTTTTATAGTCTATTTTTAAGAGAAAAAATAAATGACATTTCACATAACTTGAATATGAAGTTTGAGGTTTATTTCTAAATTCCAGTATCAGTTAATGGAGGTAAAAAGAATAAACAAAAATAATATTGAATGGCATAAACCACATAAAGATAGCACGCCAGACACATGAAGACACAGAGCTACAAAGGAAAGTCATTTTTACTTAATTTTTCCAAATGTAAAAAATTTTAAATAGGATAAAATAATGACTAAAAGACAAATATAATCTCGTTTGTACTATGTTCACAAAACTCTGCATTTCTACTTTCCATGTAAAACAGTAAAAATAGGTAAAACTGTATAAACTTACTGACTCCTGAATGCCACTGGCCTGACCTTGGCCCCACCCAGGACTGTACATGAGTGGCCAAGCAGGAGGAAAGCACCTCGTGTGGGCCTGACCTACCAGCTCCCCTCCCCCTCTTTAAAAAAATGACCTATGGAAAGCAGCTTCCTGGACCAATTTTACATTTTCTTTCCATCCCCCCCAAATGCAATCAGCTACTGAGTGTTCACCATCACCAACTTGCATTCAACTCCACAGGGAGGTAAAAGCTCCCAGGACAGATGGAGGATCTGTCAATGGGTTAGCGGTGCAGGTGGGACTTTAAATGTTACCTCTGTGACCAATTCATCCACATTCACCATGAGCCTAGAAGCACTTCACATCAGCCAGACTCTTCCTGCAAATCTCAGATCCTAAGCTTTTCTATTTACTCCTGGCAATTTCCCAAGGACCCCAACTGACAGAATTAGAGGCTCCAGACAGATCACAGGTGTGTTTCAGGCCAGATTCCTGCACTGTCCAACTGCCTTGAACCTAGCCTAATGCAAACTCCAGGAGTATCCTCTGCTTGGTCTGAAAAACAGACCAAGCTCCTTCAAAATAGCTGACACTAAAGAATAACTCCAGGAACTCCAAATGACACTAAATCTCAGCTCAATTACAAGCTCTCTGTGGCAATATGCCAAGTGCAACAAACATTAAAGTCCTTAAAATTAGCAAGTGCTAGTTATAATCTCCTAAATAAAAGTGTATGTTATATGTAAAAATATGTGCAATGTATTTATTTCCAACTTGGTATTTACTCAAGCTATTCAGCCTCTAAGACAACAATGTGGTAGATACTGACTATACAAATAAGATTGAGGCAGGGCCATGGCCTTCATGCATTTCACCTGAAGGAAGAAGGAGCACACTTCTTCTGTTCCGTAGACAGACACACTAGAGTACCACACAGTAGAGCATGTTCATTCAGGTAAGCGCAGGCACTACGGGAAGTCCCCAGGAGAAGCAAGGAGAGAGGAGAATTTCAGCTGGCTTCAGGAGCAGAGATGGCTGGTCTGAGCTGCAGCTCAAAAGATAAGCAGTCATGGGAGGAGCAAGCAAGCATTCCAGGCAGAAGAAACAGAAAAATGCCAGAACAAAGGTAGGAAAATACTAGCAAGTCCAAGTGTGGGGGGGAGGGGCAAGGGAGTCTGGAAAGGAAGAGCGTGCAGACAGGAGGGGTTCCTGCAAGGACAGGCCATGCTGAGGTGCAGGACTTGCCTCTGGGGAAAGGGGAAGAGGCACTTAGGCAGAAGAGGGCAATGAGATTTACGTTTTAGAAAGACCGGCCTTTCAAACATATTTACTTCCTTCTTTCTTTTTGTGAGAGAAGACAAAAATGTTAATAAAATAATGAAATTTATTTTATTTCACTACTGTTATGCTTGCCTCTTCTGTCATTCAAACTCTGAAATAATTTAAATATTTTCCTAAAAGTGTCAATACACTTTTAAGCGTGTAACAACATGCAGTTATTCACAGGAAAATCTCACACCAGACACAAGATTTTTCATTAAGCCATGACTTACATGATCTTAGTAGTCAACAGTCCTCTCCTGGCCAAAAAAAAGGGAGGGAGTGCATTTTCAAAGTTACTGTCCATAATCTCAAGTTGTCACTTTTTTTATATAACAACAAATTATTTAAAAACTCTAAGATTTCCATGCTTGAGGGACAGAAGCAGTGGCCCAAAAACCAGAGGCCCATATGATCAAGCTAAAATATAGCCAACATCTGCAGCTGTTACCCTCCCTGCCTCACACACGCACCAAACACGTAACTTGTGCTTATGACCATGGCGCCCAGACAGCCAGTGACATTCTCACCCATTCTGCAATTAAAATACACACCGCCTTCTTAAGCAAAGAGGAAAAACCCAAACAGACTGAGGATACTTGGGAAAAGTTTCCCAGCGAGTAAAACTGTTTGATGAGTAAGGACATTCAAGAGATTTGGATGCAGGACTGAGTTTCACATTCATCACCCTGTTCAGTACTCACCTTGACCCTGCAAGGGACGGTCCCATTTTAGAGATGATGAAAATAAGGCTCTGTGGGGTTGCTTTGCCAGAGGTTAAATGGTGAACAAACCTAGGTCTCCACACCCAATCCAGAGAGCAGTGATTTAAGAGGTTCCCATGACTCCCTCCCTGCCTCCTTCTGGCCTACAGTCCCTCCCTCCTCGTCACATGTATTACTCAGCATGTTACTCAGCAGTCAGCAGGAAGCACAGGCAGATCCCACATATCCTATACTACTGCTCTAGTCCTCTGCCCAGAGGACCACTTGGCCGCACTACTGCCCTGCCCAAATACCCCAGGCCTCCAAACCATCCTGTCTTACCCTGGCATTCACAGTCCTCCTCTGCTTGAGTTTGCCCACCATCAGACACATGTGCTCCACAGGAGCCAAAAAAGCCCTACAATCCTGAAACACTTCTGTTCACCCTGCTTCTCATCCTACAAGGTCTTCCCTCCAGCTTCTCAGAATCAAAGTGAACAGTCTCCACATCAACATGCCTGGACCCCACTGCACACCTACAGAGCCAAAACGCCCTGGCCCAGCATGTGCTTTCTGAAGTCACTTCACTACCCACTTAGGAAGCATTGCCCTAAATCAACGCCAGACTTTCCACTCAACAGACCCAATGCAAACCCAGTGCCATAATGACCACTTCCATCTCTAAAATACGGAAGCAATTACAATCCTGCTGTCAATTAATGCTAACACCTACTGTTATTTACAGTTTTCTTTAATTGTCCTGTCTCCTGTATCATAAGCATCTTGAATGTACAAATTTAGTCTATTTCTTCATAGGGCATGATATTTTCAAACAAGCTTAGACATTTTCTTATCTATCTCGTAACCAGTTTGGAAGCACAGCAGGAAAAACAGGAAGCCTCACTCAAGGCCACCCTTGATTCACTCAGAATTAAGGTGTGCCCAGCAAAGCCCTCAGGAACCAAGGATACTACACTAAAAAGCCACTGCAGCTGGGGCTCTGCACTGCGTTGGGAACCATGGATGAGTCAGAACACGGGCACAAGAACAGACACATACACAGGCAGTCAGTCCTCTAACATTAAGCACTTGAGAAAAGTCCATGTAACACGGTTCTCAACATGTAGCAGATCTCCATTCTTAGAGAGGGTCTGGATGAAGACAGGTGGGTGGGGATGAACAGCCAAAACATTGTTACCACTCAGTGACTGACCCGTAAGCAGAAAAGCAGCTTTTTCACTGGAGGGGAAAAAATGCTATGACTAAGTGTAATAAGCCTTTAAATATCTGCTTATTGAGGATATTTTGGGTATTAAGTCACACCACTCCACTGTCAAGAAAAAAATTGATTTGTTTAACCTGAAAACAGCTCAAATATAATGCTGAAAGTGACCCAGCACACCACAAAATGCTTGCTGCAGAGAAAACCTTAGTGACTTGAGATCTTTCTTTCTCTGATCCTTACCCCCCTTTGGCTTAGTTGGCTTTTATACAGAGCCATAAATATGATCTTCCCACATTTTTCCCCACCAGATGGGAGTTTGTCATGCCACATGTCACCTAGCAACCTAGACACCACTCTCCAGCTCCCCAGATACCCAATTCTTTGTACAAAATTATCTTGTTCTACTAAACAATAAGGATTAAGGAAGAACTAAAGAATAAAAGTTGAAACAAGTGTTAATATATGTTGCTTCATAGTTACAGTATTTTTAATAGAGTAGGAGAAATGGGAAGAAGGACTGAAGTTTAATTGTAACCATTGCTTGATAACTTAAAGAGGAAAAAATACAAATAGACCTAGAGGATACTCAGGTTCTTGAAACATTTGAGAGTCAACAGTCTTGAGATCCAATAACTGGTATATACCGCAAAGCCCATCTTAAAATTCACCTACTGAGCTACGAGTTGCACTTAAAGAGCATTTACATAATTTTGCAAACCCCTGAATGATTTCTGACTCCTCCCTCTCATTTGCTCCAACTCCAATGCTACCATCACCCTGAGAATAACCCTTCCTTTCTTCCCAACCTGGTAATAAACTTTCCTTCAAAACTCAGCTCCTATGCCCCATCTCTTTGGGGTGCCTTCCAAGAATCCTTTAAGAAAAATGCACTTCCTTTTCCATGCTCCCATGTCACTGTGAAACAACCATGGTTAATATTTTTTCAAAGGTCCAGATCTATCACTGAGGTTTCTCAACTCCATTTACCTAACACCTAGAGGCCTTCCCTTTTACCCAGTGTACAACGCGGCAGTCCACACCACACCACAGGCCTCTTTCACTTGGAGGGCCATGGAGACTCTTGTCCTAGATTCTTACGGTCTAATTTCCACAAAGCAGCCAGTTGGTCCCCTATATGTCCAGCACCTAGAACAGTGCCTTGGACATAGCAAATGCTTAAGTTCCGTGGAACAAACAAATGGCTCAAACGACTACATTTTTATCTCCCGAACAGACTATTCAACCAATGTGCATTGTGTGCAAAATGAAACGTGACTTACTTTAAGCATGTAAATAACTAATTTAAGCATAAAAATTTCAAACATGTAAACAAGGAAATGTAGATCACCTCTCCCTACTCAGGAACCTAGGCACACTGCAAAGTGTAGATTATCATATTCCTCCTATAGATTTTTGTTTAAGATTTTATTTATTTATTTTTAGAGAAGGGAAGGGATGGGAGAAAGAGAGGGAGAAAAATGTCCATGTATGTGGCTGCCTCTCCAACACCCCCTACTGGGAATCTGGCCAGCAACCCAGGCACCGCCCTAGATGGTGACCCTTTGATTCGCAGGACAGCACTCAATCCACTGAGCCACACCAGCCAGGGTATATTCCTCTTTCCTTTCAGGATTCATTTTGTTCATTTCCAGGGCACACATGTAACTGATTACTGTTTTAGTACATTTAAATCATAAACTGTCATTCACAAGCAATCCTTTAAAAAGTAAACGGAGGTATAGAGGGTACTGTTACCCACCATCACCATCCTCCTCTCCTGCCCCACCGCTGGCACTGCAACTTAAATAGGTATCTACTTTCTGCTAATTTTATTTGATTTTCAGTAAGAGTTCAATCAACTGTAAGGTACACTTTAGAGCTGTTAAATAAAGTCAACACCTTCCGTCATTGTGTCAGGTTCCTCAACGTCCCCAGCATTATCTTTAAAAGGCCAAACTTATGCCATTATTCCAATATATACTAAAAACAGTAATATGTAAAACGGGCTTTTTATTTTCTTAATTTCAGAGAAAATTGTGAGATGCCACCTGGCGCACCCTGCACATACTGAAGCTGACAAAGCCACCATCCCCCTCACCTAATGTCCCAAAGCTCACAGGAGCCAGCCCACTACATTACGGGAACAAATGGAAAATTTTTAAAGTGAATATGATTTCCACCAAACATTACTCATACTTCAAAGGAAATATCCTCAGGTACTTGAGAGAAAACTTCGGAGGCTGGGCTGTTGTCAAACAGACACAGCAGATAAAAACAATTTAACAAAATGCCTTTTCACTTCTGACACATTGTACAGGAATGCAGTTAAGTGGAGACAATGTTATCACTCCACAAAGAAAAAGGGAAATCTACTGAATTCCGGAATCAGGCCCGGGCTCCGCAGCCTCCAGACCATATGGAGCTAGTTCCACATCGGTCCACGCTGGGGCCTTGGCAGGAAAACTTTTAATTGAGTGACTGATTTCAGGCTTGCGCTTTGCAATGGAGCCCTGCTCCCGAGCCTCTGCATCGCTGAGCTCCTGTGCTCAGCCACGCTCGAGAGCTGACGGAGCGCGCGTGCCTCTCCCGAAGCCTTCCCGACCGCTGGCCCGCGACCATCAGCCCACGACGCCGAGATGAGCGCGCGGGCAGGGAGGAAGGGCTCGTGGCTGAGGTCCTTCCCCGACGGGACCCGGGAGTGGAAGGAGCAGACACGCTGCCACTCTCCGGCGTGTGTGGAATGGTTAAACTCTCTTCCCAACAAAAAAACTTCCTTCTCCCAGCTTTGCCCGCGAGGCCTGGGAATGGGGAGAGGCCTGGGGCTGGATTTCAACCACTGCAGGAAGCCGGGGAGAGGCGTCCGGGCCAGCTGCGCCCGCGCCGCGCCGAATTCGGCTCCGCTCCTGTGGCCGCTCGAGGGGCGCTTGTTACCACGCCGGCCCCAGGCAGAAGCTCCGAGGAGAGGCGTTCGGCCCCGGGGCACGGGGACCCGCGCGGTCAACCGGGCGGCGCTCCAGGGCCCGGCCAAGTGGAGAACTTTGCAGCCAACAGCCCCGGGCGGGGGGCGGGGGGCGCAGCTAGGCCCGCGCGGCCGCCGCACTTTCCCTTTCCCCGCCTCCCGCGTCTCCCTCCTCCCCTTTCCAGGAAGCGCCATATTGATCCCGGAGCCTTCCCTACCCCCTCCCCCTCCCCGCGCCCCGCGCGCCCCCGGCCCCTCACCTTGGCGATGGCCTTCCGGTAGCGGGTCACCGCTTGCTGGATTAGGCTGAAAACTTTCATGTGGCCGTCTCCGCACGGCACGACCACCCGGGTCCTGCCGAAACACACGGTCACTTTCATGCCGCCTCCGCCGCCGGGGCCAGCCCGCGCGCCCCTCGCTGACGGCAGCCGAGCGGGCCGGGTGCTGGAGGCTGGCGCCGCGGCGCCACTAACCGGGGGCAGCTAGGGGCGCGGGCAGGCGACGCCGGGGAGCCACTCAGCTCGCATGCCCAGCCCGGCCCCCTAGCCTCCTGGCGCTCGCCTCGCCTCTCCCTTCGCAGCGCCCGCGGCTCCGGCCACCTGTTCGGGCGTCTCGCGCGCTCGGCAGCGGCGGCGGCGGCCCGGGCGGTGCGGCGCTCGCGCTCCGGCGGCGGGGGAGGGGACGGCAACGAGGGGAGGGAGGGAAGGAGGGACAGAGGGAAAGAGGGGTGGAGCGGCGGCGCACAACAACGCGCACGTGCGGCAGGAGGCGGTGGCTGCCAGCGCAAGGCGGAGCGCGTCCCTGGGACTCCAGCTACTCGGCCGGGTCCGCCCTTTCCCGGGCGCCGCGGCTCTGCTCCCCGACCCCAGGCGGGCCCCGCGTCCCCCCCTTAGCCCCTCGCTACCCAAGCGCCAGGCAAACTGCGCTCGCCACCCCCCACCCTCCCTGGAGATCCCCGCTCCGCGCCCCCGACTCTCTCCGGAGCCCCCCTCCCTCCCCTTTCTTTGTCACTTTTAAGCCCTTTTCTTGGACTGGAGGGTTCCGGGTCAATTAGCTTCTAGAGAGAGAGCTGTGTACTCTAAGAGCCAAGACTTTTGGAGAGGAGTGGTCACCGCGTCCCCCGGGGAGGTAGGGACGGGGCTGGGCTGGGCAATTACCCGGCCGGGCCCGCCGTCTGGCAGGATTTGTCACTGGCTCGCTCGCTGAGCTGCAAGGCCTGGCAGACTTCATTATACGTTAAAAGCGAACATTAATCGTCTACTCTAAGGAGTGGCTAGTGAAGCTTTGACTCGACCCGGCCTTTCTCTTGTGGCCACTTTTTATCTTCAAACTTCCTGTGATCTCGTGGTGACCCACGCACTTCCACAGGTAGACTTTAAACATCAGCAATTCAGATCATTTTATTTTTTAAACTATGCAACATAAGCAACCCTAACGCAAATTTATTACCAAATATCAGAAATGCCGCGGTGGAAAGTGCGAGGGGATCCCCACGATGCGCCAGCGCTACACAGGCATTGAACCCCGTCCCGCTCCCGCTAAAAAAAAGGCTGCAGTGAATACCTGCTTTCAGGACCTAGGACATTTCAAAAGGATGTGGAGCAAGTCAAGAAAAGTGGCTGGCATTCATCTCTGCCCTGGTTGTGAGCTGGGATTCCTTAATAACTGTATGCTACTGTGCTTAAAGAATGACAAATGTCAGCAGAGTTATTGTTGGCCCATGTCTGTCCCAAAGGATAGTAAATTCATATTTGCCAATTATTTCTAGAATATGTGACAGCAACTAACCGCTCCTGTGAGCTCAAGTAGAATTTTAGCATTTAGAGTAGGAAGAGCTGTTGACTCTGCATCCATTCCACTCCCATTTTAAAATAAGAAAACAGGACAAAGAGATCCATTTGCTTCACAGAATCTCTGCATCTTCCCTCCTAACCAGGTACAGTGCAAGTTATCATGTGAAATATTGTACCTCTCTGACCTACTCAATCATCTGTCCTAGCAAACCAGAACAATAAGTAGGCGCTGTGTGTTATCATCTCCATCTTACTCCAGAATATTGATGGAATGATGAAGACACTTGCCCAAGACCACAGAGAAAGCTTGAGACAGACCCAGAAATAGAATCCAGATTTTCTTCCACACATTCACGGGAATGGCTCATCACACTTCTATGTTGTTGGAATGTTCAACCTTTCTACCCAAGGATTAAGTTTATGACAACTCCTGTTGAGGTCTTCTTGCTTCTTATGTTAGTACTTGGATTCTCAACAGTTGCTGATAATTATACATGTTTCTGTTTCAGTGTATTGGGGAGGAAGGAGTATACTAGTTTAAAGTGGGGCTAAAAATTCTGATTGAAAGGCAAATTCAGGAATAGCCAGAGTACATCAGACATTACCTGGATCTAGGTTCAGATCCTGATTCTACCATTTACTAGTGCCTTAGACATGGCATTCAGTCTCACCCCAACCTCAGTTTTAACCACTTAAAAGTGGAGCTGATGATCTCCATCTCATAAATTATGAGGATTAAGTAAAATAATGTTATTAAAACAATTAGTACATGCAATTGAGTCAGTCCAGTTACCATAATGTAGGTTAAGTATAACAAAGTTAGGACAGGGGAGCAAATTATGATGCTGAGGGGAAGGGAAAACTGGGGGAGTAGGAGTCAAGGCTTAGAGAATTGAATGGACTGGAGATAAAGGTGCTGAGTAACTGGACCAGTGCTATTGACTCTCAGGCCAGTACGAAATTCCCTTCAGTTAGATTCCACATGCAGTTAGACCTTCCACATGGAAGCACTAGCTAAGTATGACAGAATTATAAAAGTCAGTAAGAAAAAGACAAAATAGAGGTTAAAATAAGATAGCTTCAATAACTGTAATTCAAGACTTTAAATACTAACTCCCAGCAAAATATTAATGGCATTTCTAGGGAGGGAGGCCTGCCTTCATAAAAAAGTACATACAGACTTCTGGTCAAGATGCTGTGTAGGTAAACATGGCTCACATCCTTGCACAACCACATCAAAATTACAACTAAACTACAGAACTATCAGAAATCCAGTTGAATGGAAGTTCAACAACTATAGAATTAAAGAAACCACACCCATCCAGACTGATAGGAGATGTGGAAACACAGAACAGGCTGGTACCACGTCCATGTTTGGTGGATAAATATTTGGGAGAGATATTTTGGGGCTGAAGGGTCCCAGCTCCAGACAAGACACCCCCAGCCCAGGGTTCCAGTGGCAGGAAGATAAGACCCCATAACTTCTGGCTGTAAATACCAGCAGGATTTGAGTGGGTGAAAGGAATTACTGGAGTCCCAAGCAGTTCCTCTTAAAGGGCCTGCACACAGACTTACTCAGACTCACTCCCTCTGAGCTCCAGCACCAGGGCAGCAACTTGAAGGGCCCTGGAGACTGGGAGGAACAGAAGTAGCTGGCATCAGGGCAAGAGCTGCAGAACAGCTTTCTACCAGACAGAAAGTAAGGCAGAGGCCATTGTTCTTTTTCTGAGCAGTCCCAACACAGAGCCAACAGGAGGGGGCCATATCTCAGACTCTATCAACCTGGCTCACAGGGTTTACTCCACCCTAGGGAATCCCTGAGACTCCACCCCTCCCAATTTGGAGCCCACCCAAGCTATTAACAGTGACTTTCCATCTGAATGGCTCAGGTTTCATATCTCCCTAACCTCTCAAATAAGCAACAACCAGCCTCAGTGAGCCTCCAGCCCATGTACTTCTGGCTAAGTGGCCCCAGGCCCATTACTAGCAGCAACCAACTTGGGATCACAGTTTGACTGCACCTGAGAACCTCCAAGCCCAGCACAAGTAGCAGCTATCTGCACATTGCTTGTAGCTCATGCTGGGTGGTCTCAGGCAGAACACAGGTGGGGACTGACCCTGGCCTGTACCACCCAGGAAACCCCAGAGCATGCACACCCAGTGGACAGCTACAGACCATGTTGGGACACCACCACCCTGTCCCTGCATAGCTGATCCTCCACAAAGGGTGGAGGTTGGTGGTCAGTGGTCACATCTGTCCTTGAAGCTCACTGGCCAGGGTAAATCTCTCCCACTGACCTACCAAGAGCAATCAAGGCTCAACTACAAAAGGTGGGTGTACTCAGCCCACATGGAGGACACACCTTGAGTAACCAGCTTGGGTGATAGGGGAGGCTGTGCCACAGGACCCTACAGGACACCTACTATGTTAGGCCACACTACCAAGACAAGGAGTCATAGCAGCTCTAGCTAATACATAGAAACAGACACAGGGAGGCTGCCAAAATGAGGAGACAAAGAAACATGGCTCAAAGGAAAGAACAGATCAAAACTCCAGAAAAAGAGCTAAATAAAATGGAGATAAGCAATCTATCAGATGTAGAATTCAAAACGCTGTTTATAAGGATGCTTAAGGAAATTAACAGCATAAAAAAGACCCAGTCAGAAATGAAGGATATACTAATGGATATAAAGAACAATTACAGGGAATCAACAGTAGAATGGATAAAGCCAAGAATCAAATCAAAGACATGGAACATAAGGAAACAAAAAACAAACAATCAGAACAACAAGAAGAAAAAAGAATCAAAAAAAAAAATGAGGATAGTGTAAGGAGCCTCTGGGACAATTTCAAGCATACCAACATTTGCCTCATAGGGGTGCCAGCAGGGGAAGAGAAAAAGCAAAGAATCAGAAATCTATTTGAAAAAAATAATGAAGGAATACTTCCCTAATTTGGCGAAGGAAACAGACATGTCCAAGAAACAGACTCCCTAGCAAGATAGACTCAAAGAGAACCACTCCAATATACATCATAATTAAAATGCCAAAGTTTAAAGATAAAGAGAGAATCTTAACAGCAAAAAGAGAAGTTAGTTACCTACGGGGGAGTTCCCATAAGACTGACTGCTGATTTCTCAATAGAAACTTTGCAGTCTAGAAGGGACTGACAAGAAATATTCAAAGTCATGAAAAGCAGGGACCTACAGCCAAGTGTGCTCTATCCAGCAAAGCTATCATTTAGAATTGAAGGGTTGATAAGAGCTTCCCAGACAAGAAAATAAATAAATAAATAAAGGAGTTCATCACCATCAAACCATTATAATATGAAATTTTGTTTTCTTAAGGTTTTATTTATTTATTTTTGGAGAGAGGGAAAGGGAAGGAGAAAGAGAGGGAGAGAAACATCAGTGAGTGGGTGCCTCTTACGTGGCCCACACTGGGGATCTGGCCCGCAACCCAGGCATGTGCCCTGACTGGGAACCAAACCAGTGACCCTTTGGTTCACAGCCCACGCTCAATTCACTGAGCTACACAAGCCAGGGTTATTATATTAAATTTTAAAGGGACATTTTTAAGAAAAAGAAGATCAAAACTGAACAATAAAATGTCAATAAACACATATCTATCAACAATTGAGTCTAAAAATCAAACTAAGCAAACAAGAGGAACAAAGAATTATGAATACAGAGAGCATTTTCATGGTTGCCAGATGGGAGGTGGCTTTGGGGAAATGGGTTAAGAGGTGAGATGATTATGAAGTAGAAATTGGGAGTCACAGAATAGCCTTGGGGGGATACAATACAGGACAGGAAATGGAGTAGCAAAGAACTTATATGTATGACCCATGGATAGGAACAAAGAGCTTGGATTGCTTTAGGGAGTGGGGGGGGGGGGGGTGCGGAGAGGAAGGCAAAGTGGGAAAAATTGGGACAACTGTAACAGCATAATCAAAATATAATTTGAAAGAGAAAATTAATAAACAACTTGCTTGAACAGTCACTTCTCCAAGCAAGACATACAGAGGGCCCAGAGACACATGAAAAGATGCTCAGCAACACTAGCCATCAGAGACATGCAAATTAAAACTACAATGAGATTCCATCTCACAGTGGTCAGAGTGGCCAACATAAACAAATCCACAAACAAATGTTGGAGAGGATGCGGAGAAAAGGGAACCCTAGTGCACTGTTGGTGGGAATGCAGACTGGTGAGGCCACTGTGGAAAACAGTATGGAATTTCCTCAGAAAACTAAAAATGGAAATGCCCTTTGACCCAGCAATTCCGCTGCTGGGATATACCCTAAGAACCCTGAAACACCAATCCAAAAGAACCTATGCACCCCAATGTTCAAAGCAGCACAACTTACAATAGTCAAGTACTGGAAGCAACCTAAGTGCTCATGAGCAAATGAGTGGATCCACAAACTATGGTACATTTACAGAATGGAATTCTACGCAGCAGAGAGAAAGAAGGAGCTTATACCCTTTGCAACAGCATGGATGGAACTGGAGAGCTTTATGCTAAGTGAAATAAGCCAGGTGGTGAGGGACAAATACCATATGATCTCACCTTTAACTGGAACATAATCAACAGAAGAAAAAAGCAAACAAAATATAACCAGAGACATTGAAGTTAAGAACAATCTAACAATAACCAGAGAGGAGTGGGGAGGGGACAGTGGGGAGAGGGGATTACAGGAACTACTATAAAGGACACATGGACAAAATCAAGGGGGAGGGTGGAGGTGGGGGAGGGAGGTGGGTTCAGCTGGGGTGGGGTGGAGGGATGGGGAGAAAAGGCAGACAACTGTAATTGAATAACAATAAAAATTTTTTTAAAAGAAAGAAAAATTAATAATAAAATTTGAAAAAGGAGTATATACATACCACTTATTTATATAAGTTCCTTCCACTATTCAATAGTTAATAAAGATTGAGATAATTTTTAAAAATATGATCAGTAGAATTAATAATTAAAATATCCAACTAACCAGATAGAGCCTTTAAAGTTTTATGCAAATCTCCCTAGTTTATCTAGGTATAGTGATTCCCTTTATATTAATAATTGAAAAACTAATGGTGTTAATTTTAGATACCAGACACTTCGGTGTCTTGAGTCACATTCATAAAATTTCCTCACAAAAAAATCTACTTTCACTCATTTACTCACCCAAGATCTAACCATAAAGCCGCAGGGTCAGGCTACCTTCACATCTGCAAAAGTGTTCAGCTTAACCAAGGTGCTTCTGGCCTGAGCTGAGCATAGAAGCAAACCCCATCCCAATAAGAAGCAATATCATGGCAGTCAATTGTCAATTGTTACATAAATATTTTCTTGTGTGTTTACTTTCTGAAATTCTGCATTTTTCAGGTAAAAACTTATATTCTTTACCTTACTTGTATTTCTCTTTTTCATTTGATTGGTTCAATTGGTTGTGAAAACCCCAGGACATTCCCAGAATTAATTAGGATCCAGCTAGCCTTTGTGCCTACCTGCAAATGAGCAGGTGTGACCACACAGACGATAATTTTAACCCCATCCAGCAGCATTCATGTGCACCGTGAAATAAATGCACACCCCACATATGTAGGAATGGCATTATTGCCTAGTGTCTTACCCTTATAGTTTTTAAATTTTTGTCATGCTTTGAAAATTGGAATTATCTGTGGGACATTTCACATGTATGAATGCCTAGTCATAAATGTTTTACTCAAGATCAGGTTAACAATCTTGTATGCCTGACCTCATACAAGTTCAGCCTAGTAGGAGAACTGCATCAGTACTCACCAAATAGTTGTTGTTTGCCTATGTTACACCAAGACTGCATTGCAGCCTAGATATGTAAGTGCCTTCTTCCAGAGGGGTCCAGTCCGGCAAGTGCTTCAGTTGTGAGTAGGCAGCCACTGAGTATGATAGGTACTTTATATTAAGGACAGTGCTGATCCCCTGAGGAGGCATTCACTCCTTCTGGGACAGTGGAGAGAGAGAGAGGTGGAAGCAGGCCATAGAGAGGAGAGTTGTCCAAGAGAAACATTAAGTGAATTGCATTGGTAACTTCCAATCTTCTGATAACTGCAAATGAAATTACTTTTAATAATATATTTTATTTAACCCAATACAGGGTGGGGCAAAAGTAGGTTTACAGTTGTGAGTATGTGAAACAGTTTATTCTTGTATTATTACTTATTATTGTATTATTTTCCATGTGAACAACTGTAAACATACTTTTGCCAAACCCTTTATATCCCAAATATTATCATTTCAATATGTAATCAACTTTTAACAATACTAATGAATGTTTTTCATACTTTTTTCCTATGAATTCATTATAAACTTATGTGTACTTTGTATTTATGGCACATCACAATTGGAAGCAGCCCTCTACATTATTCACTCCTTCACTCACTTGTCAAACACTCCGTGTGAGCTCATGGCTGCTTGTGGCCAGTGGCCACCATATTGGACAGCACAGCTCTAAGAGAGCGATTTTCAACCTTTGTCATCTCATGACACACATAAACTACTAAAAGTCTGCAGCTTACCAAAAAGTATATATTTTGCCAATCTGAAAAAAGTACGATTTTGATTGATTTACAAAATAACAACAACAACAATAATAATAGTAATAGTAATAATCTACCCTTGTCTGCTCCAATGTGACTTTTTTAAAAATCAGGTGCCAACATGGGCAGCAGTGTGGTGATTGTGGGGGTAGGGAAGAGGGTGAAGATGGAAGAGGCTACAGGGGGATAAATGGTAATGGGAAAGATTAAACTAAATTAAATTTAAAAATCAGGTACCTATACTTGTATATAAGGATTTTTGGTACCAATAATTGACCAATCAGCTGCAACTTTATTATGTGACATGACCAAGTAGATGCAATTTTATTATATGACCTATGTATTTATGGTTCAAAACAGAGCATTCACACTGGAAGGTTATTGTTGCGTTGGCTGTTGTCATTTTTTTTATTTGACAATCCAAGGGAAAGAGGACAGTGCCTCCAACTACATAGTCAGGTTTAGTATTGCATGTTTTAAAAATTCCTGCAGCCCACCCATTGAAAATCGCTGCTCTAGGGGATGCTATTCCTGATGGCTGGAAGCCACATGAACTGCAGAGGAACTCACAAATATGTATACTGAGCTCATTGAGGGCAAAGACTGTTGTTCATAGCACTCCCTCAGAATTGCTCTCACAAGGTACGACACATGCTCATTACTCAGGAAGTGAATAAGTGAATGTTTGAGTGAGTGAACATTGAGGGCCGGGGAAAGATGACTTCTTGACACAGATACGAATCATATAGTAGCATAGCTGTGTTTAGGATATCATGGAAAGACAGAGGAAAATAAGAACTGCACCCAGGCTCAATAGAGTTTCCTTGTTGTGCAAGGTTAGACATAAGTCTAAAAGCAGTGGTTTTTCTTTTCTTTTTTTTTTTTTTGGAAGCATGGAATGTTTTACTATGGAAATGAAAGCTGGAATGCAGCCATCCAGGATTTTACAGCCTTGTTAGCTACAGAGCCCCAAAACTCTCAAGCAAGGTAAGAATTATTTTATATGTGATTTTGTAATTATAATATTTTTTAGCCACACAATTATATATTTTTTATTTTTTCTTCTCTTTTTCATTTTTTAAATTATGTTATTGTTGTTTGATTACAGTTGTCTGCATTTTCTCCCCACCTCTCTATCCCCACCTCCCAAGCCAAACCCACCTGCCTCCCCTGCTTCCACCCTCCCCCTTGATTTTGTCCATGTGTCCTTTATAGTAGTTCCTGTAATCCCTTCTCCCCACTGTCCCCTCCCCACTCCTCTCTGGTTATTGTTAGATTGTTCTTAACTTCAATGTCTCTGGTTATATTTTGTTTGCTTTTTTCTTCTGTTGATTATGTTCCAGTTAAAGGTGAGATCATATGGTATTTGTCCCTCACCACCTGGCTTATTTCACTTAGCATAAAGCTCTCCAGTTCCATCTATGCTGTTGCAAAGGGTATAAGCTCCTTCTTTCTCTCTGCTGCGTAGAATTCCATTCTGTAAATGTACCATAGTTTGTGGATCCACTCATTTGCTCATGGGCACTTAGGTTGCTTCCAGTACTTGACTATTGTAAGTTGTGCTGCTTTGAACATTGGGGTGCATAGGTTCTTTTGGATTGGTGTTTCAGGGTTCTTAGGGTATATCCCAGCAGCGGAATTGCTGGGTCAAAGGGCATTTCCATTTTTAGTTTTCTGAGGAAATTCCATACTGTTTTCCACAGTGGCCTCACCAGTCTGCATTCCCACCAACAGTGCACTAGGGTTCCCTTTTCTCCGCATCCTCTCCAACATTTGTTTGTGGATTTGTTTATGTTGGCCACTCTGACCACTGTGAGATGGAACCTCATTGTGGTTTTAATTTGCATCTCTCTGATGGCTAGTGATGCTGAGCATCTTTTCATGTGTCTCTGGGCCCTCTGTATGTCTTGCTTGGAGAAGTGACTGTTCAAGTCCTTTGCCCATTTTTTAATTGGGTTGTTTGTCTTCCTGGAGTGCAGTCATGTGAGTTCTTTATATATTTTGGAGATCAGGCCCTGTCTGAGGTATCATTGGCAAGTATGTTTTCCCATACTGTTGGTTCTCTTTTCATTTGAATGCTGTTTTCTTTAGCCCTGCAGAAGCTTTTTATTTTGATGAGATCCTATTTGTTTATTCTTTCCTTTATGTCCCTTGCTCTAGGGGACATATCAGTGAAAATATTGCTGCATGGAACATCTGAAATTTTCCTGCCAATGTTTTCCTCTAGGACTTTTATGGTGTTATGACTTATATTTAAGTCTTTTATCCACCTTGAATTTATTTTTGTGTATGGCGTAAGTTGGTGATCGAGTTTCATTTTTTTTGCATGTAGCTCTCCAGATCTCCCAACACCATTTGTTGAAGAGGCTATTTTTGCTCAATTTTATACTCCTGCCTCCTTTGTATTAATTGACCATAGAGACTTGGGTTTATTTCTAGGCTCTCTGTTTTGTTCAACTGGTCTATGTGCCTGTTTTTATGCCATTACCAGGGCTGTTTTGATTTTAGTGGCTTTATAATACAGTTTGATATCAGGTATTGTGATCCCTCCTGCTTTGTTTTTCTTTCTCAAAATTGCTGCAGCTATTCAGGGTCATTTATGGTGCCATATAAATTTCTCAAATATTTGTTCTGTATCTGTGAAATATGTCATTGGTACTTTAATAGGGATTGCATTAAATCTATAAATTGCTTTGGGTAGTATGGCCATTTTGATGATGTTAATCTTCCAATCCATGAGCATGGCACATGCTTCCATTTGTTTGTATCTTCCTTAATAAAAGCAGTGGTTTTTCTAATGAAGTATGAGCTCATATGAATTGTATGGGTGAGAGTAATGCCAGTGAAAGGGAAAAAATGAGAAAGGAAAAGAATAAGAGAGGAGGAGCCTTAATGATCTCCCACCCTGCTGAAAGTAGTCATCAGACAGGAGTGACTTGGTTCAGAACAGGACTAAACCTACAGCACAGATTTCTCAGGCCATCTCCTTTCCCCTGCATCCTGCACTACCTTCCCCAGAGAGGCTGATGTGATCCAACCACACCCAACTCAGCAGCTGCTGATTACAGGAAGGGGTAGAATTTACTTTCATGACCCAACCATAGGTATCCAAGTCCCCACCTTCCAAATATTCCAGGGTTGCTTTTATCAATACACCAGTTACAGTCACCAAGTGTCTCCCACATTCTGGTTCTCCTTTTCCAGTTCAAAGAAATGACAGGGAGGTGTGGCAGAACTACCCTGTTGAGAGAGTCTTTTTCAGGGTGGAGACTGGCACAGCTGGTGATGTTAAAACTCAACTCTATTGAAGACAAATCTTCAAAAGGTTCAAGCGAGCAGCTAAGCCAATTGCTCTCTAAATCCCACAGCAGGATGCAGACCATCCAGTGGTGTGGAGAGGTGTTTCCACAAGGTTCTTTATAAATGCCAGTTCTTTCATCTGAACCTTTGAGAGCAAAGTTCAGGGTCAAGTTCTTCAGTGAGGCCTAGAGTGCTGGCCTTCTAATTTACTGGAGAAAGTAGTGTAATTAGTGAGATTACTGCTAACTGTGGAATTTCAGAGTCTGAATTTAGACTTTTCTGCTCAGTAGAAGACAATTCCTGCAGGGTTTTACCAGGAACATAAAGTACTGAGTCTTTTGTGTGTGTGTGCATTTGTTTTTGCTTTTTTACTCTAAAAATATTCGAGAAAATGAGGGAGGAATAGGAGCAGATCAAGGAAATTATTTTAATTATTTCTTAAGAAGTGAAATTTTCCTCTTACCCAGAGGACATTTAACCTTTGACAATTAAAAGAAAAAAGGATGAAATGAATTAACATAAAACTTTACACCAATGTGCAGATAAATTTGAGCTCTAAAGGCCTTCTGGTAAGGGGATATGAATCAGTTTTTAAGGACAACTTAACAAATGTGGTTAAGCAGTTTCCTTCAGTAAAGAGAAAAAGGAAAAAAATGCATTGAGAATTGGAACAATTTTCTTGACCCTGTCAAGATTAATGGCTGAAATTCTCAAATCCGAAAATAGTAAGGATGAGTAAGATAAAAACTTCAACTGAAGTCGCTGTGGTAGAATTAAAGAAACCATGCAGGACCTTCTCAGAGTGCCTCTGGGGCTGTGGGCCTAGCTGGGTTACCAGTCTGAGACCATTCCAGGGTCCCCACCACCATTATGCAGCTGAAGGATGGAAATCCTCTTCCCCCAGAGCCAGACCTGCTCACATCAGAAAGATAGGAGTGGCGGTGAGGCTACTTCCAGATGAAATCCAGTGCCCAGGGCTCCTTGCATTCTTTGTAATGATTCAGGTGTGTGCCAGTGCACAGCCAGCCCTGCTGATCCTCTGTACTGGAGTTGTTTTTATTTTTAATCCTCACCTGAGGATATGATTATTGATTGTATTTTATTTTATTTTATTTCATTTCATTTTTATTTTAATCCTCCTCCAAGGATATGTTTTTATTGATTTTAGAGAGAGAGGAAGGGAGCATGAGACAGAGAAACATCAATGTGACGGAGAAACATCAATTGGTTGTCTCCCATACACGCCCCAACTGAGGATCAAATCTGCAACCTTTTGGGTGCTTGGGACAATGCTCCAAGTCACCGCCTAGGTGACTTTAAATGGCTGAAAATATTTACTTGGCTCTTCAGAGAAAAAGTTTGTTGATCATGGTTTAAAGCAATGCACATGGATTGGAAGATGAGAGGCAGTGTAAAGCAGGCATAATATTTGGCTGAAAGCAAGAAATAGGATTTCTCCTTCCATGTTTGCTTTTCCTTCTTCTGGGACCTTCACCAGCTAATCTCTCAGAGCTTCCATTTCCTTATGTAATGGGCAGGTACCCCCTAAAGCAACCCCAGTGAGTTACTCCCTCATGTCATCCCGTCCCCTTGCATGTGGGTAGAACCTATGACTTGCTTCTAATCAATACAGCATGGCAAATATGATGGGATGTCCCTCCTGTAACTACATTCCATCATGTGTCTCCATCCTGGCACACAAGAAAGACTCTCCAGTGGCCTTAAGGAAACAAACTGTCATGTATAGAATAGCCTATGAAGAGGGACCTGCAGGTGCCCTTTGCACCTGAGGTCACCTGTAGCTGACAGCAAGTGGGAAGCTGAAGCCCTCTATCACAGGACCACCAGGAAGCAAGAGAATTCTGCCAACAATGGGTAAGTTTGGAAACAGATCTTTCCTTAATTGGACCTCCTAGGGAGAATATAGCCCTGCTACCTCTTTGTGAGACCTGAACTCTCCTCAGCTGGGCCTGGACCCCTGACTCCCAGAAACTGTGCAGTAATGAATATGCATTGTTTTAAGCCAGTAATTTTGTGGCAATATATGACATCACAATAGAAAACTAATACTTCTATAAAATAAAGTCCTTCAATTTTACTTTACAATACTTTGAAATTCTAAGGTTCCTCTTAATAAGTGTTTCCTGTTGCTAAGAATCATCTGCAATGTGTCTTGATGTCTTAAGATAGGAAGTCCCATGGCCCTCCCTCTCAGATTCTGACTCAGTAGGTGTAGATGGGGCTCTGAAGTCTGTATTTTTAACCATAATACTGATGGATTCTTATCACTAGTTAAGTTTTCAAAGCACTAACTTAATTGTCATAAAAATGAAAGAGGAAATGCCGTCGATGGCTGAAGTGGTAAGAACAGAAATGACCAGGGAATGGATGAATGGGGAATGAGTGTCAAACACACCACCAGGTTCTTGCACCTCCGTACCAGGCCACATCCACATGCTGTATTCTCTGTCCAGAACAAGCTCCTCTAATTAAAAATTCCTGTTCAGCCCTGGCCAGTGTGGCTCATTTGGTTGGACCGTCGTCCTGTAACTGGAAGGTTGCCGGTTCAATTCCTGGTCAGGACAAATGCCTAGGTTGTGGGTTCAAGGGTTCAATCTGCAGTTGGGGCTCATGGTCAATGTTTCTCTCTCACATTGATGTTTCTTTCTCCCTTTCTCCCCCTCTCTGTCTCAAATGAGAATAAAATAAACATTTAAAAATGTTCATTCTCTAATACAACATCCTCTGTGAAGCTATCGTCAAAATCCTTAGGTGAGGACACTTCTCCCACTTCTGGGGTCCCATTACATTTCATACACAATTCTATCACTCATTTAACCACTATTTACTGAGTGTGTACTATGTGTCTACATGAACAAAATGAGCACAAACCCCTCCCGTTACTCAGCTAAGGTTCTAGAGTCTCAACATAGACTCTTAGAATGAGTATTAGTCTATGGCATTGGTTCTCCACATGAAGTTCCTGAACCAGCGGCATCAGCCTCACCCAGGAACTTGTTAGAAATGCAGGCTTTCAGGCCCCACCCCAGACCTGCCAAATTAGAAACTCTGGAGTTGGTACCAAGCTGTCTGTATTTTGCAAAGCCCTCCTAGTGATTCTGATGCACATGGAAGTTTGAGAAGCACTAGTTAACAGGTCTGTCTCCCAATTAGACCCAGGATGTCTAGTGTGTTACAAATCCTACTCAGCATTAGCCCCTAGAAAACAGCAGAGAAAAAGTTCTTTTCATGTGGTGAATAAATTACATAATAGATGATTGAACTTAGAGTCATCTTAGGGTGGTATGAGGCCCACAGTACTGAAGAACCAATCCAAAATAAAGCACACCCTCCAGTTTTATATAAGTGAAATCAAGTTAAAATTAAAATTAATGTCAAGACGCAGAGTAAAGTGTCTCAAAAGTTTTGAGATGAACACTGAATACAACTGAGAGGTGGCTGTCAGAAAGCGGAGAGGGGACCTCCTTGTTTCGGACACACTGGAGGCTGTGTGATCTGCGTGGGTCGTGCGTGTGTGACCTCCCCATGCTGCTCTGGGTCTACTCAGCTCTGACAGCTGGTGCCTCCCTTCCCTGAATCCTGAGGTAGTTTCTGAGTCACCCAGGTTGGGGTCCCACTGAGCAAGAGCAGGAGGCAGGGCGACAGGGGCCTTTTTGTGAAGCAGTGAGGACCAGACAAGCCTGTGAAAGTGGAGGATTCTTGGGAGTTAGTGGCTGGAGGTAGAGGGTGGAAGGTGTGTTGGGGCACTGGATAACTGGAAAGTTTCTTGCTAAACTTTCCCTTTTATTCAGCTGTCATTGAGGAGTGGGAAGGATTTGGAGTACAAGAGTGGGATTGTGACAGAGCTTGGTGGGGAAAGGAGGCAGATCTGCTGGGTTTGTCTCCTCTCTCACCGCCACCGTGAAAAACGGTAACAAGAAGTGACTACCCCTGGGACTTGGGAGAGCATGCTGCCCTGAACTGTGAGCGCCTCCCCTCTTCAGGGAGCAGCACCAGATTGGGCCTCAGGTGCTCTCTCCCAGGCAGTCACTTGAGGTCACTATGTGTGGTACATGACCACAGTGTCCCCACTGCCCTGCTGCAGCTCACCTGTCCCAAACCTGATGTTCCTCAACCCCTACGATGAGCCCGGAGCTTGCTCACTGGGTGGGTAGAGACATGGCAATCACGCTTTCTCTCAGGGCCCTCAGAGACGTTCCTGGGCTGCCAGAGTCAGAAATGAGTGGGGGATAAGGAGGGAGGGCCCTACCATGGAATCCAGCTCCTTTTCCCAGTGTCTGTGCCTCAGCATCCCAGGAGCAATACTCAGGCTGCCCCTGCTGTCCCTCAGCAACCCTGGGTCACAGCCCAGGGTCCTGGTGCCTCTCCCGGTGTCCAGCATCCCTGTCCCCAGTTCTGCAAAACCTATTTCATGTGTTCCAAAGGTGTACTTGCAGATCTTTCAGTTTTTGTGAAAAGTGTATTTACTCATTCAAAATGTTGGGAAATTAGTATTTTGCCAAGCACTATGCTAAATAATGGTAATGAGAAGGTGAGACACAACTTCTGCCTCAAAGATGTCCCTTTTTTGCTTGTGGGGGGTGGTGGCTGGAGAGTGGTATAAATACACCATTATAATACAGTGTACAGGTCCCATGGAAACACAAGGGCTAGGAACCTCTATGGCCAGGAGTGCTCAGACAAAGCTCCCAGAAAAAGATGTTCTTTTAAAAATGAACAACCAGCAATGATTCACTGAATCAAGGTCGGGGAGAGGGGTCCAATCCATGAAAATGGACTGTGGGAAAAACTGTGTGTTCCTATGAGGCAGAAGCAACGAGAAGCAAGCAAATGACCAAGTATGGAGAAAATAACAAGGAAAAATTAAAGAAAACTGAAGTTTAAGCCTATGCTACTAAAATAAATGATAGCATCATTGACAGGCTTGGAATTTAGCAGGAATATCACTTCGAAGGTAAGGGAGAAGGTGAGGTGTTGAACATGTTGGGAGTCCAGTGTTTGCAGAGGGAAGAGGAGCGTGGTCCCAAGGAGCGCTGTCAGTGCAGGCTGTGCTGGCATGGCTGTCTCCTGTCAATGCACATGGGCACCAAGTGCAGTTTATTGGGAGGGGACCTGGATCATATTTCCTAACAACCAAATACCTGCGTGATGCAACACTCAGTGTTGTGAAATGTGAAGAATATGGAACTTAGAGCCAGAAGACTTGAACTTGAGCCTTCTCTTCACTAGCAGTGTTGTTGGCCAAACCATGTAACCCACAATTATGACACTCTGTTACTACTGCTGCACAGTGCGAATAATTCAGATGCATAACTTTATGGTTGCTGTAACAATTAAATGAGATCATTAAAATGAAAATGTTTTGTAGAATGCAATGCATTCTACAAATGTCAGCTATGATGATTGCTGTTTTGCTTTTCAGCCTGCTCTCTTCCTCACCAATAATATTTCGATCATGGCAATGATCTCTTTCCTTTAATATTTTGTTTTTGTTTTTTTAATTTTTTTTATTGTTGTTCAAGTACAGTTGTCTCCATTTCCCCCCACTAATCCCCCTTCTTTCCCTTAATATTTTAGATGGGCACATTTATCACCATAGCTTTTGATTACAAAAGTAACCATGATCTGCTTCCACAATTCAAACATAAGGGAAATAGGTAAGAGAAAAAGTTAGCACCTCCTGTGTCTCCACCTCCTGAAATAACCAGTGTTGGTGCATCCGATTTCCAGACACCTTACCTTGTTTGTGAAACTAGTCCTTCCATGAAACACAACAAAGTAATATAAGAGAAACTCCGCTGTGTTTTCTTTCCCTCTACTCTTTAAAGTTTATTCAGTATGGAAAATTTCCTCTTCCATTGGCTGAAAATGTGGCAGGCTCCTCAATTTTCCTGCTCAGTTTTTAGGTACTAGACTATCATGCAATCACAAAAAAATTGGTATCCAGTCCAACATTTTATTCATTGATTCAGCCTTTGTTCAAAAGAAAGATGTTTCCTTTCCTGAAATTAGTGCAGTCTGGTTTTCTTTCTCTTTTCCCCTCTTCCTCACTTGCTTACTTGGCAAAGTCAAGGGGTTGGGGAAGAAAGGTGAGGGGACAGACAGGCCTCCTTACTTGGCTGCTGACTAGCATTCTCTGGCAGACAAATGCTTAGAACCAACACCTCCTCTCCAAGGTATTTCTGAGGCATCTTGGAAGACTCCTGCTAGTCCCTCGGGTTTGGGTGATGCGTCTTCTCCAACTGGCTAGGCTCACTTCATTGCTCAGGTCTCTCACTGGTGGAGTCCCCTCATGCTTCCCTGCATTCCTTTTGGAGTTAAAATGAACTTTAAGGAACTGCAACCTGGCTCTCTCTCCCTCTTGTGCTAGGAACCTGTGAGACACTAGTATCCATTCCCTGCCCATGAACATGATCAACGGAAGCATAGTTACTTCTCAAATGCAACTTCCACTCTCTCTGCCTTGCCACAGCCCCCTCTGCTTTCTCAGCTGTGAATCAGGCACCAAGGCATTATTGTTCCCAAGTTCAAGGGATACAAACAAAGCTCTGTGTTTATAGAAATCCATCTTCTCCAGGCTTCAGAAGACCTGGCACTTTCCCCTTCTTGATCCACAGTAGCAGAACTCTTCAAATAAATTTCCTCACAGAGCTCTCTACTCTCCACCTTCTTATATTCTCAAAAATGGGTGAGAGGGTCCCAGAACCAATTTTCAGTATTTACTCTGAAGATTCCTCCAAGGTGGCCTGTGTCATATGCCATGTGGTATCTGATATCTATCACTCCTGGACCATTCAGTTGAAAGTTGTTTTAATGTCCAGTTCTATAAATTAATATATAAGTAAATATAAATTGTTTAACAAAATATTTTCATATTATAGATACAGTTTTGCAATTTTTTGCACATACTTTATCTTGGACATCTTTTCATGTCAGTACAAATGACCCACCTTGTTAACATAGATTGTTATAGTCTAGATAACATATAACCTACTCATGGGAAAGAATTCTGTTGTGGTTTAAGACAATGTTTCTGGACCAGAATGATCATCTAACCTAGGTTTGGGCCTTGGCTGAGCAATTGAGATGGTGGCTATGGGCCTGGGCCCAGCTAGGCTGCTGTGGTTCAGTGGGTGGGTAGGTGGGGAGTGGTAGGTGGTAGAAGATAGAGAGGGAGATCCGAAGGAAGTAGCTGGATAGCATTCCCTAAAAAACCTTAATTAGATTAGCTAATCCACAGATCCATATCCTAGCCCCTGCGGTGCACTGAGAATTTAAACTATGGGATGGGGACTAAAGGTGAAAACCCCCTACATTTTATCAGGGCCTGAATCTATCTCATCATTATTTAATGGTCCAAATGCCTCTTGGAGAAGCAGTTCTAGCCTCCAGGCCCTTGGAGTCTCTCTTTCTCTACCTGTCAATGTTTGGAGTCAGGGAGAAGAAAAGGTGGGTAGGAAATATTACTGCTGTGGTTAATGTTGAAGCAGGAGGAAAAATGTTATTCTGGAGAAACACGGAACATCAAAAGAACTGAATAGGGTGAAGTGGGAAAGGAAGCAAAAGAAAATACTTTAAATTATTCTGATTCTTTCCTACCTTTCCTCCTCTCCGCTTACCCCAAGATTTCAAACAGTGATGGGCAAATGTTTTTATCTTAACTCCCAAATTTCATAGCTTAAGAAAGTAAAACAAACAAACAAACAATCAAAAATAGGCCAAGAATGCAGTACCATGTACTACCGGTACAACATCTTCTGTTAAAGGTTCATGTCTCTTTTGCCATGCAGCTCATCAAGGTCGGAGTCATCAATTATCTGATTGTCTAGATTGCAAACATCGATCCGATGTGCTCAGAGTGGAACAGCAACCTCATAAAGTAGGTGGGTTTTCATGGAAACAATGTTGGAGAACCACTCTTGTCACAGGTAAAGCTGTAACCAGGGAGGACCTGCCAGTGTTGGGCTACTTACTACTGAAGAAAGAACCTGCAAGGCTGATGCAATGTAGGTGCTTCAAGTAACAATGATTTGGCCATCAAAGCATTAAGAAAAGCCCTTGAAAAACCGATAAAGCTAGAGGATACTTTTGAAAAACTATTTCTTTTTATGAGCAGACTGTAAAATTAGTCATGAAGCAAAGGATGCTGTATTGTAGAGTTGTGTCAGGTACGTTCACCCCCTCCCCAAATAAATACATCATTTGTTCATAGTCTTCTCTAATCCTTGGTAAATATTACAATGTGATATAACATAAACCTCCTTAATATAAATTTTAAAAACTTTAGAGTTTTTCACATTACCTAGTTTCATTTTTCCAAATAAATCCAAATTAAACTCTAAACAATTAATTAATACAACATTTTGTTCCCTGTTGGAAGTGAATTCTATTTTAGTAGCTTTCCCCAAGGTGCTCCATTTTTATTTTATTTTTAAATTTTTTACTTATTGATTTTAGAGCAAGAGAGAGAGAGAGAGAGAGAGAAATGTCTATTTGTTGTTCCACTTATGTATGCATTCATTGGTTGCTTCTTGTACAAGAAGGGACACAAAAAGTCCCAGAACTTATTTATAAAAAATTTTATAAACATGTATTTATTCTTACATGTTTAAATGTCAGTCACCTTCAAAGCACTCTCCATTTCATGCAATACACCTATTAAGATGTTGTTTCCACTGTTCAAAACAGTTTTTGAACTCATCAATTTTGATGCCTTTTAGTGATTCTGCTGTTTTTGTTTCACCTCTTCCACATTGGCAAAACATTTCCCTTTGAGGACTTTTTTCATCCAGGGAAACAAACAAAAAAAAGCCTCTCAGGGCGAGATTGGGTGAATAGGGAGGGTGGGGCACGGGAGTGATGCTGTTTTGGGTCAAAAACTGCTGAGCACTCAGTGGTTCACTCTGCACCTGCAAAGAGAGCAGGTGCACTCGTGCATCATCCATCATGAAATGGGCAAATGCGCTGAGTCTTCAAAAAAAAATTCACTGAAGCTGGAAGTAGCCTGTCACAACTACACCAACTGGTACACTGATATAGATGGGTTCCTAGAACACCCACCTAGCAGGGGAAGCCTGTATTACAAGGGACCCACCCTCCAGAAGATAATTCTGATTTTGGGGGCATCTCCCCTCATATGTGCCCTGACTGGGGATTGAACCCACGACCCTGGTGTATCAAGACGTTGTTCTTATCCACTGAGCTACTTGATCAGGGCTATAAGTAACTTTTAATGCCCAGATAATAATGGTCTCTTAAATGGCATATGTGTACAAAAAAAGAGCATATTCTCAAAGTTGAGCAACTTTTAATTCCCCAGGCTGATGCTAAAAATGGAAGGAAGGCTTTTCAGTGAAGGGTCCAACACAGTAAGCTCCCATTCATTCCCTAGAGCTCTTCATGACCTGGATAGGAAGAAACCCAGTGAGTATCTGAGCTTTCCACCAACACTTTGCATCAGCAAGGTAGCACTTCCGCTACTGAACATCTTTTCTTCAACCAAGCTCTTAGAGAATTATAAAGAAAATACAAAGTAGTAAAAAACACAATTCTTGTTCTCAGGCAGATGCAATACAAACAAACACATTTATTTATGAAGTACGAATAAAGAGTCTTTAGAAAATACAAATAACCTTAAACACAGCTTGCTAGAACTTGTCCTAAACAGGTCACATTTATTTCCGTGGGACGTTTTGTTTTTAGGCAATAGCTGGTGTGTGAAAATAGCACTTGCATTAGCAGTGGTAACCATTTTAGTCATGGGAAAGAAACATAACAATTTTAAATGGAAAAAAATATGACGCCGCTTCTAAACAGAACAGTGGGACAGGTTCCCAGTATGTTGGCCGTGGTCACACACAACTAAGCCACAGTGTTCTGCATCAGGAGCCCAGGGCCTGCGGGGCTGTGGGTGGAGGGGCCTTGGGAGGGGGCTCTCCAGGCGTGAATCTGAGCATCATTGGGCAACAGAAGCGCTTGGGCATCAGCTGATTTGGCTTTGGATCCTAGATCTGTCACCTATTCATTGTGAGCCAGTGAAACTCTCTACGCTTCAACTTCCTCATTTGCAAAAACCTGTAAAAAGTAATACACTTTTTATCTGAGTGTGGTATGAGTAATAAAGTAAATAAACAGCAGAGTACCTGACTATTAGGTAAGCTTAATAAAACCCACTTAATAAAAAGTTATTTTGCCATTGTCATTGTTATTAATATTTATTTTATAGTCCAGAGTGATAGAATAACTGATTTTTTTCTAAAGGAATTTCTAGTAACACTCTTGTTGACATAACTCTTATTCTATATTTCCTATCTCCTCTTATCTCAAGAACTTTGGCCCCCCAATTTTTCATCATTAGTATTTCCCTCTCTATCAAATCATTCTCATTAGCATACAAACAAATTCTAGAATCTTACATCTTGAACAACAACAAAAAAAACCCTGAACACCAACCCTGGTCCCCACATCTCCCTTCAGAAAGCATGCCCACTTCTCTGCTATCCTTTAGAGCAAGATGCTGAGAAGGTCTTGTTTGGTTCTGCCATCCTCACTCTCCCCCTATTCTCTTTTCTTTTCTTTTTTTTTCTTTTTGAAATTTTGTTACATGTAAGTATGTATGTATGTATGTATGTATTTATTTATTTTTAGAGAGAGGGGAAGGGAAGGAGAAAGAGCAGGAGAGAAATATCAATATGTGGTTGCCTCTCATGCACTCCCTACTGGGGACCTGGCCCTCAACCCAGACATGTGCCCTAACTTGGAATCTAAGTGGCGCCCTTTGGCTAGCAGGCTGGCACTCAATCCACTGAGCCACACCAGCCAGGGCCCCATTTTTAAATAAAGCTTCTCAATCATGCTCCACAATTCCATTGAAACCCTCTTGGCAAGGTCACACATAAGTTGCATGTTTGTGTATTACTTGGCCATTGAGCAACACTTCACACTGTTCCTTCTTGAACCATTTCTCCTCTGGGCTGCCATGATGTCATACACTTTGATTTCTCTCCTACCTTGCAGCCATTCCTTTTCAGTCACCTTGATTGCATCTCTCACATCTGAAGAATCACTACGTTTTGGAGTACCACAAGGATCAACCCCATTATCTTCTCCATGTCAGCTTCCTAGATAACCCTATCCAGTCCCCTGGGCTTAAATGGTCCCCATGACTTTGACTCTGAATGAGACAGATGGACAGGTAGATAGAGGGATAGGAATAGTTATCCAGCCCCACCTTTCCTGAGATTCCTAGGCTCCTACTTCCTTCTACTCACAAGACATTATCTCCTTGATGCAGAAAAGGCATTTGAAATCTAAAAAAGAACATGGATAACACATCCCACCCTCTCTCCAGATTCATTGCTACCCCAGGCTCCTGAATCTCAGTAAAAGGCACCAGCACCCACCAGTGCTCAAGCCATGAACATGAAAATCACTGAGTCTCCCTGTTCTCCCCTTCACAGTGCACAGACTCCACTTGTGAAGCTCACCCTGAATCCTCTCATCCTGCTCCAGAGTCTTTGGGAGCACAACCATCTCAGTCCTCCTGTTCTCACGCCTACTGTCTTCACCCCACCCCTTCTATTCTTACACAGGAGCCAGATGATCTTTTTTAAAAATATGAGTCAGATTGTGCCACTCCTCTTTTTAAAACCCTTGAACGACTTTCAACCCCACCTAGAACAGCCTCATTTGACCCAAGAGACTGCCTGTGATCTAGTCCCTGCCCACCTTCCCGACATTTATTCCCCACCCCACCCCCTACACTACTGCTGCATCAGCCTCCCTCTGTCCCTCTGTTCTTCTTTGGGCTTCTGCACTTTCTATCCCCTCCACCTGGAATGCTCTTCCCAATGATTTTCACATGTCTGCTTCTTACCATCAGGCTCAAATACTAGCCCCTCAGACAGGGCTTCCCCAACCACCCAGTCTGAGGAACCCCCAAAACCTATGATACGTATTCGCACTGCACATACACATTACTATCTGCTAGTTTCTTTTTTATTGTCTCCCTCACAAGAACGACAGCCAAGGGGGGAAATGTCTGATTTTCTGTCCCCAGTGTCCAGTACAGAGTAAGCATTTCTAAGTATTTGCTGAATGAGAACATCACCTAACAGCCAGCTGTCAAATGTCTGTGTAAGGATACACTCTTCGTGTGTTATTAGTCATAGGATTTCAATCCTGTACTTTATTGTGGGGAAGTGGAATGTAAGGTGTTAGTGGTGACATTTGTTTTTCATTTTAAGGGAAAATACACTAAAAAATGCAAAGTTATTTTAGTATTATATGTCCCTCTCCCCTCCCTCATAATTTATACAACATTTCAAGGTAATATTAAATAAACACAACTACTATGAATAACACAAGGGTTTACTGCTTTGGATGATCTCAAATAGCCTACCCTCATTATGATCTGTACTCTTCTACTGCTGCACCCAGAAAGCAGATGCTGAGCACCTACTATGTACCACACATTTACTGAGGAGGCAAAGAAGAATGTTCTCTGCCTGTCCTCACAGAGTTCAGAGTGTAGGGAACAGAGACAGAAACAAAGGTTTCCAATCAAAGGTCCTTGTAATGCTAGAAACGGGTACAGAATAACTTCGAAGTTCCAGGCAGGGCCACCTAGCCCAGCCCATAGTGTTCATGAAAGGCTTCCTGGAGGTGAAACAACAAGGCCAACTCTGTGGGCATGATCTGGGGAAGGCCAGTGAGTGAGGGGCATGCCAGGCATGAAATGGTGAACACTTGAGAATTAAAGTACATAGCAGGTGCACCAAAAGTACTTTGCAAATAACAGAATCAACTCAAAGAGTTGTGTTAGTCGATCATAGCTGCCACAACAAACTACCACAGACAGGATGGCTCAAACAATAGTATTTTCTTACTATTCAGGAGGCTAGACATTTGAAATGAATGTGTGGACAGGGGTGGTTGCTGAGGCTTCTCTCTTTAGCTTGTAGGTGGCCATCTCCTTGTATTTTCACATTGTCCTCTCTCTGTGACTGTCTGTGTCCTAATCTCCTCTTCTGATAAAGACACCAGGCGTACTGGACGGGGGCCCGCCCTTGTGATCTTATTTTACCTTAATTACCTCTTTAAAGATCCTATCTGCAAATACAATCACATTCTGAGGTCCTGGGGGTTAGAACTTCAACATAAGAAGTTTGAGGGGATACAATTCAGCCCTAACACTAGAAAACAAAAAAGGAAATATTACTGTAAAGATATCAGGATGTCACATGACAAGAATGCTGCTAAGCATATGAAAAGGCTGTCTCATTCTTTTTCTCTATTTCTTTTATGTAAATGTATATGTGGATATAGTTTAAAGAATAACAATAACCATCTATATAACTGCTCCCTAAGAAATAGATCTTTCAAGTTACTTTGTTTCTAAGTAAGTCCCTTCTCAATGGTTTCCACTCCTCCTCTTTCCTGACTGGTATGTCAAATTTGCCACCACTTTTCCTGTGTTTTACCCCATTAGTACACGTAGAAATGAAACTGTATAGAGGATAGTATATGACATGCTTTCCTCAATGCACATATATTATTGAGATTTGAGCGTGTTGATGCATGTTGCTGTAGATCGTTTTCATGCTGTGTGATATGTATGATCATTATATGACTGTATTACCATCTGTCCACCCTACAGTTATGACCATTTGGATTGTTTCCAGTATTCTGCTGTTAGGCATGAGGCTGCTATGGATTTCTTACATCGGTCTCCTCGTGCACATGTGCTAGAAATACTCTATGAGATATTTTTAGGAGGAGAGTTTGTTGGCCATAAGTTCTTCACATGTTGACCTCCCTAATACTGCCAAATTACTTTCCAAATTAGAATTTATCATTTCTCCAAATTCTCTCCAACCCTCAGTATTAGACTTTTTTATTTTTTAGGGAGTGTGCAATAGTATCTCATTATCGATTTTAATTTTCCTAGCCTTGATTACCAAATGAAGCCATGCACCTTTTCATATATTTAGGGGTGACTTGTGTTTCCTTTTCTGTGAAGTATTATACATTTCCATGTCTTTGCCCATTTTCTGTTTTATATTGGGTTTTATTGGATTGTTTGATTTTTGCCCAGGGATTTGTATAGTAAATTTATATGTTTTGTGTATTAATCCTTTGTCCATGCCATGTATTGAAAATGCCTTCTCCTAGTTTGTTTCTTGGGTTTTTTTTTTTAACTCTCCTAAGTTGTTTTTTAAAGAAAAAATATTTTTATATTTAATGTAATTGAGTTTATCATTTCCCTTTATAGTTTCTCCAAACTACCAAACTTTTGGCATCTTATTTTAAAATCTATACCTTCCCCAATAAAATAGGAGAATTTTATTCTCCTATTTGTCTTCTAAATATTTTCAGTTTTGTCTTTAATTCATCTAGAATAGATTTTTAATGTGTGAGGAAGCAATCCAACATGATGCTTTTTTCTGTATGGATAGCCAGTGGATTCAATAGCACTTATTAAATTGTCCGTCCTTTTTTCATTGATCTAATTTGCAATGCCTGCCCAGTCATAAGTAAAGTTTCTGTATCTGTATTAATTTTTTCCTGGGTTTTCTGTTCTCTTCCATTGGTCTGTCTAACCTTGTGCCAATACCAATGGTCTTTATTACCGTGGCTTTATAAGAAGTCTTGAAATAACAAACCAAGACATTTCTTCAGGGGTCTATTGACCATTCTGCACCCTTTGCTCTTCTTCATCTTCATACATTTTAGGATCAGTTTGTTGAGTTTCAGGCAGAGAGGGATGAGGGAAACCCTTTGGGACATTGATTTAAATGTCCACAACCCTGGCGGGTATGGCTCAGTGGATTGAGTGCCAGCCTGCAAACCAAAGGGTCGCTGGTTCGATTCCCAGTCAGGCCACATGCCTGGGTTGTGGGTCAGGTTTCCAGTAGGGTGTGCGAGAGGTAACCACATATTGATGTTTCTCTCCCTCTTTTTCTCCCTCCCTTCCCCTATCTCTAAAAATAAATAAAATCTTTAAAAAATTAATTGATAAACATGGAGACAGTTGAAATTGAATCTTTCCATCTGTGAATACAATATGCCCTTGCATTTGTTTAGTCTTTATTTAATGTCAATCAACAAAGTCTTAAAATGTTTTCATTAAAGAGCTCACTTATTCAGGAAAATTCCTCTTTTTTTCCTTTACACTTTTGCTGCTGCTGTAAGTGATATCTTTTTTCAAAATTGTATTTTCTAACTGGTTCTACTGGTGCATAAAAATGCAAATGGCATTTGTGCTTTGATTTTGTATTCAGCAACCTAGCCAAGCTATTGTATTAACTTTCATAACTTTTCTATGGATTCTTTTGGCTTTTCTATGTTGACAGTATCACCAATAAATAATAAGATGTTTATTTCCTCCCTTCTAATCTTCATGTTAGAGACACAAATGAAAGCCTTGAGATTTGCTAGGTTAACAGGGTGAGAGAAAGGAAAGAATCAAGGATATTTTCCCACTCAGATTCTACATATGGTGACAGATGGTGCCCTACCTGAAAAATTACATAAAGAAAAATACTTTAAATTAAATCAAAACAAATAATATACACAAGCTGGTAAATTAAATTTGTTTTAATTTGTATAGAATTTTTAGAATAATTCTAATAATAGAATAGAGCTGAATACAATGGAACTTTGTCCTTAGCTTTTATCATCACCATCTTTTATGAATGATATTGATGGTGTTTGCAAGGTACAATATTTATAAAACATAACCATGAGGATTTACATTCTCAGGAGCTTTGGAAAATAAATGAAGAATTGGGGTAACTTCGAAAAATTACTATTAATATATCCTTTATGGTCTTGGTTTAAATGTGGTCCTTCCTCACTTCCAGTGCCACTGGACTATAGTCAAAAGACTCAAGGAACATAAAGATGGCCCCACACTCAGCAAAGTTTTACTCCCTTGTCTCTTCCAAAATACAAAAGGAATGACCTGCCTGTGGGGGTGGTGACAGCTGGAGCATGATTTTCATGGACTGGGCAGGCTCCAGGGTTAGGAGATGACAAGAAATCGGTGGAGAAGTTGGAGACAGTGGAGGGTGGAGCTTTTTCACATAGTATGCTTTAATGTTGTAAATTAATTATCTGTTCAAAATTGAACTGAAAAATTACTTAAGCAAACTCAACAGAGTGCAGTGGTAAAACAGAAGTTGCCCTTGATTTGCCTTTGCTTGAACAAGTAAACTTAAACATACCCAATTTATAAGGAGTATCATGAGAACATGATAGCTCAGCACAAGCTTCAAACTTTAGTTAACATAATATGTTTTTTATCTATTTCTTTAGTGGTGAGCCTGTACTTCTCCAAACACAATATCACTTACATGTATCTGATTATTTTTAAGGAGATAAAATTCCCCAGAAGAACTGGGAAGACTATATGAATTAGGAATGGGAAACTTAGGTTTATAATTTTATGGCCAGGGTAAGTTTGCCTCATACTGCTTGTTAAAAATGATTTTTTTTATACTGTGCTCAGAAAAAAACGTGCATATAAATGCATTTTCATTTTTTTGAAATCATAACAACTTATATTGTCTCTTAAAAGAAAATATAAAGTTCTCAAGATAATATTTTCACCCTCTGGTTTTAATTTTTTTCTACATCTAAACTAATTTGAAGCCCTTTGGTATAAGCAATAAGAACATTGGATAATGTATGCTTCAAAAAGAACGAAATAAAGGTTTTCTTTTGCATGTAAAGAAGGTTGTGGTACAAAATAGTTTGATCTGTTAGAAGAGAGTTATAGTCTTATGACCCAGTAATCCCACTTCTGGGAATTTATCTGAATAAACCCAAAACACTAATTGGAAAGAATATACGCACCCCTATGTTCATTGCAGCATTACTTACAATAGCCAAGATATGGAAGCAACCTAAAGTGTTTTCATAGACAAATGGATTTAAAAAGCTGTAGTACATATGTACGATGGAATATTGCTCTGCCATTTAAAAAAGAATAAAATCTTACCATTTGTGACAACATGGATAGACCTGGAAAGTTTTATGCTAAGTGAAATAAGCCAGTCTGAGAAAGACAATACCATATGATTTCACTTCTATGTGGAATACAAAGAGCAAAATAAACAAACAAACAAAATAGAAAGAGACTCACAGATACAGAGAACAGACTGAAAGTTGCCAGAGGGGAGGGGGTTTGGGGCTGGATGAAAAAGGTGAAGGGATTAGGAACTACAAATTAGTAGTCACAGAATAATCACAGGGATGTAAAGCACAGCATAGGCGATATAGTCAGTAATATTGTAATCACTATGTGTGGTGCCAAGAGGGTACTTGCAATATAGGGGGACCACTTTATAAAATGTGATTGTCTAACCACTATGCTGCCCGCTGAAAACCAATACAAAATAATATTGAATGTAAACTGCAATTGAAAAATAAAAGTTTTTAAAATAAAATAATAATAAGACATAAATAAATAAAAAGAAGAGCATTATAAGAAACTAAACGTAGGCAGATGGAGGAAAAACTAAAAGTGACAATATGAAGCTTGAAGACCAACAGTGTGAAGAAGTGGATTCTGGAAACATTTAATGAGCATCTACTATCTGCTGGGCACTGTTCTAGTTTCTATAAATACATTAGTGAACAGCATAGATAAAACTCCCTGCCTTTGTGGAGCTTACACTTGAGTGAGGAATAGAGAGACTGATATATTTTGAAAGTAGAAAGCTCAGTAAGTATTAGTTGTTGCTAAAAAGACCATTAAATATATGAAAGTAATCACGTAAAGAGATTTGTACTAATGAGTTAATGAAAATAATAAAGCACAGAACCTAATCAAGGAAACACTCCATTGCCTGTTCCCTCAGTGACCTGAGCACACACTGAGAGCTTGTGCAACAAATGCAGGGGAGCCCCCACCCTGGGCTTCCCATGCTCTCAGGCTCAGATCATTGCGCTCAGTCAGCTTTTCAAAACATGACTGCCTCTTGGAATTTTGTTCCCTCAGTCATCCTTTTCATCCTGGGCTCATTCCACGTGGTTACTACAGCTTCCATCCAGGCACTTGACTGTTTCTTGGATTTGATTGTTTTTCTGCTGCTTCCTGGATTTCTGTCAACAATCCAGTTTTACAAACTGCTTGGCTGAGATTTGTGTTGTCATCTCCCTTTGAAACTGTGATTCACAGAGTACACTCCCTAAACAGAATCCTCTCAGCCCACAAGGTTGAAGAGCTTGTTTTAAAAACAAATGGCAGAACAGGCTGTCTACTCAGGGTTGGCATGCAGCATGCTTAAATGGTCAAATATAATTGAGAGCATATTCAAAATCTCTATTTTTAAAAAGTAGCCAAAGATCTTTGCTACTAGTTCTCAGATGCTAATCAGATGGTGATGTCCCTTCACACCTCTAAGGTGCCCAAGACAAACCCAGTCAGCTGAGAAAACAAACTTCAAATTACAGAAGACAAGGAGATCATGCGGACCATCCCCTTGAGCCATGCAGTTTATGCTGCGACTGCTTACATAGCCTCGCCTGTTTACAACCTTCTAGGGTCTGATTCATGGTGGCCCCTCTTGGAAATGAGTTAGTGCCCCCCTCTATGTCTGAGCATCAGAGTGTGGGTACTACTGCTCTTATTTTCTACTCAGCCTCGAGGAGTGTGGCTCAGGAGTGTGAACCTACCCAGCAGAGAAAGGATACCATGACATAGTCACTCCAACTTCCCACGCTTCTGCTCAATAATCCAGAGTCTTTGCTTTTTGATCCTTTGCATGTGCTATGCCATCTTTTTGAAATGGCCTTTTCTCCGGTTTCATCTTGACAAATACTTATTCATCCTTCAAGAAATATATTGCCTTTCAGTCCCTCAGATCTGGCACATCACCATATGCTCACAGAGCTTCTCCCCTAACTAAATGTCATGTTCATCTTTTGACATCCAACTCCTAGCAAGTGACAGAGTAATTTCTCAATAAATATTTGTTGAATGGGTAAATGAGTGAAAGCTAGGAGGTTTTTTTTCTTCTTTTCCTTATGGATAAGCCACAGTTTCAAGACCTAGAATTCTGGGACAGTAGAAAATAATTATTCTTCCCAAGGCAAATTCCCGGAGATGTGAAACAATTTGCAGGTAAATCTCACACTGGAAACCTAAACTACATGAAAGTTTCCTTAATTCTCTATTTGGCTTTGTACATAGGGACCAAGCCCCTGAACATCTGACAAGAAGGGCCAGCTACATTAGAGCCTCAGGTTATTGTGTAATGTGAGTCTGGAGCACTGTGCCGACCCAATAAAAGGCAAAACTTCCTGCTACTTTAGAGCTTTAGTGAAACAAAGAGAGGCCTTGAAAACAAATCTCTGAAGAAATGCAGAATTATTCCTAGCTGTGGTTCTTCCTCAACAGAGTATACTAAGACAGTGCAGAGCAAAAGGTTTTGCACCTCATGCCAAATGAGTGATGTTAATAATAATAAATTAATGTTAAATGCACTCAATGCTTAGTTGGAGACAAGATCGTAAATGCTTTATATGCATTAATTCATTTGCCCTCACTGCGATCACCACATGTAACGGAAGTTCTATTATTAACTCCACTTACAGATGAGCAAACTGAGCATAGGATTTGATCCCAGTTAGATCCCTAGTGCCCTGACTTACACACACACACACACACAACAAAAGTGAGGAGAAGACTTTTGAGAACTATACTTAAAATCATTCTTACCAATGCTGTTTTAAAATATTTCTTTTTATTTTTCCTTTTGTTTCCCCTGCCTAAGAAGATATATCAGAAAAAAATATTGCAATGGGAAATGTTTGAGATTTTACTGCCTATGTTTTCTTCTAGGATTTATATGGTTTTAAGACTAACATTTAAGTCTTTAATCCAGTTTGAGTTTATTCTTGTGTGTGGTGTAAGAAGGTGGTTTAGTTCCATTTTTTTGATGTATCTGTCCAATTTTCCCAACACCATTTATTGAATAGACTGTCTTTACTCCATTGTATATTCTTGCCTTTTTTCTCAAATACTAATTAACCATAAATATGTGGGTTTATTTATGGGCTATTCTGTTCCACTGATCTATATATGTCTGTTTTTATGTCAGTACAATACTGTTTTTAAAAAGGAAAATTCTAAATAGTGTGAGGTCTTCAGATATTGAGTCGTGGAGCTTAAAATTTGACAAAGCTGACTCTCACAAACACAGGGAGACGGGCAGTGTGAGTACAGGCACAGTTATCCTAAAACCTGAGGGGCATCTTCCCATAACCAGATCTACACAAGGCGTGTGTCCATAGGCAGAGTGTCCAAGGAAAGCACAGCCAGCACTATGGGTGCTCCTAAGACCACTCTGAAGACCACTGTTTCATGAGGGAGGCTCTGGTCAGACACCTACATACCCACTGTCAAAATCTTATGGAACATGGACTTCCCACCAAAATGGAGGTGTAAGTAGATACACTTTGCCTCCTCGCACAACAAAAAGAAGGACAACAACAAATTTAAAAACAAAAAATAATCACAAGTGCCAGAAAATAGAACTGTATGGAAGTCCGACAACCAAGGAATTAAAGAAGAAACACTCATCCAGACCAGTAGAAGGAGTGGAGATGGGCGGCTGGGGTGGAGAAGACTCATGGCAAGGTGGCAGCTGGTGGACTGGGTGGTCCCACATTTGCATGAGGATAAACCAAGAGAAACAACTGGGGAGTGAGACAGACCTCACACCCAGGTTTCCAGTGTGGGAAAAGAAAGACCAAAAACCTCTGGCTATAAAAATCTCTGGGGGTTGAGGTGGCAAGAGAAACTCCCAGCCTCACAGGAGAGTTTATTGGAGAGACCCAAAAGGGGTTGTGTTGTACACAAACCCACCTACCTGGGAATCAGCACCAGAAGGACCCAATTTGCTTGTGGATAGCAGGGGAAGTGACTAAAAGCCAGACAAGAGGCAAGCAAGTGGCATTGTTCTCTCTCTGACCCCTCCCCCACATACAGCAGAACAACACAGTGAAGTGGGTTGCCGCATCCTGGTGAATACCTAAGGCTCCGCCCCTTACAATGTAACATGTGTGCCAAAACAAAGAAATATGACCCAAATGAAAGAAAAGATCAAAACTCCCAAAAAAGAACTAAGCAACAAAGAGATAATCAACCTATCGGATGCAGAGTTCAAAACACTAGTAATCAGGATGCTCACAGAAATGGTTGAGTATGGTCGCAAAATAGAGGAAAAAGTGAAGGCTATGCAAAGTGAAATAAAGAAAAATATACAGGGAACAAACAGTAAAGGGAAGGAAACTAGGACTCAAATCAAAAATTTGGAGCAGAAGGAAAATTCAACCAGAACAGAATGAAGAAACAAGAATAAAAAAAAAAAAAAATGAAGAGAGGCATAGGAACCTCTGGGACAACTTTAAACGTTTCAACATCTGAATCATAGGGGTGCCAGAAGGAGAAGAGGATTAGAAAGATATTAAAAACTTATTTGAACAAATCATGAAGAAAAACTTCCCCAGTCTGGCAAAGGAAATAGACTTTCAGGAAGTCCAGGAAGCTTAGAGAGTCCCAAATAAGTTGGACCCAAGGAAGCACACACCAAAGCACATCATAATTACATTACCCATGATTTACGATAAGGAGAGACAGAAAACTAAAAATGGAACTCCCTTTTGACTCAGCAATTCCACTGCTGGGATTATACACTAAGAATCCTGAAATATCAGTTCAAAAGAACCTATGCACCCCAATGGTCTTAGCAGCACATTTTACAATAGGCAAGTGTTGGAAGCAACCTAAGTGCCCTTCAGTAAATGAGTGATCAAAAAACTATGGCACATTTACATAATGGAATACTACCCAGCCAAAAGAAAGAAAAAGAAAGAAGGAACTCCTACCCTTCGTGGTAGCATGGATGGATCTGGAGAACATTATGCTAAGTGAAATAAGCCAGGCAATGAAAAACAAATACCACATGATCTCACCTATGAGTGGAACCTAATCACAAAACAAACAAGCAAACAAAATATAACCAGAGACATTGAAATAAAGAACAAATTGACAGTAACCAGAGGGGAGCAGGGAGGGGCTAACGGGAAGAAAAAGGGGAAGGGTCATCAAGGAACATGTATAAAGGACCCATGGACAAAGCCAAAGTGGGGGTAGGATCGAGGGTGAGAGGTGCAGATGGGTGGGACAGGGGGAGTGGTGGGAGGTAAATGGAGACAAATGTACTTGAACAACAATAAAAAAATGTCATTAAAAAAAGATAAGGAGAGAATCTTAAAAGCAGAAAGAGAAAAGGAGACAGTTACCTACAGAGGAGTTCCCATAAGACTATCAGCTGATTTCTTAAAAGAAACCTTGCAGGCAAGAAGGGGCTGGAAAGAAGTATTCAAAGTCATGAAAGATGAGGACATACATCCAAGATTGCTCTATCCAGCAAAGCTATCATTTAGAATGGAAGGGCATGTAAAGTGCTTCCCAGATAAGGTCAGGTTAAAAGAGTTCATCATCACCCAGCCCTTATTATATGAAATATTAAAGGGACTTATCTAAGAAAAAGAAGATGATTAAAAATATTAACAGTAAAATGACAACAAACCCACAACTATCAAAAACTGAACCTGGAAAAAAAACCCTAACTAAGCAAACTAGAACAGGAACAGAATCACAGAAATGGACATCACATGGAGGGTTTTCAGTGGGGGAAGGGGAGGAGGAGAGGGGGGGGAAAGTTACAAGGAATAAGAAGCATAAATAGTAGGTACAAAATAGACAGGGGGAGGTTAAGAACAGTATGGGAAATGGAGAAGCCAAAGAACTTATATGTAAGACTCATGAATATGAACTAACAGGGGTGTGTGTGGATGTTGGTGGGAAGGGGGTACAGGGCAGAACAAGTAAAGGGAAGAAAAAATGGGACAACTGTAATAGCATAATCAATAAAATATACTTTAAAATAATTTAATTTTTTTTTTAAGAAATCTTATGGAATCCACTTCATTGTATCAGCAGGTTTCTCTGTTTGTATTCAATTCCCTTGTGGCTGGGGCACTGTCTACATGTTTCTTCAATTCATACCTACTGACCTTCGCAAAAACGTGGGAAACATTCCCTGTTATTCAGTTCAGTGGACTCAGGTTGGGCTTCTCGCATCACCTCACTAGCTGTTGCATGAGTTTTTCCAAAGGAAGGGAACTTTGCTCCAGAGTCTCATGGGTGAGAATAAAGACATAAAACTTCAGTGGCCTCTGCAGTAGCACAGGGATGAAAATGCTAATGGGTAGAGGAGCTGAAATAATAGCACTAGCAACTGCTAGATCTTCTGGTTTATCTTAAGTGGTATATATTTATCACTATCTCAATAGTATGTGTTTAGAGCTCCAGAAAACCCAATTTGCTCATTTGATAAAAACCAAATAGGACACAAATGCGTGAAAGAGTTCAGAAGTAGACCCCTTATCATATTTTCAAAATAAGAAGTAGCACACTTGACTTGGTTTGGAGGGCAAATATGGCTCTTGGAGCTGCCTCTAAAACCTGCTACTTTCTCATGAGTGAGGCAGGCCTTGCCTTCTGTGCTTATATGTCTGGAGAGACATCAGCCTACTCCCTGAAATCCAAAGCACACAAGGTCAGTACACCAAATCTATAAATATTTGCTGCAGAGAAAATGTCTTAAATGCCTGTACAACCAATCTTCTAGCAGGCAGAAAGATGAAAAAGAAATTAATGTACATAGTGAAAGATTTCTTCTAAGAGCCCCATCAGTCACCTGCATCACAACACACTTAATGACTTTTTCCTCCCGCCATCTCCCTCAAGTCTTCTTCCCACCCAGCTCTTCTAATAAAAAGCATTCTAAGTCTTTAGCTCTGTTCAAAAGGAGAATTAAATTGCAATTTGCCTCCTGATGATGTATTACTTAACATATTTCCAAAATGCTCTAAAGCTCCCTTTGGAATTCTGTGTATAAATACTAGAAAGAAGGAATGGGAATAAGAAAAGAGAAAAACAAGAAAATGAGTAGATTTACATAATTTCTGTAAGCTTTCTTTCTTTTTTTTAGTACATTCTAGTCTGTTTTTTCCTCTTTGCCTTCAGTTTCTATTTATCTTCTCTCAACAGTCATCTTTTCTTTCCCCTCTTTATTCTTCAGCATTTTATTACAAAATGAAACACATGTTTTTCCCATGACAAAATCATACTCATGCTCAAAATGGGATGATCTGAGTATTTTAATTGAACTTGATCCCAGAAGCTCTGAGATTCTCCCCATCATAACCCTGTTTTTAATGTTCAGCATTCCTTTTCTCCTCATCAAACAACTGCTGAGAGTCTATTCTTGTCTGGCACTGTGCTCCTTATTCCAGCAAGGACACTTCTCCAGAGGACATATAGATGGCCAGTAGACATATGAAAAGATGCTTAACATCACTAATCATCAGAGAAATGCAAATTAAAACCACAATGAGCCCTGGCTGGTGTGGCTCAGTGAATTGAGTGCTGGCCTGTAGACCAAGAGGTCACCAGTTCAATTTGAAACATGGCAGCAGAAATACAACAGGAAAAATCTCATTCAGTTAAAGCCACAGCTATATAAAACCTGGTAGAAGAAGCACTAGCTTTCAAAAAGCTAATTTCTGAACAACAAAGAATTCACTGGTTTTGTAGACCACCTTTAACTGGAACATAATCAACAGAAGAAAAAAGCAAACAAAATATAATCAGAGGCATTGAAATTAAGAACAATCTAACACTAGCCAGAGGGGAGGCAGGAAGGAATAGTGGGGAGAAGGGTTTTCAGGAATTACTATAAAGGACACATGGACAAAACCAAGGGGGAGGGTGGAAGCAGGGGAGGGAGGGTGGTGGGTTTGGCTGGGGTGGGGTAGAGAAGTGGGGAGAAAACGCAGACAACTATAATTGAACAACAATAAAATAATTGAAAAATTGAAGAAGAAAAAAAGTTAAGTGTTAGAGTAGATTCAAGATGGCGGCAAATTAGGTGGAAGTTATATTCACCTTCTCCAGGGACCAAATTGGAAATACAACTAAAATATAGAGCAATCAATCTGAATTAACAACTGAAGACAAGGGGAAGAGAAAAGTTATAACCAAGGATTTACAGAAGAAATCACATTGAGACTGGTAGGAAGGGCAGAGATGTGAAAAGGGCTGACCCCATTCCAAATGGTGGTGGCTGAGATTCTAGAGGGATATCTCAGCTTCACAGCTTCTTCCTGATGAACATGTGGTCTCAACACTATGCCAAGCTCCCCAGCCCAGAGCACCAGAGCCAGGAAGAGGAGCCTACATAACATCTGGCTGTGAAAATCAGTGGGGATTCTGTCTACTAGGGAGAGACAGGAGTCTGCTAGAGACACAGGCATCCTCTTAAAGGCTCACTGAACAAAAATTCTTGTTCATAGCCACTTGCCCTGGGCTCCAGTGGAGAAAGGGCAGAGCAGACTAGCATCATGTAAGAAGAGACTGGGGTTTGTGGCTCTGAGGAGAAAGCTGAGGGAATAGCTGCCAGGATCCCTGTGCTGAGTTCCTCTCCCATACTGCAGACTTCATCCTTCTTGGGTGGACCACTCCCTCTTATAGCATCAGCCTAGAGGAAAGCAATAGCTCCACCCTCTGGACTCCCTGTCCCCCCACACCATGGAGCTCATGGTCTGCCTGGACTGGGGTGTAGAGATCTGGGCATATGCAGGGAGTGTCAGTGACTGAGTGTTATGGTTTTGGGGTGGGGGCCATTCACCCCACTTTTCCATGTACCTTACTGGTGTTTCCTCCTCACAGAAGATCCTCTATTCTGACCTTTGAGGCTCCACATGGCACCACCTACTTAATTACTGGTGGCCCTGACCTGTCAAGGTCTGAACAGAATCCAGGACAGACTGAGTTGTATGGTTCTGGGGTAGAGGCCACTCCTTCCACCTTCACCCAAACCTGAATGGCAATACCCCCTCAAATGAGATCTATTAGCTTTACCCTCCTCACTCCCAGCAACACCTTGATAAGCTCAGGCTCCTGGCAGAATCTTGGACAGACTAAGAGTTTTGCGCCTCTAAGACTAAGGTTATTTTTCTCTCATATGCATGATCAGTACACAGCCCTCCCTTCATGCAGCCAAATCTTGCTCTGTTTGGGCCTGATAAACTCTGCTGACCTCACCCTAATGACTCTCTGAGACCCTGTCCCCCTCCTACAAAGGTCTGCAGGCACCCAATAGTAGCAGCCAGAGTTGGTGTACCCTCGAACATTTGCCAAGTGGCCTCAGACCCAGCACTGGAATTGAGTTTGACCCTATATCAATCTGGTAAACACCATTCACCCCTACCTGATGACTCACTGAGAACCTACCTCATGCAAACTGAGTACCACCAGAGGCTCTTTCAGTGACTGAGCCTATCAGGCTGCCAGCAGTTGGAGGCAGATGGAGGCAGATGGAGGCAGACTCAGATTGATTTCAGGGTAATGAGGGACTTTTGCTGAATTGCCCCTGGGCCCAGTGCTGGTAAAAACCAGCTTTGGTGCACAGGTTGATCCTTCCTGTGCACACCCAGACCCAGCAGAGCTCCAAACAGGTTGCCCAGGGCCAGTCACAAGCAGGGTCTGACATTGGACTGAATCAGATTCCCTTCCAAGAGTTCCCAGAACCAATACACCCAGTGGCCAGCTTCAGACAATATCAGAACAGAATCCAATTGACTTCACAAGTGGCATATTCAAAGAGAGATATATGACAGGAACCAGACCCCGCTGAGATGAATTCTGCTTCTTGTGGTCAGCACCTGTACAGCAGCTTGTACACTGTGGTCCAGGTTGATCCTCACAGTCAGCCTGCCTGAGGGTCAGCTCCACACGTGAATAGGTCAATAACAATCAAGACTCAATTACAACGAGAGCCCACATAACTCACACAAGTGATCAAGAACCTATTTGAAGAAATGATGACTGAAAACTTCCTTAACCTGATGAAGGAAAAGGACACACAAGTCCAGAAAGCACAGGAAGTCCCAAACAAGATGAACCCAAAGAAGCCCACACCAAAACACATCATAATTAAAACACCAAAGTTTAAAGACAAAGGGAGAATCTTAAAAGCAGCAAGAGAAAGACAGTTCCTACAAGAAAGCTCCCATAAGTGTATCAGTTGATTTCTCAACAGAAAAATTTCAAGTCAGAAGGGATTGGCATAAAACATCAAAAATGATGAAAAGCAAGGACCCACAACCAAGACTACTTTACCCAGCAAGGCTATCAGTTATTATTGAAGGAGAAATAAAGAACATACTAAGCAAGAAAAAACTAAAGGACTTTTTTTACCACCAAACCAAGAAATCTTAAAGGGTCTTCTTGGAGAAGAAGAAGAAGAAGAAGAAGAAGAAGAAGAAGAAGAAGAAGGAGAAGGAGAAGGAGAAGGAGAAGGAGAAGGAGAAGGAGAAGGAGAAGGAGAAGGAGAAGGAGAAGGAGAAGGAGAAGGAGAAGGAGAAGGGGAAGGGGAAGGGGAAGGGGAAGGGGAAGGGGAAGGGGAAGGGGAAGGGGGAGGGGGAGGGGAAGGGGAAGGGGAAGGGGAAGGGGAAGAGGAAGAAGAGGAAGAAGAAGAAGGAGAAGAAGAAGAAGAAGAAGAAGAAGAAGAAGAAGGAGAAGAAGGAGAAGGAGGAGAAGAAGGAGAAGAAGGAGAAGAAGAAGGAGAAGAAGGAGAAGAAGGAGAAGAAGGAGAAGAAGGAGAAGAAGGAGAAGAAGGAGAAGAAGGAGAAGAAGGAGAAGGAGAAGGAGAAGGAGAAGAAGAAGAAGAAGAAGAAGAAGAAGAAGAAGAAGAAGAAGAAGAAGAAGAAGAAGAGGAGGAGGAGGAGGAGGAGGAGAAAAACAACAACAACAGAACATAGTTAAAAGAATTAAGTGTCAATAAATCAATTATTGGTACCTACCAATAATCAAAAGGCAGAGGGTAGCTGAATAATTAAGAAAATATGACCCATATATATGCTGTCTACAAAAGCCCACATTAGAATGAAAGATACACACAGATTAAAAGTAAAGTAATAGAAAAAGATATTTTCATGGAAATGGAAATGAAAACAAAACCTAAGGTAGCAATACTTATATCTGACAAAAGAGATTTTATTTTTTTTAAGATTATATTATTTATTTTTAGACAGAGAGGGAGGGAGAGAGAAAGAGAAGGAGAAAAACATCAGTGAGTGGTTGCCTCTCATGCACATCCCACTGGGGCTCTGGCCGGCAACCCAGACATGTGCCCTAGACTGACTGGGAATCGAACCAGTGATCCTTTGGTTCATAGGCGAGTGCTTAATCCACTGAGCCACACCAACCAGGGCACAAATAGATAGTTTTATAGCCATGTATCTAAACCTGTAGATCTCTTTATTCTGTTTTAAAGTATTTAAAAAAAATAAGAACAGGAAGCACTACAACATATAATGCATGCAATACAGGAAAAGGAGATATAAGATAGGCATTTGTTGTGAAGAAGAATTAAAAAGCACTTCTGTTACTAAGAATAGAAAAGAAAGCAGCTAAATAGTATTAGTGCAGGAGTAGTGCTAAGTCAGCACTAAGGATACTTAAAACAACAAGAACAGATTGCCAGGTGGTGCCCTGAGTGATGTGACCCTGGGCAGGCAGCAATTTGGACCAGTGTTACACAAACCCCACCTAAGAGAGCAAATGGCATCATTTAAGGTACACACAGGTCAATGATATTTTAAAATGCAATATTCAAATTTGACTAACTTAAATGGGCCAAAGTTTTGGACAGAACATAAAGAGTGTTTCTGTTTCATCTTAAGTCGGAGCATGCAATTTATGTTCATGAAATCCAAAAGGCGGGGAAGCCACAGGCTTAGTGAAGTAGGGAGAGGTCATTTGGGAAGTACAAGCTCTGCCGTGGCCTTCAAGAAAGGGAAGGCATCACAGAGAAGGTGGATCTATATACTCAAGAAGAGCCGATGACAATGCATTAGGAGAAAGAGCCTTAGCAGTCAAGGTAGAGGAAAGAATTTGGATGAAACATCAGAAGAAAGGGTTCACAGGGAGTACTAACCTCCTGGGTTCCTTAAGATGAAAAAGAATTACTTAAACTAATTGATGTAATACTAATGAAGCCACATTCAGTAGAGATCACTAACAATGTTTTTAAAAATATATTGTATTGATTATGATATTACACTTGTCCCATTTCTCCCCCCCTTTGTTCCCCTCTGTCCCCCCCACCTTCCTCCAGCATTTCATCACCCCTTAGTTAATGTCCATGGGTTATACATATAAGTTTTTTGGCTTCTCCATTTCCCATACTATTCTTAAGCTCCCCCTGTCTATCCTGTACCTACCATTTATGCTTCTTAATCCCTGCACTTTTTTCCCCAATCCCCTCCTGCCACCCTCCCCCACCCCAGCTGATAAGCCTCCAAATGATCTCCATTTCTATTATTCTGTTCCTGTTCTGGTTGCTTACTTAGTTTGTATTTTTAGATTCAGTTGGTGATAGTTGTGAATTTGTTGCTATTTTAATGTTCATGGTTTTGATCTTTTTCTTAAATAAGTCCCTTTAACATTCCACGTACTAATGGCTTGGTGATGATGAACTCCTTTAGCTCTACCTTGTCTGTGAAGCACTTTATCTGCCCTTCAGTTCTAAATGATTGCTTTGCTGGATACAGTTATCTAGGTTGTAAGATCTTGCTTTCCACCACTTTGAATACTTTCCAGTCCTTCCTTGCCTGCAAAGTTTCTTTTGAGAAATAAGCTGACAGTCTTATGGGAACTCCTTTGTAGGTAACTCTCTGCTTTTCTCTTGCTGCTTTTAAAGATTCTCTCCTTATCTTGAACTTTTGGCATTTTAATCATGATGCGTATTGGTGTCCAATTTATTTGGGACTCTCTGAGCTTCCTGAACTTATATGTCTATTTCCTTCACCAAATCCGGGAAGTTTTCTTTCATTATTTTTTCAAATAAGTTTTCAATTTCTTGCTCTTCCTCTTCTCTTTCTGGCACCCTTATGATTCAGATGTTGGTACATTTAAAGTTGTCCCAGAGGTTCCTAAGCCTCTCCTCATTTTTTTTTAACTCTTTTTTTCTTCCTACTGTTCTGATTGAATGCTTTTGCCTTCCTTGTGTTCCAAATTGTTGGTTTGATTCTTGGCTTCCTCCTCTCCACTGTTGGTTCCCTGTAGGTTTTTCTTTATTTCACTTAGTGTAACATTCATTTCTTTCCTTATGTTTTTTCTGTACTCAATGAGTTCTTTGAACATGCTGATCACCAGTGTTTTGGTGATCAGCATGATCAGACCTATCTGCATCTGATAGGTTGGCTATCTACATTTTGTTTAGTTCTTTTTCTGGGGTTTTGTTCTGTTCTTTCATTCGGGCCATATTTCTTTGTCTCCTCAATTCAGCACCTCCCTGTGTTTGTTTCTGTGTATTAGGTAGAGCTCCTTTGACTCCCTGTAAAAGGCACCCTTCAGGATGAATGTGGCTTCTTTAAACCCTTGGTTGTCAGACTTCCATACAGCTTGGTTTTCTGACAGTTCTGGTTGCTGTTTCTTTGGAGAAATAGTTGTAATTCTCTGTGTGGTTGCACAAGGAGGCAATGTGTGTCTACCTATGCCTCCATCTGGAAGCCGTGCTCTTTTTTTTTTTATCCCTCCACACTTTTCACACTGTTCTTCTTGCACAGGGCTCATCATGGCCACACCCCCTAAAAATCTAAGCCTTGAAATTGGCATTACCTGTCACTCATGTCTATCATCCCAAATTAGCTCAGGCTCTCTATTCTAAATTCCTGAGAAGCAGCAGCTGATGGGCCGAGGTGTGTCGGGCCACCTTTGTTTCATCACTTGTGACTGGAGCGGGTGGGACAAGCCCATACCTCATATGATTGTTCTAGGAGTGTGGAAGTCCCTTAAATTCAGGACAATGGTTATCTCTGGTGGGAAGTAAAGAGGGAAGGGGTACATAAATGGCTTTAACTACTTTACTTCTGACTTATTTTTGAAACTCTAGGGTAGATTTCCTGGTGTTGCTATATACTTTTTTATACCATTATGAATATCTGAATTTTTTCTTCAAAGTTTTAAAAGGAGGGGCTCTTATTTTAATTAAGAAGAAGAAAACTTGTATAAAATTGCCTGTATGTGGGCATATACATATGTACCAATGACCAGCTTTTAATAGGATAATTAGATAATTCTCTGTTAATTTTTTGGTTCTCAAACTCCATCCTGGTCTACTGATAGACACTGTTTTATTCAGGAGTTGGTGATTCATTAATTTATTCAACAAACACAGATTGAATGCCCACCATATGCCAGGAGTGGTGGAAGCCTTGGACTTGCAGGAAAGCAGAGAACCCAAGGCTTAAACAGGGAAACAAACACACAGCTAGGAAGCAGTTGGATGGAATTATAATTTTTTTAAATCTGAAATGAGCTTCTATGTAAAAGTTTCTCACAGTTTCTGTCTAGGAAAATCCTCACTTTGGAGGGGGGGAAAATTGTCTTTGTGTTGGAAAGAATCACTTGAGTGGCTGTGCTGGGTGATGGGAGGGCGAGTGGGCTAGCTTTATCTCCCATTACTCTAGGACAGGGAGATAAAAAGACACTTGTATGTGTGCCTGACAGAAGCTGCTGCTCCCAGTTCTCTAGGCAAGCTGGGGAGGTGGGCTAGCTTGGACAGGGGCCAAGGAACTTCCTAGAATGAAAAGGAAGGAGACTTTGAGGTGGGTACAAAGTTTTATATCCTTTAAGATGTCAATGGCTTCAAGAGGCCTGCTGGCAGAGAGAGGATATTGGTGCTGAAGAGGGGCTCATAGTGACAGAGAGGTATCTTCAATCCCTTCCAGAAGCAGACCCTGAGGTGAGTGAGGAGTCATCAGTATGTGGTTGACTGAGGAGCCTGTCCCCGGGGAGAGGCATTCAGAGTGGTGGAACAGGACTGATGAGGAAAGGGCAGATGTGCTCCCAGCAGATTTCCCAGAGGGCACCTTCTCAGATTCCACAGGGGACTCTGAAGTGGAAGGGATGGTCCTAGTGAATCCCAGCACAACCCTCTCATCAAATGCCACGAAGGGCCTGGGTTGGCTGGTGAGAGTGTGTAGTGCTAGGAGCTATGGTCACAAGCTGGATGTAGGAAGTTGGGGTCTGGGAGCAAATCTTAACCCAGTCTGGGGCTAAGCCAAGGAGCCACCCTGGACATGACCGCCCTGGCACAGTGAGCCTTAAAGAGTGAACTCTGGGGGGAGAACCAAGATGGCGGCGTAGGTAGACATACTGCGCCTCCTCGCACAACCAGAACTGACAGAGAATCGAACAGCAAGGGGGACCAACACCAAGAAAATAGAAAATAACCATTCATCCAGACTGGTAGGAGGGGCGGAGACGGGCACCGGGGTGGAGAGGACTCGCGTGGCTGTGGCGGGACTGAGACTGGCGGAGTGTGGGACAAATGGCGCAGGCAGTCTGAGCACTAGCAGACCCTGCGGCCCCACATCTGCACAGATAAACCGAGAGGGCCGGACTCAGAGTGGCGGAGAGTGGGGCAGGCAGAGCAGCGGGTAGCACCCCGCGGCACCAAATTCGCCCACAGATAAACCTGACGAACGGCGGGCAACGAAGCAGACCGTGCAACCCAGGGCTCCAGCTCCGGGAAATAAAGCCTCAAACCTCTGATTGAAAGTGCCCCGGGGGGTTGGGGCAGCAGCAGGAGAGACTCCCAGCCTCACAGGAGAGGTCGTTGGAGAGACCCACAGGGGCCTAGAGTGTGCACAGGCCCACCCACTCGGGAACCAGCACCAGAGTGGCCCAGTTTGATTGTGGGTAGCTGAGTGAAGGATTGAAATCCGGAGGAGAGTGAGGCAGGCGCCATTGCTCCCACTCGGCCCCTCCCCCTCGTACAGCGTCACAGCTCAGCGACCAGCGTTACCCCGCCCTGGTGAACACCTAAGGCTCCGCCCCTTAAAGTAACAGAAGCGCCAAGACAAAAAAAAAAAAAAAAAAAAGGCCCAAAAGACAGAACACTTCAAAGCTCCAGAAAAAATACAACTAAGCGAGGAAGAGATAGCCAACCTATCGGATGCACAGTTCAAAGCACTGGTTATCAATATGCTCACAGACTTGGTTGAATCTATTCAAAAAACAGATGAAAAAATGAAGCCTATGCTAAGAGAAACAAAGGAAAATGTACAGGGAACCAATAGTGATGAGAAGGAAACTGGGACTCAAATCAATGGTGTGGACCAGAAGGAAGAAACAAACATCCAAACAGAAAAGAATGAAGAAACAAGAACTTGGAAAAATGAGGAGAGGCTTAGGAACCTCCCGGATGCCTTGAAACGTTCCCACATCCGAATTATAGGGGTGCCAGAAGGAGAAGAGGAAGAACAAACAATTGAAAACTTATTTGAACAAATAATGAAGGAGAACTTCCCTAATCTGTCAAAGGAAATAGACTTCCGGGAAGTCCAGGAAGCTCAGAGAGTCCCAAAGAAGCTGGACCCAAGGAGGAACACGCCAAGGCACATCATAATTTCATTACCCAAGATTAAACGCAAGGACCTACATCCAAGATTACTGTATCCAGCAAAGCTATCACTTAGAATGGAAGGGAAGATCAAGTGCTTCTCAGATAAGGTCAAGTTAAAGAAGCTCATCATCACCAAGCCCTTATTATATGAAATGTTAAAGGGAGTTACCTAAGAAAAAGAAGATCAAAAATTGGAACAGTAAAAATGACAGCAAACTCACAGTTATTAACAGCCACACATAAAACAAAAACGAGAGCAAACTAGGCAAACAACTAGAACATGAGGGTTGTCATTAAGGGAGTGGGAGGGGGAGAGAGGGGTAAAGGTACAGAGAATAAGTAGCATAGATGATAGGTGGAAAATAGACAGGGGGAGGGTAAAAATAGTGTAGGAAATGTAGAAGCCAAAGAACTTATAAGTATGACCTATGGACATGAACTATAGGGGGGGAATGTGGGAGGGAGGGGGGTGGGCAGGATGGAGTGGAGTGGGGGGGGGAAATGGGACAACTGTAATAGCATAATCAATAAATATATTAAAAAAAAAAAAAAAAAAAAGAGTGAACTCTGGACCAAGAAAGATGGACGAAGGCCAGTGAACAATTGACCCATCACAGATACAGGGTCAGTTTTTAAAACTAATGGAAGCAACAGCACTTTCAAAAACAACGGGGTTAATTACCGGACTCCTCAGAGGCACCAGCTTATTCTTGTCAAGGTATTTAATGTCAGGACTGGCCCCTTCAGGTTGAGTGTAAGTTCCTGAAATTGTTGGACAGTACGGTGGGAAAAGAACCTCCCCACAACCCCAGGAAGGGAGTAAGCTCCCTAGAAATCTGGCAAGTGGAAAGTAGAGCCAGTTCTGGCTTGAAGAATAAAGCGTTGTGATTTAATTTTCACTCCAAGCTGGGGAAACAGGTCATACTAGTTATATACAGAAATAGGAAAATAATTTTAAACTATGAAAATGCAGTGGCTATAAAGTATGGATAAAAATGAGAAGCAATAATTAGGATATATGGCTGGATTCGGAGGAGATGGGGTCAGAGAAGTGTCTCCAAAAATGTGGCATTTCAACAAAGCCTGAGGAGCCAATGGCATACGGTACAGGGTGGGGGAGAGCTTCTCATGTGGTGAAAATAGCTTGTGCAAAGGTCCTGAGGCAGGAAACCATTTGATGTACCTGATAAGTATGGCTAAATTATGGTGGGTGTGACTCTGGACTGGTAAGTGAGGAGAAAATGACTCCAATGAGACTGAACATGATGGCAGGGGCCAGGTCACACAGGGCCCTATGAACCACATCAAGGTTTTGTTTGTTTTTGTTTTTTTATATTTTTCCCTAAGGGTCATGAGGATCCATTGAAGGAATTATAGCTGAGCTGACCTGATAAAATCTACCTTAAAAAAATTGTTTAAGCTGTTATGTGGACAGTGTACTGGAGCCAGACAAGAATGGAGGCAGCTATGGATAAGGCCATCATTTTGGGATCCCATTACTTGGATTAAAAACCCAGTTCTGCCGCATACTAACTGGATGACTATGTGTGAATTACTTAACTTCTCCATGCCTTGATTTCATCGACTCCAAAATGCAAATAAAAATAGTACCTACCTATCTTACTGATATATTCTGAGGTTTGAAAGATAACATTTGATAAGCATTTTCACACATAGTAAACCTGATACAGAGTAAACACCCAATAAATTTTGGCTAATGTATGGTTTATTACTGTGTATTGTAATTATTATTTTCAGTAGGAGGAAAAAGCTGTTGGAGTTTTAGGAGACTAACAACAATCCCATCTTTCCCTCTGAGTTTGGAACCAGTGGAAAAGTGAAAGAAAGAAGATAACAAGTGGGGATCTATTATATCCTACTGACACCATCTATGTGCCAGGAACAATGGACAAAAGCACCTAGATAAAAGCTTGTATTCTAGCATGGGTGAGGGGGTATTCTAGCTATTTGCATCTAGTGAGTGGGGTCAGGGATGCTGCTAAACATTTTACAATGCATAGCACAGTCCCCTACAACAAAGAATTATCTAGTCCAAAATGTCCAAAGTTCCCAGGTTGAGAAACCCTGCTATAAACCACCTTGTAGACTTTCACTTAGATGTCATTGGCCAGATCTGGGCATGTGGCCATCCCTATCTTCCTGGGAGACCAGAGTAGTTGTAAACATTGATGGGAATAATGAGATTCAGTCTCTGATGCCCCAGAGCTTGGGCTGGACATACTGGTTTCCAAAAAAAATTAGAGTTCTGTTAGTAAGGAAGATGGTGGGAATGAATATTGGGTAAGCAAATCACAGTGTCTGCCACAGGTGCATATCAAAGAAGATCTAACCAGCTTCCAGGACCCACATGAAGAACATTTTCCTTTTTTTAAAAAAGTCCTCTTCCTAAGCCTTTGTTACCAACACATGGAGATGTGTATGAAATTTCTATGTAATGTTCTAGATCTCTTGAAGGAATTAGAGTGATACTCCTCTAATAATTTTTTAAACCTTGTACTACATTGCCAGTATCTTGAACACAAAATAAGACTTTATACTATGCTTTGAAGACCTCAATTAAGTATACCTCATGATAGGTATCTAGTGGGGGCAGGTGAACTGTTATAAAGGTAGAGATAAAGAAATCAAGAAAGGAAGTAATGTGCTATTGGCCACACAATATCATAGTCAACATGAGAATTACATTCTTGTTCTTCACAGGAAGCCAGCAGACTCCCCTAAAATTCTATAGATCCTGTCCCAAATTAGATTGACAATAAATGATGGTTTATTAGTTCATACTTCTGGGAAGACTGGAATACAGCTAGCCACTGACCAAGTTGAGTCCAGTTGCTCAAAGGATGTTATCAGGTTCATTGCTATCTCATGGTTCTTTTTTTGCCCACCTGTCTAGTGGCTAGCAAAACCATCCTCATTTCCTTTTAGGAGAAAGGTAATGTATTGACAAGAGTCCTAGGAGGAAAAAAACACACTCAAAATTATGCAGTGAGGATAATTTAATAAAGGGTCTATTTGCAGTTGTGAGGGCAGGAGCTGGTGCCGTGCCTGGTGCTCTGAACTGCAGGAGCAGGTATGTTCTCAGGCCTGAGGGGCAGAGGGAGAAGCAGCTATTGGGAACTGAGTGGGAAATTGCATGGAGAGAGCTTCCTGACACAAGCTGTGGCTTTTTCTGGAGGGGCACAGTGAATCCAAGTGACCTGACTTCCACCTGCCCACTCACTGACCTCCTGGCAGCGTCCCCAGTGGTCAGCCCAGTGGAAAGCTGAAAGTCAAGGGAGGCTCCCAAGATACCAAGCAGGTAACCACAGGGCAAGAATGTGTCTGGAGATGTAAACAGAAGGTAACCAACACAGAGGATTTTTTCCCTCTCAGATCTATTACGAAACACAAAACAGAAATTTGATTGGCTTTGCTTGAGTCCCATGTCTATCTCTGTGGCCAGATGGAGAGGGACACTGATTGACCAGATCCACAAATGAGAGATGCAATTCCCCTGAGAAACGGGGGCTTTCAGAGAGATTCAACATGGTCACACCAGACCCAAAACCAACACCTCAACAAAGGCAAACATAAAATCCACTGCTGGAGTGGGAGAGAGACACCTTCAAGAAATGTCTTATTTCTATAACTTTAATCCTGTATACATTTATTTGTTTTTGTTAATTTTAAATATTACTCCATAATAAAAGAAGCAGGGGCTCGATGGTTAATGATCTCTTCAGTGAAGCTGTCATCTATAAGGTAGAATAAAGACACTTTTAGACATGCAAAGTATCAAACTAAATTTTCCTCCAATGCATTCTTTCTCAGGAATATTCTACAGAATACGCTTCATGCAAATGAGGACATAAACTGAAAGGAAGAAGATATGAGTCTCAGAAAACAGGAAGGTTAAGAACAAAAAGGGAGAAAAAGGAATTCCTAGGACAAGGAGGAAGGGATGTGCACAGAGAGCAACTACAAGGGAGTTCAGAATTTACAGAGGTGGAGGGTTCCAGAAGACTGGTCTTCAAGGGGGAAAAGACAAACATAAAACCAATGGATTGTTTTGTGATTCCTAATGCACTGAGAGATTTAGTGTACTACTGAGAAAGTTAGAAGGTGAATTAGCAATAGGTAAATAAAACTAAATGAACAAAAATTTAAATGTATAAACAACAAAAAATCCAAGTCAGAGATTAAAAACTGCCAGCCAAGATGGAGGTGTAGGTAGACACACTGTGCCTCCTCCAACAACCAAAAGAAGGACAACAACAATTTAAAAACAAAAACAACCAAAACTGACAGAAAATTGAACTGTATGGAAGTCTGACAACCAAGGAGTTAAAGAAGAAACATTCATCCAGACTGGTAGGAGGGGCAGAGATGGGCAGCTGGGCAGAGAGGACTCTCAGCAAGGCGGTATGTGGAGGACCCGGTGAGGTGGCGGCTGGTGAAGTGGGTAGTCACACGCTGGAGTGCAGATAAACTGGGAGGAACAACTGGGGAGCTAGACAGACCATGCAACCCAGGGCTCCAGGCTGGGGAAATAAAGCCTCAAACCTCTGATTGAAAACACCTGTGGGCATTGAGGCGACAGCTGGAGAAACCCCCAGCCTCACAGGAGAGTTCATTGGAGAGACCCACAGGGGCCTAGAAAATACACAAACCCACCCACATGGGAATCAGCACCAGAAGGGCCCAATTTGCTTGTGGGTAGTGGGGGAAGTGACTGAAAACCATCATGGAGTGGAGCAAGCACCATTGTTACCTCTAGGAGCCCTCCCCTGCACAAAGCGCCACAAAGCAGTGAAGTGGGTTGCCCCACCCTGGTGAACACCTAAGGCTCCGCTCCTTATACATAACAGGCAAGACAAAAAAAAAAAAAAAAAAGGCCCAAATGAAAGAATAGATCAAAGCTCCAGAAAAAATACAACTAAGCAACGAAGAGATAGCCCACCTATCAGATGCACAGTTCAAAACACTGGTAATCAGGATGCTCACAGAGTTAGTTGAACATAGTTGCAAATTAGATGAAGAAATGAAGGCCATACTAAGTGAAATAAAGAAAAATGTACAGAGAACCAACGGTGATGGAAAGGAAACTGGGACTCAAATCAACGGTGTGGACCAGAAGGAAGAAAGAAACATTCAACCAGAACAGAATGAAGAAACAATAATTCAAAAAAATGAGGGGAGGCTTAGGAACCTCCAGGACATCTTTAAATGTTCCAACATCTGAATCATAGGGGTACCAGCAGAAGAGGAAGAGCAAGAAATTGAAATCTTATTTGAAAAATCATGAAGGAGAACTTCCCCAATCTGGCAGAGGAAATAGACTTCCAGGAAGTCCAGGAAGCTCAGAGAGTCCCAAAGAAGCTGGACCCAAGAAGACACACACCAAGGTACATTATAATTACATTATCCAAGATTAAAGAGAAGGAGAGAATCTTAGAAGCAGCAAGAGAAAAGGACACAGTTACCTACAAAGGAGTTCCCCTAAGACTATCAGCTGATTTCTCAAAAGAAACCTTGCAGACAAGAAGGGGCTGGAAAGAAGTATTCCAAGTCATGAAAGGCAAGGGCCTACATCCAAGATTACTGTGTCCAGCAAAGCTATCATTTAGAATGGAAGGGCAGATGTAAAGTGCTTCTCAGATAAGGTCAAGTTAAAGGAGTGCATCATCACCAAGCCCTTATTATATGAAATGTCAAAGGGACTTATCTAAGAAAAAGAAGATAAAAAATGTGAACAGTAAAATGACAGCAAACTCAGTTATTAACAGCCACACCTAAAACAAAAACAAGAACAAACTAAGCAAACAACTAGAACAGAAACAGAATCACAGAAATGGAGATCACATGGAGTGTTATCAGCAGGGGAGTGGGAGGGACAGAGAGGGGGAAAAGTTACAGAAAATAGGTAGCATAAATGGTAGGTAAAAAATAGTCAGGGGGAGGTTAAGAATAGTATAGGAAATGTAGAAGCCAAAGAACTTATATGGACGCATATAAAGGGACGAAATGTGGGTGGGAGGGGGTGTGCAGGGCGGAAGGTAATAAAGGGGGGGAAATGGGACAACTGTAATAGCATAATCAATAAAATATATTTTAAAAATATCCAAGTCAATTACTATGCCTAGGGAGAAAATAGTACAAGAAAGAAATATATTCTTAGTACAATGGTGGATCTGTTGTGAATAATATTTTATATGATTATAAAATACAAACAATTAATATGAACTTAATAAAAATTGTGATATAAATCTTATTGAGAAGAGGAACTGGGTAGGAAATGGTATGTGTGTAGAATGAAAAATAACTACATCTTTTTCTTCCACTGCAGCTGGTGTATTGAATGAATTAGCACAAAGAAACTGCATTTTTATCAAACCACTGCCCTTTTTTCAAACACACTCTATTTGAAACATTTTGTCCTACCTCAAGAAATAATGTCATGCTGGTTCAATAGTCTCAGGTAATTACAAGAAGTTTCTTTTTTGGCTAGTAAAACTCTAACAACTGTTCATTTTGATATCAAAACTGCAATCAACAGTCTCCTCTGTCTCTCTATTTTTCTGTATTTCTTTCTCATATCAGACTCCTTGTGGCAGAAGATTTGGGGGTGCTCTCTTGTTGTTACCAGGCCTCTCCCCAGGTCCCCTCCCTGTGGGTTCCTCAGTGACCTGTGCACAGTGAGATGACAGCTGCTACCTTCAGTCCTCTCAGTTTCCTGTAGCTGTTCATGGAGCAAAGTCTCCATAAAATGTCTTCTCCTTTACACAAGGACAAAATCAAGGGGGAGGGTAGAGGCGGGGGAGGGAGGTGGGATTGGCTGGGGTGGGGTGGAGGGATGGGGAGAAAATGCACACAATTGTAACTGAATAACAATAAAAAATTAATATATAAAAAAGAACTTGGGTGGAGAATGGCCATCATAAACAAATCAATAAACAACGAGTGTTGGAGAGGATGTGGAGAAAATGGAACCCTAGTGCACTGTGGGTGGGAATGCACACTGGTACAGCCACTGTGGAAAACAGTATGGAATTTCCTCAGAAAACTAAAAATGGAGCTGCCTTTTGACCTGGCAATTACATTGCTGGGATTATACCCTAAGAACCCTGAAACACCAATTCAAAAGAACCTATACACCCCAATGTTCATAGCAGCACAATTTACATAGCCAAGTGCTAGAAGCAACCTAAGTGCCTATCAGTAAATAAGTGGATTGAAAAACTGTGGTACATTTTACACAATGGAATTCTATGCAGCAGAAAGAAAGAAGGAGCACCTACCCTTTGTGATAGCATGGATGGAACTGGAGAACATTATGCTAAGTGAAATAAGCCAGGCTGTGAAAGACAAATACCATATGATCTCGTCTATAAGTGGAACCTAATCAACAAAACAAGCAAGCAAGGAAAATATAACCAGAGACATTGAAATTAAGAACAAACTGACAGTGATCAGAGGTGGGGGGAGGGGATAATGGGGGGGATGGGGGCATGGTTTTCAGAAACATATACAAAGGACACATGGACAAAACCAAGGGGGGGTGGGATCAGGGGTGGGAGGTGGTGATGGCTGGGGTGGGGGGGAATTGTGGGGGAGAAAATGGAGACAATTGTACTTAAACAACAATAAAGAAAGTTTTTTTAAAAAAATCTCTTCTCCTTTAAATACAAAAAAAAAAAGGATTCTACTTCTGGCTGTGATGGGTCACTAGAATATAATCACCCCTACCCGTATTACACCCTAGGAAACAACTATGGAGCCTGAACACGTACAAAAAAGCACTGGAGAGTGAATAGAAGCTGACAGACTTGTGAGGGGAGGCACATTTGCTGGGGAAAAGTGAGACAGCAAGCCATACAAGTCAATTCCTATCTCTGTGGCCTTTTGCCTGTGGCGAAGTACAGTCTGCATAGCATGCACAACAGCAGTGGTGGCATATGTGGGAAAACGCATGGGTTTTCTGGCCTGGGAAACAAGAAAAATAAAGTGAGTAACCCAAAAAAGTGAAGCCAGGAAATCATGAATGCTGATGAGAGTGGGAAGAGCCCAGAAGAAATTCAGAGATGGAATGCTCACATTCTCTCTGCCCATGTCTCTGACAGACCCCTGAGCCATGCATATGTCTAACAATTTAAATCAGCTCAGCTAAGGGATACCATCTGAGCTGAGACCAGAGCTGACATTAAAAACAAAGTTTCACACAAACATTCCTACATAATCTAAAATACGCACTGGAGAAATATAGCACCAACCAAGAATCTTCACAACTTAACATTTATAATGTCCAGAATCAATCCAAAATTATCAGTCACATGAAGAATCAAGAAAATGGAACTCAGACTTCCAGCCAAGATGGATGTGAAGGTAGATACACTTTTCCTCCTAGCACAACCAAAAGAGGACAATAAATTTAAAAACAAAAAAATAACTAGAACTGCCAGAAAATTGAACTGTGTGGAAGTCCAACAACCAAGGAGTTAAAGAAAAAACATTCATCCAGACTAGTAGGAGGGGCAGTGATGGGCAGCCAGGATGGATAGGACATGCAGCAAGGCAGCGGCTGGAGGACCTGGTGGGTGAGGCAGCAGCTGGCAGATGGGGTGGTCCTACATTTGCATGAGGATAAACTGGGAGATACAAGTGGGGAGCAAGATAGACCACACAACCCAGGGTTCCAGTGCGGGGAAATAAAACCTTAAAACCTCTGACTGTAAAAATCTGTGGGGGTTGTGGTGGCAGGATAAATATCTAGCCTCACAGGAGAGTTTGTTGGAGAGACCCACAGGGTTTCAGAATGTACACAAACCTATCCACCCAGGAATCAGCACCAGAAGGGCCCAATTTACTTGTGGGTATTAGGGGAAGTGACTGAAAGCCAGTAGAGAGGCGAGCAAGTGGCACTGTTCTCTCTGACCCCTCCCCCACATACAGGACCACAATGCAGCAAAGTAGGTTGCCCTACCATGGGAGAGACCTAAGGCTCCTCCCCTTACTATGTAATAGGCATGTGGAGATTAAAAAATATGGCCCAAATGAAAGAATAGATCAAAGCCCCAAAAATAGAACTAAGCAATGGAGAGATAGCCAACGTATCTGATGCAGAGTTCAAAACACTGATAATCAGAATGCTCACAGAATTGGCTGAGTATGGTCGTAAAACACAGGAAAAAGTGAAGGCTATGCAAAGTGTAATAAAGCAAAATGTACAGGGAACCAACAGTGACAGGGAGGAAACTGAGACTCAAATCAACAATTTGCACCAGAAGGAAGAAATAAATATTCAAACAGAACAGAATGGGGAAACAAGAATTCAAAAAAATGAGGAGAGGCTTAGGAACCTCCAGGACATCTTGAAATGTTCCAACATCCAAATCATAGGGGTACCAGCAGAAGAGGAAGAGCAAGAAATTGAAAACTTATTTGAACAAATCATGAAGGAGAACTTCCCCAATCTGACAAAGGAAATATACTTCCAGGAAGTCCAGGAAGCTCAGAGAGTCCCAAAGAAGTTAGATCCAAGGAAGCACACACCAAGGCGCATCATAATTACTTTACCCAAGATTAAAGAGAAGGAGAGAATCTTAGAAGCAGCAAGAGAAAAGGACACAGTTACGTACAAAGGAGTTCCCCTAAGACTATCAGCTGATTTTTCAAAAGAAACCTTGCAGTCAACGAAGGGCTGGAAAGAAGTATTCCAAGTCATGAAAGGCAAGGGCCTACATCCAAGATGACTCTACCCAGCAAAACTTTCATTTAGAATGGAAGGGCAGATAAAGTGCTTCCCAGATAAGGTCAAGTTAAAGGAGTTCATCATCATCAAGCCCTTATTATATGAAATGTTAGAGGGACTTATCTAAGAAAAAGAAGATGATCAAAAATATGAACAATAAAATGACAACAAACTCACAATTATCAACAACTGAACCTAAAAACAAAACAAAACAAAACAAAAACAAACTAAGCAAACAACTAGAACAGGAACAGAATCAGAGAAGTGGAGATCACATGGAGGGTTATCAGCGGGGGGGTGGGGCAGAGGAGAATGGGAGGAAAGGTACAGGGAATAAGAAGCATAAATGGTAGGTACAAAATAGACAGGGGGAGGTTAAGAAAGGTATGGGAAATGTAGAAGCAAAAGAACTTATATTTATGACCTATGGACATGAACTAAGGTGGGAGTATGTTGGTGGGAATAGGGTGCAGGGTGGAGTGGAATAAAGGGGAGAAAAAAATGGGACAACTGTAATAGCATAATAAATAAAATATACTAAAAAAAATTGAACCCATCATAATGTCGGAATTATTCCAAAACTACCTGTTATATCACAAATCAAGAAAATAGAACACATTCTTATAAGAAAAGAAAATCAGTTAAGCCATATCCGAACATGAATCCAAGCTCGAACTCACAGGCAGGATTTTAAAGCAGATATCATAACTGTTGTCAATAAAGTAAAAGAAACATGCTTTTAACAAATGAAAACATCGGCAGGCAAGAAAAGAGAACTACAGAACAATGTCCTTCCTGAATATAGACACAAATCTTCTGAGCGAAATATTCATTTATAATTTGAATCCGACAATATATAAAAAAGGATAATATATTGCACCCAAGTAGGGTTTATCCTGGGAGTTCAAGTTTACTTAACATCCAAAATGTAATCAATAGCCCTGGCCGGTGTGGCTCAGTGGATCAAGTGCCAGCCTGTAAACCAAAGGGTCACTGGTTCGATTCCCAGTCAGGGCACATGCCTGGGTCACTGGCCAGGTCCCCAGTAGAGGGCATGTGAGAGGCAACCACACATTGATGTATCCCTCCTTTTCTTTCTCCCTCCCTTCCCTCTCTCTAAAAATAAATAAACTTTAAAAATATAATCAATACAGTTCATCATTTTAATATAATTGAGAATCAAATCACAACCATTTCAACAGATGCAGAAAAAGCATTTGACAAATTCAACATCAACTCAAGATTTTTCAAAATAACAAATCAAAACTCTCAGCCAACTAGCAATAGAAGGCAACTCACCTCAACCTGATTAAGGGTATCTGTATGGGTATCTGACAAACCTATAGCTAACATTATGTTCAGTAGTGAAAAGCTTAATTCTTTCTACCTAATATCAGGAACAAGGCAAGGATGTTCATTGCCAAGACTTCTCCATTGCATTGCAGATCCTACATAGGAAAATGAGGCTCATATACACACTGAAAAAAACATAGAGATTGAAAAGGAAGGAAACTCTAAGAAACCTCTTTTGAAAGTCAACTAGGTTAATAGGTGACCTAAAAATATTGTATGATTCAAGGTCAATTTTCAAAAATAAATTGTATTACTATTAATTGGCAATGAATAATTAGAACATGAAATTTTATAACTATAAAATAACATCACAAACTACTTAAGAAAAAAATTGAAGAAATATATGAAAGGCATGTACATTGAAAACTGCAAAATACAGCAAAGGGAAATTACTCAAGACCTATATAAATGGAGAAACATGCCATGATAATATTTTGGAAAACTCAGTATTATTGAAATATTAGTCCTCCCTAAATCAAGAACCCTAATATACTTTTTAAAAGAAATTGACAAGGTGATTTTAAATTTTATATGAAAATGCAAAGGATAAATATAGCCAAAACAATTTTGAGGTAGAAGAACAAAGAGAACTCATACTGCACAGGGCACTGCCTCCTGGATCTCTCAGTACTCCTGTACAGCCCCAGTGTTCTGAGCAACAGAAATTGGCATGCTATAATGAGAGACAATGGCTACTCTTATCCCCATAAACATTTGCTCTTCCCAAATTGTGGGTGTTAAACTTGGTCCATTATTCTCCTTCATGATAGAGCCCTCTGGTCCCACTGAAAGGGTAATGAAACTTCTTATCCACCCTGAAGCTGGGATACTGTGAACTCGTATTGATACATTATTATTAACTCAAATTCACAGTTTGCATTACTTTTCGTGTTACACATTCTATGAGTTTTGAAAAATGTATGACATGTATACACTTCATAGTAATACAGAATAGTTTTACAGCCTTAAAAATTCCTTGTGCTCTATTTGTTCCTCCTTCTCTCCCTTTCCCTGACAACCATCAATCTGTTTACTGTCTCCATAGTCTCACCTTTTACAGATTGTCATTTAATGGAATCACACAGTATGTAGCTATTTTAAATTGGCTTCTTTCACTTAGTGACATGCACTGAAGCTTCCTCCATGTATATCCATTGCTTGATAGCTCATTTCTTTATAGCAGTGAATATTTTTCCATTGTCTAGATGTTCCACAGTTTATTTATTCATTCACCTACTGAGGAATATCTTAGTTGTTTCCTGGTTTTCACAATTATGATTAAACCAGCTATAAACATCCATGTTTGGGTTTTTATGTGGACATAAGTTTTCTACTCCTTTGGGTGAATACCAAGAAGCACAACTGCTGTATCATATGTTGAGTTTAATTTTATAAGAAACTGCCACACTGTTTTCCAAAGTGTCTGTTCCATTTTGTATTCTTGTCAGCAATGAATTAGAGTTCTGTTGTTCCACATCCTTGTCAGCATTTGGTGTTGTGAGTGTTCTGGATTTTGGCCATTCTACTAAGTGTGTAGTGGTATATCATCTCTGTTTTAATTTGCAATTCATTGGCAACATATTAAGTTTGCATCTTTTTATGTGCTTGCTTTCCATATGTATATTTTCTTTGGTAAGGTGTTTGTTCATATTTTTGCTCATTGCTACATTGGCTTATTTCTTTTCTTATTGTTGAATACTAAGAGTTTGTGTATTATGGATACTGCTCCTTATCTGTTTTGCAAATATTTTCCCCAGAGTGTAGCTTGTCTTTTTATTCTCTTAACAGTGACCTCCTCAAAGTAGAAGTTTTTTAATGAGGTCCAACTTACCATTTTTTTCTTTATTTATGATTTTGGTGTTGTATCTGAAGTCATAACCAAACACAAGTTCATCTAGATTTTCTCCTGTGATATCTTCTGGGAGTTTTATGTATTTGCATTTTACATTTAGGTCTATGATCCATTTGATTTAATTTTTGTGAGGGGTGTAAGGTCTCCAGGTATTGATAGAAAGCTGGAATTGAGTATTTTTCTTCCCTCAGATTGGTTAGTCTCTGGTTAGTTGGTTAGTTTCCACTGACAGAAGATCTTGTAAAAAAAAACCAAACAAATAGAATTATCTGTGCATATTTCAAAATGGTTCCTCTTCCCTTCCCCTGCTGGAAGTCCTAAGGGATTTATCTCTGATCTTCACTGGAGATAATACTCATGTAAGTGTGCCCCTCCCAGACTGGGCCCTGGAGTTTTTAACTCCCAGTGTCTACACTGGGTCTCCAGCAAGTCATCATTTACATTTAAAATTTTCTTACCTGTATATGTCTTCTAGAGGCATTTTCAGCTTCTGGGCTTCTGCTCCAGTAGGATGTGATTCTCTGTATTTGTCTGTCTGTCTGTCTCTCCAATGGGGTGACTAGCAATTTGTCTTGTGACTTCACTTCTCTGATGGACCTAACAAGACCTGTTGGTTTTCAGTTTGTCCAGCCTTCTTCACGTTATGCGGATACAGTGACAACTTCCAAACTCCTTATAGGCAGACCAGGTCAGTTTCTGTTTTACAAAGATGCCAAAGTAATTAAATGCAGAGCAGACAATTTTTTCCAACAAACAGTTCTGAAACAATTGGCTATCTATATGGAGAGAAAATCCTCCATTCTTACCTCCCAACGTACACAAAAATTTACCTGAAATGTACTACAGACCTAAGTCAAACTGAGTCCTCAGTCCTCAAACTGAGAAAATTTTGCTTCTCACAGGACATTTTTCAATGTTTTCAGGCATTTTGAGTTGTTTTAAGTGGGGAGGGGCTATTGGCATCTAGTGGGTCAGAGCAGGGATGCAGCTAAACATTCCACCATGCTCAGGACAGTCCACACAATAAAGAATGATCCAGCCTGAAATGGAAATAGTGCCAGTGTTGAGAAGTTCTGACTGAAGCTAAATCCTAACTAAATCCTGACCAAAACCAATAAATATCTGGAAGAAAATCTTTGTAACATTAAGGCAGGCAAAATTTTCTTAAACAAGGCACAAAATGCACAAACTATAAAAGAACATACTTGATGAAAAGTATTTCAACATTAAAACCTTGCTTTTTAAAAGACATAGTTAAGAAAAAAAAGCAAGGCTACAGAATGGATAAATTGTTGCAGAATATATACCCAATAAAGGGCTTATATCTAGTGTAAATAAAGAAGTTTTACAACTCAATATTAAAGATAAGCAACCTGACAAAGACAGTCAAAGAAGATATACAAATAGTGAATAAACACATAAAAAGAGGCTGAACTTCAGTTGTCATCAGAGAAATGGAAGTTAAACGCTCAATGCAATATCACAACTGTGCAGGTGAATTGTGTTCCCTCCCAAAATACGATGAAGTCTTACCTTAACCTACTAGGACTTCAGGCTTCAGTGATATGGTCGTCACAGTTAAAGTGAAGTCAAATTGAAATAAGATGGACCATTAACCCAATGTGGCTTGTGTCTATGTAAGAAGAGGAGAAGAGACACAAAGACAGACAGAGGGAAGATGGCCATGTGAAGACAGAGCCAGAGATCGGAGTTATGCTAGCACAAGACAAGGAATTCCTGGGATTACCAGATGCTGGAAGAGATAAGGAAGAATCCTGTCCTAGAGGTTCTGGAGGGATCATGGCCCTGGAAACACCTTAATTTCATACTTCTAGCCTCCAGAACAGTGAGAGAATAAACTTCTATTGTTTTAAGCCACCCATATTGTGGTAATTTGTTCTAGCAGTTCTAGGAAACTAATACAACAACACACCTACTAGAATGACAAAAGTTACAAAGTCTGACGATGCCATGTTGGTGAAGATGTGAAATCACTGAAATCTCATATGTTGCTGGTAGAAATACAAATGGTAGAGCCACTTTGGAAAGCGGTGAAGCAGTACACAAAGTATTTGGAATAGCATCATTCATAATGACCCTAAACTGAAGGAAACCAAATGTTCATCAAATGGCGAATGGATAAACAAATGGTGGTGTATTCACACCGTGGAGCACTACTCATGCAAAAAGATGCAGTAACATGCAACAACATTGATGAATATCAAAAACATGTTTAGTAAAAGAAGTCTGGCATTAATGTTTATGGATGTGTGGGGACAGATCCATTTGTATGAAATTACAGAAAAGGGAAACTCAGGAAGATGGCGGCAAGATAGGCGGGAGCGGAGTCCACTTCCTCTCAGCACCAGTGAAACACCTAGCTGATCTGAGGAACAGAGAGAACAGCCAACGGTATTCCAGCATATCTGAAGATCGGAGACCAAAGATAGAGGACATTGAAAGATCAGATGGTAAGAAGAGTGCTTAAGGACAATAAGATTCCTGGGGCCAGCGCAGGGACCAGGGTGGTGGAAGTCCCCTGCCAGGACACAGGGTCTGCTGCAAGATTCTTAGGAGAGAGCCAGGCTGGGCTGTGTGAGAGCCCAGGTGCTTCTTTGGACAGAGGGGCTTGAAAAGGAGGAATTTCTGAAAAGAAAAAGAGAAAATAGAGGCACTCAGCGGCTGTTTAGAGAATTCTCCGCAGCAGTAGCCATGGCCTCTTGCGCCCCCACCCCCTCAGCCCCTGGACTGTGAACACCAGATAAGCAGCCCCAGCACACACCTGAAGCCCTGTTGGTGCACACCGAGATCAGCCACCGGCTGCCTGGCTGCACAGGCTCAAAGCCTGGGTTCGTGCTCAACCCCATAAATGGCTGGCTGCCAGGGGGAGACCACGACTGAAGCACCAGGGACTGAACACCTCCCACTGGCCCCTGCGCTCAGAGCCCTGCAGGGCCTACTCGCTCTCTAGGAGGAAGGCAGAACACCCAGCAGAGGGGAGCTGCAGGGTTAGGGGAGACTGCAGTCCCCGGAAAGACTTGACCCAGTAAGGGGCTGAACTACACTGAAGGAGCACCGAGAGCCCCTAGCATCTAGGACAGCAAAGAGCAAGAAGGTGGAGTGTGAGTTTCCCCTACCTGGTGCAACTCAAGGACAGCACAACTGGTGGACTAAAGACCTAGGGGGGAGCAGAAGGACCCTCAGGAACTGGAATGGAGGATGGAAAACAGTGAAGAGTATGGCTCAGGAAGGGAGAAAAGTGAAACCAATGCCTCCAACCACCCCCTCCCATTTCACGGACAAGAAGACCAGCAGAACTAACCTGACCGGTTTAAAGCCAGCAGAAGACTTTTTCTTTTCTTTCCCCTTAAATTCCTTCTTCCTTTCTGCCCTTCTTTCTTTTTTTATTCTGTCTTCCTTCCTTCCTTTCCTTTTTTATTCCTTCTTTCTGCCTTCTTTTATTTATTTTTTTAATTTTAATTTTTGTTAAAATTCCTTCTTCTTATCATTCCTCCGACCTATTTTTATTGCCTCTTCCTTCCTTTCCTTTTCTATGCCTTTTTCCTTCCTTCCCTTCTCCTTTTCATTTTTTCTTTTTTCTTCTTTTCCCACAGGTGAGCCAATAAAACCTGGAGCTCTGAAAAGACCAGAGTTAGACCCTCTTAGACCCATAAACGTCAGTTCAAGACCAGTGAGCTCAGGAGATTAAGGAGATGGGGACACTGAATCCCATTGGCATTCTACCATAGAAGCTCATACCATAAAACCAGGGACTCAGAACAGATCAATTTAAGAAGCAGAGGCTAACAAGAAGAGTCTCACAAACAATGGGAAGACAAAGAAACAATTCCCAAATGAAAGGAAAGGAGGAAGCCTCAGAAAGAATGCTAAATGAAATAGAGGCAAGTCAACTATCAGATACTGAGTTCAAAGCAATGGTCATCAGGAAGCTCATTGAGCTCACAGAGAATTACCAGAAACTAGAGGGAAACTACAATGAACTCACTGAAAACTATATCAACATGAAAAAGGAAATAGAAAATATCAACAAAGGCCAAGAGGAAATGAAAAATACAATTTCTGAACAGAAGAATACAATAGAAGGAATCAAAAGCAGACTTGGTGAAGCAGAGGATCGGATCAGTGAGCTGGAGGACAAGGTAGAAAAAAACACCCAGAATGAGCAAGAAAAGGAAAAGAGGCTCAGAAAGAATGAAGAGGTAATAAGGGAAATGCAGGACAACATGAAACGTAACAATATCCATATAATAGGAATACCAGAAGGAGAAGAAAAAGAGCAAGGGATAGAAAACCTGTTTGAAAAAGTAATGATGGAAAATTTCCCTAATCTGAGGAGAGAAAAAGTCACCCAAATCCAGGAAACACAGAGAGTCCCAAGAAAGAGGAATCCAAAGAGGCCCACTGCAAGACATATCGTAATTAAAATGGCAAATTTCCAAGAGAAAGAGAGGATCTTAAAGGCAGCAAGGGAGAAACAGGAAGTAACATACAAGGGAGCCCCAATAAGGTTAGCGACTGACTTCTCAATGGAAACGCTCCAAGCCAGAAGAGAATGGCAAAAACTATTCCCAGTAATGAGAACCAGAGGCCTGCAACCAAGACTACTTTACCGAGCAAGGCTATCAATCAAGATAGAAGGCCAAATAAAGAGCTTCCCAGACAAAATAAGCCTAAAAGAATACACTTCCACCAAACCAGCTCTGCCAGAGATACTAAAGGGACTGGTTTAAGGAAAGGAAGGAAAAGAGAAAGAGAGAGGAACACAGGTATGAAAAAATGGCAATGAATAAGTACCTATCAATAATAACCTTAAACATAAATGGATTGAATGCTCCAATCAAAAGACATTGAATAGCTGAATGGATAAGAAAGCATGACCCACACATATGCTGCCTACAAGAGACCCACCTGAGGATAAAAGACCTACACAGACTGAAAGTGAGGGGCCGGAAACAAATTTTCCAAGCAAATGGACAGGAAAAAAAAGCTGGGCTCACAATACTCATATCAGACAAAATAGAATTCCAAAGAAGGGCCATAAAGAGAGACCCAGAAGGTCACTTCATAATACTCAAAGGAAGAATCCACCAAGAAGACATAAACATTGTAAATATAAATGCACCCAACATAGGAGCACCCAAATACATAAAGAAAATCTTGGAGGACTTCAAGAAAGATATTGACAGAAACACATATTATAGTAGGGGACTTTAACACCCCACTGTCAAAAATGGACAGATCTTCCAATCAAACTATCAACCAGGATATTGTGTCACTGAACAATAACCTAGATGAAATGGACTTAACTGATATATATAGAGCTTTTCATCCCAAAGAAGCAAAATATACATTCTTTTCATGAGTACATGGAACGTTTTCAAAGATAGACCACATGATAGGACACAAAGCAAGCCTCAACAAATTCAAGAAAATTGAAATCATATCAAGCATTTTCTCCTACCACAAGAGACTGAAACTAGAAACCAACCCCAAAGGAAAAAACCCAAAACACTCAAAATCATGGAGATTTAATAGCATGTTATTAAACAATGAATGGGTCAAGAATGAGATTAAGGAAGGAATCAAAAACTTTCTGGAAATAAATGAAAATGAACTCACAACAACCCAAAACTTATGAGACACACCAAAGGCAGTCCTGATGGGGAAATTCATAGCAATACAGGCCTACCTTAAAAAGATAGAAACATTTGAAAAAAAACAACCTAACACTATGCCTACAAGAACTCGAGGAACAACAACAAAGACAGCCCAGATCAAGCAGAAGGAAGGAAATAACCAAGATCAGAGCAGAACTAAATGACATAGAGTCTAAAAGCACAATTGTAAGGATCAATGAATCCAGGAGCTGGTTCTTTGAAAAGATAAACAAAATTGACAAGCCTTTAAGTAGGCTCATCAAGAAGAAAAGAGAGAGGATCCAAATAAACACAATTAGAAATGAAAGAGGAGAGATTACAACTGATACCACAGAAATACAAAGGATTGTAAGAAATTACTAAAAAGAACTGTATGCCAAGAAATTTGAAAACCTAGGTGAAATGGACACATTCCTAGAAAAATATAATCTTCCAAAACTGAATGAAGTAGAAACAGAAAACCTGAACAGACCAATAACAGCTGGTGAAATTGAAGCAGTCGTCAAAAAACTCCCAACACACAAAAACCCTGCACCAGATGGTTTCACAGGAGAATTCTACAAAGCATTTAAGGAGGAGCTAACCCCTATCCTTCTCAGACTATTCAAAAAAATCCAAACTGATGGAAGACTCCCAAACTCTTTTTATGAAGCTAGCATGATCCTAATCCCAAAACCAGATAAAGACACAATGAAGAAAGAAAACTTCAGGCCAATATCTCTGATGAACATAGATGCTAAAATTCTCAACAAAATATTGGCAAACTGCATCCAGCGATACATTAAAAAGATCATACACCATGACCAAGTGGGATTCATCCCAGGGATGCAAGGATGGTACAATACTCACAAATCAATCAACATAATACATCACATCAACAACAGCAAACACAAAAATCACATGACCATATCAACAGATACGGAAAAAGCATTTGATAAGATACAGCATCCATTTCTGATAAAAACACTCGACAAAGTGGGAATAGAGGGAGCATTCCTCAACATAATAAAGGCCATATATGAGAGACCTACAGCCAACATCATACTCAATGGACAAAAACTTAGAGCTTTCCCACTAAGATCAGGAACAAGACAAGGATGCCCTCTCTCACCACTCCTATTCAACATAGTATTGGAAGTCCTAGCCACAGCAATCAGACAAGAAAAAGAAGTAAAAGGCATCCAAATTGGAAAGGAGGAAATGAAACTGTCACTGTTTGCAGATGACATGATAGTCATGGATAATCCTATAGACTCCACTAAAAAACTACTTGACCTAATAAATGAATTTGGCAAAACAAAGCTGGATACAAAGTCAATACTCAGAAATCAAAGGCATTCCTGTATACCAACAACGAAAGAGCAGAAACAGAAATCATGAAAAAATCCCATTTGATATAGCAACAAGAAAAATAAAGTACCTAGGAATAAACCTAACCAAGGAGGTAAAAGACCTGTATTCAGAAAACTACACAACATTGAAGAAAGAAATTAAGGAAGACACAGACAAATGGAAGCATGTGCCATGCTCATGGATTGGAAGAATTAACATCATCAAAATGGCCATACTACCCAAAGCAATCTATAGATACAATGCAATCCCTATTAGAGTACCCATGACATATTTCACAGATATAGAACGAACATTTCAGAAATTTATATGGAACCATAAATGACCCCAAATAGCTGCAGCAATGTTGAGAAAGAAGAACAAAGCAGGAGGGATCACAATATCTGATATCAAACTGTATTACAAGGCCACTGTCATCAAAACAGCCTGGTACTGGCATAAAAACAGGCACATAGACCAATGGAACAGAACAGAGAGCCCAGAAATAAACTCAAGTCTTTACAGTCAATTAATATTTGACAAAGGAGGCAGGAGCATAAAATGGAGCAAAAACAGCCTCTTCAACAGATGGTGTTGGGAGATCTGGACAGCTACGTGCAAAAAAAAATGAAACTTGATCACCAACTTACACCATACACAAAAATAAACTCAAGAGGGATAAAAGACTTAAATATAAGTCATAACACTATGAAAGTCCTAGAGGAAAACATTGGCAGGGAAATCTCAGACATTCCACACAGCAACATTCTCACAGACATATCCCCTAAAGCAAGGGACATAAAGGAAAGAATAAACAAATGGGACCTCATCAAAATAAAAAGCTTCTGCATGGCTAAAGAAAACAGCATTCAAATGAAAAGAGAACCAACAGTATGGGAAAACATATTTGCCAATGATACCTCAGACAAGGTCTGATCTCCAAAATATATAAAGAACTCACATGACTGCACTCCAGGAAGACAAACAACCCAGTGAAAAAATGGGCAAAGGACTTGAACAGACAATTCTCCAAGGAAGACATACAGAGGGCCCAGAGACATATGAAAAGATGCTCAGCATCACTAGTCATCAGAGACATGAAAATTAAAACCACAACGAGGTACCATCTCACACCAGTCAGAGTGGCCAACATAAACAAATCAACAAATAAATATTGGAGAGGATGAGGAGAAAAGGGAACCCTAGTGTACTGTTGGTGGGAATGCAGACTGGTGAGGCCACTGTGGAAAACAGTATGGAATTTCCTCAGAAAACTAAAAATGGAACTGCCCTTTGACCCAGCAATTCTGCTGCTGGGATTATACCCTAAGAACCCTGAAACACCAATCCAAAAGAACCTGTGCACCCAATGTTCATAGCAGCACAATTTACAATAGCCAAGTACTGGAAGCAACCTAAGTGCCCATCAGCAAATGAGTGGATCCAAAAACTATGGTATATTTACACAATGGAATTCTACGCAGCAGAGAGAAAGAAGGAGCTTATACCCTTTGCAACAGCATGGATGAAACTGGAGAGCATTATGCTAAGTGAAATAAGCCAGGTGGTGAGGGACAAATACCATATGATCTCACCTTTAACTGGAACATAATCAATAGATGAAAAAAGCGAACAAAATATAACCAGAGACATTGAAGTTAAGAACAATCTAACAATAGCCAAGGGGGAGTGGGGAGGGGACAGAGGGGAGAGGAGATTACAGGAATTCCTATAAAGGACACATGGACAAATCCAAGGGGGAGGGTGGAAGCAGGGGAGGAAGGTGGGTTCAGCTGGGGTGGGGTGGAGGGATGGGGAGAAATGCAGACAACTGTTATTGAACAACAATAAAAATTTGAAAAATAAATTATAGAAAAGGAAAACTATAGCGACAGTTGCTGTTCAGTGGTTGCCTGGGGCTGGGGGGGGGGGGGGTGTCAGAAAGTGGAAAGAGAAAACTTTTTAGGGTGAGGGAATATTCTACGCCTTGATGGTGGTTATGATTACAAGACTGTACACAAGTACCAAAATTCATCAAACTGTATACTTACCATGGCTATTTTTGTCTGTAAATAATACTTTAAAAATCCATAAAGAAAAAAATTAAGTAGAATTCTGCAATATATCATCCAATTAAAAACCTAGTTTCTCCCCCACAGCTGGATCCTGATTCAATCTATGAAATCTGCATTGAAGATGGGGGTGATGATTTCTTTACTATTTCTCTACTGTATCTTCTCTTCTCTCATTCACCATGCTGCTCCCAGGGCTCCTCCAGCATGGGCATCAACAAGAAGGCAAAAGCTGTTGGTAACTCCTGACCTTGTAATCTGGGGTTGATGAAGATTAGAGCAGGCAATGCAAACTTAACTGGCCACTTAGGACCCTTTCTTTCTGAATTCCCAAATCTAGTGGTATTCCCCCACGTAGACTTATTTGTCACAGACTGTTGGGACGGGTCCTTAAGATATGGCTCTCACCAATGAACCTTTAGCAATGTCTACTTCCATCCATAGGAACATATAATTTAGCAAAGTTCTGGAAGTGTGACTTGCTCTTACCACTCTATAGATCTGACACAAGGGTAAAATTCCTGAAAAAGGAAAGCAAAACAATATGAAGAAATAAATATTTAGAGACGAACTCAAAAACATTCCTGAAATAAAGAAGGCTTTAGATTCAAGCAAAAAGGAAAAAAGGACTCATGGACATGAACAACAGAGTGGTGATTGTGGGGTGGGGGGGGGAGGCGGGCACAAGTGGGATAAATAATAATGGGAAAAATAAAATAATTATAATAAATAAATAAATAAACAAGAATTCGAATCTATATGTTGAAATGGCAAACAAGAGAACACAGAAAATTGACCCAGCACAGTCATCCTAAACAAATTACCTAAAAATGTTGCTCAACTTTTAATGAAATAAGCCTCCTATGGATAGCTTGGCACAAGAAATCAAATCACTTGCATGGGGAAAAACAAATCAGCGATTTCTCAGTGGCAGTGTCTCAAGCCATTAGACAGTAGAACAACAAGACGTTTAAGGAAGGAAAGGGACAATAATGCTATATGCAGGCTCTTACTGACTCAAGCATGAGGGGAGAGACACAGTTTCAAGTGTGAAAAAAAAACCAAGGTATATATTGTTGCCTTGAGCCACCCTTGATGAAGAGTACAGTGTTGGTGTAGTAAGAGATGACTGGGAAACGAGGGCAGGTGGGCTCTCAGTGAGAACTTAGTGCTGTATGGAATGTGGAACTGAGACTAAACTGACTGTGGGGGTGAGGTGACAGGGCAGACTGCAAATGTTACATGCTTGACCCTGTGGAATAAACACCAACACACACGGAGAGGGGATGGAGAGATCATTGGAAAGCAGAATAAGTTCTCTGAATACTCCACTTCCTCTGTGGTAACCAGTAACCCAAGGACACCTTGAGAGTGGTGCTGCTCTTGGCTTGCTGGCTGTCCCATCCAACCCTTGCCTTTTGCTGCTCTGCTCAGTATCACAAGAGGGCTGATCCCTGCAAGGTGGGTGGGGGCAGGCTCCTGTGCCTGCTGGCTTTCCTCTGGGCCAGCCAGGGAAGGACGTAGGGGAGGGCTGGAGGGTGGGAGGAGGGGAGAAGCCTTGGGCACCATCTCCAGCTGCAGCTTCACCTCAGTTGGAGCTCCCACCAGTTTCCCCCTCCAGGCAACTCCTATTCCCAAACTCAGTAACAGCACCTCTCCACCTTAGCAGCTTTTGCTGTTACTAACCTCTAGGTTTCCTGAGTTCTGTTTGGCTTCCTAGCATTTCTACCACCTGTGTAACCATTTCCTTGAATTAAAGTCACTTTCTTTCAAAGTTTTCAGCGTGCTTTCTGTTTCTCTAGACCCTGACTGACAAAGCAGCTGACAACCCAAGTAATAAAACTCTACACCTATTAAAAGAACAAAGATTAGTGGTAATAAATATCATATTATTGTCTAAAATCAGGTGGTAATAGAATGAGGAGGAAGAAAAAACATACTAATTTTACCATTGCTTATAGTAGGAAACTAATAGATACTTTCTAAATAGGAGGCTGAAAGTATTATATAAAGCTATCATTACAAAGGTATCTTTCAGAAAAATTTAATTTTTAGAAAGACTCCATTTAAGAAACAAAGCAAAAGCAAACATTATAGAATTATGTTGACTTAAAAAGAAACTCTAAAAGTAAATCATAACAAAACAATATAGCAGAACTAAAACTGAGTATATATTAGTCACAGCAACAAATACAAATGGAGTTAGTGTTCTAAGAACAGAAATTTTTCAGCGAAAAATTATAAAGCAAAACCCAATTCTATATACATGGGACACAACTACAACAAGTCAGAATACTGAAAATAAAAGAATGAGTAAAAATAGATTTGGGGGAAATACACCAAAAAAAAAAAGAAGAAGAAGAAGAAGAAGCAGGGTTTATGGTTTTTTAGGTAAGTTAAATTTAGATCCATAAAGTGATTAAGCATGACCAATAAAAACATCTTATGACCTGGTCTCAGATTAATATATATATATGTCAAACTCTCTTAAAGAGTGTTTTTATTTTCAAGAATATTTAAGAATAAAACATTCAGGAAAATTGACCTCATTAGGCTACAAAGAAAACCAAAAAATTCCCAAATGTAGAAATAGCATAGGCAACATTCTCTGATTGTTGTGTAATAAAGCTATAGATTAATTTAAAAAATTAGATAACAAAAATTCCCTTTCACCTAGAAATTAAAAAAAATTATCTTACATGAATTTTAACATTTTGGGGTTTTTAATATATTTATTTATTTATTTATTTATTTATTTTTAGAGAGAGGGGAAGGGAGGGATAAAGAGAGGGAGAGAAACATTGATGTATAAGAGAGACATTGACAAGTTGCCTCTTGCAACCCCCAAGTGGGGATGGAACCTGCAACCCAGGCCTGTACCCTGACCAGGAATTGAAGCAGCAACCTTTCGGTTCACAAGATGGTGCTCAACCCACTGAGCCACACCAGCCAGGGCTATTTTTTATATTTTTGGATAAAAATTTCAGAACTCTTAGAAAATGACAATAATAAAAAATAATTAATTTTTTCCTATATATTAGACTCTATAAGAGATTGCTAAAGTAGCAATCTAAGTGCTTTAAAATTCATAGGTTTAAGTAGATAAATAAGAAAAAAAAACCCAAATGAATCAAGTATATAGCTTAGAAAAAGAATAACAAAATAATTTGAAGGAAAGTGAAAAGGAATTTAGAGAAAATGCAAAATTTTCTTACTTGAGTTAGAAAACAGAAAAAAGTTAAATAAGTTAGTAAGCTTGATCTTTGGGGAGAAAAACAAAGCAATAGAGAAAGCACTAGGTAACCTAATAAAAAAGAAAACTAGAAATCAATTTACAGGATAAGAAACAATGAGAGCACAATAACCACAAAAATATAGTAAATTAAAACAATCAAAAGAAACTACTTAACTCCATGAAAGGATATTTGAAAACTTAAATAAAACATAATTTTCTTAGAAAATGTAATTTGAGAAAAGTGACCCCCAGATAAGAAAGAAAATCAAAACAGACTGATTTTTATAGAAGAAAGAAAGTTGTTAAAGACTGCCCTCAATAATACCCAACAAATTTCATAGGGCTAGTCCACCAAATTTTTAAAAGGCAGGTAGTATTTAATTCTGCTTAAATTGTTCCAAAGCTTAGAAAAGAAAGAAAACTCTGGAATTATTTCATGTAATGTAACATTGATTTTGAAAGCTGGGATTTACTTTCACAAAGAACATTTAAAATTAATCTCATTTATTAATTCAAAAACATAAAAACAACTTTAAAAAGTTAAATATATAAAATATTTAGGGATGATTTTGTAGTCACTGTTAAGAAAATGCAACCTGGCACCAGCTCCACTCTGGACCAGATAACAGATGCACCCTTGGGCATTGAGTGTGAACACAGCTGATGGGCCATTGCTCTCCCACGTGCGTGATCCAACAGTAGGCCCTTAATGAAATTCTCATGAACCACATTTCCTCCTTGGCTCGCTCCTTGCCAGGCAGCATAAAGTACTGCTCTTACTGACTCTTTTCAGGTGGTATCAGGTAGTTCCAGGCAGTTCCAGACAGTTCCACCCTCTCCCTCAAAACTGGCCCTCATTCACCAGGCTCCTCCTCTGCCAGGCTGCCTGCTCAAACAGCCTTTTCGTAATGGGTGTTATGGGTGATCATGCTGTCTGCATCACAGCGCCCTTCAGGAAAACATATTTGTGTTTTCATTTTGGATTTCCTTGACTTTGTAGACCAAATAAATAATATAGGCATCTGAGGCACTGTGACCTTGAGAAGGACATTTGGGGGCCTAGTAAGCAGTTGGTGTCACTTGCATTACACAGTGTGAGTGACTTTCTAAAGTGTTAGCAGGCAAGGGTCCATGGGTTGGTGTAGTTTGGTATTTCCACCTCAGGTTAGCTGAAAGTAGTGGTAAAATTAGCAGAGTCTTAGGAGCAGCTCATCTTAATCAGCACAGTCAGGTTCTTAGTCCATACCTGACTATCCAGTATTTCAGGGAATTCCCTTTTCAGCTGTACCTGGGTGAGCACATGCTTGTGAGCCTAGGTCTCCATGCCAAGAGTCTCCGGTCAGCCTATGCCCTGTCCCCACCCTATACCTGCTCCACGTGTCCTATGGGCTCAGAAGGAAGCCCTGCAGACAGAATGAGCAGTCACTACCCTCAGGAAGAAGCTTCCTCAAGCAGTTCTGTTTCAGGCTGGACTTGCTCCTGGCTGGATTGGTTCCAGCTTCGAGAAGTGCTGTCACCCAAGTGTCAACCCTCTTCCAGGAGTGGGCGTGGACAAAGCTGAAAATTCGAATACTCACCATCAAAGGGTATTTGGATTTGTCTGTTGGGGTTTAAAGTTATTCTGTTCATCCTTCTCTCACGGAGGTTATGGGCTCTTATGCAGCATGCAAGCAGAGTTACTGATGTGCAATGCAGGCAGGAGAAAAGGGAGAAGGATGTAGTTTCATTGGCAATTCTATGGGTGTGAGGGCGGGATTTTCAGGTTTAAGATACAAACAAAGGAGAAAGCAAAGAACTGGAAGATTTCAGCCTTGTGCTGTAATCTTTTATTAGATCCAGTGAAGCCTGGATTGGAAGAGAGAAGGCGCACCCTTACTCACTGTGGGCTGGCAGGACGAGGGCTGAAAGCCAGACTGCAAGGGCAAGCTCAGACCTGCTGGGCCTTCTCTGGGGATGCTGCCAGATGACAGCAGCCTCTGCTACTTGGGGTAGAAGAAGAAAGACATGCAAATTAGAAAAACAGATCAGATCATCCTAGAACAGCGATTTTCAACCTTTTTCATCTCATGGTACACGTAAACTACTACTAAAATTCTGCAGCACACCAAAAAAGATATTTTTTGCTGATCTGACAAAAAAATGTGCTTAATTCTGATTCATTCACACCAGATGGCTATTGTTGTGTTGTGTTGGCTTTTGTCTTTTTTTTTTTTTTTTGGATGATCTAAGGGAAAAGAGATCAGTGCCCCTGACTAAATAATCAGGTATTTCATGTTTTATTTTTATTTATTTATTCTATATATTGCATGTTTTAAAAATTCTTGTGGCACAGTGGTATAGCTGTGCTAGAACACCAATTTTCAAAATCTTGTAAGGTATAAACTGGAGTTATAATCACATCAGAACACTTAGGGCTGTGGCAGGGAACAAATTCCAACAGGAGAGTGGCTTTATGTCTGAGTACTTGATAGTTCCTACCACCTTTACAACAAAATCCAAAGACACTTTAGGGTTTCTGGGTGTGTGTCGTAAACCCTACTGTCTTCATCTCATCAACATATTCAAGATAGAGAAAAGTTCACCTGAAGTTAAGCTATAAGAGCAAATATAATTAAAATTGATTTTATTTCACTGGAACATCCCAAGTAAAATTCACAAACATGGGAACCACCTGATTTAGGATAAACCTTGTCCCCCTGAGACAAATTTATGAAGCATCTTGGCATCTTTAGCCAGTGCTAGGGCTGCATGCTCTCACGGGCATGGGAGCCCGACCTGTGGCACTGGAGTACAGCGGGAGTTCCACCCCACCACCTGAGCAGGGGGCATAAAACATGTCAAAGAGGAAGAGTCTGGTGTCAGATGACACAGCACAGCCAGTGGACCAGAGGGGGCCCTCCAAAGTTGCTCTCACGTGCCTAGGATTGAAGAGGCCCCAGCATGTCCTTTGTGAGACTTGTGAGATAATGGATGGGGTGCTCACTCTGTGGAAGTGGTGCTGTTGAAGTCTCTCCACACCACCTCAACAAGAGCAGGACGGCTTCGGAAGCAAAATCAGGAAGCGTCACCCAGTGGAACACACAATGCTGCTTGGCTAGTCACTACCACTCCCCATTTCTTTTCTACCAGGAGAGCCCTAATTTTGTGACAGTGACAACATATCTCTGGGATTTGAGTTTTAAGCTAATCCCAGTGGTTCCACCCCCATGGGAGTGATTTATTTAGCAATGTTCCTGAGCCCATTTCTGGCCACAAGTGATATAAGGGGAGGTTTTCTGGTCATAAGGAGGGAAGTTTTTTTTTCAATTATGGTTTACATTCAATACTATTTTATACTGGTTTCATATGTGTGGCATAGTGGTTAGGGAGGGGGAATTTTAAGAAACATTTTCTTGTTTATAAAAAGAGTCATGAGTGAAGGAAGACTCATTTTTCTTCCAAGCATGTTATCTTGTGAACACAAGGCAAAGCAGCAAGAGCTTACCCATTTGTTGGAAAAGTGGAAAGATGGAAAGAATGGAGATGGCAATAACAGTGTTGACTCACTAAATTAACCAACTCAAAGACAACAACACCTTCTAGATCTCGTTATGTTGAATAATATTATTTTTTACCAATTGTTTTAGACAGTTAAGTTGGGTTTTCTTTTATTTGTATTCAAAAATATTCTAAACTAGTACATGAAATAAGGATGGGAGGAAAAAAGGAAGGAAGAAGGGGGAAAGGAAGAAAGGGTGCCTTTCTAGGCAGGAATGCTTGTCTCACCTATAGGTAACAGTACAGACTATTGAAGGCAAATGTTTCAGTCCAGTAACATGGGAAATAGAAAGCTGGTGCCCCCCTCACTGAGCATACCTCTCTCAGAATTACATCTTCTATAGCAACTAGTATAAATTTCTGTAAATAAAATTAATATCTTGCAGAAGATTTCACTTCTCAATGAATCAATAGCTATTCATCAGCCAGATAGTCAGCACACAGTCTGTTGGGCAATATCAAAGCAGATAAAGAATTATTCCCTCTCACTAAATGGTTTTTAATCAGAAAGCTAAAAACCATTTGCTGGTGAGAATCAAGGAACTCTGAGGTTCACAGTACTGTCATAGCTCATTTATATGTTACCTATCTATTTCTCAGAAGATTCTGAAACCCAGATAGGAAAGCACATTAAAATATCAGAGGTTCATACCCTAGGCAGTGTGGCTCAATTGGTTGGAGCATCATCCTGTAAACTGAAACATCACGGGTTCAATTCCCGGCCAAAGCACATACATAGGTTGCTGGAGTTCTAACCCCAGTAGGGGCACATGCAAGGGGCATCCAATCCATGTTTCTCTCTGACATCAATGTTTCTTTCTCTCTCTCCCTCCCTTCCCCTCTTTCTAAAATCAGTAAGCATGCCCCCTTGGGTAGGGATTAAAAAAGGCATCTCACAGATCCAGAGAAATGGAAGGAACTTTGAAAGTCACTCAGTCCAACTTCCCATCTAAGGTTGAATAATTCCATAAGACCACTTATTCTGGAAGCAGAATTGAAAGCAGAACCCAGGTCTCTGCTTGCCAATTGGGTGCTCTTGTTTATTTTCCCCACTAACAACAACAACAACAAAACCCAACAAAAAAAGCAAAATAAACAAACAAAAAGACCCAAAGCAAATCTTGAGCTAAAGGACACATTTGTAGGTCTTTCTGCCTGTTTTTCAGACACATTCAGACCTGTATAGTTTGAACCAAAGTCACTACTTCCAAAGTATTGTATGTGAACTGCATTTGCTAACTCAGATATTTAAGAAATGTAACACCTTTTACATTTTTATAATCAAACAAGTTCTAATCTGAGCCTCCATTCCTCTTACGTCATCATGCACTCTCTATGCTCATGTCCCTTCAGAGCCTAGACTCTTACAACCCCAAATGCTAAGCACTTGGAACTCTGCAGCAGGTTCTTAGACATTTTGGGGGTCTGATGAAGCCTATGGACTGCTTCTCAGAATATGGTTTTAAATATAAGAACAAAATGCACAGAATTCTAAAATAAGCCAAATACATGGAATTATATTTATCAAAATATTAATTTCTTACATAATGTTTTTTAAAAATAAGATCTAGCAACAGGTAACTCCATAATACTGCTTTCCACAGGGGCTGCACCAGTCTGCATTCCCGCCAACAGTGCATGAGCATTTCCTTTTCTCCACAACCTCTCCAGCACTCGTTTGTTAATTTAATGCTGACAGGTATGAGGTGATTTCTCATTGTGGTTTTAATTTGCATTTATCTGATGATTAGTGATGTTGAACAACTTGTCCTTTGTCTATTGGATATCTGTATGTCTCTTTGGAGAAGTGTCTACTCAAGTCCTATGCCTATTTTTTTAATGGGATTATTTGTTTTTCTGGTGTTGAGTTGTAGAAGCTCTTTATAAATTTTGGATATGAACCCCTTATTAGATGTATCATTGGCAAATATGTTCTGCCACTCTGGCAAATATGGCAGAGTAGCAGAACACTCGATACATTTTTGCCAATGTATTGGGAAAAACTTCCTAGTTTGATATAGTTCCCTAGTGGTAGGTCAGTGACTTGCCATTGGCCATACATCCAGAATGTGGAAGAACCTAAAAAACAGCTAGCAACATGTCTAATGACTACAATTTCCAATGAATGTAAATAATAATGGGAGGTATCCATAACTCCTCTCTTTGTGACATGACAACATCTGTAGTTCCTATTGGTGACAAAGTCACAGATAATGCCATTGCCTCTGTTGTCTGCTATAACATAACTGAAGGAAGTGTTAAATTTAAGTTAGAGGCTATTTATGGACAATAAAGGTATGATATTTCTCCCATTCAGCTTGGTGGACTCTTTGAATTCTGTCCACTGATGAACCACATAGTCCATGGACCCCAGATTAAGAAACTGTGTCTGCAGCAAAGGCAGTCCTGATAGGGAAGTTCATACCAATACAGGCCTACCTTAAAAAGATAGAAACATTTCAAACAAACAGCCTAACCCTACGCCTATAAGAACTCGAGGAATAACAACAAAGACAGCACACAGCAAGCAGAAGGAAGGAAATAACGAAGATCAGAGCAGAGTTAAAGGACATAGAGTCTAAAAGCACAATTCTAAGGATCAATGAATCCAGGAGCTGGTTCTTTGAAAAGATAAACAAAATCAACAAGCCTTTAAGTATGCTCATCAAGAAAAAAAGAGAGAGGATCCAAATAAGCAGAATTAGAAATGAAAGAGGAGAGATTACAACTGATACCATAGAAATACAAAGGATTGTAAGAAATTACTAAAAAGAACTGTATGCCAAGAAATTTGAAAACCTAGGTGAAATGGACACATTCCTAGAAAAATATAATCTTCCAAAACTGAATGAAGTAGAAACAGAAAACCTGAACAGACCAATAACAGCTGGTGAAATTGAAGCAGTCATCAAAAAACTCCCAACACAGAAAAGCCCTGGACCAGACGGTTTCACAGGAGAATTCTACAAAGCATTTAAGGAGGAGCTAACCCCTATCCTTCTCAGACTATTCAAAAAAATCCAAACTGATGGAAGACTCCCAAACTCTTTTTATGAAGCCAGCATCATCCTAATCCCAAAACCAGACAAAGACACAAGGAAGAAAGAAAACTTCAGGCCAATATCTCTGATGAACATAGATGCTAAAATTCTCAACAAAATATTGGCAAACTGCATCCAGCAATACATTAAAAAGATCATACACCATGACCAAGTGGGATTCATCCCAGGGATGCAAGGATGGTACAATACTCACAAATCAATCAACATAATACATCACATCAACAACAGCAAACACAAAAATCACATGATCATATCAATAGATACGGAAAAAGCATTTGATACAGCATCCATTTCTGATAAAAACACTCAACAAAGTGGGAATAGAGGGAGCATTCCTCAACATAATAAAGGCCATATATGAGAGACCTACAGCCAACATCATACTCAATGGACAAAAACTTAGAGCTTTCCCACTAAGATCAGGAACAAGACAAGGATGCCCTCTCTCACCACTCCTATTCAACATAGTATTGGAAGTCCTAGCCACAGCAATCAGACAAGAAAAAGAAGTAAAAGGCATCCAAATTGGAAAGGAGGAAATGAAACTGTCACTGTTTGCAGATGACATGATAGTCATGGATAATCCTATAGACTCCACTAAAAAACTACTTGACCTAATAAATGAATTTGGCAAAACAAAGCTGGATACAAAGTCAATACTCAGAAATCAAAGGCATTCCTGTATACCAACAACGAAAGAGCAGAAACAGAAATCATGAAAAAATCCCATTTGATATAGCAACAAGAAAAATAAAGTACCTAGGAATAAAACCTAACCAAGGAGGTAAAAGACCTGTATTCAGAAAACTACACAACATTGAAGAAAGAAATTAAGGAAGACACAGACAAATGGAAGCATGTGCCATGCTCATGGATTGGAAGAATTAACATCATCAAAATGGCCATACTACCCAAAGCAATCTATAGATACAATGCAATCCCTATTAGAGTACCCATGACATATTTCACAGATATAGAACGAACATTTCAGAAATTTATATGGAACCATAAATGACCCCGAATAGCTGCAGCAATGTAGAGAAAGGAGAACAAAGCAGGAGGGATCACAATATCTGATATCAAACTGTATTACAAGGCCACTGTCATCAAAACAGCCTGGTACTGGCATAAAAACAGGCACATAGACCAATGGAACAGAACAGAGAGCCCAGAAATAAACTCAAGTCTTTACAGTCAATTAATATTTGACAAAGGAGGCAGGAGCATAAAATGGAGCAAAAACAGCCTCTTCAACAGATGGTGTTGGGAGATCTGGACAGCTACGTGCAAAAAAAATGAAACTTGATCACCAACTTACACCATACACAAAAATAAACTCAAGAGGGATAAAAGACTTAAATATAAGTCGTAACACTATGAAAGTCCTAGAGGAAAACATTGGCAGGGAAATCTCAGACATTCCACACAGCAACATCCTCACAGACATGTCCCCTAAAGCAAAGGACATAAAGGAAAGAATAAACAAATGGGACCTCATCAAAATAAAAAGCTTCTGCATGGCTAAAGAAAACAGCATTCAAATGAAAAGAGAACCAACAGTATGGGAAAACATATTTGCCAATGATACCTCAGACAAGGTCTGATCTCCAAAATATATAAAGAACTCACAGGACTGTACTCCAGGAAGACAAACAACCCAATTAAAAAATGGGCAAAGGACTTGAACAGACACTTCTCCAAGGAAGACATACAGAGGGCCCAGAGACATATGAAAAGATGCTCAGCATCACTAGCCATCAGAGACATGAAAATTAAAACCACAATGAGGTACCATCTCACACCAGTCAGAGTGGCCAACATAAACAAATCAACAAACAAATGTTGGAGAGGATGAGGAGAAAAGGGAACCCTAGTGCATTGTTGGTGGGAATGCAGACTGGTGAGGTCACTGTGGAAAACAGTATGGAATTTCCTCAGAAAACTAAAAATGGAACTGCCCCTTGACCCAGCAATTCCGCTGCTGGGATTATACCCTAAGAACCCTGAAACACCAATCCAAAAGAACCTGTGCACCTCAATGTTCATAGCAGCACAATTTACAATAGCTAAGTACTGGAAGCAACCTAAGTGCCCATCAGCAAATGAGTGGATCCAAGAACTATGGTACATTTACACAATGGAATTCTATGCAGCAGAGAGAAAGAAGGAGCTTATACCCTTTGCAACAGCATGGATGGAACTGGAGAGCATTATGCTAAGTGAAATAAGCCAGGTACTGAGGGACAAATACCATATGATGTCACCTTTAACTGGAACATAATCAACAGAAGAAAAAAGTGAACAAAATATAACCAGAGACATTGAAGTTAAGAACAATCTAACAGTAGCCAAGGGGGAGTGAGGAGGGCACAGTGAGGAGAGGGGATTACAGAAACTACTATAAAGAACAGATGGACAAAATCAAGGGGGAGGGTGAAGGTGGGGGAGGCAGGTGGTTTGGCTGGGGTGGGGTGGAGAGATGGCGAGAAAAGGCATACAACTGTAATTGAATGAATAACAATAAAAATTTAAAAGAAAAACAACAAATCAATAAATGTTCTCTGACGGTAATAAGACAGCCCCCTGCCTTCAAATAGAGATAATGATGGCAGTAAATGCCAGCCACCAAGTTTTACAGGTGAGTGGCAAATAAAAACACCAATAATTAAAAAAAAAAAAAGAAAAGAAACTGTGTCTGAAGACTTTCCTCTGCCTCTCCTCTGAGTCATCTCTGCCATGAATGTGGCTGACTGAAAGGTGAGAGGAAGTTCCAGAAACAAATTTTGTCCTGCCTCAATTGGGAGCGCAACCTCTCCAGCTCAGCAGGGTCCTGGGCAAACACTTTACCCTAAAGTGGAGGAGCCTCTGTTTCTTCCCTTCTGTCATTGGTGCTGGAGAGATTTCTTCAGCAAGATCGACAGAGCTGAGGCTGCTGATTCAATGTAATGAATTAGTGACATATAGGTATCTTTTTTCTTTTAGAATAAAAATGTATATAAAACCACAAGGGTTTATGTATTTTGGTATGGGAGACATAAGAGGATGAAAGATTTGAACCCATTTTTGAGAGCCAATGAAGGGGTGGTAGCTAATTTAGCAGAGTGAAAGGAGACAAACTCGATTAATAGCTGGGTTTGCAGAGGGATTACTAATGCAACCACCAATTCTTTCCATGGGATCCCAAAAGGCTCAGAACCTGAAGACAAAGAAGTGAAAGGTGGAGTTCACTCACCAACCCCCAGAAATCAGGTGCCTGCCTCAACACCCCTCCCCCCAGCCACCATCCTAACCACCCCAAAAGTCAAGAGACCAGAAGTCTGTTTTTTGGAAGAGATAATTAGAGAAAAAGCAGGTGAGCTTTAGGTTTGAACACAGGGATATTATTTGTGAAATTCTGCACATTGACTCCCCTCTTTCTTAGTTTGTTTCAAAACATCAGCAGTATGCTTTCTGGCCCCCAGAAAAGGAGAGCAAGAGACTGCAGGATTCTTCCCCTGATAAACTGAATATACTGACATTTGGGGCATCTCCAATGAAAAAGCCACCTAGCTATCCAACAGGGAAGGTCCTAAGCAGATCAGCTCCATGACCATACTGAAAACTTCCAAAGGACGTTTTAAGTTGCATTGCTTTTAAACATGAATGGGCAGGCAAGGAGCATGATACCATCTGAGAAAAGTTTCCAATATGAATTTTGCAAGGACTCAAATTTACCTTCCATGCATTCTTTCTCAAGAATAAAGGATGTCCCCCTCTAAATCAAGAGCATAAATGAATCAAAACTACATGTGACCCAGGAAATGGGAATCAGCATGAGAGAGCAGTAAGGTAACTTCTGTGGTGACAGCTCTGTCCAGGCCGGTGCAGACGAGAATGTCAGAGTGAAAGGCTGTGGGAGGGAGATTTCCTAGGGGCTGTGGTAGGAAGGGCAGGGAGATTGGGATTGACAGGTTAACTGGTTTATTTGACCATTTGGAAAATAATACTGGGAGAACCAAGATGGCGGTGTAGGTAGACACACTGCGCCTCCTCACACAACCAGAACTGACAGAGAATCGAACGGCAAGGGGGTCCAACACCAAGGAAATAAAAAATAAACATTCATCCAGACCAGTAGGAGGGGCGGAGACGGGCACCAGGGTGGAGAGGACTCGTGTGGCTGTGGCAGCACCGAGACTGGCAGACTGTGGGACGAAGGGCACAGGCAGTCCGAGCACTAGCGGCCCCTGCGGCCCAACATTCGAGCAGATAAACCGAGAGGGCCGGACTCAGAGTGGCGGAGAGCGGGGTGGGCAGAGCGGTGGGTAGCACCCCACGGCCCCACATTCGCACATAGATAAACTGGACGAACGGCGGGAGCGAAGCAGACTGCGCAACCCAGGGCTCCAGCTCGGGGAAATAAAGCCTCAAACCTCTGATTGAAAACGCCCGTGGGGGTTGGGGTGGCAGCAGGAGAGACTCCCAGCCTCACGGGAGAGGTCGTTGGAGGGACCCACAGGGGCCTAGGGCGTGCACAAGCCCACCCACTCGGGAACCAGCACCAGAGGGGCCCAGTTTGATTGTGGGTAGTGGAGTGAAAGATTGAAATCTGGAGGAGAGTGGAGCAAGCGCCATTGCTCCCCCTGGGCCCCTCCCCCACGTACAGCGTCACAGCGCAATGACCAGCGTTACCCCGCCCTAGTGAACACCTAAGGCTCCGCCCCTTAAAGTAACAGACGCACCAAGACAAAAAGAAAAAAAAAAAATGGCCCAAACAACAGAACACTTCAAAGCTCCAGAAAAAATACAACTAAGCGAGGAAGAGATAGCCAACCTATCAGGTGCACAGTTCAAAACACTGGTTATCAAGATGCTCACAGAATTGGTTGACTCTGTTCAAAAACCAGATGAAAAAATGAAACCTATGCTAAGAGAAACAAAGGAAAATGTACAGGGAACCAATAGTGATGCGAAGGAAACTGGGACTCAAATCAACGGTGTGGACCAGAAGGAAGAAAGAAACATCCAACCAGAAAAGAATGAAGAAACAAGTACTCGGAAAAATGAGGAGAGGCTTAGGAACCTCCAGGACATCTTGAAATGTTCCAACATCCGAATTATAGGGGTGCCAGAAGGAGAAGAGGAAGAACAAAAAATTGAAAACTTATTTGAACAAATAATGGAGAACTTCCCCGATCTGGCAAAGGAAATAGACTTCCGGGAAGTCCAGGAAGCTCAGAGAGTCCCAAAGAAGCTGGACCCAAGGAGGAACACACCAAGGCACATCATAATTCCATTACCCAAGATTAAACTCAAGGACCTACATCCAAGATTACTGTATCCAACAAAGCTATCATTTAGAATGGAAGGGAAGATAAAGTGCTTCTCAGATAAGGTCAAGTTAAAGAAGTTCATCATCACCAAGCCCTTATTATATGAAATGTTAAAGGGAGTTACCTAAGAAAAAGAAGATAAAAAATAGGAACAGTAAAAATGACAGCAAACTCACAGTTATTAACAGCCACACATAAAACAAAAATGAGAGCAAACTAGGCAAACAACTAGAACAGGAACAGAACCACAGAGATGGAGATCACATGGAGGGTTGTCAATAGGGTAGTTGGAGGGGGAGGGGGGGGAAGGTACAGAGAATAAGTAGCATAGAAGATAGGTGGCAAATAGACGGCGGGAGGGTAAAAATAGTGTAGGAAATGTAGAAGCCAAAGAACTTATAAGTATGACCCATGGGCATGAACTATAGGCGGGGAATGTGGGAGGGAGGAGGTGGGCAGGATGGAGTGGAGTGGGGGGGGAAATGGGACAACTGTAATAGCATAATCAATAAATATATTTAAAAAAATAAAAAAATCTTTTAGAAAAATAAAAAAAAAGAAAATAATACTGAAATATTTTAAATATCTTAGATGAAGCTTGTGGATCAAATTAAGGTTAGGTTTATAAAAAAGCAAAGAAAAGAAAGGCAAAAAAATTCATTCCAGGAAAAATGGAAAAGTTGTATAAGAAAGGAAAAGTAATGACAACATACTGTATGGCTCAGCAGTAAACAGTATTTAAAAGGTCCTAGTAATGCCAACACAAAATGTTTATATAACCCTCTCTTCCGATAGAACTACATGGGGGGTAAGGTACTATATGAGGTCTGTCCAGAAGGTATCCAGCCATATAATATGAAAAACAGAGCCATTTATTGGAGAAGATATAAGATACAAGAAACATTGTACATAGGACAGTGACACCTCAGTCCCATTCAAAGTAGGCACCTTGGGACCTTACACAGATCTCCCAGTCGCCACCAGCTGCTCTATTGTATTTTCCTGAAGCTCATCGATGGTCTGAAACCTCTTCCCTTTCAAAGGTGGTTTTAGTTTTGGGAAAAACCAGAAGTCACAGGGCATCAAATCTGGGCTGAAGGGGGGCTGAGTCACCTGGGCGATTTGATATTTCACCAAAAATCTCTGCACGAGTCGTGAGGAAGCTGCCAGTCACCAGTTGCCCATGGCTGTGGCCTCTTGAATCATCCAAATAGTTTCCACAGAAGAATGTTCAAGCTTAATGTAAAATCTGATGCAGATTCATTGCTCTACTCACTCAGTCATTTGAATGTGTTGGCCACACAGTACTTATGCTCATCAGTGGTGTCTACCACTCCCGCTGACTAGTACAGTGAAGTTGTCATTGTTCATGCATGTTCATTCCAGTCCACTCTCCTTGGCTGCCAGGTTACATCAATGTAGTGCACACCATACTTTTTATATTAATGATGGCTGGACTCTTTGTGGACAGACCACATATTTTAGTGAAATGCTCTACTTTAGGAATCAGAAGTCAACAGAAAATGTCTAAAGTTGATGAATTTTAAAAATATCAGGGTTAAGTACACTGTTGAGTAACTGAATACTAACTAGTTAAATACTAGAAGAAAGAGCTAGAAGAAACTGCAGTGTTTACCCCTGGGGAATGGACAACAGGGGCTCCTTTCCAGAGATACCAGGAAAGAGGAAGCCGGCTATGCCAGAGTGAGGAGCCTGTGATGTCTGTGAGGATGGCTCGGTGGGCATGTGTGGCTGTGGCCAGAGTTGGTATGCAGTTTCATAGCCCAGAGTTAGGGGCATTTGAATGGAATAGGAGAATTGAGCAGAAGGAATAGAGGAAATTAAACTAAAATGAAGAAGAAGGATGGGTGTGGGGGACAGGGAGGAAAGTAGGAAAGCACTGAAGAGAAAGATGAAAATGAAATATGACGTTACTAGACATTGAACGTTTTATTGGCTTTACTCTAAGAACAGAAGAGATGAACTTAAGAATTTGTTTTCATTATAGTGATAAGAACTGGCAAATCTCCCTCTATAGGAGTTTAACCTAGTATTCCTCCTAACAGGGTCAAGTGCAGATGGAAGTCAGAGAAACTGCTGAGTTGGGAGAAGAATCTGCTGGGTGTCAGAATGATTTTAGGGGCAGATTTTGTTCTTACAATCCCTCTGGTAGCGGGATATCTGAATACAAAATAGGTATGGCTGACCTCTGGTGTGAGGAGGCAAGGGTATCACAAGCTGGCTGCACAGGCCAGGAGGCCAGGCCCAACAGATTGCTAGGGGTGTGCAATCTCCCTGAGTGGGTTCAGGCCGGGAGAGGTGTACATGCCTATGATGAGTCAACAAACTGTTCAGAAAATCAGTTCTCCCCATCTCTCACTTGAGAGCCTCTGACTCCTAAGAAAGAACTTTATTATTTGTCCTAAATTTATAAAACCTATATCACACAGGAGAGGAAAGTATTATAAAACTATAGTCAACAAAAATCAAATAATCCTAACCTTGGCTGGAGTGGCTCAGTGGATTGAGCTTCAGCCTGTGAACTAAAGGGTCACTGGTTCAATTCCCGGTCAGGACACATGCCTGGGTTGTGGGCCAGGTCCCCAGCTGGGGGCGTGAGAGGCAGCCCATTGATGTTTCTCTCCCTCCCTCCCCCTCTCTCTAAAAGTAAATAAGTAAAATCTTTTTAAAAAATCAAAACCCTAAAACAATATGTATTTAGCCCTGAAATATATTTTTATCGCTGTAATAATCTGCTTATTCAAATGTGTTTGTATTTCCTGAGGATGCAGGTGACTGGAGAAGAGGAGTATGGCTCAGAGATTCAATTTCCTGGTCCCCCACAGAGTAGAGGACAAAAACGAAAGTGGATCATACAATGATTGGGAAATATTTGTTCCTGGAAAAGTGCCAGGTGTCCAGCTACACTGTATTTGTTCTCGTTGTGGAGGTGGTCCTGCTGCACATGATCAGTTTGCTCTCTCTTCTTGGGGCAACTTCCACAGGCACTGCTGGCTGTCCTTGGAGACGTGAAGCAAGGTGGGGTTCAACAGCAGCTGCCGTCATGTTACATTATGTATCACATCCAAACAATCCTGCAAGTTTGACATTAATCTCTCCAGTTCACATATGAACAGACTGAACTCAGAGAAATCCAGCAACTCTCTCAAACTTTTGTGTCAATAGGTACTTCAGCCAAGTACCACTTTTCCCTTTAAGCCTGTACAGTTATTTAGGTGGAAAGGCAATTGCATAATTAACAAAATGTAAAACAGGTTTGTTGTTTGTGTTTCTTCTAGCATCAGGAAAGAGAAGTAATCAGAAATCTTACCCCTAATTTCCAAGTTTATCCTCTTAAAGGGTTTGTGCAAGTGCCGGGGCCTAGAATAGATCTTCTGATACAGAGCAGCACAGTGAGGGGTGGGGTACCCAGACCTTATAAAATAAGGCCTTTTCTGTTCCAGGAACATTATATGTGTCATCTCCATCGAGGCAGGCACTATTAAGTTCATTTTATAAATAAGTAAATGGTAAAATAAATTAACTTCCCTAACGTCACAGAGCTAAGAGTAACTGAACCTGGATTTGAAACAAGGCCTGTGGGGGCCCAGGAGCAGGGCTTTTCCATTTAGTTCCAGTGTGCATACATGATGTTTCACAATTTTATGACTTGAGAAACATTTTTATGTCAAGTCAGAGTATATCCCTCTGTGAGAGTAAGAGAAGATTAAAGAAAGTAAGATAACAAGGCAAAGACCAAACTCTCAGCATCAAACCTCAGGCCCAATGTGGGCAGTTTCACTGCCTGTCTAAACCCTGGGCTCATCATAATGTGGGCTGTGAGGCAGAGTCCAGAACTCTAACCAGACTCTTTCCCAGATCCCCAGGGGGGAGATGACTGTCCGACCCCCACTTACATTAGCTAACTCTTTAACAAATGAATCAGAGTTTCAGATGAAGCTCCTATAAAACCAAGGGCCACGCAGAGCCTGCAAATTGCTAACAGATGTCCTTCTGGTTAGAGTATACATTCCTGCCAACGATAGAAATGAGAGGTTACAGAACAGATCGCTTTATTATAACATAAGGAAAACCAGCCAATTGAGCATTCATGTTTTTCAGGTATATGTGGCATGGATTTCGAAATCTTCTGGCAAAAAGACCATAGTTTTATAGCTAAAGAGTGCTTTGGCTAATTTAGAGGCGAAGCCCTGTGCATCTGGATTTTATTCATTTGAAAACAGAGTAAAACTGAGAGTGTGTATCTACACCAATTACATACCTGAGCAGGGAAATTTTCCTTTAAACTTTGTTTAAATAAGCTACAGGCCACTGTAACATATTTTATTGCTAAAGTTTCATCAGAGTCTAAACAATTTCCTTATTTGTTCTTTTCCTATAATCATACACAACAAATTATAAGATTTCAGCTAAGAGGAGGTATATATGTACATATATAGTCTATAATTTTCCTTTTGTGGATAATGGGTGGGGCTTTACAGTGCATATTTTTACTTATTATCTTCGAGTGTGGTAAGCATAAGATTTCTATTTTAAAAGTATGTATTAGCTTGGTTAAATACTCCTAAAAATGTTCAGCTGAGCTTCATTAGGAGAAAGCTCAATTTAACAATTAGCCTGACCAATATTATCTTTTATTATATGAAAAATTATACTAAAGACATTCTCCTGTATGATTATTTTTGCCGAGCATCATAAGTACAAAAGTCAAAACCCATACAGTCACTGAGTCAGCTTTGAGCCTAGGACTGGTGTCTAAAAATGTTTAACATTAAAACTAAAGGCAAAGATAAACATTGAAATTTCAAGAATACCAGTGGAGTTATACTTTCTCTATGCTGTTCAAATGGATATTTTTGCTAGTCCTTGTAGTAGGAGACTCAGTAGGAGGGGAAAAAAACCCTCCATATTTTTGACTAGCTCATCCAGTCAGAAACCAGGCCTATAATACTTGTTTTTATTTTGTTGTACATGGCCTTGAGCCACAGAAGACTGTAAGCAGGCTGGGCCTGCCCCACATGAAGGCTTTTCCCCATGACTTTTTAATCCTGAGTCTTTGAGCTCCTTAAATCCCCCCTGGATTTAATCATGCAAATATGGGTCTCTCAGAGGTGGACCTCTTGGACAAAGAGGTTTTCTAGACTCAGAGAATTGCACAGCCCATTCCTTAGTTGCACACAACCCTCTTCTCAAAGGGATGTGTTGCAGTAACCTAAGCAAAGATCAGGGTCTACAATTAATCAACCAATTAGTCAATCAATCAATCAATTAATCTGTGTTTAATAAGCATCTGCCAAGTGCCCAGTAGTTGTTCTCTAAATATCATCTCTGGAGCTGTAAGATGAGTGAGCAGAACAGAGGGTCTACTCTGTCACCATGAAACGAACAAACAATAAATAACAGTATTTGCTGACTTAGTGCCAACAGCCTAATTCAAAAATAACATAAAAGAGTGCAATGTGAAGACATCCTGGGGAAGGTAAATGTTCGGAGGAGATGAGAGTGAGTAGATACAGCTTGTCAGGGGCAGCCACAGCTGAGAGTCAATGGATCTGGGGTGAGAGATCTCCCCCTGCTCTGGGCAGAGCAGGGGCCCTCCTGGCTGCCAGCTCTGGGAGCTGCAGCTTCTCCAGTCTCCTCTCACCTCAAAGCCCCACTCTCCAGACCAGGAGGGACTAGGGAGCTCTGCCCTGTGCCACAAAGTAGTAGGATCCATGTAAAACCTGGATGTAAACCCTGACAAAGAGGAGTCACAACTATGAGCTTCTAGGAGAGATGACAACTGAGAAGTTTCATTCCAACTACCGACTGAAACTGTCTGGCTGACATCAATTAAACTCCTCAGACGGAACTCATGGGGACAGTGTTCAGACACTGCCATCAGCAACCATGGCCTGGAAATCTGGACCTTCAGTTTCTCATTAGTGCAACCACGATCCTGATGTGTGACCACCCACCTCACGTGTCAGGATCCCTTTGTGAAATCACTTCAAAGAGTGAAAGGGACAACTCATTTTCCTTGTTGATTAAAAATTATCATATCATGCCCAGCCTATGAAACAAAGGGTCATTAGTTCAATTCCCAGGCAGGGCACATGCCTGAGTTGCAGGCCAGGTCCCCAGTTGGGGACGTATGAAAGGCAAGCACGCTATGATGTTTCTTTCCTTCCCTTTCTCCCTCCTTCCCCCTCTCTCTAAAAATAAATAAATAAATAAAGTCTTCAAAAATTATCATCTCATAGTTTCATCTTAATGTATTTTCATATTAGCCTCCATATGTCCAAATCACTTAGCAGTAAAGAAATGTACACAGAGAACATTACCTGGCCTCACAAAAAAATCGATTTTTCAAATCACTTTAAGATGATAAAATAGTTCAAATGATAAACATTTCCTTGAGCATCTCTTTAGCAGAGTCATAGAGAAAAAAATGTAGTATCTAGAGAAAATAGAATCAAATTTTCAAGAAAGTTACCTTATTGATGTCTACTTGCCTCTTTATGCCAGACTAAAAGCTTGTTTCACTTTTCCTATTAAAGAATATGTAAAAGTTTCTTCTGTGTCCTAATAGAGTATTCTTGTCCTACCTGCCATTAACCCTCTGAGACACAATGAGCCTCTGTACTCAGAAGAAGGAACTTCTCACAGATAATTAGTATTTCTTGAATAAATCAAAAGGATATAAGTTACTTCTATACATTCTTTTCCATTCCCAAAACTAAGTATTCATGGAAACAAGATATAACTGGTTCTTAAGGAACACTAGAGATGTCAGCATGGAAAAGTCTAGTAAAATGTGGATAAAAATGAAAGCAAGCATTGATCCCAAGTAATTACATCTAAAGCAATTGTAAAATCAGGAAAAAGCCTCAAAATTTTGGGGTACTCTTGTTATCTTCTCTAAGGAAAAAAACAAAGGTGGGTCCTGGATGGTGAGTTTATTTCTACATGAATGTTTGACCACCTCACAAAGGGAGAAGGATAAGAAAGAAGTATTCTTTAAAGAAAATAGAAACCCAGATAAATCGAGTTATCCTCTACTCTGATTGAATACCAGGATTCCAACACAGCAATGAAAGAGCTTTTCCTCAGCAAACTTATTATGTAATATGCTCTCAGAATGTTAGAGACAGAACTTAAAAACTTCATCTTATAACCCTGCTCTTATGGCCAGCTCTTCTTCCCTGTCCAGTCCATGTACAATAGAAGACACATTGACAGCAGAGAGGTGATGCCTAGAAACCACCCCATCCACATAACAAGTGGTATTTTCCACTTTTATTCAAATCTGAGTTCTTTTAAAGTTGACCTTATTCCATTCAGACCCTGAAATTTTTAGTCAAAATAATTTATTGAGCAGACTTACATGGTCTGAGTTTTGATACTGTAATAGAAGGAAATCAAGGGCAGAGTGACATTTCAGCGCTCAGCATCTGAGTTTATTAGTTCCGTGTCAAACGTGTCTAAACCTCTGAGTGGCACAGTGTTGATGTTTCTACATGTGTTTAATGTCTAGAGTTCACAAACAGCTTGGATTTTTAAAAACTTTTTCTTATTCACATGTGGTTGCAGGCAAGCCCACACAACATTTGGTCACAAGTGTGTCTAACACCTAATTAATACACCAAGAGCCTCGGCTTGAAAATCTTGGGCCCAGATTACCAGAAAACTATTCTGGCCACACTACTATCTACAAACTTCCTAATTTCTCAGCTCCATATTTCAATATCATCTGTTAACAAGGAGTTCTCCCTTATCAACATGCAAACAGCTTTGGCAAGGCCTTGTGTTTGTATGGTGAACCCTGAGTTGAGGGTTAGGGATTTATTTTTTCTGAGCACTCAAGTTAGATCCTAGGGGATTTAAAGAAAAAGTTACTCCAAGCTTTTCTTTGCACGCCAAAGACCATGTTTTTTTAAAAAATAGATTATTTGTTAGAGCAGTTTTAGGTTCACAGCAAAATTGATCAAAAGGTACAGAGATCCCCCATGCACCCCTGTCCCTACACACCTAAAACCTCCTTCACCATTAACACCTCTCACCAGACTGTGCATTTGTTCAATCAATGAACCCACACTGATACATAGTCCTCACCCAAAGTCCACAGTTTACCTCAGGGTTCATTCTTGGTGTGGTAATTCTGTGGGTTCGACAAACCGGCAGTGATAGATATCTGTCATCACAGTATCATAGAGAATAGTTTCCTTGCCCCAAAAGATCCTCTGTGTGCTATCTTATTCTTCTATGTGCCTCTCCCCCATCCCTCACCCCCCAGCAACCACTGATCTTTTTACTGTCTCCATGGTTTTGCCTTTTGCACAATGTCATATGGTTGGAATCACACAGTATGTAGCCTTTTCAAATTGGCTTCTTTCACTTAATAACATGCACTTAAACTCCTTCATGTTTTTTCATGGCTTGATAGTACATTTATTTTTAACACTGAATAATATTCCATTATCTGAAATTACCACAGTTTATTCATCCATTCAGTTACTGAAAGACATCTTGATTGCTTCCAAGTTTTGGCAGTTATGAATAAAGCTGTAATAAACATCCACATTCAGGATTTGGGGGGACATAAGTTTTTAATTCATTTAGATAAATACCAGGGAGCACAACTGCTGGATCATATGCTAAGAGTCTGTTTTTTTGTAAGAAAGTGCCAAATTGTTACTCAAAGTGGCTGTACCATCTTGCAATACCACCTGCAGTGAATGAATGCCTGTTCTACATCCTCACCAGTATTTGCTGGTGTCAGTGTTTTGTATTTTAGTTATTCCAGCATATACATAGTGGTATCTCATTGTTTTAATTTGTAACTCCCTAATGACGTATGATGCTCAGCACCTTTCGATCTTATTTACCATCTGTATATCTTCTTTGGTGAGGTTTTCTGAAATCTAGTTCATATCCTAGTAGATTACAGGCACAAGAGAGAAGTCAGGTACAGGGGGCTATGTGTGTGAGCTCTGGAGGCAGACTGCCTGGATGTGAATCCCAGACCCGCCCCTTTCCAGCTGTGTGACTTGCCTCTGTGTCTCCATCTCTTTATTTTTTAAATGGGAATAATAATCATAACAGCATCTAACTCTGAGGACTGTTGTGAGAGTTACTCACATTAATTCTTGCAGGTACTCAGAACAGTGCCAAGGAGACTTCTGGTCAAATTGGAGGTGTAGGTAGACACAGCTCGCCTCTTCACAAAACCACATCAAAATTACAACTAAACTATAGAACAACCATCACTCAGAACCACCAGAAATTGAGCTGAATGGAAGTCCTACAACTACAGAATTAAAGAACAAACTGCATCGTGACTGGTAAGAGGGGAGGAGATATGGAATGGGTTGCTCCAATACTCACATGTGGCAGCTAAAAATCAGCATGGATATCTCAGGAGTGAAGGGTCCCAGCACCACAACAGGCCCACCAGCCAAGGGTTCCACTACCAGGAAAATAAGTCTCCATAACTTCTGACTGTAAAAACTGTGGGGATTGAGGGTTTGGAAGACAGAAACTGCTGGAATCACTGGAAATTCCTCTTTAAGGGGCCACACACACAGACTACTCAGACTCGCTCACTCTGAGATCCAGTGTAGGGGAAGGAGATTGAAAGGCACCAGAGAAATACAGGGAGGAACTGATTGTCTAGCATCAGGGCAAGAGCTCAGGGGCAAATTTCTCCAAGACAGTAGTGCTGGCAGGAGCCACTATTCCTTTTCTGAGGCCTCCATTCACAGAGCCACAGAGCCGTCATACAGGCGCAATATCGGAGATTCCACCAACTAGACTCACACTGTTTGTCTCACCCTGGTGATTCCCTGAGGCCCTGCCCTGCCCAACTTGCAGACCAACCCAAGCTATTTCCAGTGTCCTTTCCATGCAACTGGCTTGTCTTGGCTCATGCTTCAGATTTTCCTAAATTCTCTCAAACAAGCAGCTGGCCTCAGCAAACCCCATACCTCTTTCTAAGTTCCCCCAGGCCGGGCACTACCAACAGTCAGCAGCTTGGTCTCACCTGGGCACCTCCGAAGCCCAACACAAGTAGCAGCCATCTGCAGATCACTTTGTAGCTTATGCTCTGCGACCCTGGACAGAAAACAGGTGGTGGCTGACTTTGGACGTGCCAAGAATGATCAAGGCTCAACTACAATAAGAGGGTGTACACAGCCCACAGAGTGGCCACATGCCAAGTACCCAGCTTGCATTATAGGGGAGGCTGTACCACTGAGCCCTACAGGACACCTACTACATTTGGCTGAACTACCAAGCTTGGGAGACATAGAAGCTCTGCCTAACACATAGAAACAAACACAAGGAGGTTGCCAAAATGAGGAGACAAAGAAACATGGCCCAAATGAAAAAACAGAACAAAATTTCAGAAAAAGAACTAAACAAAATGGAGACAAGCAAGCTACCTAAAGCAGAGCTCGAAACACTGGTTATAAGGATGCTCAGTGAACTTAGGGGAAGAGCAGATGAACTCAGAGAGAACTTCAACAGCATTAAAAAGGACATGTAAACCATAAAAAAGAACCAGTAGGAAATGCAGGATACACTAAATGAAATGGAGAACAATTTACAGCACAGGTGGCAAACACAAGGCCTGTGGGCCGAATCCGGCCCTCCACCTTGTTTTATCCAGCCCAGCACCTTGTTTCTACCCGGCAGCAGTGCCGAGTTCCTTGCCCCTAGTTAAGGAACAGTTACATTTATACAGTCCTAATTACATTTGGCCCTTTGAAGGCAACTGTGAAAATAAGTTTGACACCCCTGGTTTACAGGGAATCAACAGTAGAGGAGATGAAGCTGAGAATCAAATCAGTGATTTGGAATATAAGGAAGCAAAAAAAAAAAACAACAACCAATAAGAACAGCAAGAAGAAAAAAGAATCTACCCCTGGCTGGTGTGGCTCAGTGGGTTGAGCACCAGCCTAAGAACCAAAGGGTTGCTGGTTCAATTCCCAGTTAGGGCACATGCCTCATTTGCAGGCCAGGTTCCCCAGCATGAGACATGTGAGAGGCAACCACACATTGATGTTTCTCTCCCTCTCTTTCTCCTCCCTTTCCCTCTGTCTAAAAATAAAATCTTAGGAAAAAAGAATCCCCTCAATAATGTAAGCAGCCTCTGAGACAACTTCAAGCATACCAACATTTGCATCATGGGGGTGCCAGAAGGAGAAGAGAAAGACCAAAAAGTTGGAAAACTATTTGAATGAAAGAAAACTTCCCTGACTTGGTGAAGGAAATAGACATACAAGTCCTGGAAGTACAGAGAGTCCTAAACAAGAGAAATCCAAAGAAACCCACACCAATGCTCATCATAGTTAAAATGCCAAAGGTTAAAGACAACGAGAGAATCTTAAAAGCAGCAGGAGAAAAGTTAGATACCTACAAGGGAGCCCCCATAAGACTGCCAGCTGATTTCTCAAAAGAGACTTTGCAGGCTAGAGGGAGTGGCAAGAAATATTCCAAGTGATGAAAAGCAAGGACCCCAGTTAAGAGGAAGAGCCAAGATGGAGGTGTAGGTAGACACACTGCATCTCCTCCCACAACTAGAACTGACAGAAAATCGAACTGCAAGGAAGTCCAACAGCCAAGGAGATAAAAAAGAAACATTCATCCAGACCAGTAGGAGGGGTGGAGACAGGCAGCCGGGGTGGAGAGGACTCGAGTTGCCATGGCGGGACCGAGACTGGCGGAGTGTGGGATGACCGGGGCAGGCAGTCTGATCATTAGCAGACCCTGCGGCCCTACATTCGCACACAGATAAACAGAGAGGGCCAGACTCAGAGTGGCGGAGAACAGGGCAGGCAGTGTGGCGGGTAGCAGTCCCCTCCCACGGCCCCATATTCCCGCTTATGTAAACCGGGATGAACAGAGTGAAGCAGACCTCGTAACCCAGGGCGCCAGCACAGGGAAATAAAGCCTCAAACTGCTGATTGAAAACACCCATGGGGGTTGAGGTGGCAGCAGGAGAAACTCCCAGCCTCACAGGAGAGTTCGTTGGAGAGACCCAGAGGGCCTAGAGTGTGCACAAGCTCACCCACTCGGGAATCAGCACTGGAGGGGCCCAGTTTGATTGTGGGTAGCGGAGGGAGTGACTGAAATCCAGCAGAGAGTGGAGCAAGCGCCTTTGCTCCCTCTCGGCCCCTCCCCCACATATAGCATCACAGCACAGCAACCAGCATTACCCGGCCCCAGTGCACACCTAAGGCTCCGCCCCTTTACGTAACGGGTGGCCAAGACAAAAAAAAGTGGCCCAAATGAAAGAACAGTTCAAAGCCCCAGAAATGATTCAACTAAGCAGCGAGCAGATAGCCAACCTATCAGATGCACAGTTCAAAACACTGGTAATTAGGACACTCACAGAATTGGTTGAATTTGGTCAAAAATTAGATGAAAAAATGAAGGCTATGCTAAGAGAAACAAAGGAAAATGTACAGGGAACCAATACTGATGTGAAGGAAACTGGGACTCAAATCAATGGTGTGGACCAGAAGGAAGAAAGAAACATCCAACCAGAAAAGAATGAACAAACAAGAATTCAAAAAAATGAGGAGAGGCTTAGGAACCTCCAGGACATCTCGAAACATTCCAACATCCGAATTATAGGGGTGCCAGAAGGAGAAGAGGAAGAACAAAAAATTGAAAACTTATTTGAACAAATAATGAAGGAGAACTTCCCCAGTCTGGCAAAGGAAATAGACTTGCAGGAAGTCCAGGAAGCTCAGAGAGTCCCAAAGAAGCTGGACCCAAGGAGGAACACACCAAGGCACATCATAATTACACTACCTAAGATGAAACAGAAGGAGAGACTCTTAGAAGCAGCAAGAGAAAAGGACACAGTTACCTACAAAGGAGTGCCCATAAGACTGTCAGATGGTTTCTCAAAAGAGACCTTACAGGCAAGAAGGGACTGGCAAGAAGTATTCCAAGTCATGAAAGGCAAGGACCTACATCCAAGATTACTGTATCCAGCAAAGCTATCATTTAGAATGGAAGGGAAGATAAAGCGCTTCTCAGATAAGGTCAAGTTAAAGGAGTTAATCATCACCAAGCCCTTAATATATGAAATGTTAAAGGGACTTATCTAAGAAAAAGAAGATAAAAAAACATGAACAGTAAAAATGACAGCAAACTCACAGTTATTAACAACCACACCTAAAACCAAAACAAAAGCCTACTAAGGAAACAACTAGAACAGGAACAGAACCACAGAAATGGAGATCACGTAGAGGGTTATCAATAGGGCATTGGGAGGGGGAGAGAGGAGGGAAAGGTACAGAGAATAAGTAGCATAAATGGTGGGTAGAAAATAGACAGGGGGAGGGTAAGAATAGTGTAGGAAATGTAGAAGCCAAAGAATTTATAAGTATGACCCATGGACATGAACTATAGGGGGGGAATGTGGGAGGGAGGGGGTGGGCAGGATGGAGTGGAGTGAAGGGGGGAAATGGGACAACTGTAATAGCATAATCAATAAATATATTTTTTAAAAAAAGAAAAAGAAGAAAAGCAAGGACCTATAACCAAGATTACTCCACCCAGCAAAGCTATCATTTAGAATCAAAGAGCAGATAAAGAGCTTCCCAGACAAGAAAAAACTAAAGGAGTACATTACCACCAAATCAGCATTATATGAAATGTTAAAGGGTTTTCCTTAAGAAGAAAAGAATTTAAAATATGAACAGTAAAATGGCAACAAATACATATCTATCAACAATTGAATCTAAAAAACAAAATAAACAAACTAGCAGAACAGAAACAGAATCATAGATATAGAGAACATTTTGATGGCTGCCAGATGGGAGGGAGGTTGTGGGGGTGGGTGAAAAAGGAAGAGATTAAAAAGTACAAATTGGTAGTTATAGAACAGTCATGTGGATGTAAAGTGCAACACAGGAAATAGAGTAGCCAAAGAACATATATGTATGACCCATGGACATGGACAATGGGGTGGGATTGCTTGAGGGAGTTGGGGAGCTGGTAGAGGAGGGCAAAGAGGGAAAAATTGGGACAAGTGTTAGCATGATTAATAAAATGTAATTTATAAAAAGAACAGTTTTGATGTGCATGTATGCATTCAGCATTCAACAGGACTTCCAAACAAAGGAAGACCCACTGCCTAAGACTGTCTCCATCACCAATATATCATCAACACTTACGAGTGGTCGATGCCTACCAGTTATCGAGAGCCTACTTCTCAGTTGGAATTTTAATCATCACCTCAGATAGTACGCGTTACTATCTCCATTTTCTAACGGCCCAGGACAGTTATGCTGGACAGCCAGGGAGGCAGCAGCAGGGTTTGAGCTCAGGCCTGTCTAGCTCAGCAGCTAAGATACCTTACGTTATCAACCCAAAATAAGCTTATCTGTCTCTTTCAATCTGACATGCACTGGGTGAACTGTATAACATTACTGATATGTGACCATTTTGTCCTACATTTTGTTTGGTTCACCCTAGCAATAAAAAGCTTTATCTTTTAGAATATGACCTCAAAGCCATCTACAGAAAGATGGATGCCGAGTGCTCTCAAGGGACGAAAGGCTTGTGCAGGATGAGGGTGGGGCTACCTGGCCAGCAGCAGGTGCTAACAGCAAGGACATCTGGCTGCTAGGCCTGCAGTGGGGGAGACTGCATGGCTCCCTTCCCCTCACTTTACCAAAGGCAGCCCTTGGGTTCTACCCCGACCCCCAACACTCTGAAAATACAGCATGGGCAGGGCTCAGCCATTTGCAACTCGGGGAAACAAATTTCTTTACTATCTAAAAAGCTATGATTACTGTGTTTTTAAAACTGACTCTGAGAGCAAGAACCATCTTATTAGATACCCTATAAATAGTACTTGGCTCATTGTGAAAGCTTAATAGCTATTTTAGAATTAGAAGAAAAGTCACAATAAGTCCTTTGTTTCTGGAAACAAAAGCTCACTGGCTTCTGCTACCCAACTCCCCATCCTGAGGGTGCTCTGCAAACAGTGGCTGGGGCTGGCAGAGCAGCAGCCTCCCCATCCCTGCACCCAGCCAGCCTGGGGCCTCCTCTTTTCTCCAGGGAGTGATAGTCCCACCACCTCATCGAGGTAGTCATTTTAGTTCCAGCTTGGGTGAGAGTAACAGGAAACTCTGTGAAACTATTATATAATTTCAATAAAACCATTTCCATTCCATCATCAGAAAAGTAGATGCTTGGGTGTTTGTTGAGCCTCCCCACTGGCTACTGCAGCCGGACAAGTACATTGAGCATTGATTCTGCCCTTGGGGACTTAAGAATCTACTCAGGGAGACTTGGACTATGGCACAGGGGTAGGTAGAGAGGCTATGCTGTCCCTCCTGATTGTAATTCAAGGATATTGGTGAGGACTCTCCAGGAGGCATGGATTGCAGGAAGAGGAGGATCTGGAAGGCGACCAAAGGATAGGTGAGGAAGATCATGTGAGGAAGGGTGTGGAGGTAGGAAAAGGAAGATGAGGTGGGAGAGAAGAGTTATGGGGAGGAGCAGGGTTTGAGGAAGAAAAGGGGAGATGTGACAGGCACCCATGTTATGGAGAGCCTTGACAGTCTCTAGGATGAGATGCCACCTGTGTTTGTACCGTGTGGACAGCTCTCAGACGTTCACATAGCTCACCTCATTGAGCCCCACAGCAGCCATCTGAGGTCTGTTGTTACCCCACTCACAGGTGAGGACATGGGGGTAACTCATCCCCCATGAGTTATGGACTCATCCACAGTCATATAGCTTTTAAGAGGAGGAACCTGAATGCAAACCCAGGCCCACATTCCACATTCTTTGCTCTAAAACCCACTGCTTAAAGATCACACAGTCCCCCTTTCCCATGTGGGGTCTAGTAATAAAACAGTGGGGCCTCATGTTTACTGACTGTCTTTCATCCATCTGCTCTTGTGAAATGATCACATGTCAGTTACTCAGATGCAACTTAAGTATTAGAGATTTTCTCTTTTTTACAGAGCCAGAACTAAATTATAGGCAAGTGACAGAAAAAAGATATAATGTTCTGATAGACAACCACTTCCTGGCACTTGGTGGCATCCATGGGAAGGTAGTCGGGATGAGGGGGTCACCACCAGGAGGAGCTGAACGAAGCATTTTGAACAATACAGTGATAACTAGAGGAAGGGAGATTCCTGCATTCCTGGGCTTGAGCCATGCTTCCATTAGCAGAGTTTTCATGAGAGCCACAAAAGCATGTTAATCTCATGACCCTAGGACTTGCTCAGAAGTGAGTTCTTTCTCCATACTCCCTGCCTCTGTGGGTGACTAGCTTCATCGCTTAATATTCAACATGAAATGAAATACATAAAACAGTAACAAAATCACTGACACCAGATGTGATGCCAAGTGCTCAGAATTACCCGAACAGCTGAACCAGGGCTGTCATTCACACTTTTCCAGCTTCCAGGCAGGAAAATGACCCTGTGGGGATCTGCTGGGGCTGTGGCTCAGCTGCAGCTGTCAGCTCAGCTTGGGGAGCCCTTGTCATTAAAAGCTTGCCAGCTTGGTGGTTTTCTGGGACGGTGGCCCCCAGAGAGCAGCTTTCAGCTGCTCTCCTTTGTATAATCAGTTGTTTTCTGGGGTGTACACCTCCTGATAGGACTCCCCAGCCACTCCAGGAAGGAGCCCCCCTTACACTTTCTTCTCATTCCATTTTCCTGAGGAGTCAGATCTCCCCACTAATCATTGCATAGTCAGTCATATGAAGACACTAATGAGTTTAAGAGGCAAACAACCCCCATTAGATGCCACTAAATACCCACTGCTCAGAAATACAGCTGTGTCTTGCGTGCATCCTCCCTGATTTTCCATCATCGCTGAAATGGGATGGGATAGGAGCTTTGTTTCATTCTGTACAGCTGCCTCTCTGTGACACATGTCAAAGGAGGTGCCATTCCACCCTCATCTCCCAGGCTCACAGTAAGTGGCCTCTGCCTCTTTGTATTGGATGGAACAGTTTGAGTAAGTAGTTGTATATAATGAAATTCATTCTTCATTTGTTCCCATTTGCCGCAAGATGGATTTGCATTTAACAGAATTACAACACCATAACACTCCATTTTAATTATGGCCAATGGCAGCTGGTACCTCAATTCACAATCAACTTTTTGTTAAGGATATGTAATTCACATATATTTATTTCTTACTCAAAGATGGGAGCACAGTTTTCTTTTTGTGGGGGGGATACCAAATAACTCTATTTGAAGGCATGGTACAATGTAGGACACAAATGGATGATTTGGTACAAGTTATAGAAAAGGTAAAAGTAACTCCAACATGCACGTACTGCTTTGGTGACCAGGGATGTCAAGCACGTGGCGGTGGGAAGGCAGCCTGAGGCTTGTTAGCTCTCTGTACTGTCCCCTAGAGTGTGCTTGTCAAAGAGATAGTCTGCCATGTCAGATCCAGGGGCCCCCAATCTGCACAAGTTGATTACATGGTCCTCCAATTCTTTGATGAATTTCACCTGCTCATCCAGGTGTGAATCTCAACAAAGGCACACAAATGAGGATCATTTTTTTCAGTGACCAGTTTGTGCGAGTCCAGTAATGACTGATTCACACTTTTTTCCAAGTGTAATGCACACTCCATTGCATTCTGCCCATTCTCCCAGTCATGGCGTTCTGGTTTCTTGATATCCTAGAGGAAGATTCAGCCACCTCATTGGTTCTGCAGTTTCATCAGCTTCTCAGCATGTTCCCTCTCCTCATGAAATTGGTGAAGAAAATATTTGGCAAAGTTCTTCAAAGCCACATCATTGTAGTCAAAGTAGTAAGACATGGACAGGTAGAGGTAGGAAGCATAGAACTCCAGGTTGATCTGGCGGTTGATGGCGGCCTCTGAGTCCTGTGGTAGGTTCTGGCGCACCTGCGAGACGGACGTGGTCGTGATGGCGACTGAGGACAAGCAGCTTTGCAGCACTGGAGCGGTGGCGGGGACCTTGGGGCGGTCCCAGGGCTCTGTAGGAGGTGGTAGGAGGTGGCAGAAGGATGGATCTGGGCAGCTGGCTGGGATGGGGTGGGGAGCGCTGGGTTCCGTCCAAGCACTGTTGAAGCGGGAAACCACAGCAACTCTGTGGTTTCTCTGTGGAGAAGACTGTCTGGAGCACAGTTTTCAATTGACTTGGGCTTGTCTGACTTAAACACTGGGAAGGTGGAAACGTGATCTGTTATCATCTGCTGTGTCCCAGGTCCTGAGAGCTCTCATGCTCTTGTAAAACCCCATTAAAACTCATGGAACCTGTTCTTCTGACTTCATTCCTAATGCTTTGCATAAACAGTCCCCTTAGACTTGCATCAGAAGTCCTTCGGAATAAAAACAGACCACAGGAAACTATTTACAGGTAAAAAGAACATGAAAAAATTTTCTTCATTCTTTTGTTCATTCACTAAACAAATTCAGACAATAAACAATAGAGAAGCAACTGTGTATATTGTCAGGAGAAGGTAAGAATCATGAAGAGAAATAAATTTGGATAAGGGGATAGAGCGTGATGGGCTGAGGGTAGAGTTAGATGTTTTATGTTGCTTGGGCAGAATGCCCACCTGAAAGGATGACAGTGAGGGACTCCCTGAGGGAGAAGTGTGTTCATGCTGATATTTGGATGAAGAATGTTCTGGACAAAAGGGCAACCACCAGAATCCTCAGACAGGAGCATACTTGTCATATGTGGGAAAGAGCAAAGAGGTCACAGTGAGGGGAGTCAGGTAAAAGAGTGGAGGCTTAGTGGATGAGATCAAAGATCAAGAGCTAACTAACACAGCCTGTGGCTGGTGTGAGAATGTGAGCTATGAGCAACCAAGAGGGTTTCCAGCAGAGGAGAGACTTGCCATGGTCACGTTTCAATAGGCTCACCTTGCTGCTCTGTTGCAAACAGACCACTGGGGCAAAGGCAGAAGCAGAGAGACCAGTCAAGGGGTGTATTTGTCGGCTAGGGCTGCTATCACAAAATATTATAGACTGGGTTGTTCAAGTAACAGAAATGTATTTTCTCACGGTTCTGTAGGCTAGATGTACAAGATTACGCAGTTGGCAGTTTGGCTCTTCCTGAGGCCTCTCTCATTGGCTTGCAAATAGTCGACTTCTCTGTGTGTCTTCATGTGGCCTTTCTTCTGCGTTTGTACATTCCTGGTATCTATCCTCTTCTTATAAGGACATCAGTCATATTGGATTATTACCTCATTTAACTTTAATTTAACTGTCTCTTTAAAGGCCCTATCTCCAAATACCATCACACAGGGGGTTAGGACTTCAACATTTTGGGAGAGTGCAATTCCATGCATAATATGAAGTGACTGAAATAATGCCAACGAAAGATGATCAGGCTTGGACTGCAGTCATACAAGTGGAAACGGTGAGAAAAAGCTGACTGAGGTTCTTTTTCTGAAGGACAAATTAGACAGAACTGTATTTGTGCCAGTTTTCATGATCATCAAGAATGAGTAGAAAGGTCTGGCTGGTGTGACTCAGTTGGGGCGTCGTCCTGTAACCAAAAGGTTGTGTGTTCGATTCCCGGTCAGAGCACATACCTACGCTATGCGTTCAATCCCTGGTCCCTACACATACTATCCCTGGTCAGAGTACAGCTGGGAGGCAACCAATCGATGCTTCTCTCTCGCATTAATGTTTCTCTCCCTTCCTCTCTCTCTAAAAAGCAATGCTCTCAAGGCTATTTATAATTCTTGTGTTTATGTGGTAGAAATGATATACAGGGTGGGGCAAAACTAGGTTTACAATTGTGAGTACCCAAAACACAGGGTTTATTCTTCTGTTATTATTTATTAGTTATTGTATTATTTTCCAAATGAACAACTGCAAACCTACTTTTGCCCCACCTGAATATTGGTATACTACTCTACATCTTTTCTCAAATTCATGTTCAGTGAGATCACTTGGTAGCTTGATATCAGCCATAGTAAGAATATTTTCAACTCAGAAACTGGCAAATACTATAATTTAAGGCTTGATTTGATTTATTGTTTTATTGATTGTTAGACTTAAGAAAATGATAAGGGAAAACGGTCATATTGTCAAAAGCACAGAAAATTGAGGAAATATTTTTTCAGTTTTCAGAAACTATTATTCAATTGAGCAAATCAGTCACTTATGTCACTGAAGAATGGGTGAGTAGGGTTCCAACATACATCTTCATTGTTTCATTTCCATTATCTGTTAACTGAAAGGAAATACAACCAACATTCATAATGGAGCTATATTTTTTCATTTGTTGTAACCTTAGGTTACCTACAGACACAAGAGTTTGACAAAAATAAATCCAGCTCTGGCTGGTGTGGCTCAATGGGTTGAGCACTGGCCTGTGAACCAAAAGCTCATGGGTTGGATTCCTGGTCATACCTGGATGCCAGGTTCAGTCCCCAGTCCCAGTGCTTGTGAGAGGCAACTGATCGATGTTTCTCGCCCTCTCTTCCTTCCTTCCCTTCTCTCTAAAATATAAATAAAATCTTTTAAAAAAATCAGTGAAGCCATTCTGTGAGAATTAATCAGTTGTATGCAATTTACAATTAAAATTGTAAATGTTGTTAAAATTTGATATTTTATTATTATTATTTGACAATATGTGCTACATATTCTTTATATAAGTAAAGTTTGTAATGAAGTTTTTACATATACAATTTTTTTTTTTGGAAAGCTGATTATTATACATTTACCAGCCCTCCCTGATCACACCCATGCTGTGGTATGAAACAGGATTAGGACTAAGACCGACCCATTTGCCTTTCAGTGAGGGTTTCTTTTCTTTTCTTTTTTTTTTTTAAATTTTTATTGTTATTCAATTACAGTTTCAGTGAGGGTTTCTCTCTCTCTGGGATTCTAAGACTACTATCTTATAGAAAATATGCATAATTATGGCCACAAATGTGGCTGGATTTTCTAGTGTTGACAGACACAGGACTTCCTGGCTACTGTGTCCTTACTCTGTTATCTTCCCCTACACCTTTTAAATCAATGTCCCTAGAGTTCAAATGGAATTAATCTGTTGATGGCATCCCAAACACTCCTGTGATGGCCAGAAGCCAGTCAAGGATAGTGCTGTGACCCCAGGGCCGGTAGACTTACCTGTTCATCATAAACCGGGCTAAACAAGTGGTCATGCCTCTTTAAACAACTCTGTTTGCTACAGTACTAAACACAAGCCTACATCACCATCCCCTTCACTAAACCTTTTTTCCCCTTCCATGGTATTTATCTGTTTCTGTTTACTTTACTGTTTGTTTTCTCCTCACTAAATTGTAAGCTTCATGAGGTCAGGGGCATTCTCTCTCTTTGGTTCACAGACAATCCCCAGTGCCTAGAAAGTCCCTGCTACTCAACAAATACAGTAAATAGGCACTCAGTGATCACTGTCCCACGAAAAAGTAACCTCCAGTTCATGAACCCTAATGTCCCCACTCCTCACCGGGCATACACGCTGCTGGTGCATGAATGCCTGCATTGTTTTGCATCTGAACCTAGTACACAGGCCAGAGAGTGAGAGCCAGCCTGCTGGGACCGACCCAGAGAGGCCTCTGTGGCCTTTGCAGGCCCAGGTAGAGTCATGGGGGGCAAAGCCACTGGGCTGGGCAGGTTCAGAGGTGTCATCCCCTGCAGGAAGACCCTCACTGCAGGGAACACTTTGATTGCAAAACTCTTTTTAAAATGATTTTTGAAGAAAGAATATTGGAATTTAAAAAATCAACTATTGTCCTTTGGGCACTATGTATCAAAGCCAAGACTCTTCCTTATTTGTTTTTTTCCTGTGTGTGTTTTCAGATCAGAAGATCCATTTCATTATTGCCACTCAAGAAAATGCCATTGGTCAAAAGAGCAATCATGTCGTTTTCCTTGCTATTAGGCACACACTCTGCTAGTGTGCAAATGTCAAATAATATTGACCCTATTTATTTCTACACTTGGAATCCAACAACTAGACATAATTACAGTGACCAGTTCTTAAAAATATGTGGGCACCATATAATTAAATTTTATATACAAAAATTCTGAAGAAAATAAAGATGTTGAATTTCTCAATTTCTTCATAGCAGATTAAATGGAAAATCAGCATCTTATTATAGTAGCTGAAAACATCCCATAGGTTTTATTAGGCAGTCATAAAGCCCTTGAACTTGAACCAAAGAAATTGCACATAAACCACCCCTATTTATCTACCTTCAGGACCCAGGATTTATTTCCCTCCACCTCAAGAATATTAGATGGTGACACTTTTAACAGCAAACAGATGAGCAGTTGAATATTACTTGAACTGAACTATAACTAGTAGAATCTTTAAAGAATGAATTATATCACAGTAACAGCAACTCTTCTAGGAATTTGACAGTTTATGTTTTATAATTTAGAAGCCTTAGGCAAAATTAAGCAAGAAAATTATCTTTAGGGAGACCCACCAATGCCATGAGATCTTTCTGGGAGTCTCTCCCCAACATTCTGTTTGTCTCCCCGTTCAGCACTTCACGTGGGAACGTCTGTGTCTAAGCGCCAGGAAGCAGGTGCTCCCAGCATGCTTCCCTGCTTCTCCAGGTGACAGCTAGTGAGTGTAATTTCTAAATATAGACTAACAAAAATGGCATGTTTAATAGTACCCTCCTGTGGCCACACCTCAGTGCTTTTAAGGCATATTCTCCAGAGTGACTAAGAAACCCCAGAGAAAGCTCAACGGTGGTGGAATTCCATTGAGAGAGCTCCACCCAAAGCCTGGCAGCTGCCACCTCAAGCAGTGTTGAATAACAGAGCAGCTCTGCTCTGAGAGAGATTGGAAGGCTGGGCTAAGGGGTCAGAGAGAGCTGGAGACGTATAAGAGAGCACTGGTTTTTCAATTTGCTGCTGGAATTCATTTGAAACAGTCTAACCAGCCAAAAGCATTTCCTACTCCAGCAGCTCCTCAGAATAGATCAGATGGAAATGAAGTGGTTGCATCTAAATACTTGATTGGCTGTACTGTGCGGGAAGTGGACAGCTAGATGGTCTTGCCTTCAAGGACTGTAATTTCTCCCAGATACATTCCCTGAGCAGTTTCCAAGTTCAGTAGGTTTACAGCTTCCTCCTTTTAAATGCATGAATTGTAGGCAAAGATGTAGTAGTCTGTTTCTCAAAGATGTAGTAGTCTGATCAATAGGCTGAATGAAAGATTACTCCTGCTAGCCTGCAGGTTTCTAAGACGTCAATTGTTAGCGAGAGCATGGCACAACTAACCAGAGGTTTGGCCTCAACTAACAGCAGCCACTTTTCAGTTGAATATAGAGAAGGTAGCAGAAAACAGATTCAGCCCTGCTCCCATGTGTGCCCAGACACTGCCTGTGCAGTGGTCATCCCGGTTCTGAGCAGCCTGCAGCAGCAAGGTGAAGTCTAATGTCCAGCGGCGTTTACCGCCAACTCCATCCCGAGACTTGCTCTCTGTTGAAATATCTGTTCTAAGAAAGACACACAGAGAGATTTTAAAGTATATTCTTGAAATCTTAAGAAAATCTGAATTTATTTCCATCTTACCAACTTCTTTTTCTTAAAGCAAACAACCAAATTTTTCTGCTTGCACTGTATATCTATTTCTTGTTCTGCCTTTTCTTTAACACCCAAATTAAAAGCGGACCCAGAGCAAACAAGCGTGATTCCCTGATGTTGGCTCTGATGGCCACTGTTCCTTGTTAGACCTGACCCACTGACCCTAACAGCTGTCAAGGAGAGGAGCCAGGTCCCTCATGACTTCTCGGGGTATGCGGGGAAGCAAAGCAGCTACTGAGGCCAAAGCTGACAGCTCACTTAAACTATGTGGATTAGCCACAGATTAAACATTCTGGTGGGTAGAGGCTACTTCCTTAACAAAATGTATAAGTAGATCAAATGTCTTAATAAAGTATTAAGTTAAGCAGACCAATTTTTGTAATTAAAATTTTTTTTCAATTACAGTTGACATTCAGTATTATATCAGTTTCAGGTGTACAGCATAGTGGTTACACATTTGTATAATTTCCATAGTGATGCCCCGATAAGTCTAGTACCCCTGACACTATACATAGTTATTACAATATTATTAACTATATATTCCTTATGCTATCCTTTACATCCCCGTGACTATTCTATAACTGCCAATTTGTACTTTTTAATACCATCACCTTTTTCACCCAACCCCCTAACACACCTGGCAACCATCAGTCTGTTCTCTGTATTATAAGTTTATTTGTTTTCTTTGTTCATTTATTTTGTTTTTTAGATTCCACATATAAGTGACTTATTTCACTTAGCATAATACCCTCTGGATCCATCCATATTGTTACAATGTCAAGATTTCACTCTTTTTTCTGGCGGAATAACATTCTATTGTATATACGTACCCCTTCTTTATCCATTGTCTATCAATAGACACTTAGGTTGCTTCCATATCTTGGCTAAATTGTAAACAATGCTGTAATGAACAGAGGAATGCATATGTCTTTTCAATTCAGTATTTTGGGATTCTTTGGATAAATACCAGAAGTGGAATTACTGGGTCCTTCTTTGTCTGTTCTTACACCCTGTGTTTTAAAGTCTATTTTGTCTGATAAAAGCATTATTACCTCAGCTATTTTTTCTCACTTCCATTTTCATGAAATATCTTTTCTCATCCCTTTACATTCAGTCTGTTGTCTTTCTGTCTTTAGTGGGTGTGGGTGTCTTATAGACAGCTTATGTAAGGGTCTCCATTCAGCAACCCTGTATTTTGATTGAAACATTTAATCCATTTGCCTTAAAGTAATTATTGATAGATAGATAGATAGATAGATAGATAGATAGATAGATAGATAGATACGTGGTTATTGTGATTTTATTATTCATATTTTTAAATCTTTTCTTCTTAAAGAAGTCTCTTTAATATTTCTTGTTATACTGGTTTGGTGGTGATGAACTTCTTTAGCTTTCTTTTTTTCTTTTTTTGGTCTGGTAAGTATTTTGTCTCTCCTTTCATTTCATTTTATTTATTTTTAAGTATATATTTTTAAATGTATTTTATTTATTATGCTATTACAGTTGTCCCATTTCCCCCCCTTTATTGCCCTCCACCCTGCACATCCCCTCCCACCTGTATCCCCCACCCACTTAGTTCATGACCATGGGTCCTACATATAAGTTCCTTAGCTTCTCCATTTCCTATACTATTCTTAACTTCCCCTTGTCTATTTTCTACCTACCAATTATGCTTCTTATTCCCTTCACCTTTTCCCCCAAACTCCGCCTTCCCCCTCCCTGCTGATAACCCTCCATGTGATCTCCATTTATGTGATTCTGTTCCTGTTCTAGTTGTTTCCTTAGTTTGCTTCTTTTTTAGGTTCATTTTTTAATAATTGTTGTCATTTTACTGTTAATATTTTTAATCATCTTCTTTTTCTTAGATAAGTCCCTCTAACATTTCATATAATAAGGGCTTGGTGATGATGAACTCATTTAACTTGCCCTTATCTGGGAAGCACTTTATCTGCCCTTCCATTCTAAATGATAGCTTTGCTGGATAGAGCAATCTTGGATGCAGGTCCTTGCCTGTCATGACTTTGAATACTTCTTTCTAGCCCCTTCTTGCCTGTAAGGTCTCTTTTGAGAAATCAGCCAAGGGTCTTATGGAAACTCATTTGTAGGTAACTGTCCCCTTTTGCTGCTTTTTAGATGCTCTTCTTATCTTTAATCTTGGGTAATGTAATTATGATGTGCCTTGGTGTATGCTTCCTTGGATCTAACTTCTTTGGGACTCTCTGAGCTTCCCGGACTTCCTGGAAGTCTATTTCCTTTGCCAGATTGGGGAAGTTCTCCTTCCTTATGTTTCAAATAAGTTTTCAATTTCTTGCTCTCCTATTCTCCTTCTGGTACCCCTATGATTCAGCTGTTGGAACGTTTAAAGTTGTCCCAGAGGTTCCTAAGCCTCTCCTCATTTTTTTGAATTCTTGTTTCTTCATTCTGTTCTGGTTGAATGTTTGTTCCTTCCTTCTGTTCCAAACCATTGTTTCGAGTCCTGGCTTCCTTCCCATTGCTGTTGGTTCCCCGTACATTTTCCTTTATTTCACTTTTCATAGCCTTCTTCTTTTTCCTCTATTTTGCGAGCATACTCCTCCATTTCTGCGAGCACCCTGATTACCAGTGTTTTGAATTGTGCATGTGATAGGTTGGCTATCTCTTTGTCACTTAGTTGTATTTTTTTCTAGAGTTTTGATCTGTTCTTTCATTCGGGTCGGGGTTTTTTGTTTGTTTGTTTGTTTTTTGTTTTTGTCTCAGCATGCCTGTTACATAGTAAGGGGTGGAGCCTTAGGTATTCACCAGAGAAAGGCAACCCAAGTCGCTGTGTTGTGACGCTGTCAGTGGGGGAGGCATCCAAGAGGGAACAGTGCTACTTGCTCAATTCTCTGCCACCTCAGTCACTTCCTTCACTACCCACAAGCAAAATGGGCTTTTCTGGTGCTGATTCCCAGGTGGGTGCCTTGTGTATATTCTAGAACCCTGTGGGTCTTTCCAACAAATTCTCCTGTGAAGCTGGGAGTTTATCCTGCCACTGTAACCCCCACAGGTTTTTTCAGTCAGAAGTTTTGAGGCTTTATTTCCCCACACTGGAACCCTGGGTTGAGCAGAATGTCTCACTATCCAGTTGTTCCTCCTGGTTTATCTGCACAAAATGTGGGACTGCCAGCTCCACCAGCTGCTGCCTCACCTGGTTCTCCAGTCACCATTTTGCCCAGAGTCCTCTCCGCCCAGCTGCTCATCTCCACCCCTTCTACTGGTCTGGATAAATATTTCTTCTTTAACTCCTCGGTTGTTGGTCTTCCATACAGTTTGATTTCCTGTCAGCTCTGGTTGGTTTTTGTTTTTAAATTTGTTTTTGTCCTTCTTTTGGTTGTGCAAGGAGGCACAGTGTGTCTATCTATGCCTACATCTTGGCCAGAAGTCCTTAAGTATATTTTATTGATTATGCTGTTACAGTCATAGGCCCTTGCTTTCCATCACTTTGAACACTTCTCGCCAGTCCCTTCTTGCCTGCAATGTTTCTTTTGAAAAATCAGCTAATAGTCTTATGGGAACTCCTTTGTAGGTAACTCTCTGCTTTTCTCTTGCTGCTTTTAAAATTCTATCTCTATCTTTAACCCTTAGCATTTTAATTACAAGGTGTTTTGGTGTGGTCCTCTTTGGGTTCAACTTGATTGAGACTCTGTGCTTCCTGGACTTGCATGTCTATTTCCTTTGCCAAATTAGGGAAGATTTCTTTCATTATTTTTTCAAGTAGATTTTCCATTTTTTTGCACTTTCTCTTCTCCTTCTGGCATCCCTATGATGTGAGTGTTGGACCTCTTGAAGTTGTCCCAGAGGCTGCTTATACTACCCTCACTTTTTTTTTTCCAGATTCCTTTTTCTTCTTGCTGTTCTGATTGGTTGTTTTTTGCTTCCTTATGTTTCAAATCACTGACTTGAATTTCAGCTTTATCCACTTTACTGTTGTTTTCCTGTAAATTGTTCTTTATTTCAGTTAGTGAACCTTCATTTTTGACTGGATATTTTTTTTATGCTGCTGAGGTCCTCACTAAGGTCCTTGAGCATGTTTATAATCAGTGTTTTGAATTCTGCATCTGATAGTTTCCTTATCTCCATTTTGTTTATCTCTTTTTCTGGGGTTTTGATCCATTCTTTCATTTGGGCCATGTTTCTTCATCTCTTCATTTTGGCAGTCTCCCTGTGTTTGTTTCTATGCATTAGGTGGGGCTGCTTTGACTCTGTGTCTTGGTAGTGTGGTCTAATGTAGTAGGTGTCCTATAGGATCTAATGGCATAGCCTCCCTTTATCACCCAAGCTGGGTACACTAGGTGTGCCCTTTGTATGGGCTAAGTACACCTCCTCTTGTAGTTGAGCTTTGGTTGCTGTTGACAGATCAATGGGAAGGATTTACCCAGGCCAGTCAGCTATAAGGATTGGCTGTGACCACTTAACCACCAACCTCTGCCCTCCATAGAGAATCAGCTGTGCAGGGGAGGGCTGATGGTGCTCCAATGTTGTCTGTAGCTAACTACTGGGTGCACTGGCCCTGGGGTTTCCTGGGTGGTGCAGGCCAGGGTCAGCTCCCACCTGTGTTTTGCCTGGAGCCACCCTTCCTGAACTATGAAGCAATCTGAGAAGGCTGCTACTTGTCATGGACTTTGAGATATCCAGGCAAATCCAAGCTGTGAAACCAATCTGGCTGCTACTAGTGCCCAGCCTGGAGCTCACTGAGGCCAGCTGTTGATTGTTTGATAAGATTTAGGAAGTTGTGAAGCATGAGCCAAGACCAGCCATTAATATGGTAAAGCAGCTTGGGTTCACCCATAAGTTGGATGGGTTGGAGTCTCTGGAGATCTCCAAGGCAGATCAAACAGCGTTAGGCAGGTTGATGGAGTCTCAAGTATGGCACCAGCCTGCTGGTTCCATGGCTATGCAGGGGGAGGACTCAGAAAAGTGACAATGGCCTCTGCTCACTTGGATGCCAGATGCCTCAGCCACTGCCTGCACACAACTGGTACCCTTCAAGCTGCTACCCCGGCACTAGAGCTCAGAGGGACTGAGTCTGAGTAGGTGAGTCCATGTATGGGTTCCTTAAGAACTGCTTGGAGCTCCAGAAATTTCTTCCTCTGACTCAATCCCCACTGGTTTTTGTAGCCAGAAGCTGTGGGCACTTATCTTCCTAGCACTGGAACCCTGGTCTGGGGGGCCTGGTCTGGGGTTGGGACTCCTCCTCACTCATGAGATAACCCTCCTGAATATTTATCCACCACATGTGGATATGGGACCAGCCTGTTCCACATCTGCACCCCTCCTACCAGTCTCGTTCCTTTAATTCTGTATTTGTCAGGCTTCTATTCAACTTGATTTCTGATGGTTCTGAGTGATGGTTGTTCCATATTTTAGTTGTAATTTTGATGCTGTTGCAAAATTACAAAGAAGCAAAGAAGCAAGCAATGTCTGCCTACATGGCCATCTTGACCAGAAGCCCTTCTTCTTTCATTTTAAATGAAAGCCTTACTGGGAAGAGTAGTCTTGGTTGTAGGTCCTTACTTTTTATCATTTTGTATATTTTATACCAATCCCTTCTGGCCCATGTGTTTCTGTTGAGATATCAGCTAACAGCTTTATGGGAGCATGCTTGTAGGCCACTAACTGCTTTTCTCTTGCTGCTTTTAAGAGTCTTTCTTTGACTTTAACCTGTGGCATTTTAATTATGCTCTATCTTGGTGTGGGCCACTTTGGGTTCATCTTGTTTGGGACTTTCTGCACTTCTTGGAATTGTAATCTGTTTTCAGGATAGGAAAGTTTTCAGTCATTATATCTTCAAATAGATTTTTAATCCCTCACCCTCTCTCTTCTCCTCTGGTAGTCCTATGATGTGAGTGTTGTTGCATTTAATGTTGTCCTGGATGTCTGACATGGATCCTGGCCCACAGGATCCGGTGTTGTGGCTGCAATATACAAATACACACGGACTACAGAAATCCTGTGGAGAAAAAGGGATGGCATGGCCACTCTCTAAGTGAGAGAGGGCAAGAGGGCTAGAAAGAGCCCAAGAGAGAGAGAGTCGACCCCTGTCTGGACAGGCTTTTATTGCTTTTCTGGGCACATTACATCGAGGATGGTCCTCATTTACTATGCACAGGTTCACCACAAGTGATTACCTTTTAAGGACAACAAAGGACAGAATACTGCTAATTACTTCAAAGAGAAGGATGTTACAGCTCAAGGGGGAAACTGCTCACACTCCAAACTTGGGTGGTTTAGCACAGACTTTAGGAAGTTAAAGATACTCAGTAAACATTTGCTGCCTCAATTCAGGGTGAGGGAGTTTTAGCAAGAGCAAGTCTCATAGCAGTCTAGGTACAATGCAGGCCTGATTTCCCATGGGAGAACCTGTCCGTGGATGTGGGTCCTGCCCGCCAACCTCTCTCTCCACTGGCTTTTCTAAGTGGGGGCTGAACCACATTTCCCATGCGTGGAACAGTTCCCCACAGATGTCCCTTAAACTATCCTCATTTTTTTGGATTCTTTTTTCTTTTGCCATTCTGATTGGGTGTTTTCTGCTACTTTATCTTCCAAAATGCCATTTCAATCCCCTGCTTCATTTAATCTGTTGTCGATTACTTCTAGAGTATTCTTCACTTCAGTTATTGTATTCTTTATTTCTAACTTGTTCTTTTTTATAGTTTCTGTGTCCTCTTTTATTCTTACTACCTCTTTGTCGAAGTTCTCACTGAGTTTCTTGAACATCCTTATAACCGGTATTTTGAACTCTATCTGGTATACTGCTTGCCTCCATTTTATTTAATTGTGTTTCTGGATTTTTGTCCTGTTTTATTCATTTTTCCATTGGGGACATGTTTCTTTGTCTCCTCATTTCGGCTGCCTTCTTGTGTTGTATTAAGTAGTCTATGTCTCTGAGTCTTGGCAAGGTGGCCTTATGTAGTAGGTGTCCAGTGGGGCCCAGTGGCACAGTCTCCTTGGTCACCTGAACCAAGATGTCCCTTGTATGAGTTGTGTGTGCCTTCCTGTTGTAGTTGAATCTTGATTGCTATTGGCATGTCAGTGGGTGAAACAGACCCTCAGACTGACTGGCTGTGAGAAATGGCTGTGACTACGGCAGACAAGCTGTTGTGTGGGAATTGACCCCATGAAGCAGGATTTGCTGTATGGGACTCTGGTGCCTGCTGAGTACAGTTTTGGGGTGTGTCTTTTGTGGAGCTAATTGGGTGGTGCTCTGGTGTGGTCTGCATCTGGTCGCGAGGTGTGTTGGATCTGGGGCTTCTTGGGAGGGACTCTGGTGCAAGCCCAGGCCAGCCACTGCCTATGTCTGGCCCAGTGCCACCTGGCAGAAACTACAAAGTGATCTGCAGTTTGTAGCTCCCTGTGATGGGCTTGAAGGCACCTGGGAGAAGCTATACTGCTGAGGCACTGCCACTAGTGCCAGGCTGGGTGCCTCTTAGCAGGAGTTACAGGGCACGCTAGTGCCAGCTGCTGCTTGTGGTCCTTTCAGAGGTTTTAGGAAAATCCACAACATAGGCCAAGGCCAGTTGCTGGTGAGTAACAGCCACTGAAAGAGGTTCCAGCTGTGCACCAGTTGGGTGAGGCAAGTTCTCAGGGAATCACCAGATGGAGTGAGTTTGATGGAGACTCAGACTTGGGACCCACCTGAGCCAGTAGGCTGGGTTTGGGGAAAGCTCAGAAAAGGAATAATAGTGCCTGTCTGCTGGCTGTGTTAGGAGAGGGCTTAACAAAGGAACAAAATGTTGGAATGCTCCCTCTCCAGCCCCCACCCTGAGGCCAGACAGTGTAGTTCCTCCCTGTACATCCCTGGCTCTTTTTTCACTTTCAAGCTGCTGGCCCAGTGCTGGAGCTAAGAGCAAGTGAGTCCATTGGTGAGTAAGTCCATACGTAGGCCCTTTAAGAGGAGTACCTGGGACTCCAGCATCCTCCCTCTCATCTGGATGGATTCCCTGTTGGTTTTCACAGCCAGGTGTTTTGAGGACTCCTTTTCCTGGCACTGGAAACTTGGGCTAGAAAGCCTGCTGTGGTGTTGGGACCCCTCACTCCTCAGGCGGGACTTCCACAGATGAGATATCCCTTCCAATCTTTAACTGCCACCCATGGGTGTGGAACTAACCCATTCACATTTCTGCCCCTCCTATTCATCTCAAGGTGGCTTCTTCTTTATATCCTTAGTTATATGACTTCTGTTCAGCTAGTGTTCAAGTCGTTCTCGATGATAGTTGGTCTACAAATTAGTTTTAATTTTGATATGGTAATGGAAAGATAAACATAGTGTTTATCTACTCTGTCATCTTGACTGGAGGTTGCAGACCAATTTCTGTTACTAAGAAACTGGCCCTCAAATTTTCAAAATGCTCTGGTATTGAAGCACATTCTTGCTCTGACCTAGAGGCAGGCTGACTGTGAATGCACATGCCTGCGTTAGATGTGAACAAGTGCTGGGAGGTCAGGCACTGTAGGTAGCGGCAACATCATGGAGATCCCTGTAAATGGATAAGATCATTCTCCATCCAGAGCCTCAAGGACAGGCAGGGCTGTGCTGGGACTCTAATTATAGTGATCTAGGAGAACTTTCAAGGATTGAGCTGTATACTGCTTTTCATTTTCAGGACTTTGGCAAGGCACTCAGAATAGTACAGAAAACAGACAGGTCTCCAGGTTATAAGTGGTATAACACAGGGCATTCATTTCTTATGGCCTTGCTGTTGCCTGGGGCATGTCCTGGGCAATCAATGCATGGAGCTGGACTCATTACACTGTCATTCACTCCCTGGAATCTTCTTTAAAATGGGATTCAAGAGACAATTTTTAATTTAATTTAAACCATTATTTGTTCAAGTAACAACACTTTATTAAGGAGTATGTATTACACCAGATTCCAACAGCAGTGTCATCAAGAAATGTGAAGTCTCCTTCCATAGCCTGAGCTGGCATGTGCTCATTTAGGGACGTGAATGATGGTGACCCTGTGTGTGGGGATTATTGAGGATAACTGGTAATATTAGTTGTGATCATGTTATAATTTAATAATTGCTTCTTCCTTCATAAAAAAAGTTTAAATTAGTTCATTTTAAAGGTTGAATTGTACATATCTCTGTATAGATAGATGATAGAAAGATAGATAAAAGATAGACAAAAATAAATCTGAATTTTTAAAAAGTATTCTTTTACTTACTGGGTTGTTCTTAGTTAATATAACAAAGAGATTGAGATGATCTTTCTTTGAGAGAAAAATGTAAATTCTGTATCAAAAGAAGGAAAATAAAGCTTCCTTCATTATAGATAAATTTTTTTTAACTGCACTTCTGTTAAAGTATGTACCTCTGGAAATGAGTATGGGGAAGAGGTTTCTTGTTTTTTTCTATACTTTTTTTCTATATTTCTTTATTTATTTCTGTAGTTTGATATTTTGGTCTCAAGCATGTATTTGAAAATAGCATTGTATATTTTGAAATGAAAATGGTATTTTAAAAATGATATTGTGTATTTCTCTTGTAAATTGTGATCATGTAATATGGGAATGAAAGACAGAAAAAAGTGAAGAGAACTGAGAAAAAAAGAGAAAATACAAAGTAAAAATAAGGTTAATAGTGGGTTCTTGCAGCCACTTTAGAGAACAAATTTTCAAGCATCCTAACATAATTTGGATATACTCAGATACCATTATCCTTAATAATTGTACTTAGACTTAATTTCGTTGGAACAATTTCCGGGATACTATAGTTTTAGTCATTTTTTTAGATGTCTAAAAAAATTGATATCATTGTTCTTTTGCTTAATTGAATTTAAAACTAGTATTGGTGTGTGCAGAATTCTGAGCTCATTGGGCATCACATAAAACTATTCAGGATGTGAAACTAGAGCTTCTGGAGCCATCTTGCTGCCATCAGGGATGTGAGAATGAGGCCAACATGGTCTCATCATTTGCTGACATCATTTGAGAGTATGAATCAACTCAGAATGGATATTTCCATTATTTAAGTCAGTTACCATCACTCCCCTTTTACGTGTGTGCTTAAATAAATAAATAGTTCAGTTATCCCCTTGCCAAACAGAAAATGCCTTGAGTTGCTGACTTGAAGATAAATGGTTTCATGTTATTTTGTATGACATATATGGTGTTCCTTGAGAAGTTAAAATGTCCAGATACCCTCCAAGCACTACTGCTTTCCTCAGGCACGACCTCCTGCTCTCTTGCTCTGATGAGTCATCTCTGACTACCCCCAGCCCTCAGTGCACTCCACCCCACCCCACTTTCTTACTTCTTAGACATAAGCAAGTTGCTGGAAGGTCATAAGCTTGTTTCTTGGTGCTGATATCCTGGGGCCATCATGAGAAAATGGTAAATACTTTACACTCATGTCACCCCTACCTTGTCTATAGCGGATATTACTAATAAATTACAACTTTCTTCTCCATTGAACCTCAAAATTCTTAAGCCATTACCAATTAATCACAGGGAACATGAAAAAGAAAAGTTACCATCTGCCCTTCACCTGATTCAGATTTTCACAGCATGGAGCCCAGACACTGGGTCCTCAGCTTAGCACTTCACCCTTTGTGACTGACCTATGACCTTGACTGTGTAACTCACTCTGCCTACTAGCTCCCACCTTCCATTTCTCAAGAAAAGTTTTCTGGGCTTGACTGCTGGAAGGTTCCAGCTTCCTCCCCTAGAAAGTCGTGTTCTCCTGTTTTCCTACCCACCAGAGGAACAATGTTATCAGAGCTGTGGGTATAGCAGATATTGGAGTTTTCTCACTCTGTATGTATTCCAGTCTCCTTCTTGCATGCCTCCCTTACTGGAAGCTAGCTAGAACAGAAGAGGACACTTCACAAGCTCTCTAGCAGCTAAGATTTTAGATGAAATTTAGGTTCAACTAAGGAGAGGCACTCATGCAGTACTTGAGTTTAGAATGGAGTTACATGGAAGGAGAGGCAGGGCACAAGGCTTCCAAATACTGGTGTACATTGTTGCCCAGCTAGATGGTTCTGGTGCCGGCCACTCAGAGGAGGACTCTCAGTTCTGCAGATGGCTTGCTGATGTGTGGGACCAATGGCTCCCCTGGTACTCACTGCTGGAATGTGGCCTTGGGAGCTGGGAGCTCAGCATAGAGACTGCTACTTCCATCCTCCCAATGCCTCTTTCAGTCACCCAATACTCTCTGATAAAACCCTTTCTGCTTAAACTGTGACAGAACTTGATGGACACAGGGTGCAGTCATGGGAAACTCCCAGTCGCCTTCCTGCTGTCTTTTCCATCTGATCTGACTCCACTCTCAGAAAATGCAGGGCCACACCAGGTAGTCAGTTACACAGATAAGGAAGGAAATGTGGTAAGTGTTCAGCAGCTATTAGCTGGAAGATTTATGTAATAGAGGAGAACACAGAAGGCTATTTAAATAACTTATTTTAATTACTTAAGAAAATTAATTGTTTCTTTTTACAATGGGTGAACTCATTTGTAGCATAAGAAGAAAATTATAATGACAACTGTAATCTTAAAAAAACACAGAAATATCTTTCACATTTGCTAAACATTTATGTTGAGAAATTTTTCATGATTTTCCACCAAAATACAACCATTACTACCCACCAGATTTTAGGCAGAATATGCTAAAAGACACACTGACAGTATTAAAAGAGATTCTCCTCAGGGATTGTCAAAGACATGTTCCTAACTCCGTAAGAGAACCTCAGCATAATAAACACCTATGGGCAGAAACAATGCTGTGGATGAGTTTAGTGAGGAGAGAGAGGTTTTTCTTCTGATAAAAATAAAAAGAGGATAGAAGGGAGAAAAAAATATATTACCATGGAAAAGCTTGGTAAACCCTAACTATGCCATGCCAGAGGATCAAGGTTAATAGCAGCAGCAATCAACCAAGTCCACAGTATCTACTTTTGATATGATGTGATGAGAAGGGCACTTTACCTCCCTCCCCTAAACTCCTAATCCCAGTCTAATTGTAAGAACACCACAACCCAAACCCCAACAGAGGGGCATTCTACAAAACACCAGATCAGTCCTCCTCGAAACCGCCCGGTCATGTAAAACACGGTAAGTCCGGGAAACTGCCATAGCCAAGAGGAGCCTGAGGAGACACGACAACTAATGTAACGTGGTATCCTGATGAGATCCGGAACAGACAAAAAAGACATTAGCTTAATAAATAATGACAGCTGAGTGAAGTGAGGATTTCATTTAATAATAATGTATTACTATGGGTTCATCACTTGTGAGAAATACACTAAATGTAAGATATTAATCATAAAGGAAACTAGGGATAAAGTATATGAAACTCTGTACTCTACTTGCAATAATTCTGTAAATTTAAAACTTTCTAAAAATAAAAAGTTTGTTGAGAAAAAAAAGATTTGCACTATTGCCATAAAAGGAAACGAACCCAGTGCCTAGATGTCCAAACTCTGAGTAACTGGTTATTTACTCTTCATTTAATTGTTATAACAAAAGGAAGCTTGAAGATGCCTCAAAAGTTTCCCATGAGTATCTCAGTGAGCCTATAAAAATATAAATGAAACTTAAAAATATCAAGTGAGTTAAAAAGCAAAAGAGTAAGTTCATTCCTCATTAATTCTGAATGGTACTTTTCGTCTAATTCATACTTACCAATAATGTTCCTTTATTTCAATTATTATCACTAGGTTTAAGTGGAAATGTGTGTGATTTAAATAGACATAGCTATATTTTGCTTTTGCAGGTCCGCACTCAATCCACTGAGCCACACCATCTGACATAGCTATATTTTAATGGACAAGATCATGGTATAAAGATTTTCTTACTCATGGACACCTTTTAAAAACTTGGACTAGAAATTAATCCTGACATGAAAATGAGGCTGATGCAGGTAGTATGCCTTTTCTCATGTGAAACTTATACACATATTCTGGATCTCCATCTTGTTAGATAATCAAAAAACGCCAGGATTTTTGTCACCTCAATCTCCCTCCAACTCACTCGGCTTACACTGACTGAGATTTACATATACCTAAATACTTATAGTATTGCGTGTCAAGAAATTAAAAAGAAAGATATTATCTTTAACCCATCTGGAAAAGATAAAATATCTTGGAAGTTAAAAATTCCAGTCAGTAAAAGCTGGAGAGACAGCTGGAATTCTTTCCAGAAACTCTAGTTGAAAAAATGCACTTGAAGGCAAGGTCGGTCTGCAGCTGTTGGCCCAAGCCTGACTGAAATAGGATCAGCTAGAGTAAAACCCCTGAAAATCTACATGGAATAAGAGAAGAAAAGGTGGGAAAGGAGAAGGAACAGCTATTTAGTTAATCCCTCTATGCTGGGTATGTTAGGTTCACTATCCCACAAGAAACATATAGCAGGAGCCCTTTACACCTTAGGAAACCAGCTTCCAGAGGTTAAGGTGACAGCAGCCAACAGCTCCTGAGGGGCAAAGGCAAGAATCAGATGTGGGTCCATCTGAGTCCAGTCTCTGAAACTGGGAGCAGGGGCCTTCCTGCTTTGTCAGTATTCATAGTGCAATGGCCTGAGAGTGGGTGCTGGGTGACCAGTGTTTGATGAGAAGGATTTCTGCATCTGTTTAAACACCACTTTACTCTCAAGGACTTTGGGAAATCTTTTCATTTTCATTTTATTTTATTTTTGCTACTGATGCAGGTTGATGCCAACAGGCCCTGACAACTAAACAGAAACCTGCATATCTGTTTTTGCCAGCTCTCCCGGCCTAAAACTCATGCTCAGAGTCTATAGCAGATTTCAGGTGACCCAAACAAGGTTGGTCTGTGGACTCCTTCTCCCTGATTTTTTCCAGCAAGGGAGCAAGCAAGATGTAATTAGTAATTACCTCTCAGGTACTGCACAACATCTGTGTGTGCCTCGCAAATGTGGTCACGAGCCATGCAGATCCAGGTGGAATCCCCACAGAATGAAGACTCTTTACTTGGTGGACCAACCAGTGCCTGCATGACCCATGCCCCCAAGGGGGGCTGGCTGGGAGACAACCGGGTGGGCCACACCAGGGCTTCGTTTAGTGGTCCCACATGGACACAGCCTTTGGAGAGTTAGACCCTTAAGGATCTTAAAAGGCTTTACATTTGCATATCAAACACTGTTTATTTGTTTTACATGTTTGGAATAAATCTACAGATAGAGCACAATATATTCCATTGTACTTTTAAAGGACAACATGGATGTTACCCATGACTATGTAAAATTAAAAGTATGGTGACAAAAGCCAAGGGTTGGGGGGAGAGACATTGAATAGGAACCTGTGGCTTTCCATGAAGCCCTTCTGCTCTGTTGGAATTATTTAAACCAGATGAATGTACTACTGTGACAAATTTAAGTAATATACTAAAGAGGTAAAAAAATCATTCATATATATCCAGAGTCCCATAGCAAGAGACAGAACACAACCGAGGCCTTTGGAGTCTGTGTGCATGGCATTTCAAGACTTCCTCTGGATACACAGTGCTTCGTGTTTCTTGAAGACAGATCCTATATATATAAACATCCATTATATTTCTCCTTGTTCCTTCTCATTTAAGGTTGAAGTCACCTAGTTACATAATAGCTTGTTTCAGAAAGTTATAAGGAACTAGCTCAGACATTCATTAAGAGAGGCGAAAGGGTACCCTATGGTGCCCTTCTGTGGATGGAGCACCAGCCTGTAGGCTGGGCCCCCAGTTAGGGGTGTGATGTCTCTCTCACTCATCCATTTTTCTCTCCTTCTCCTTCTCCCTCCCTTCCTCTCTCTCTAAAAATGAATAAATAAAATATAAAAAAAAAACAAGGGAGAGACAGAGAGGTGAAGGGATGAGCTGGAGTCAGTTAGCACTCAGAGTGCAGAACTTGGGAGAGCTGCAGACGCTGCCTGCCTCTCCATAACCAATTCCAGTCAGGCACACAGGAAGCCGCATGGCTCAGCATACCTGGTGCACTGGACTTCCTGGCCTGAGAAAAAGAAACTGCCAAGGTCAAGTCCCACACTGATGAAGCAAATCCAGACAGGCCCAGGCTGGACGGGTTGAGGACACCCCTCACCAAAGGGCAGGCAGCCTCTGACTCTTCCCACCTCTTTGCCAGCAAGAATACTTTTTTTTTTTAATTTTCATTTTTTATTGTTAATCAATTAGAGTTGTGTGGCTTTTCTCCCCATCCCTCCACCCCACCCCAGCCAAACCCCCGTCCCTCCCCCATTTCCACCCTCCCCCTTGATTTTATCCATGTGTCCTTTGTAGTAGTAGTTCCTGTAATCCCCTCTCCTCACTGTCCCCTCCCCACTCCCCCCTGTCCGTTGTTAGATTGTTCTTAACTTCAATGTCTCTGGTTATATTTTGTTTCCTTTTTTTTTTCTATTTATTATGTTCCAGTTAAAGGTGAGATCATATGGTAAAGATGCTCAGCATCACTAGCCATCAGAGAGATGCAAATTAAAACCACAATGAGGTACCATCTCACACCAGTCAGAGTGGCCAACATAAAGAATACTTTTTGTGACTATATAATTTTAAAAGTTTTGTACAACAGAAGGCATTCTGAAGCAAAAATGTCAGTGGTCTCTGCAGGAGCTCGACTCAGAACATGGTGTTCCGGTACCAGATCTCGGCTGCCACTGCGAGCTGTCAGGCTTTCTCCTTGGGGGTGGGATTGGGGTTGGTAGACAGAGGAAGCAGCCCTGAGCCAGACTGCTAGCAACAAGCACCCTGGGCAAATGTTCTCAGCAGGCCCGAGGCAGGGCACAGGGAGGAAGTAGTTACCCCACCTTTCTGGGTAATTTTCCCTTCTTCCTATAGGTAAATCCCAAGGAGACCACTGAGACTGTTAGAACCCTTCATACTGTTTCCGCAAGAGGTGTTACAACCCCAGAAGAGTGGAAACTTTCCATGTTCCTAGGAAGCCTTTCAGGTGCCAGGTCCGTGAAGGGTCAAAAGGTTGAGTTTTTCCTAAATAAACTGAGTACTCCCACTGATTTGTCTATAAAACCATCCTTAAATACTTACAACCTTTACTTTTAAAAATGCTACTATAATGTTATTTTTCCTTAAGGTGCATAAACACAGCACGCAGGGGCACTCACAGCATTCATTTCTTTCCCTTGCAGGGCTCTGCCTGCAATGGAGAGTGTTTTGCCACAAGGGGACCCCGCGGCTGAAACTGCCTGGACTCTGCCAGCTATGGGGCTGATTACTCTTGAAAGAGAAGAATAATTTTTAAAGAGAGTTATTAAATAACTAGTGTTAAATACTGTTTTATTTCAAAAGATTGAGTTTTCTGAGAAAAATGTAAAGAAACATTCATTCACTCATTCCGCAGTGAATACACACAGGCGTCACCCCGTGGTAGGCCTATTCCCAGGGTGCGCATCACGGCTCTCCCAGTCTGCAGGCAGAGCACAGACAGTAAACGGAGCCAACAAGCAAGTAAAACACAAGGCTAAATGGTGACAGTGTGGAGGAGAAAATGAAGCCTGGAAGGAATAAGGAATGTGGGGGGAGGGCCTGCAAATCTAAATAGGGGGCCAAGAAAGGCCTGCTCAGAGGACACATGGGAGCCCAGACCCGGAAGTGGGAAGGGTGCAGGCGTGTGCATGTGCACCTGAGGGACAGGTGGAAGGAAAAGCCAGAGTAGCTGGAGCGAGGAGAGACAGGTGGTGAATGGCTATGTCGGGGGAGAGGAGTGTAGCCATTGTACCAGGTCCGCAGGCCATTTAAAGATAATGCTGTTCTCTGAGCAGCCATTTGAAGGTGGTCTAACCCAGAAGTAGTAGTCTGCTCTAGCATTAAAAACATTGCTCTGGTTGCTGTTTTGAGAACAGACAGGGAGATCAGCTAAGAGCGTATTGCAATAATCAGTGGCTGAATCACAACGGTGATAAGCAGTAGCAAAGTCTGGATATATTCTGAAGATAGACAAGATAAGATTTGCTGACTGATTGAAGGTAGGTGTGAAAGAAAGGAAATCAAGGACGATGCTGTTTGCAGATGTGAGTGACTTCATTAATCTGCTCAGGCTGCCACAACAAAACACCTCAAAGCAGTTTAAAACAACGGGGAAACCTTTCTCACAGCCTGGAGGTTGGAAATCCCAGATCAGGGTGCCAGCAGGGTTGGTTTCTGGTGAGAGCTCCCTTCCTGACCTGCAGATGGCTGTGTTCTCGCATGGTGAAGAGAGCTCTCAGGTGTCTCTTCTTTTTTTTGTACAGACAGCAGGGGTTCCACCCTTATGACCTCTTTTAACCTTAATTTCCTTAAAGTCCTATCTCGAATGCAGTCGGAATGGGGGTTAGGGCTCCGAGTAAGGAATTTGGGAGGGGGTGGGGCACAACTTGGTCCAAAGCAGCAACGGAAGGGTTGGAGCTGTGTTCACTGACATGAGAAGTCACGTGAGTAGCGAGTTTTGAGGGAATGAGCGAAAGCTGGAAGGTTGAGGAGTACCTGTTCAACCAGGCCGCTGGTCACTAAGTGTGAGGCAGGTCTTGGCTGGAGGAATGAAAGTGAAAGCTAAGCACAGAGAGTTCAGGTAAGCGTCCAAGTTTGTGCAGCAGCTGGGATTCAGCCCAGGAAGGTGGTTTCTGAAACTCGTCTTAATCTTTACTGGCTCAGGGAAAAGAAACAGCCTTCATTTTTCAGGCCCATCTCTCTCCCCCTTTCTCCAGACCCCTCCACCCATGTCAGAGTATCTTATTGTCGCCCAACAGATCTCAACATCAGTGTCATGTGCCATTATGACTATTGTCCATTGAGATATGTCCTAGTTGCTCACGCATTTTGGAGGACAGAGGCCTGAATCATAGCTACCTGAGGCCTTTTTATTACAATCTCTTCACTGGGTTGTGTGCATGAGTAAAATTGAATTTAATTTTTCTCTTATGATCCAGTAACATTTACATCTTTTGATACAAAGCATTCCACTAAGGGGCAGAAAAATGTTTCCTGTTAAAAGCCAGCCTTCCCTTCAAGGAAAAGCATTTTCAAATACCTGAGCAGACAACTTGAAAGGAGCTTATGTGACCTCCTTCAGAGGTGCTCCTGGCCAGGTGCAAACCTGGCCCTGAAAACCGGCTGCCACTTGTCCTCAGGAGGCCCTCCCCTCCCTACCAAGTGCACTTGCTCCAGCACTGCCCACCAAGTCCAGGCACACTTGCAAGTGTCATCAGTCAGCATCCAGGAAAATAGGATTCTGGGAGATGAAGGGGCATGCTGGAAGTGTAACCCTTCACTTTCCTATCTTTCACTTGATTCCTTTTCTTCTGGGTTACTCCCTCCTTTTGTTCTTTGTGGTTTGCAATGCAGGTGGGTGTCCCAGTTGACAAATCACAAATGCATGTTGGCGATGATTCAGACACCATCAGCCATCTATAGTGAGCAGGGTTTCATTCACGAGCAGTCAGAAAGGGCCTCCTATTCAGTCTCATTGTGAACCAGAATCAGGGAGGGAGAAGCATGAAGAACCTCTGGGAGAACACCTACCTAAAGAAAGGTGTCCATAGACCATCCACCTCTGAACTGCTCAGGGTGGCTCCTGGTTGCATCCCTGGTTCCCACTCCAGGCTGACAGAATCGCGGAAGGGGAGGATCAGAATCTCCATTGTGAAAAGCAAGCTGAGTGGTTCTGTTACACACAGAAGAAGGAGGACCAGTATCCAGGATATGCCCAAGGAGAACTAAGAGAGAGGCTGGCCCTCCTAGGATGCTCCTGTTTCCAGGAGCTATCAAGAGAAAAGGATGGGAATTCCTGGAGGGAAGAAGAAAAAGCAAATGGGAGATACCTGTTCTTCCCTCTGAGTCATTCACTGCCCCTTCCTAAATCTATGGTTGTGTACTCTAAGGATGTATAAAATGTGCATTTTTACACTTCTGTCATGGGTAGCAAAGAATACACTTTTAATTTCAGAGCATAGGAATTTTAGAAATCTTCGGGCCCAACTAATTATCTCAAGTGTTTCATGGAATGAGGTACAATGTAAGTAAACACTGAAATTTAATCTGATTCAATTCTCTATAATTTAACAGATTAGGACACTGAGGCCCAGACTGCTTCTGTCACTTGCTCAGTCACCAACCCAGCTCATAGTGGAACCAGGCCTAGACCCAGGCCCCTATCTTCAGAGCTTTATCTGAGGTTCCAAACCCAAATCAACTGTACAGGGAGCGGGCGCTCTGATCCCTGCGGTGCTCAGAGGGCGTCGCACCCCACTGGGCTTGCTCAGAGCGGGAGGCCAGCACATCCAGCTCTTGGGGGGCACTCAGTGCGGGGACTTCATAATATGCATCATAGCTGTGGTTATGTATATGACATATGTGAAATTTATTTATCATTATGTGTACATATAAATATAGAGATATAAATATGGATAGATAGATAGAGCACTATTTATCAAATCTACCACTTCACATTATCTCAAGTGCTTTCCCTATACTTTCTCAACTTTCACCCAAGCTCTGCAAACTTTGTCATTTCCATTTTATACAGGAGGGAGCTGAGGCTCAGAAGTTAAGCAACAAGGTCAAGATCACACATTAATGAGTAGGGAAGCTGCAGATGAAGGCTGGGTTTCTCTTATTCCAAGCCTGTGTTAGTTCATACATGCTGCTGGCCCTCTAAATCTAAATTCACTCAAGACTGCAGACAGCATTGCTCAGTGCAAATGTATCCATTCCATGGGAGACACGCATAACTATGGTACTTGTTTGAACCAATCTTCACAGTCTCTCCTCACTTGAAAATGCAAATGAAGTAAGTTGCTTATTAAATATAAAGACAGAACAAGGGAAATCCAATACCCTTGAAGGGATAACCTTCTCAGGTTGACAGCCTGGTGCAACAGCAGCCCCTGTCGTGGGGATGCCCATCCACCCAGCCTATGGGAGGGCTTGTGCCTGCCTGCTGGGCACCCCCATTCTGGGCATCACTGGAATTGCCCCACTAACTTGTATCCTGACTCCTGTTCCTTTGTGACCACATTTTGCCTGTTGAGATTCAGTTTCATTGCCCAGTTACATTTTAAACTTGTTGCAACTCATGGCTTGTTTGGCATTGGGCACAGCTTAGGTTATTCTTTTTCAATGGAATCTAGGGAGCCTCCTTGCACAGCTCTGGACCACAGTGAGGGAGCACTGTCTCTGGGAAATGGTGAGCTATTAAAATCTCAGTTACAGAAAATGCATTCAAGTAAATCTCGATGATTTGGACCTTGCCATTTTCATGAGGATTGCATTAAATGTGTACATTGCTTTAGGTAATACAGCCATTTTAACTATGCTGTTTCTTGGAATCCATGAACACAGAATATCTTCCCATTTCTTTGCATATTCTTCAATCTCTTTCAATAATAATGTCTACTTGTTAGCATACAGGTCCTTTACCTCCTTTGATAAGTTTATTCCTAGGTATTGTTGCAATTGCAAATGGAATTGTTTTCTTCATTTCTTTTTCTGATATTTTGTTAGTATATAGGAACACAGTGAACTTTCGTATGTTGATTTGTATCTTGCAAGTTTACTATTTTTTGTTAATTGTTTCTAATAGTTTTTTGGTGGAGTCTTGGGTTTTCTATATGTAGAATCATTTCATTTGCAAAGAGTGACAATTTTACTTCTTCAATTCCCAATTTAGAAGCCTGTTATTTTTTTTCTCTTCCTTGGTTTCTCTGGCCAGGATTTTTAGCACTATGTCGAATAACAGTGGTAAGAGTGGGCATCCTTGTCTTTCTGATCTTAGAGGAAAAGCTTTCAGTTTTTCACCACTGAGTTTGATATTAGTTAAGGGTTTGTCATATATGGCCTTTATTATGTTGAAGCACTTTCCTTCTATACCCTTTATATTGAGTGTTTTAATCATAAATGACTGTTACATCTTGTCAAATGCTTTTTCTGCATCTAAGGATATGATCACATGGTTTTATGTTTTATTTTGTTAATATGATGTCCCACATTGATTGAGTTGCCTGGAATGAACCCCACTTGATAGTGTTGTATTACTTTTCAGTGCATTGTATTCAATTTACTAGTATTCTGTTTAGGAATTTTGCATTTATGTCCATCAGGGGTCTTGGCCTGCAAATTTCCTTTCTTGTGTTTTCCTCACCAAGTTTTGGTGTCAGGATGTTGGTCTCATAAAGTGAGTTAGGAAGTATTCTTTTTTCTTCATTTTTTGGGGAAAGAATTTGAGAAAAACAGGTATTAAGTCTTTGACTGTTTGGTAGAGTTCACTAGTGAAGCCACCTGTTTCTAGACTTTTGTTTTGGTGGAGGTGTTTGATGACAGTTTCAATTTCCTTTTGATCAGTCTAGTGGATTTTCTAGTTCTTCACAGTTCAGGCTAGGTAGGTTATATACTTCTAGTTAATAACTTGTCCATTTCTTCCAGATTATCAAATTTGCCGGAATATAGCCTTTCATAGTATTTTTATATAATTCTTTGTGTTTCTGTGGTGTCCATTTTAAATTCTTTTGTATTTCTAATTTTATTTGAGTCTTTTCTCTTTTTTCTTAGTGAGTCTAGCCAGAGGTTTGTCAATTTGAGTAATCTTTTCACAGACTTATCTCTTTGTTGAATTAATTTTTAATGTCTTTTTGGGGGGTTTGGGGTTTTTTTTTTACATTAAAATTTTTTTTATCGTTGTTCAGTTACAGTTTTTCCCCCATTACTCTCCCCTGCCCTACCCACCCCCACCCCCAACATTTTTTGGTTTTTATTCATTTAATTCTGCTCTCATTTTTATTATTTCCTTCCTTTTACTGACATCGGGCTTCATTTGTGTTTCTTATTTTACTTCTTTAAGGTGAAATGGTAGATTGCTTATCTGATATTTGATTTGTTTCTCCCTGGCTGGTGTGGCTCAGTGGCTTGAGCATCAGACTGTGAAGCAAAGGGTCACCAGTTTGATTCCCAGTCAGGGCACATGCCTGGGTTGTGGGCCAGGTCCCCAGTAGGTGGTGCATGAGAGGCAACCACACATGGATGTTTCTCTCCCTCTCTTTCTCCTTCCCTTCCCCTCTATAAAAATAAATAAATAAATATTTTTAAAAAATTATTTAAAAACTTAACTTGTTACTTGTGGTAAGCTTATAATAATACCATAAACTTCCCTCTTAGTACTGTTTTTGCTGCATCCCCCAAATTGTGATATGTCACTCTCATTTGTGTCTATGTATCTTTTGATCTCTTCTTTCATTTCTTTTTTGACTTAGTAGCTGCTCAATAGCCTGTTGTTTAATCCCCACATATTTGTGGTTTCTCCAGCTTTCTTTTCACAGCTGATTTCCAGTTTTAAACCATTGTGTTTGGAGAATATGCTTGGTATATTTAAATCATTTACCACTTCAATCATTTAAATCATTTAAAATTTAAAATTTGTTGAGACTAATTTTATGCCCCAACATATAGTCTGTCCTTTTTAAAAAGATTTTATTTATTTTATTTTTTAGAGAGAGGAAGGGAGAGAGAGAAAGAGAGGGAGACAAACATCAATGTGTGGTTGCCTCTCGTGCACCCCATACTGGGGACCTGGCCCACAACCCAGGCATGTGCCCTGACTATGAGTCGAACCAGCAACCCTTTGATTCACAGGCCAGTACTCAACCACTGAGCCACACCAGCCAGGGCTGGTCTGTCTTTGAGAGTGTTCCTTGTGCATTAGAGAAGAATATATGCTCTTGTGTTCTAGAGTGGAAAAACTCTAACTATCGATTGTGTCCATTTTGTCTAATAAGTCATTTAAAACCAGTGTTTCTTACTGATTTTCTGTTTGGATGATCTATCCATTGCTGTCAGTGGGGTATTAAGGTCCTATGATTGTATTTTTGTCAGTTTCTCCCTTTAATTCCGTTAATAATTGCTTTATATATTTTGGTGCTCCCAGGTTGAGTACATATATATGTATTTTTTTTGAGTGCATATATATTGATAAGTGTTGTCTTCTTGTTGTATTGTCCCCTCTATCATTATAAAATGTCCAACTTTGTCTCTTGTTACCTCTTTTATTTTGTAAACTGTTTTATCTGATATAAGTACAACTACACCAGCTTTTCTCTGGGTACTCTATTTACATAGAGTATCACTTCCACCTCTTCACTTTGAGTCCATCTTTGTCTTTGTAACTGAGATGTGTCTCCTAAAAGCAAAATATATTTGGATCTTGTTTTATAATTCATCCCACTCTTCTGTGCCTTTTAATTTATTAATTCAGTTCATTTACATTTGGGGTGATTATTGATATATGAGGATATACTATAGCCATTTTATCTTTTGTTTTCTGGTTGCTCTGTGTCTTCATTTTTTCTTTCCCCTTTTGTTTCTGTCTGATATTTTAGTTTGATGGTATCCTATGATTATTTTCTCTGCTTCCTTTTTTTATGTTATGTGTCTTGGTTCTAGATTTTATGTTTTGTTGTTATAATTAGGTTTATGTAAAGAAAGTTTCATATGTACAAAAATCCTTTTTCTTCTGATTGTACTTTATCTCCATACACCTGTGCAAGTTCAGTCCTTTTCCTCTCCCCTTTTATGTTTTCCTTGTCACAAATTATCCCTTTTTATGCTGTGGTTTCATTTTCAAATTTCAGTAGCTATCATCTTTTTTTAAAAGGTTTATACCTCCTTTAACCTGTAAGTTGTATTATTTATTGGTTTGATACCCTATTTTGAACAAGAATTGCAATTTCCTGCTTCTGTCTGTCATCTTACAGTTTTGTTGGTTTTGGGGGGTTTTTGTTGGGTTTTTTTTTTTGGTCTTTTTGTTTCAGGTAGAAGAGCACCTTTCAACATTTCTTGTAATACAGATCTTGTGGTAGTAAATTCCCCCAGCTTCTGTTTTGGAAAAGCCTTTATTTCTTCTTTATAATAACTTGCTTGGATATATTATTTTTGCCTGGTGACTTCTCTCTCTCTCTCTCTCTCTCTCTCTCACACTCTCTCTTTCTGTGTGTGTGTGTGTGTGTGTGTGTACAGAGATATATATATAAATCCTCACCTGAGGATATTTTCTATTATTGATTTTAGAGAGAGATGAAGGGAGACAGAGAGAGAAAGAGAAAGAAACATCAATGTAAGAGAGAAACATTGATTGGTTGCCTCCCATATGCACCCCAAGGATTGAACCCACAACCCAGGTATGTGCCCTGACTTGGAATTGAACCTGCAACCTTTTGGTGTATGAGATGACACTCCAACCAACTTAGTCACCCAACCAGAACTCTTTCAATGTTTTGAATATTGGATCCTACTCTCTCCTAGACCTTATAGAGTTTCTGCTGAAAATTTTGCCGATAATCGAATGTTTTCCTTTATAGGTTTCAGTCCTTCCCCTCTCCCCCATCTGGCTGCCTTGGGAATTCTTTCTTTGTGATTAAGTCTTTAATCAGCTTTAATATGATGTGCCTTGCCAAAGGTCTTTTTGCATTGAGATAGGTGTTTTGTTAGCCTCTTAGATTCAAGGGTCCAGCTCTGTCCACAGGTTTTGGAAGTTCTTGTCAATTATCTGATTGACTAGACTCTCTTGTTCCCTTCTCCCTCTCTGCTCCTTCTGGTATCCCCATTGTTCTTATATTTTTCTTTCTAATGGAGTCAGATAGGTCCTGTAGACTTCTTTTACTTTATTTTATTTTATTTTTTACTCTAAATTTGCTCCTTTCTTCCACCTGAGTCATTCCTAGATTTCTATCTTTAGTATCACTAACTCTTCTTTCCATCTGTTCTGCTCTATTTTCTAAGCTCTCTAATTCATTCTTCACCACATTGACTGAGTTCTTCAACTCCAGAATTTTGTTTGGTTCTTTGTTATAGTTTCAGTCTCTTTGGTAAAATACTTCTTTTGTTCATTGATTTTATTCCTGAGCTCAATGAACTGCCTTCCTGAATTTTCTTGAATCTTGTTGCATTTTCTCCAGAACTGCAATCTTCAATTCTCTGTCATTTAAATCACAGTTGTCCATGTCTTTAAGTTTATTGGTGGAGATTTTTCATTTTCCTTCTGAACTACCTTTTTACCTTAGTTATTCATGGTACTTGATGGATTATTTCTCTGCCTAGGCATTTGAGAGAATAAAACCTTTTTTTTTTTTTTTTTTTTTTTTTTTTTACGTACTTGCTGCTTTTGACTCTTTAGCCCATTGATAAGTAGAGGTCTTCCTTTGTTTTCCAGTAGGTGTTGCTACAACATGAGCTTTTGTTTTCTCTTTTATTTTTAATTTTTTATTGTTATTCAATTACAGTGGTGTGCCTTTTCTCCCCATCCCTCCCCCCACCCCAGCTGAAACCCCCTCCCTTCCCCACCTCCACCCTCCCCCTTAATTTGCTCCATGTGTCCTTTACAGTAGTTCCTGTAATCCCCTCTCCCACTGTCCCCTCCCCACTCCTCTCTGGTTATTGTTAGATTGTTCTTAACTTCAATGTCTCTGGTTATATTTTGTTTGCTTTTTTCTTCTGTTGATTATGTTCCAGTTAAAGGTGAGATCATATGGTATTTGTTCCTCACCACCTGGCTTATTTCACTTAGCATAATGCTCTCCAGTTCCATCCATGCTGTTGCAAAGGATATAAGCTCCTTCTTTCTCTCTGCTGCGTAGAATTCCATTGTGTAAATATACCATAGTTTTTGGATCCACTCATTTGCTGATGTGCACTTAGGTTGCTTCCAGTACTTGGCTATTGTAAATTGTGCTGCTATGAACATTGGGGTGCATAGGTTCTTTTGGATTGGTGTTTCAGGGTTCTTATGGTATAATCCCAGCAGCGGAATTACTGGGTCAAAGGGCAGTTCCATTTTTAGTTTTCTGAGGAAATTCCATACTGTTTTCCACAGTGGCCTCACCAGTCTGCATTCCCACCAACAGTGCACTAGGGTTCCCTTTTCTCCGCATCCTCTCCAACATTTGTTTGTGGATTTGATTATGTTGGCCACTCTGACTGGTGTGAGATGGTATCTCATTGTGGTTTTAATTTTCATGTCTCTGATGGCTAGTGATGCTGAGCATCTTTTCATATGTCTCTGGGCCCTCTGTATGTCTTCCTTGGAGAAGTGACTGTTCAAGTCCTTTGCCTATTTTTTCATTGGGTTGTTTGTCTTCCTGGAGTGCAGTCATGTGAGTTCTTTATATATTTTGGAGATCAGACCTTGTCTGAGGTATCATTACCAAATATGTTTTCCCATACTGTTGGTTCTCTTTGTAATTTGGCGCTATTTTCTTTAGCCATACAGAAACTTTTTATTTTGATGAGGTCCCACTTGTTTATTCTTTCCTTTATGTCCCTTGCTTTAGGGGACATGTCTGTGAGGATGTTGCTGCATGGAATGTCTGAGATTTCCCTGCCAATGTTTTCCTCGAGGACTTTTATGGTGTTACAACTAATATTTAGGTCTTTTATCCATCTTGAATTTATTTTTGTGTACGGCTTAAGTTGGTGATCGAGTTTCATTTTTTTTGCACGTAGCTGTCCAGATCGCCCAACACCATTTGTTGAAGAGGCTGTTTTTGCTCCATTTTATGCTCCTGCCTCCATTGTCAAATATTAATTCACCATAAAGACTTGAGTTTATTTCTGGGCTCTCTGTTCTGTTCCATTGATCTATGTGCCTGTTTTTATGCCAGTACCAGGCTGTTTTGATGACAGTGGCTTTGTAATACAGTTTGATATCAGGTGTTGTGATCCCTCCTGCTTTGTTCTTCTTTCTCAACATTGCTGCAGCTATTCGGGGTCGTTTATGGTTCCATATAAATTTCTGAAATGTTCGTTCTATATCTGTGAAATATGTCATGGGTACTCTAATAGGGATTGCATTGTATCTATAAATCGCTTTGGGTAGTATGGTCATTTTGTTGATGTTAATTCTTCCAATCCATGAGCATGGTACATGCTTCCATTTGTTTGTGTCTTCCTTAATTTCTTTCTTCAGTGTTGTGTAGTTTTCTGAATACAGGTCTTTTACCTCCTTGGTTAGGTTTATTCCTAGGTACTTTATTTTTCTTGTTGCTATATCAAATGGGATTTTTTCATGATTTCTGTTTCTGCTCTTTCATTGTTGGTATACAGGAATGCCTTTGATTTCTGAGTATTGACTTTGTATCCAGCTTTGTTTTGCCAATTTCATTTATTAGGTCAAGTAGTTTTTTAGTGAAGTCTATAGGACTATCCATGACCATCATGTCATCTGCAAACAGTGACAGTTTCATTTCCTCCTTTCCAATTTGGATGCCTTTTACTTCTTTTTCTTGTCTGATTGCTGTGGCTAGGACTTCCAATACTATGTTGAATAGGAGTGGTGAGAGAGGGCATTCTTGTCTTGTTCCTGATCTTAGTGGGAAAGCTCTAAGTTTTTGTCCATTGAGTATGATGTTGGCTGTAGGTCTCTCATATATGGCCTTTATTATGTTGAGGAATGCTCCCTCTATTCCCACTTTGTTGAGTGTTTTTATCAGAAATGGGTGCTGTATCTTATCAAATGCTTTTTCCGTATCTATTGATATGATCATGTGATTTTTGTCTTTGCTGTTGTTGATGTGATGTATTATGTTTATTGATTTGTGAGTATTGTACCATCCTTGCATCCCTGGGATGAATCCCACTTGGTCATGGTGTATGATCTTTTTGATGTATTGCTGGATGAGGTTTGCCAATATTTTGTTGAGAATTTTAGCATCTATGTTCATCAGAGATATTGGCCTGAAGTTTTCTTTCTTCATTGTGTCTTTATCTGGTTGTGGGATTAGGATTATGCTGGCTTCATAAAAAGAGTTTGGGAGTCTTCCATCAGTTTGGATTTTTTTGAATAGTCTGTGAAGGAAAGGGGTTAGCTCTTCCTTAAATGCTTTGTAGAATTCTCCTGTGAAACCATCTGGTCCAGGGCTTTTGTGTGTTGGGAGTTTTTTGATGACTGCTTCAATTTACTCTGCTGTTATTGGTCTGTTCAGGTTTTCTGCTTCTACTTCATTCAGTTTTGGAAGATTTTATTTTTGTAGAAATGTGTCCATTTCACCTAGGTTTTCAAATTTCTTGGCATACAGTTCTTTTTAGTAATTTCTTACAATCCTTTGTATTTCTATGGTATCAGTTGTAATCTCTCCTTTTTCATTTTTAATTGTGTTTATTTGGATCCCCTCTCTTTTTTTCTTGATGAGCCTACTTAAAGGCTTGTCGATTTTGTTTATCTTTTCAAGGAACCAGCTCCTGGATTCATTGATCCTTACAATTGTGCTTTTAGACTCTATGTCATTTAGTTCTGCTCTGATCTTGGTTATTTCTTTCCTTCTGCTTGCTCTGGGCTGTCTTTGTTGTTGTTCTTCGAGTTCTTGTAAGCATAGGGTTAGGTCGTTTGTTTGAAATGTTTCTATCTTTTTAAGGTAGGCCTGTATTGCTATGAACTTCCCTCTCAGGACTACCTTTGCTGTGTCCCATAGGTTTTGGGTTGTTGTGAGTTCATTTTCATTTGTTTCCAGAAAGTTTTTGATTTCTTCCCTAATCTTGTTCTTGACCCACTCATTGTTTAATAACATGCTATTCAATCTCCATGATTTTGAGTGTTTTGGGTTTTTTCCTTTGGGGTTGGTTTCTAGTTTCAGTCCCTTGTGGTCAGAGAAAATGCTTGATATGATTTCAATTTTCTTGAATTTGTTGAGGCTTGCTTTGTGTCCTATCATGTGGTCTATCTTTGAAAACGTTCCATGTACTCTTGAGAAGAATGTGTATTTTGCTTCTTTGGGATGAAAAGCTCTATATATATCAGTTAAGTCCATTTCCTCTAGGGTATTGTTCAGTGACACAATATCCTTCTTGATATTTTGTTTGGAAGACCTGTCCATTTTTGACAGTGGGATGTTAAAGTCCCCTACTATAATATGTGTTTCTGTCAATATCTTTCTTGAAGTCCTCCACGATTTTCTTTATGTATTTGGGTGCTCCTATGTTGGGCGCATATATATTTACAATGTTTATGTCTTCTTGCTGGATTCTTCCTTTGAGTATTATGAAGTGACCTTCTGAGTCTCTCTTTATGGCCCTTCTTTTGAATTCTATTTTGTCTGATATGAGTATTGCTACCCCTGCTTTTTTTTCCTGTCCGTTTGGTTGGAAAATTTGTTTCCAGCCCTTCACTTTCAGTCTGTGTAAGTCTTTTGTCCTGAGATGGGTCTCTTGTAGGCAGCATATGTGTGGGTCATGCTTTCTTATTCATTCAGCTCTCTATGTCTTTTGATTGGCATTTAATCCATTTATGTTTAAGGTTATTATCGATAGGTAGTTATTCATTGCCATTTTTTCCTACCTGTGTTCCTCTCTCTTTCTCTTTTCCTTCCTTTCCTTAAAGCAGTCCCTTTAGCATCTCTTGCAGAGCTGGTTTGGTGGAGCTGTATTCTTTTAGACTTCTTATGTCTGGGAAACTCTTTATTTGACCTCCTATCTTGATTGAGAGCCTTGCTGGATAAAGTAGTCTTGGTTGCAGGCCTCATTACTTGGAATATTTTTTGCCATTCTCTTCTGACTTCGAGCGTTTCCATTGAGAAGTGAGCTGCTAACCTTATTGGGGCTCCCTTGTATGCTACTTCCTGTTTCTCCCTTTCTGCCTGTAAGATTCTCTTTTTGTCTTGGAAATTTGCCATTTTAATTATGATGTGTCTTGCAGTGGGCCTCTTTGGGTTCCTCTTGCTTGGGACTCTCTGTGTTTCCTGGATTTGGGTGACTTTTTCTCTCATCAGATTAGGGAAATTTCCATCATTTACTTTTTCAAACAGGTTTTCTATCCCTTGCTCTTCTTCTTCTCCTTCTGGTATTCCTATTATACAGATATTGTTTCGTTTCATGTTGTCCTGCATTTCCCTTAATCCCTATTCATTCTTTCTGAGCCTCTTTTCCTTTTCTTGCTCTTTCTGGTTTTTTTTCTATTTTGTCCTCCAGCTCACTGATCCGATCCTCTGCTTCATCAAGTCTGCTTTTCATTCCTTCTACTGTGTTCTTCAATTCAGAAATTGTATTCTCATTTCCTCTTGGCCCTTGTTGATAGTTTCTATTTCCTTCTTCATGTTAATGTAGTTTTCAGTGAGTTCATTGTAGTTTCCCTGTAGTTTCTGGTAGTTCTCTGTGAGCTCAGTGAGCTCAGTAAGCTTCCTGATAACCATTGCTTTGAACTCAGTATCTGATAGTTGACTTGCCTCTTTTTCAGTTAGCATTGTTTCTGTGGCTTCCTCCTTTCCTTTCATTTGGGGATTGTTCCTTTTTCTTCCCATTGTTTGTGAGACTCTTCTTGTTAGCCTCTGCTTCTTAAATTGATCTGTTCTGATTCCTTGGGTTTATGGTATGAACTTCTATGGTAGAATGCCAATGGGATTCAGTGGTGCTGTCTCCTTAATCTCCTGTGCTAACTTGTCTTGAGCTGACGTTTATGGGTGTAACATGGTCTAACTGTGGTCTTTTCAGCACTCCAGGTGTTCTTGTCTCACCTGTGGGAAAAAGAGAAAGGGAGGGGGGGCAAAAAAAGAAGGGAAGGAAAAAGAGAATAGAAAAGGAAAGGAAGGAAGGAAGAAGGAATAAAGAAAGATTGGAGGCAAGATAAAAAGGAATTTTAACAAAAATTAAAACAACAGAATAAATAAAAGAAGGCAGGAAGAAGGCATAAAAAAGGTAAATAATGGGAGGAAGAAGGAATGGGAAAAAAAAAAAAAGAAAGGAAGACGGAATTCAGGGGGAAAGGAGGAAAGGGAAAAAAAAAAAAGTCCTCTGCTGGCTTTAAACCGGTCAGGTTAGTTCTGCTGGTCGTCCTGTCTGTGGAACGGGAGGGGGTGGTTGGAAGTATTGGTTTCACTTTTCTCCCTTCCTGAGCCACACTCTTTGCTGTTGTTCAGCCTCCAGTCCAGTTCCTCAGGGTCCTTCTGCTCCCCACTAGGCCTTTAGTTCACCAGTTGTGCCGTCCTTGAGTTGCACCAGTTAGGGGCAACTCACACTCTACCTTCTTGCTCTTTGCTGTCTTAGATGCTAGGGGCTCTGGGTGCTGCTATGGGGTAGTTCAGCCCCCTACTGGGTTGAGTCTTTCCGGGGAATGCAGTCTCCCCTAGCCCTGGAGCTCCCCTCTGCTGGGTGTTCTGCCTTAGTCCTAGAGAGCCAGTAGGCCCTGCAGGGCTCTGTGAGCATGGACCAGGTAGGAGTTGTTCAGAACTGGTGCTGTTAGGTGTGGTCCCTGGCATGCAGCCAGGCCGTTGATCAGCCGATCTGCTGCTTTGGGTCTGAGTTGCGCGCAGGGCTGGCTGGCCCAGCCGCTTTGGTACTGAATCCCAAGGCCAGCCGGTCTGCCACCTTGGGCTGTGCGTGGGACAGCCAGCCTCTGCTCCCGGTGTGCACCCACCCGAGATTTCAGGTGTGGGCGCCCTGCCGGGGTCTCAGGTTGGGCGGCCAGCTGGGGTTTCAGCTGTGGGCCCCCAGTCCGCTAATCTGGGTGCGTGCAACCGGGATTCAGGTGAGCGCTGGGGCTGCTTATCCTGTGTTCACAGTCCAGGGGCTGAGGGGGGAAGGGGCGCCAGAGGCCTCCGCTGCTGCGAAGAGTTCTCTAAACAGCTGCTGAGTGCCTCTATTTTCTTTTTCTTTTTGAGAAATTCTTCCTATTCAAGCCCCCCTGGTCCAAACAAGCACCTGGCTGCTCACACAGCTCAGCCTGGCTCTCTCCCAAGAATCCTGCAGCAGACCCTGCGCCAGGGCTGGGGCTTCAGCTGCCCTGGTCCCTGTGCAAGTCCCAGGGACCTTATTGTCCTTAAGCACTCTTCTTACTGTCAGATCTTTCAATGTCCTCTATCTTTGGTCTCTGATCTTCATATATGCTGGAATACCGTTGGCTGTTCGCTCTGCTCCTCAGATCAGCTAGGTACTTCACTGGTGTTGAGGGGAAGTGGACTCTGCTCCCACCTATCTCGCCACCATCTTCTCTTTTGTTTTCTCTTACCTGAAGCACTGGAACTTCAGGAGGCTCTGCAGAGATGTCACCTTGGCCATGGAAAATATCCCATATTCTCTGAGGAAGTGGCCACCCTCTTTATGACCCAGTTACCTGACTGGAAATTGAACCTGCAACCTTTCTGTGTATTTGATGATGCTCAAACCAACTGAGCAACCCAACCAGGGTTCCTCTTTCAATATTTTGAGTATTGGATTCGACTCTCTCCCTGTGGTGGGATATAGTGGGCAATGAGGTTCCTGGCCTGTGTGTTTTTGGCACTTCTGTCTTGCACCAAAAGCCACCAGCCATGCAGCACTGTCTGGGGTGTCACAGTGGCCTCTATTAGCCTCCACCACAATGGGCAGGGGATAGATAAGCAGGGGAGGTAGGTTCACGAGTTTGTGACTCTATTCTTTCAGTGGGTTCAGCTGTAATGCATACAGACTTCTTAGGCTGGAACGTTGCTTTTGCCCCTTTACAATCTTCCAAGTGATGGTTGTAATGCCAAGCCTATCTGGGACAGTGAGGGAGGGTAAAAGATGATGAATTACAGTGTATGCAACTTGTTTTCCTGGTGATGGTCTCTGGTTACCTAACACCACCCTTTGCCCCACTTCTCTGCCTGATTGCTATCACATCCACTGAGCACCCACCTACAGCTCCCACCTCTGGCCTTGCCCCTGGCCTGCCTTCCCTGCCACTCCAATATGCCCACTTTCAGATATCAGTGTGTGGATCTCTCAGACATGTCTGTGTGCTGAGCCTGGCATCACTTGTTGAATTATAGCTGTCCAACGTGTTATAACTTGAAGGAGAAAGACCTGGAGGCCTTCTCACATCACCACGCTGCTGATATCACTCCCATCTATCTGCATTCTTAAATAAATTTTTCATATTTCTTTTTCAATTACAGTTGACATGCCACATTATATTAGTTTCACATGTACACCCCCATGATTAAACATTGTATAACTTACTAAGTAATCATCCCAGTATATCTTGTAACCATCAGACACCAAACATATCAATTAGAATATTATTGACTATAGTCCCCATGCTGTACCTTACATCCCCATGATTATTCTGTAACAACCAATTTGTACTTCTTAACCACTTCACCTTTTTCACCTATGACCCCAACTGACCTTCCATCTTTCAACCATCAAAATGGTCACTGTATCTATGAATCTGTTTTTGTTTTGCTTCTTCACTTATTTCTTTTATTCAATTGTTGATAGATATGTACTTATTGCCATTTTATTATTCATATATTTAATTTTTATTTCTTCTTCTTAAGGAAGACACTAACATTTCATGTAATACCGATTTGATGGTGATGATGTCTGTTAGCTTTTTCTTGGCTGGGAAGCAATTTATTTGTCCTTTAATTCTAAATGATATCTTTGCTGGTAGAATAATCTTGGGTTTAGGTCCTTGCTTTTCATCACTTGGTATAGTTCTTGCCATTCCCTTCTAGCCTGCAAAGTTTTTATTGAGAAATCAACTGACAGTCTAATGGGAACTCCCTTGTAGGTAACTAACTGCTTTTCTCCTGCTGCTTTTAAGATTCTCTCTTTATCTTTAAACTTCAACATTTTAATTAAGATGTGTCTTGGTATATGCCTCTTTGGGATCCTCTTGTTTGGGATTCCCTGTGCTTCCTGGACTTGTATGTCTATTTCCTTCACCAGGTTAGGGAAATGTTCTTTCATTATTTTTTCAAATAGGTTTTCAATTACTTGTTCTCTCTCTTATCCTTCCAGCAACCCCCTGATGCCAATGTTGGTATGCTTGATGTTGTCCCAGACGCTTCTTACACTGTCTTCATTTGGGAGGATTCTTTTTTCTTTTTGATATTCTGATTGGTTGTTTCTTGCTTCCTTATATTCCAAATCACTGATTTGATCCTTAGCTTCATCTACTCTACTGTTGATTCCCTATAAATTATTCTTAATTTCAGTTAGTGTATCCTTCATTTCTGACTGGTGTTTTTTGTTGTTGTTGTTTCCATGTCCTTTTTTATGCTGAAGTTCTCTTCAAGTTCATTTACTTTTTCCCTAAGTTCATTGAGCATCCTTATAACCAGTGTTTTGAACTCTGCATCTAGTAGATTGTTTGTTTCCATTTTGTTTACTTCTTTCCTGGAGTTTTGTTCTGTTCTTTCATATGGGACATGTTTCTTTGTCTCCTCATTTTGGGAGCCTCCCTGTGCTTCTATGTATTAGGTAGAGCTGTTACATCACCCAGGCTTGGTAAAGTGGCCTAGTGGAGTAGTGTTCTCTAGGGTCCAGTGGCACCAACTCCCCATTCACCCAAGCTGTGCACTCCAGGTGTACCCTTGTGTGGGCTGTGTATACCCTCCTGTTGCAGTTGAGCCTTGATTGCTATTGGCACAAGAGTGGGAGGGTTTTATCCACAGTTCAGTCAGCTACAAGAACTAGCTGAGATCACCATGGAGGATCAGCTGTGCGGGGCCACCCCACTGAGCAAGACTTACTTCAGTAGGGCTCATGGTGCCCACTGAGTCTGCCTCTTGAATGTGGTGCTTGTGAAGGTGTTTGGGTGGTGCTTTGACATGGTCTGAAGCTGCGTACCAGGTGTGCTAGTTCTGGGGCTTCCAAGGAGGTGCAAGCCAACATCAGTTGCTGCCTGTGTTTGGCCCCAGGCTTCCCAGCATGAGCTACAAAGCAATCTGTAGATGGCTGCTACTTGTGCCGGGCTTGGAGGTGACTAGGTAAAGCCAAACTGCAAACCAGTGCTGGCTGCTGCTAGTGCTACACCTGGAGCCACTTAACAAGAGGTATGGGGCATGCTGAGGCCAAATACTGCTTACTGGAGAGAATTTAGCAAAATCTGAGGTATGAGACAAGACAGGCAATTTGTACAGAAAAGCACTGGGAACAGCTTTGGTGGGCTCACACGTTGGGTGGGGCAGTGTCTCAGGAAATCACCAGGATGCGACAAATTGTTAGCCAGGTTGAATGAAACAGATATGGCATCCACCTGGGATCTCTGCATGGGAAGGGGTCAGAAAAGGAACAATGGCTTCTGCCAGCACTGCTGCCTGAGAGAAAGCTGCCCCCACACCAGCTCTCAGTATGGTACCAGACAATTCAGTTCCTCCCATATGTCCCTGGCTCCTTTTAAGCTGTAGCCCCTGTGCTGGAGCTCAGAGGGAGTGAATCCAGAGGAAGTCCATGAGTGGGCTGTTTAAGAAGAACTGCCTGAGACTTCAGAAGCATTCTGTCTCACTCAGACATAGTCTCCACTGGTTTTTACAGACAGAAGTTATGGGGACTTCTCTTCCTGGTACTGTAACCCTGGGCTGGGTTGCTTGCTATGGGGCTAGAACCCCTTGCTCCTCAAGGGAGACCTCCAGGGCCCAGATATCCCTCCCAATTTTTAACTGCCATATGTGGGTGTGGGACTAGCCTGTTCCACATCTCTGCCTCTCTTACCAGTCTCAATGTGCCTTTTTCTCTATATTTTGAGTTGCAGGACTTCCTTTCAGGCAGTTTGGAATGATGGTTGTTCTGTAGTTTAGTTGTAATTTTGATATGGTTTTGGGAGGATATGAGTACCACATTTACTTGCAGGCCCATCTTGACCAGATGCCTAATCTGATTTTTTAAATGTATCCCATTTCCCAAGTGAAAATAGACATTTGATTTTCATGACAACTACAGAAAATGAAGTAGAATATAAATCCCAGATTTTCCTTTTGCAACTGTCTATCAGTGTAAATTCTGAATGACAGTAATTTCCTATAATGTAATTATATCCTGGGGAGTGATAACTTTTTTATTCAGATCTAACTATATATGGTAAAAATATTGAAATAAGTTAAACCATATAGTTAGAAATAGTTAATTTACAAAGGAAGTAAAAGAAATAAAGATATTTTCTTAAATATTTTACTGTCCTAAAATTTTTTAAATTTTATTTTTTCAAAGTAAAATATAAAGTAACACAATAGTAGTCCCTGAATTAATAAAGTGAATCTTGATGCAGCTTTAGTAGTCACAATAAAGTGACTTTCCAAAATACAAATAAACTATGTTAAATTCTAGGAGCATATGTGGGTTTATGTGTTGATTATGTACCATTAATAGACTGTCAAACTTACTAATTTGACAAGTTATTTTCATCTATGGGCTGGAAAATTCTGTTCACAACAATTGCATATAGTACATGTGAGTATCATACATGTGGTCACATGAACTATTCATATAATACACATTTTTATGTTTCCAACTTTAATTCATTTTAGACTCTCGATATACTATTTAGACTAAATTTCTGGTGACAAATACCCCAAACCTCATTAACTGTATCCTTCACTAGCTTTTTCTAGCTGGTCTATCAGCCTTCTCAGCAGGTTTCCCTGCCCTGGCCATTTCCTCAGTCAGTTGTCCCTCTCCTACGAGGGGCCCCTGAGCCATCCTAATAGGGCATTAACACCACAAGCAGAACACTCACTTCTGTCACTTGGGGGGCAGTGAACAGGGTAGGCGTAGAGGAAGAAAAGAAGATTCGATTAAGTGGAAGGCCTTGCAGAACCTCTTCAAGTTGTGTTTCCATTACAAACATTGTTTTCTCTTGTCATTTTGTCTTGTCATTTATTTCTTTACAACCAAGTTTGCTCTCCATTCTCTGATTTACATAGTATTGCTATAAAATAAATATCAGCCCATTATGGCTGCAGACCTTTGTTTCTCTGAATACAACTCACTTCTAGGAATTATACTGAGAGGTGGCCAGTCGGGTTGGTGGGCATGTGAGCTCAGAATAAGTACCGTATTTTTCAGACCATAAGGCACACCTAGGTTTTACAGGAGGAAAATAGGGAAAAAAATTTGAAGCAAAAAATGTGGTAAAATATTTAATAACATCCTTTAAAGCAGAAATCCTTTTCTGCTTTGATATCTTTCCACAATTACGGTAGATTCAGCAGGAGACTACGGTACACTATCGTATCTTTCTACAACAAATACAGTAATGACAGAACTATCAGCACTGTGTCCTTCATAGTGATGGGGGCGCTGTAGCTGAGAACATCAGTGGGTGATGCACTGTTATGGGGGATCTGCTGCTGACACTGTTATGGGGGGATCTGCTGCTGACACTGTTATGGGGAGATCTGCTGCTGACACTGTTATGGGGGGATCTGCTGCTGACACTGTTATGGGGGGGGATCTGCGGCTGGAGGGCCACAGGTTGTGCAACACTCTTGTATGGGGACAGCAGTTTTGCACAACCTGTGTGGCTCTGCAGCTGTTGCCACATTACAGCTCCCATCATCCCAACCCGTCCAAGCATGATGGGAGTTGTAGTTTTGCAACAGCTGCAGGGCCACATTGACAGGTGACCCTGCAGTGGAATTTGCCTATGTTAATGTGAATGGGGGACACACCAGTCACATGATGGAGGCACTTACAGGGTGCTGCAGGCTTTCTTCTCCTAATGTGCCTGCACCGCCTGTACCCTCCTCCGTTGTACTATAGTATGCCACAGCAGGGACTCTGCTCCTGCCTCCCTTGTTTTGTACCGCAGGGACACCCCCTCCTCCCAGCCCAGGGCCCGCAGCATCGCCCCACTCCTGCCGCCACTGCCAGCTTCCTGCAGTGGCAACCCTGCTCCTGCCTCCTCCTCCTGCCCCCCAGCGAGCCAGGTAAGCTACATTCGGACTATAAGACGCACCCCCATTCCCTCCCAAATTTTGGGGGGAGTGCGTCTTATAGTCCGAAAAACACAGTAGACCCAGATCTCAGTCTGGGCCTGTCACTGCTAACATGACCTCTTATCTCCTCTTTTGCACAGTAAGGAAATGAATACCCACCCACCCCCACTTGAGGAATAACTAAGGTACTACAGTGTCTGCCACCGCGGGGCAAGTGTCCTAACTCGCAGGTCATTGCCTCATGTGCTCATGTAGAGGTCTGAATGACATTTGCACAAGCACTTTTTAAACTGTAAAGTCCAGTAGGAACTTTATATTAACAACCTTTTAGGACTTCCAGGAAGGGAAGAACCTAGAAAGGGTAAATTTCTCTCTCAATCCCCAAGTAAATGTATTTCTTCCAGGAATCATGCCCAAATGCAGGATGTTAACCTGCATTGTCAGCAGTGAGGGGAGCAGCTCTGGGGATGGGGAGCCAAGGCAGAGGTGGGGTGGGGGTGAGGCAGGGTCCTCTGCCTTCCCACCTGATGGCCTGAGGCTCATTGCCCTGATCTACAAAAATGGCAGAATCCAAGGAGTGTAGAATCCTCTGAGCACCTTGAATGAAAGGCCCAGAGCAGCTCCCCCGAGGAGCTGACCTCGCTGAGTGGTCTTCTGATCCTGCACGCTGACTCAAGTTTCACCTCTAGAGAAGACTCCTCATCCGCTGGCATCACCGGGATCCCCAGGAACTACAAAGGGGAGAAACAACCACAGAGAAAATAGCACCGGCAGCCACAGCTCTTGATGAAGACATTATTTACACGATGCTTGATGACTTCCCTCTCCCATTATGAAACAAAGAATAATAGTCCTCCAAATCTGTGTTGTTGGTCAGGGAAAGTACAGGAACGGGGCTCCTTCCTCAGGACCTGACCAGCTGTTCATGCTGCTCCCCAGGACTTCAACTTCCAGACGAGCTCTGGCTGGTGGGAAAGCCAGCCTGGAGCTGTCTCCCCTTCCTTCTCTTTGACAGTGACCCAGTGTCCCTTCTTGCCGTGTCTGCCTCACTCAAACAGTGCTGCTGCAGTCCAGGTCATGCCACCAGCCTCTTTCCATGTGGCTGACAAACTGCAGTTCCACAGATGAGTTACTATATAGCAATAGCTTCCTGCCAAAGGAGAGTCGTGTCTATTTCTACCTCTAGTGCAGCATTGAGGCTAGAACAGTCATCTTTTGCAATAGTTTACACACTTAGTCACCAACCAAGCAATCAGAAAGCCCTCTGAAAGCTGTAGGGTATTCCCACATATAAGGTGGTACTTTGATTACTGTGTCAAGTCTGTTGGAATATGACTGATGAGCTCAGTCTGCTGGGTTTCACAATCTCATCCCCCTCTAAAAGTGTGTGCTGTTAGAGAGTACAAGATGTGAGCTTATTTTAAAGTACAGAACTTAAAATCATTTTATTTGTAACCTTTGGATAATTAAAGACACCTGGGGGTGTCCTAAAACCAGGGCTGGGAATCACTGATTTAACCACTTAGAAAGTAGCATACGCAGGAGCATCCAGGTAGACTTGAAAATCTAGTTTGAAATTTTTTACAACTCTGTATTTATAAGCTAGCCACCATCACCACTTTTGTATTTGTTCATTTGGTTTAGTTAGGTTTGGCTTAGTTTAGTTTTGCTTTGGAGGCCTGGGCAAGGTAGGGGTGGGCAGAAATAAAGGAACAAAGGCACAGGAAATTTGATACACACAATTCTTCCATGGCTTTTCCAGTCCATTCATCAGCTTGAAACGGGGAGTCTGCTTTGTCTTTTCCCTTCCAGCCACTTAGAGTTATGCATGGGTACAATCTTCTTTATTTGTTTTAATCCTCAAAACTGTGACTGCTCAGCTCCCCAAGGCAAAGCCTGAACCTCTCGCTGGTGGAATTATGTTCTTTTACGGAGTCTCAAGTAAAACATTCCAGGGACCCACGTACAGGAGGGTGTGGTGTAGTAAGATATATTTGTGGCACCAGGTGGAAAATCAATGGAGTGCCCCTGGGTTTCCAATGTCCCATCCCCTCTGTCCCTCTCACCATGGAAAAAGTCCAATTTTGTCTTCATCAGGCCCAGAAATAAGGCCAGTGTCCAGAGATTCTGTGCTGTATTAAAGTTTGGTCCTTTGGAACCTACACAGCCTGGTACAGAACCCAGGTGGCTGCTTGACTCACATAGTTTGTGTAGAGAGAGAACTCACCAGTACACAGGTGAGTGTATGTTATCCAGTGAGGGAGAAAACTCTCAGAAAGTGGTTTTTATAATTTGCAACAATGTTTTCACTATGGAAGCAGTTTTCCCCAATGTTCCATCTGTTTCCACAAGGGCAATTTCAACAGGTAAGACACAATGTACACCAGTGACAAACTTACCAATGTTTTAATTTGTGAATAAAAAGTAACCATGAGACGAAGGAAGCTAACTAAATTTACAGTGGTGATCATTTCACAATATATACATATGTCAAATCACTATAGTATCAGCACCTAAAACTAATATAATGTTATGTGTCAATTAGATCTCAATTTTTAAAAAACAACAATTAAATGTGCAGTTGCTTTGGAAAGTCCTCCCTGGCCCTCCAGAAGGCATTCACAGTGTTTCTGTGGCTCCTCCTGGCCGCCCCTGTGCACTGCCATCCATAGTTTAATGGAGGGGAAGCCAGGTGTGCGAAGAGACCTCAGACTATCTGTGGCCAATTACCTTCCGTGTGTCCCTTTTCATAGGTAACACAGACCACCGGGCCAATGCTGTCTCCTAGAGCTTTCTGTGGTAAGTGGGCCTTTCTTCGCACCCTATTTGGCTTAGTCATCACAGAGGTCTTCACACCATTGTGTTTGGTGTGACTTTTAGGGTCAGGCTGGTTGTATTTTTGTTTAGCTCCAACTACTGGAAATATGCACCTTAGCATTGCAACTTCTTTCTTTCATGGACACCTGTGCCTGGCAAAACACTCAGCTATCTAAGCACATAATGCAATGTCAGATTACTGCTTTTAGGATAACCAAGTTCCAGGTTTCCAAATGTCGATACAGTTCTGAGTCTAATGGAGGAAGGAGGACGTCTGGCGTATGAGCTGAAAGCAAGACCCTGGGGAGAAAGGCACCCACCTCCCAAATGCCATTGCCTACCTTCGCTGAACTGTAGCCAGAAAAATGGCTACTCTGCATCTCTTAAAATGAAGAAGTAAAATACAAAACAAACCTTCAAATAATTTTCTACCTATCCCATGTGAAAATGACAAAACTACCTGACAATACTAGAAGTTGGCTCCATTTACAGATCAGAAAGCCCTTTTCTTTTTTATTCTTTTTATTTTTATCACAGTAATGTGTCTACTTGGCTTCAAAAGAAAAATTTGAACAACCCCATGTCATGTAAACACACCTTTCTAACAGAGTGTTTCAACTTTTATGGTCCCACACCCCTCAGGGACATGTGAGGTGGGTTCTGTCGTCTCCTGCAATTTTTCACAACTGTGGGTTGGAACTGAGTGAACAGGACAGGAGACGAGTGTGGATGTGTGTTTTGCCAGTGTGGTGGTGGTGAGGAGGCTGGGCCTACCTCTGACAGCTGGGCAGGGACCTCAGGTGGCCATGTGCCCATGGTGAGAGGCTGTCACTTTGCTGGTGCAGTCAAGTTCTGGGAACTGTTGTAGAAACACAGCCCCGAGTCTCCCTCTCAGACCTCCTCGTTAGTCTTGGAGCCACCGCTATTCCTTAACAAACTCCTCTACTCTTTAGAGTAGATTCTGTTGTCTCAACCGAGAACCTCAATGATAATGGATTATGAGCTTTTGATGAAAAACAGCAGTCCCACACTAAGCCCCACTTCCAGTGGCAACAGTCGAAACCAGTTCAGCTGATGCTTATGGTATATTTTAACTTTGGATCCAATGTTTCAACAGGGTTTCGTGAACTTAACACAACTACCTATTCCTATTTCCCTCTTTCATTCTCCTAACATACATCCATGGTTAATTTTCTGAGCAAAATAATCTATTGCTCTTATTTCCACATAAGGTCCAGCTCTCATTTCCAACAGTACCATCAATGTCTACCCAGGGTGAGAATGTGCACACAGTTTGCCCCAGGTGGTACAGGTGTTACAGAACAGACCCGGGGTCGGGGGTGAATGATATACGATTACCGAATGGACCTACCACTGTGTTCCAGGGGTCCCCTACCCCGTACTAAGTTCACCTTGCCTGCTGTCAGGGAATGACATTTCTCAATGCCAAAGATTGGTGAAAAGGAAAGGGATTATTTATTTAAAGAGTTATACAAACTTAAGAGTAATAACTTAATGTCTTCATTGAGATCCCAAAGTTCATTAGAATACCCACAAACTCACAGTCCTTCCTTCCCCCTCTGCCCAGTCTGGGGTACCGTATCTCAGAAAAAGAAATAGAAGTCCATGGTTCTTCTCTGCCCAAGCCATGTGGTCCCAAAAAGACGCCACATGGCTGCCTCGCCTGGGTTTAAATCCCAGCACCAATCTTTCTCTGCCTCACCATTTCTGACTCCTCCCACAATTGGCCACAGCTGCCAGCATTCCCCTATTCTTCCAGCTTTACTGGGCTGCCATAGTACGTCTGGGCAGGCATGGCCCTGTGGTGTGGAGGCAATCATCTCCAAGCTCCTACCAGGCTCTGTAAGCAGGGGGAGTTGCCGCCCAGTTACATCCTGGGTGGAAGTCACTCCCATCCCCCTGGCTCAAAGCATGGCCACAGCAGTTTAACATGTCTATGAAACCAGTTAAAGGTTATAGATATGTTAAACGACCATTCTAGAGGTTATCTACAAAACTGTTGCTATTCAAAACAACTCTCAATGGCCCTGCTCCATGTGTCCCATCCCCCAGCTCAGACTTCTGGGGGTGAAGACATCATATATATATATATATATATATATATATATATATATATATATATATATTAATATTTCCTGGACACTGAGTTATGGACTGCATTACAAATCCCTATTTGGGCTCCCACCATTGGCTGCACCCTGTTCCACAGGTACAATGAGAACACAGTTTCCAGATTCTGAGGGGCTTGCCATCTTTCATGAATACCTAGATATTTTTTGTGTATTTTTAACATATATGTGCCATAAAAAAAATGATAAGATAATCAGTAAGCATGTGAGACAAAATCTGAATTTTGTTCAAACAAGATGATAGCAGACAAGTTACCACCACAGACTCTGAATATTCACTGATTTAAGGGCAGTTTCAACAACTTTCAAATGATTATAAAAAATCAATGACATGAAATTGCAATTTTTTTGAGCTCCTAATTTCTTTCATTTTCTTTTAGGTTTAACATTTTTTTCTATTTTTAAGTATATTCTATTAATTATGCTATTACAGTTGTCCCATTTTTTTTCTCCCTTGTATCCCCCTCTGCCCTGTACCCTGCCTCCCTCTGGCATCCCTCTCCCACCAGCATTAGTTCATGTCCATGGGTCATACATATAGTTCTTTGGCTTCTCCATTTCCTATACTATTCTTAACCTCCCCCTGTCTATTTTCTACCTACCATTTATGCTACTTATTCTCTGTACCTTTCCCCCTCCCCCACCCCACTGATAACCTTCCATGTGATCTCCATTTCTGTGATTCTGTTCCTGTTCTAGTTGTTTCCTTAGTTTGTTTTTGTTTTTGTTTTATGTTCAGTTGTTAATAGCTGTGAATTTGTTGTTATTTTATGGTTCATATTTTTGATCATCTTTTTCTTAGATAAGTCCCTTTCACATTTCATATAATAAGGGCTTCATGATGATGAACTCCTTCAACTAGACCTTATCTGGAAAGCACTTTATCTGCCCTTCCACTCTAAACAATAGCTTTGCTGGATAGAGTCATCTTGGATGTAGGTCCTTGCCTTTCATGACTTTGAATACTTCTTTCTAGCCCCCTATTGCCTGTAAGGTTTCTTTTGAGAAATCAGCTTATAGTCTTATGGGAACTCCTTTGTAGGTAACTGTCTCCTTTTCTCTTTCTGCTTTTAAGATTGTCTCCTTATCTTTAATCTTGGATAATGTAATTATGATGTGCCTTGGTGTGTGCTTCTTTGGGTCCAACTTCTTTGGGTCCAAACTCTTTGGGACTCTCTGAGCTTCCTGGACTTTCTGGAAGTCTATTTCCTTTGCCAGATTAGGGAAGTTCTTCTTCATTTTTTGTTCAAATTAAGTTTTCAATTTCTTGGTCTTCCATTTCTCCTTCTGGCACCCCTATAATTTGGATGTTGGAATGTTTAAAGTAGTCCCAGAAGTTCCTAAGCCTCTCCTTATTTTTTTGATTCTTGTTTTTTCATTCTGTTCTGGTTGGATGTTCATTTCTTCCATCTGCTCCAAATTGTTTATTGGAGTCTCAGTTTCCTTCCCTTCACTAATGGTTCCCTGTATATTTTTCTTTTTTTCACTTTGCATAGCCTTCACTTCTATTTTGCAATCATACTCAACCATTTCTGTGAGCATCCTGATTACCAGTGTTTTGAACTCTGCATCTGACAGATTGGCTACCTCCTCATCGCTTAGCTCTTTTTCTGGAGTTTTGATCTCTCCTTTCATTTGGGCCATATTTCTTTCATGTTATGTTGTAAGGGGGTAGAAGCGCCAAGAGTCCCGAAGAAACTGGACCCAAGGAGGAATACAATCTTAGGTATTCACCAGGGTGGAGCAACCCACTTCACTACATTGTGGCCCTGTATGTGGGGGTGGTATCAGAGAAGGACCAATGCCGTTAGCTTGCTCTCATCTGGTGTTCAGTCCCTTCCCCCGCTACCCACAAGTGCCCTTCTGGTACTTAGACCTGGTTGGGTGGGCTTGTGTACATCCTAGGACCCCATTGGTGCCTTCAATGGACTCTCCTATGAGACTGCTAGTTTCTCCCACCACCACAACCCCCACAGGTTTTTACAAACAGAGGTTTTGAAGCTTTCTTTCCTCACACTGGAGCCCTGGGTTGAGCGGTCTGTCTTGCTCCCCAGTTGTTCCTCTCGGTTTATCCGCACTCGAATGTGGGACCACTGGTCCAACGGCTGCCACCTCGCCACAAGTCCTCTCTGCCTTGACTGCCCATCTCCACCCATTCTACCAATCTGGATTAATGTTTCTTCTTTAACTCATTGGTTGTTGGACTTCCATACAATTCAATTTTCTGGCAGTTCTGGTTGATTGTTGTTTTTAAATTGGTTGTTATCCTTCTTTTGGTTGTTTAAGGAAGCGAAGCATGTCCACCTACACCTCCATCTTGGCCTGAAACCTTAATATATTTATTTTTACTCATTGATTATTTTATTAATGTAAATATTTTGTCACTATTTATTTAATATTTATTGCCAAATGTTAACTCCCCCTACTACCACCTTCCCACTTTCCCCAGAAAAGGGTATGTTTACTCCCAGACTTTTCTGACGATTGTGGCAGCTGGTTACCTGGCTGGAAGGCAGAATAACACAGTGGTTAAGGATTGGGCCCTGCTATGAGGGAACCCAAGTTTGAATTCTTACTCTGCCATTTAGTAGCTAAGTGATCTTGGGCAAGTGCCCTAGGCTCTGAGCTCTGGCCATCCTCTTTACAGACCATGGATGGATGCTCGTAATGTCTGGATCATAGCATCGTCCGAGTGAGACACCTAAGTAGCATCTTGTATTTTGTAAACCCAGAATACTGTGTCCCAATCATCCCACCTTGCTGACCACCAGCAGCTGAAGCTCAGAGAAGACTTATCATTCCAATTCTCATGAAGGAATTATAACCTTTTAGCGTGTATATATATTATACTTAAATTTTTTTTAAAAGACCACTAGCTTTGTAGAAAATAGCCCTTAAAAAGCCATGTGCTATGTATCAGTGATGAAAGTTAAAAAATAATTAAGAAAGTGATGGTTGTTAACTAGGAAAGTTAAAATTTGGAGTAAATTAAGGAGAGGAATGTTAGCTGGCATGTTGCCTTGGAGCAAGAATGTGAACAAATTACTGCACACTCCATTCTAGAAACAGAAAAATAAACAAAGACACAATTTGTGGAACTGTTTTCAGCAAAAGCTCTGAATAGTACAAAAATTGAGCAAGTGAGAAATATCACTGAAAATTAGAACTCTAATTATCTTGAAGAGCAAGGACAGTCCCAAGTATCATGCAAAAGCAGATGGAAGTGTGCGTAGCCAGGAATCACAACAAATACTTCCTTAGCCAAAACTTAACTGCATTATAAAGTCACCAAAAATACTCCTTGAAAACCCTCTTGTAATGACTGAGGAAATTGCCAGAGAATAAGACATCCTTGAGAGGCTGGACCAAAAGCGCATAGAAGTAGGGGAGGAGTGAGGATGGCTGACCTGGGCACTGGGACCACTGCCTAGTGCCACACCGGGAGGAGAGTCTGTAGGCCAGCTCTGCCCGTGGAGCCGCTCTGCCCCAAACTGTCAAGGGCACACTGCCTTCAGCACCCACCTCTTGGCTTTCTGTCAACCTCCCCGCGTCCCCGCTCCATACAGTGGTGTCCCCATCATCCCATCCCTTTTTCGGTGCTTATGCTCGGAAAAGGATAGATGACAAACTCATTGACACTCACGTGTGTGTCAACACTGTCGCCTGCTCTCTAGCAAAGCCTAACTGTAGTCATAATTACAGAGGTGTATAGTAATCCAGATTTTTGTGTGAATTTTTCCAATTTTTGTTTATTAGCAATCAATCAGTTTTTGTGGAAGTGTACATGGTGGGGCAGCACTTGGCTGACCAGACACAAGGAGGATGCCGTGTGAGGATGAAGGGTTGGAGTAATATGTCTACAAGCCAGACAAAGACAGCCAGACACCCACCAGAAGTCAGGAAGAGGCAAAAAAGGAGCCTTTCCTGCAGCTTTCAGGCAGTGTGGACACTTTGACACCTGGATTTTGGACTCTCAGCCTTCAGAACTATGAGAGAATAAATTCGTGGCACTTTGTTACACCAGCCCTAACAAAACATCGCAGATTTTGGTATGTCATATCCTCTGGCTTACACCAGCCATGAAGCATAACTCAAGACATTAATAAGCCACAATGAAGTGTCTTTGAACACCCTGTTGGTGACCACCAGCTGGGAAGACAGCTCTAGTCACATGGCCTCTCCATGAAAGGAAGCACATGGCCACTTTCAAAGCACAACTATGCAGAAAGTCACTGCTGAGCACGGGCCTCCCGGAGCTAACAGGGTGCCTAGCAGTGTGCAGTGACTCAGAATTTATTTTGAATCCTGTTTTCTCAGATGACACAGCTCTCTCTGAGGACTCTGGCCCAGACGTTACTGGGGACTTACCTACTGGCCAGCTCAAAACCTCAGGACATGCACCCCATCAACACCTGCCCCAGGCAGACTGAGCCCAGTGGAGATGGTGTGGTGGTGGGTAGTGGGTTGGGGGTGAGGGTGCTCAGAACCATTGCACAGTTACTCCTGCCTTCTGAACTCACTCACAGCTTAGGATAACAGGCTTTCAATAAAAGCAGCTGGCTTTATGAAAATAAGGCCTCTAGACTGATAGCATTTCACCACATTCCTTTCTGAGCTGGATCCAGATGTTGAGTCAGCACATAGATTCATCTTAAGAGGACTGGTACGAGTAGCAATGAAAGGGTCCAGAAGCGAGCTCTGGTGACTGCTCTGGCTCAAGCTGGATTATTCTGCAGAGTCGACACAGAAGACACTCAGAGAAGACAGAGTCTCTTGCTGAAGAGGAAGTAAGGCAACCCAGGTGAGATGTATGGGGAGGCGATGAGTTCTAGGCAGAGCAGGAGCCTGCAGAGAAAAATGGGGCTAAGGCAGGAAGCCGGAGCACAGACATGTTCCGAAAGTGGGATACCAGGCAGGATGAGGCACGGTGCTCAGAGAGAGCATGCAACACAGTGAGCGTGCTGGGGCTTTGCCCCTTTTGGGTTCTGATATGTGGCCCAGGGCTTGAGGACTGGTTTAAAGAAACAAGACCAGGTCAGAGAGCAAGGGAAATGGGTCTCTTGTCTCCTCTGTAGAGCTAAAGAGGATTCTCCCATTAAATCTGAATCTCAGATCAACAAAGAACAATTTTTAGTATCAGTATGAAAATATTTCATGGAATATAAACTAAAAAGCTGTTCATTGTTTGTCTGGAATTTCTGTTTGAGTGTCCTGTATTTTACTTGCCGAAGTTGGCAGCCCTATCCCAGGCAACAAAGAGGGTACCTCCTTCGGCAGCACACTTCTCATCAACACTCAGTAAATATCCACATACAGGAGAAAAAGTCCAGGATATTCCTGCAGAGAAAAGCAGGAATATCTAAACAGGCAAAAATACAGTAAAGTAAGCTCCTCTTGATCTCTCAAACAGCTAGAAGATCATGGTGATCACAGCCCTTGAGAAATCAACCCCAACAGTCCTTTTTTCCAGACCAAAACCTAGTGAGTTGCAGGAGAGTTCGACTTCTTTTATGATTACTACCCAAAGTCCCCATCTTGACTAGATCTTGCAATGCCAGGAGCAGGGCTGGGCCAGGCCCAGTGCAGTTTTACCCAGAGCTATTATAAGGAAGTCATTATGAAACAAAATGAATCTGTTACAGTTGAAAACTCTAGTGCTGACTCAAAATATTTCTAATGTGCAGAACTAGCTGGCAAGCTGAAAGCCCAAGGAAACAAAAAGAGCTCTTTGGCTGCTTTGAAATGCCTAGATCCTCCAAGTGCGGCTTTCCCTTCCTGCTGTGAGCTGTGTTCCAGCAGGCAGGGTGCCAGGCCCGGCAATTCTGGGGGGATGTGTTGGCAGACACGGGGCTTGGCCTTGACAGCTTCATTTGCAGGACCAGAAGGGCCAAGAAGGAGGGGGCCTGGCGGGTGTTAGAAGGCCAGAGGCTTTGTCCTGACCTTGTCCTGACCTGGTGGGTGGTGCTGAGGAGCTTCACTGTGTGTGTTGGCCCCACTCCTGCGTCATCCACTGCCTGCAGCAACCCTGTGAGGTTGGGATTATCTTCTCCATTTTACAGAGGGGGAACGGGAGGCTACCTGAGCTACCCAGTGGGTTAGAATTCAAGCTCAGCTATTTTTAATTGACATTTCAGTTATTTATTTTTTGCATAGGCAATAAATTCACATAGTTCAAAATCCAAAACGTACTTAAGGATATGGCATAGAGTTGGCTTCCCAGGCCCTAACCTCCCAGCTTCCCTCCAAGATGACTGACATTCTCCATTTCTTATACGTCCCTTCAGAGAGATTTTCTAAGTGTATGTTTTTCTGCTTTTCTTTATTAGACATATGATTCTGCTGTTTTGACTGAAACCAAATTCAGTCTTGATCTAGTAGTCTTTCTGTAAAAAAAAAAAAGTATTTTCTCATTATAAACTGTAGTAAATTTAATAAATTAAAGTAAAATAAAAAAAATAAAATATCACCTCTTGTCCTCATCCCCAGAGGCAACTTCTGTTAAGTGTATTGTATTTAATTCCACCTTCTGGCTATTGTTCATAAACAACTTTGTGTACTCTTCCACTATACCACCGTCACCTCTGCACACAGAATTAGGGATAGAAAGGCAATGGGAAGAAAACGAGAGGAAGAAACATGAGCAAAAATTTGTCCAGTGGGCATGGAGGCCAGGCAGGCCAGAAGAAATCAATCCAGAAAGGAATCGAACATTTATTCACCCTTTTGGGGACCTTTTATTTGGAGTTCCAAGTGCATGCTCTGTGGGAACACAGACCATATAATAAAATAGAGAGCAGGGAAAAGCATATCAACAGACCATTTCAACACTATGTGATAAGTGCTAAGACAACAGGAAGCCTGAGGAACAGGAGAAGCCAGGGGATGGAGTGGGAGTCACACCTGGTGCCCTGAGACAGTGACACCTGACCTGAACGGACCCACCAACCTGGAAGGTCCAGCCAGGTGCTCAGTGGTGGGTGCATGCCCATTGACAAAGGCATTGGAGAATTAGAGATCATTTAATATTGTGGCAAGAATGGCAGGAGACAGGTGTGCATAAGAAAGGAATTTTAGCTTTATCCCAAGGGTAAAGGGAATGTCTTGAAAGTCTCAAAGCAGGAAATTGACATGATTGGATTTGCACTTTAACAAAGACCAAATCTGGCTGTTTTCAGGGGCAGGGGGTGGGAGGTGGGATACAGTAGCAGTGAATGTGCTTGAAGGGAGTCTGGAGACTAGCTAGGGTGCTGTTGACTGTTGCATCATTGAGGCAGAAGGGGATGTCAGTGTGAACAAAGGCTGTGGCACCCTATGGAGGAGGCCCCTGGAGGGATTCTAATGAGTTTATGAATGTAGATTTGGTGACTGGGGATAAGAACAGCTTCCCAGTTGAGATTTGGGCATTTCTTGACTCAAAATTCTTCATTGGCTCTCTTTTATCTACAAAAGTTTAAGCTCTGAGCTTGGTATGAAGACCCTAGATGACATTTCAACCTTCCTTGGCAATCTTACCATCTTGCTTTCTCTCTCACCTGTACTTGAGTCATAGCAAAATGCTGGTGATTCCCAAGCATGCCCTCCCTTTGTCCACTGTCCTCTTCCAACCATCTGGACTTCCTGAAGCACATTCCATACTTCAGGCCCAGCTCAATGCCACCTCTACTGAGAAGCTTTTCCAGGCTTACCCTTCCCTTTTTCCCTCTGCTCATTTAGAAATAATGTCCTCTAGATTCTAGTTGCACTTGCTCCTCCAACTGCTAAAACCCTTACCACCTTCTGCATTTTGCGTTTTGTACAAGTATCTTATTTTCACTATATAGCCTTATATGTGTGTGTGTGTGTGTATATATATATATACGTACACTATATACATAACCTAACTATATAACCTAATATATATATATGTCCTTATATATATTAGGTTATATATATATATATATATATATATATATATATATATAAAAATATTAGGTTAGTCCCACTGTTACATAGCCATGTTTTGTAACTGCACAGGTGCAGAACTGTCCCTACTAGTACACGTGATAATGAAGCTCACCTTGATGTTTTTGCATGATTTCCCTGAATAAAGACAAATCTGATCCTTGTTCAGGGACACAATGCTTTTGTAACAGTGGAAAATTATAACAATGGGAAATTGTAACCTACCCCACCATTTTTTAAACATTATTTCTGTAAGTGCTAACTCTGACTAATATGTTGCTTGTAGATGAGTAGCAAGTTTGCATAAGACTCCTAGGAACTAACTTCAAAAGATACAGACCCCGACCTTCAAGCTCCAGGAGATTTGCTGACCTTCAACCATGGAGCCAGGATGACTAAACCCAGATGATGCGCACCAGACCATCACTTGCCCTATCAGAATGGACTGTGCTGCTCTGTACATAGAGGACTTTGCAATCCCTTCCTTTGATCTATTTGTTCTGGTCCCCTCTCCCTCCTTATAAAAAAACCTCTGTCTCCAATGAGAGGTAGAAATGGGCTTTGTGACATAAGCCCCCATCTTCCAGGAGATAAGCTTTGAGACGTGAATCCCCCATCTTCCAGATGGCTAGCATCTGAAAATAAACCACTTTCCTTTACATCAGCACCTGCCTCTCAACTATCGCCTTTCAGAGCGGCAGGCTGCCGGACCTGCTTTCAGTTACACTTTCAGGAGTGACGACCTCCTCCCCAACCACCCTGTGTGCTGGCAATGAAGTTTGCTCCTTCTCATAAAATCGTCATCTAGGATTTGTCTGTGGGCTGGCTAGCCATTGCTGAGTAGTAGGACTTTGCTCAGAAACAGCTACAAAGTTAAAGACTCCTTGAAGGCAGAGACCAAAACTCTGGAATCTCAAGGAATGTTTGTTGGTTTGAAATGAATGCCCACTGGGGAAACCACGTTCAGAGCCAAGAAAGTTTGTGAAGTAAAGAGAATCAGTCAGGCATAGGGGATTCCATGGAATAAATAGAATCAAACCTATGGGAAGGAAGACCCTGAAGGCAGAAAGGATCAGCAAGAGTACAGAGGCTGATGTGTTGTGTTTAGGCTCCCTACTGAGTGCTATAGGCCCTCAGGATGTGGAAACTCCTTAAAGAAGCTGAGACTCACAGACACTGGTAGACTCTGAATGAAGCAGGACGGGGGGGGGGGGGGGGGGGGTAAGGTCTTTTGGAAGTTCTTGGAGTCAGACCTTCAACCCTATGTGTTAGAGAATCCAGGTTTCATGAAATGCCCTACAGTCACAAGGGCCTATCCCAGAAGTCAGGGAATCTTAGGATCTGGAGTAGATCATTCACAGGGGAAGAAACAGGAACCCCAAAAGAATAAGATCATTGTTAAGTGTCACTTTGTCAGTCAAAGCAAAGGTGGGACCAGATTTCAATTAGACAACTGTAGTCACTGAGCCTCCTCTGTGAGACTAGGCCCTGGCCATAAGGGACGGTCCGCACTGGTGAGGTACTTGCCCTGAGGAGCATGTTAGTGGGGAGACTGACAATAAGCAAGTGAGAAATCCTGGGAGAGAAGGGGCTCCCATCAAGACAGTGAGTTGAAGATTCAGAAATGAGAAGGGATCCAGAGCACAGGACAGATGGGAAAAGGAACACCATCTTTACTGCCAGGAAGAGGAGGAGGAGTGGAGGGGTGGGGAAGCATACAGGACTTCAGGTTTGGGAGCCAATAATGGAGGGCACCTCCATCCCAGGGCTTCTCTGTGTAGTATGCTCACTTTTCTCCAGCTCAGAAAGGCTCCTCCTCATCACTTCATTGTTACTTGAGCCCATTTCTTCATCTTGCAACACATAGCTGTAATTCATTGTCATCACTTTCAAAGAATACCATTTTCGCTGTAGTTTTTAGGTGAATATAACCTAGTCTATCCATTCTGATAGACATTTGGGTTCTTTCCAGACTTAGGCTGTTTATATGATGCTGCTGCTGTGTACATTCTTATACATCTCATGTAATTCCTATGAGCACATTTGGGGGCTATGTCTCTAAGAGTAGAATTGCTGGGATACAGGGTATGCATATTTTCAATTTGGGGAGACAGCACCACAGTTGCCCAAAGTGATCGTTCTGATTTATGCCCACCTGTAATGCACACAATTTTCAGTAGCTTCACATCCTAGAATAGTCAGTTTTCTGAAATTTTAGCCATTCTGGTGAGTGGGAAATGGTATATTATTGTGATTTTAATTTTCATTTCCCTAATAACTGATGAGGGTGAGCATCATTTCATGTTTATTGACCATCTGGGATTCTACTTTTATAAAGTTCAATCAATCTCTTGCCAATTTTTCTGGGGGGGTGTTTGCAGTACTTCTTTTACTCTCCCATATATAGTCCCTTTGTCAGCTCAGCGTGCTGCAAGGTGCTTTCCCCAATCTCTTTCAGCATTTTGTATTCTCCTGATAGTGCCTTTCAATAAGCTTGGTTTTAATATAGGCAAATATATCAGTCTTTAAAAAAATTAGTGTTAATTGAAGGTCATGAAAATATTCTTTTATATTATCTTATGCAAGTTTCATTGTTTTGCCTTTCACATTTAGTCCAGAACATATCTGGGGCTGACTTTTATATACAGTATGAGGTAAGAGTGAAGTTTTATTTTTTCTTATGAATGACCAGTTGTTCTGAGACCATTTAAGTAAAAGTGCCATTACTCTGCAGTGACACTTTTGTCAACATCAATGTCCACATATTCAAGTGTCTGTTTCTGGGCTCTGTATTCTGTTCAATTGCTGATTGTTATGAGTAAGTGTTGACAATGTTGTGTGAGAATAAGTCTTGGTACTTGAAAGAGCGAGATTTTCCACTTTGCTTTTCTTCAAGGGAGAGACTTATTAATATTGGTCTTTTGCATTTCCATATAAATTTTAAGTCAGATTGTCAAAAAAATCTGTTGAGATGGAATCACATTGAATCTACACCTCAATTTGGAGAGACCTGATACCTTTAGAATACTGAGTCTTCCAATTCATAAATATGGTATAACTCTTGCTTTCTTCAGTTCTTTTTGGTTTCTCAGAATATTTTATAGTTTTCTACACAGAGAGCTTACATTTATTTTGAAAGATTTGTTTTTAGGTAGTTTATCATTTTTATGTCACTGAGTTATCCTTTGTTTTCAGTCTTTAAATATTTTTTACTGGAAGGGTATGCATTGTATTTCAAGTCACTGTACATTTACTTTTGTGAAAATATTGCCTGCATTTTCTAGTACAACCCCACCCCCAAAGTTGTTTCAGGAATGTAAGAGAAATATCCAACTTAAATAGCAAAGAAGTGCACCATAATTACTACTGCACTGTAGTCATTTCTGCATTTCTCAGGTTTCCTAAATAACAGTCTTGTCTGATGATACACAATGCAAAGAGCAATTGTGGAAAGCAGACATTTACATATACTTGTAAAGTCTTATTGAGAATATCTTGTTGGCATTGGATAGTAAATCATAGGCACAGCTGTACTAGCAGGGCATGTATATGCCTGTTGGTTTGTATCACTACATTTTTGGAACATTAATTCCATATTACTGAATGTTATTATAACCATCTGGTAGTCCTGTAGGATTACCAGGCATAGAACTGGTCTGTATACCACACACATTTTACCCAAGGCTCCTGTTGGTGTAATTTGCAGCACTATAAACACCATTCTGGGTTTTTGCCCCCAAGTCTCTTAACCAGACTAGAGTAACCTCTATCATAATTTTGCCTGTCTCTAAAGGTATTAAATCCACCCCTTTTGCCCACAGAGTATCTGTCCATGTGGTCATCCTTCATGCCTCCTCTACCCCTGGAACGACCTGAAGCTCTGTCTTGGACCAACTGAAGCAATTTAAGATTGATTGCTTGATGAGCTTCATGAAGCAGAGAGAGGGTCATGCACTTGCTTTATATTATTAGGAGTAAAGAAAGTGTATGCTGTGCCTGCTTTCATACTGCAAGTAGTTCTTACAATTCAATGAATATAATCCTGTGAGGGGTGAGGATAGTCATAATTGATGACAAAGTTCACATCTTCCACATTTAGCCCTCTGGAGGCCAAATCTGTAACAATCAGGACAGGAGCTTTTCCATATTTGAATTCATTTAGAACCCAGTCACGTTGCTGTTGACTCTTGCCACCATGGATGGCCAAGGCAGATCACCTGTCTATCCTCATTTTTCTAGTAGGTTCATCGCATGCTCTTTTGTTTTCAGTAAAAACAATGGTTTTATTCCCCTTCTTACTCATTATCTCTTCGGTCAAATGAATAAGGTTTTCATCCTTTTCTACAGCATGACACACATCCACAGTCTGAAGAATTTGTGGTTTGCTTGCACTCAGTTCCAGTGTACCAATGTTTATATAAATACAGTCATTCAGGAAATCTTCTGCCAGTTGTCTTACTTCTTTTGGCCAAGTCACACTCCATCTTAGAGTTTGCCTGTCAGGCCTTATCTGATTGATTTCCAGGTGTTGCAAAACAGATTTCCACACCTCTTTCCAAATCATGTACTTGTGGTCCCTTGGGAGGGCCATCATAGACACAAACTGACTACAATTGGCATACTCTACAGTATTCAGCAGCAACTTGCTGCACCTGTTGGGCTAGTTCCCGAATTGGTGCCAGCACCAGGCAAATAGGCCCATCACCTCTCTCTAGGAATGGCCGATGATTGCTGTGGACAATGGCAAACAGCAAATAAGACAATGTTTTCCCAGATCCAATTTTTGCTACTCCAACCACATCCAATCTAATTAGAGCAGCTGGCCATCTCTGAACTTGAATAGCAGTGGGTTCACTAAAGTTCTATCTCGCAATTACATTCATGACTTTTGCAGGGAAGCTTGCTTCATAAAACTTCAGAACTGACTCTGGGCAGTTGTGACCTCTGACTGTAATTTCTTTGCTTCTTCTGTATGTCTCCATCTTTTGTGCTGTGCACCTAGCCAAATCAGGGTGTTCTTGATAAAAATTGTTCTCAAGTGTGGGCAGCTCATCAAGATTCCACTTCTTTTAAATTAGTTTCTCCCAATGGGTTCCAAACTTCTTTCCTAACAGGGGCCCTGACCTACTTCCTCCATATTGAGGTGCCCTAAACCTTCCATCCCAGCTGTGGTCTGGGTCACTTGAATAACTTGACATGGCATCAATGCTTGAGGCTGGTAGGAAATGAAGTGGAGAGAATTGGTGCAATAAGTCACTGGAGGTGGCTTCAGTGACAGAGAAGACTTTTGGGAGTGGCAGCAGCATAGAGACAGCAATGACAGGAGCCAGAGATGCTTGCCAAGAGACCAGTGGAAATGAATGAGATCATAAGTGGTATCCTTTTAAAATTCACTTTTCAACCATTTGTGGCTCAATTTTTGTGTACTGACTTTGTTTTCAGCAACTTATTAATTTTAATAATTTATGTGCAATTTCTTTTAGATCTTTTATGTACATAATACTGTCCTCAAATAATGACATCTTGCCCTTTCTTTCCGATTCTTATGTTTCTGATTTTTTTTATTTCCTGCACTGGCCAAGAAATGTCACACAGAAGTGGTAAGAGCAGGCATCATTGTCTTGTTCCTGACATCAAAGGGAAAGCTTTCAATTTTTTACCATTAAGTCTTTGGTTTTCCTGAAGATTTTCTAGGTCTGGATACAGCTTTCTTCTTCAGTTCCCTCTTTGGAATTTGATGGTCTTCTGAAAAGTGTGGCTTAGTGTCTTTTGATAATTTTGGATATATTTCAGCCGTATCCCCTCAAATATTGCTTCTGCCCCCATTTTCTTTATTTGTGAGACTCCAATCAAACAAGTATTTAGTCCATCACTAATAGAATCTGCTGCAATTGAAGCATTTTATATTTATGCTGGCACTATCGAGCCTTTGTGTTGAATACTGATGTTGTGGATGTTGAGCACTTGAAATGTGGCTAGTGTGAGAGAGAAACTAAATTTTTAAACTTCATTTACTTGTAATTCATTTAAATTTAAGTATAAATAGCCACACCACATTGAACAATGTAGATTTAGAACCTACCCACTCTATCATCCTGTCTTACTCTTTGTATATTCTATTCTTCTGATCTGTCTTCCAGTTTCCTAATTCTCTCTTCAGTTGTTTTATTTTTGATGTTGTTGTTGTTTACTTTTTATTTCATAATTGTAAACTTAACTCTGCAAACCAGCTAGACTTGGAAGGGGTAAAGAAAACATGGAACCCAATGAGCTGTATTGAGAGCACAAAGATTATAGAACATTCCAAGCAGATGGGGGTGAAGGGGTGCTCTCTGAGCTACAGAAGGAATGGTCTGGTAGTTAAGATAAAACACAAGTCAAATTTATTAAACTTGTCCACAGTCAGTAATGGTGATCTTCTTGCTGGTCTTGCCATTGCTGGACCCGTAGCACTCCATGGCTGTCATAACATCCATGCATCTTTCATCTGGCTGAAGACTGCATGCTTGCCATCCAACCACTGAGTCTTGGCCGTGCAGATGAAAAACTGGGAACCGTTTGTGTTGGGTCCAGCATTTGCCATGGACAAGATGCCAGGACCTATGTGCTTCAGGATGAAATTCTCATCATCAAATTTCTCCTCATAGATGGACTTGCTACCTGTGCTATTGTGGTATGTGAAGTCATCACCCTGGCACATAAATCCTGGAATAATTCTGTGAAAGCAGGAGGCTTTATAATGAAATCCTTTCTCCCTGGTCCTCAGAGCACATAAGTTTTCTGCTGTCTTTGGAACTTTGTCTGCAAACAGCTTGAAGAAGACATGGACCAAAGGCTTGCCCTCAGCAGTGAGGTGGAAGAACACAGTGGGGTTGACCATGGCTGGGCACAGGAAGGTCCGAGGCCGCGGTTGTGTCTGCAAGGCGGGCTCTCTCCAGTTGTTTTAAATCTACTATTAAATTCATCTATTTTCTTAATTTTGGTTATTTTATTTTATTTTTTAAACATAAAACTAACACTTTGTTTACCTTTGTCTATTAGTGCCTCAGATCTAGAACTAACCTGAATTTTAACTTTATCTTAATTCTTAATTCTGCACCCTCACAATAAACCAAAATACAAGGCTTAAACTAAAATGTACCAATTACAAATAATTTATCATGTTCTAAGAAAATTTTAGTAAATATCATTAGAAATAACTGGTTTCATTATCTCTGAAGTCACATGTATTCATCATTAAGTGACAAGAGTTTATATTTAGAAATTATATCCTCTGCTAAAAAGGGAATGCAAAAATCTCACTTGGTGCTAATTACATTTAAGTGTGTTCAAACACTGACCTATAGGATTCATAGGAAGAAAAGCAGATTGAGGCCATTAAGTAAACTGTTTTAAAAAGTGTTTGCCTCATGTTAAATTTAATCTTTATTTATTTTTCCCATTACTATTAAATTCCCTTATACACCCCTCTACCCAGCAATCACCATACTGTTGTCCATGTCCATGAGTCATTTTACGTTTTTGTTTAATCCCTCTATCCCCTAAATCCCCCCCATCCAGAGCTGTCATCTTGCTCTTTATGAGTCTGTCTCTATTTTGCTTATTAGTTTGGTTCGTCCATTAAATTCCACATATGAGTGAACTCATATGGTATTTGTCTTTCTCTGACTGGCTTATTTTACTTAGCTTAATGTTCTCCGGGTCCATCCATCCATGTTTTTGCAAAGTGTAAAATTTTCTTCTTTTTTACAACCAAGTAGTATTCCAGTGTGTAAACATCCCATAGTTGTTTTATCCATTCATCTACTGATGGACACTTGGGCTGCTTTCATATCTTGGCAATTGTAAATAATGCTGCAATGAACATAGAGGTGCTTATGTTCTTTTGAATTAGTATTTTGGGTTCTTTTGCATATATTCCCAGAAGTGGGATAGCTGTGTTGAAAGGCACATCCATTTTTAATTTTTTGACGTATCTCCATACTGCTTTCCACAGTGGCTGCACCGATCTGCATTTTCACCAACAGTGCAAGTGTTCCCCTTTCTCCACATCCTCACCAGCACTTATTTGTTGATTTAGTGATGATAGCCATTCTGACAGGTGTGAGATAATATCTCATTGTGGGTTTCAATTTACGTTTCTCTGATGATTAGTGACACTGAGCATCTTTTCATATGTCTACTGGCCATCTGCATGTCCTCTTTAGAGAAGTGTCTATTCAAGTCCTTTGCCCATTTTTATGTTGGGTTGTTTGGTTTTTTGGCACTGAATTTTGTAAGTTCTTTATAATTTTTGGATATTAATCCCTTATCAGATATATCAGCAAGTATGTTCTCCCATTCTGTAGGTTGTCTTTTTATTTTGTTGATGTTTTCCTTCACTGTGCAAAAACTTTTTAGTTTGATGTAGTCCCCTTTGTTTATTTTTGCTTTTGTTTCTTTTGCCTGGGGAGATATATCCAATAAAATATTGCTGTGAGCAATGACCAATATTTTGCTGCCTACGTTTTCTTCTAAGATTTTATGGTATCAAGTCTAACATTTAAGTCTTAAATCCATTTTGAATTTATTCTTGTGTATGGTGTAAGAAGATGGTATAATTTGATGTTTCTGCATGTATCTGTCCAATTTTCCCAACTTATTGATTAAACTATCTTTAGCACATTGTATGTGCTTGTTTCCTATGTCAAATATTAATTCACTATAAAGGTGTAGGGGGGGTGTTTATGGGCTCTCTATTCTGTTGCATTTATCTATGTGTCTGTTTTATGCCAGTACCATGCTGGTTTGATTACAATGGCTTATAATATAGTTTGAAATTAGGTAGTGTGATTTTTCCAAATTTGTTCCTCTTTCTCAGGATTGCTGTTGCTATGCAGGGCCATTTCTTGGTGGAATCTTTGGGGTTCTCTATGTGCAGTACTATGTCATCTGCAAATAAAGACAGTTTTACTTCTTCCTTTCCAATTTGGATGTATTTTATTTCTTCTTCTTGTATGATTGCTGTGGCTAGGACTTCTAGCACTATATTGAGTAAGAGAGGTGAAAGCAGATTTCCTGTCTTGGTTCTGATCTTAAGGGAACACTTGTAGTTTTTGTCTGTTGAAATGATGCTGATAGTGTATGTGTCATATATGGCCTTTATTATGTTTAGGTATGTTCCCTCTATTCCCACTTTGCTGAGAGTTTTTATCATAAATGGGAGCTGGATTTTATCAAATGCTTTTTCTGCATCTATTGATATGATCATGTGTCTTTTATACTTCATTTTGTTTATGTGGCAAATGACATTTTTTGATTTGTGGAAGTTGTACCAACCTTGCATTCCCAGAATAAATCCCACTTGATCATGGTGTATGATCTTTTTGATGCATTGCTGTATTTGGTTTGCTATTATTTTGTTGAAGATTTTGGCATATAAGTTCACTAGGGATATTTGTCTCTAATTTTCTTTTTTGTAATGTCTTCATCTGGTTTTGGAATTAGGATAATGCTGGCCTCTTTAAATGAGCTTGGGAAGTTTCCTTCCTCTTGAATTTTTTGAAATAGTTTGAGAAGGAGAAGTGTTAGTTCTTTTCAGAATGTTTGGTAAAACTCACCTGTGAAGCCATTCAATCCAGGGCTTTTCTTTGTTGGGAGTTTTTTCATTATCACTTCAATTTCACTAGGTGTAATCTGTCTATTCAGATTCTCTGATTGTTCCTGATTTAGTTTTGGAAGATTGTATGTCTTTAGGAATTTATCCGTTTTGTGTAGGTTGTCCAGTTTGATGGCATATAGTTGTTCATAATATTTTCTTACAATCCTTTGTATTTCTTTGGTTTCAGTTGTTATATCTCCTCTTTCATTTCTGATTTTATTTATTTGGGTCCTTTCTCCTTTTTTCTTGATGAGTCTAGTTAAATGTTTGTCAATCTTATTTACCTTTCTAAAGAATCAGCACTTGGATTCATTGACTTTTGTATCATTTTTTAGATTCTATTTTGTTTATTTCTGCTCTGGTCTTTATTATTTCCTCCCTTCTACTCACTTTAGGCTTCATTGTTCTTTTTCAAGTTCCTGTAAGTGTAAAGTTAGATTGTTTTTTTGAGCTTTCTCTTGTTTTTGAGATAGACTTGTAATGCTATGCATTTCCCTCTTAGGCTTGTTTTCCTAATGTCCCCCAGATTTGAGGTTTTTGTGAATTTATTTTCATTTGTTTCAAGGTATCTTTGGACATCTTCCTTGATCTCATTGTTAACCCATTCATTGTTTAATAACATGTTATTTAGCTTCCATGTTTTTGTGCATTTTTCAGTGTTCTTCTTGTGATTGATTTCTAGTTTCATAGCATTGTGGTCAGATATATGCTAGATATGATTTCAATCTTCTTAAATTTTTTGAGATTTATTGTGTCCTAACTCTAGAAGGAATAAAGAGTAGGTTAGATGAACCAGAGGATCAAATCAGTGATTTGGAAGACAAGGTAAAAAAAATACCCAAGCAGAGTAGCAAAAAGAAAAAAAGAATTAAAAAAAATATTAGGAGAGCTTAAGAAACCTTTGCAACAACATGTATAACAACATCCACATGGGGACACGAGAAGGAGAGGTGAGCTAATCTTTGACCTAATTGTGGTCTATCCTAGAAAACATTCCATGTACACTTGAAAAGTATGTATATTCTGCTCCTTTGGGGTGAGATGCTGTGAAGATAATAATCAAATCCATTTGATCTAGTGTGCATTTCTAGTGTGTTATTTAAGGCCGCTGTCTCCTTGTTGATTTTCTGCTTGGAAGATCTATCCATTGAAGTCAACGGAGTGTTAAAATCCCTGACTATGACTGAATTTCTGTTGATCACTCCCTTTATGTTTATCAAGATTTCCTTCACATGTTTAGGTACTATGTTAGGTGTGCAAATGTTTACTAGGTTATATCCTCTTGTTGGATTGTTCCCTTTATCAGTACATAGTGTCCTTCTTTGTTTCTTACTACAGCCTTGGTTTAGTCTATTTTGCCACATATAAGTACTGCTACCCTGGCTTTATTTCACTTTCCACTTGCATGAAATATCTTTTTTCCATACCTTTACTTTTAGTCTGTGTGTATCTTTCAATATGAGGTCAGTTCTTGGAGGCAGCATATATATGGGTCTTGTTTTCTTATCCATTCAGCTACCCTATGTCTTTTGGTCAAAGCATTTCAGCCATTTACATTAAGGTGATTATTGATAGATATGGATGTAGTGCCATTTTATTGTTAGATTGTTTTCCTTTTTTTCTTTCTCTTTTTCTTCTTCTTCTTAAAGCAAAACCTTTAATGTTTGTTACAGTAATGGTTTGGTGTTAACAAACTTCGTCAGCTTCTTTTTGTCTGGGAAGCACCTTATTTCTCCTTCGATTTTAAATGATAGCCTTGCTGAGTAAAGCAGCCTTGGTTGTAGGTCCTTGCTTATCATCACCTTGAATATTTTATGTCATTCCCTCTGGCCTGAAATGTTTTTGTTAAGTCATCAGATGACAGTCTAATGGGTGCTCCCTTGTAGGTTAACTACCTGCTTTCCCCTTGAGGCTTTTAGGATTCTCTCCATGTCTTTAAGCCTTGTCATTTTAATTATGATGTGTTTCCATGAAGACCTCCTTGGGCCCATCTTCCCCTCTTAGGTTTGGTACCCTCAGAGCTTCCTGGACTTGTGTGCCTTTTTCCTTCACCAGGTTAGGGAGGGTTTTAGTCATTATTTCTTCAAATAAGTTCTCGATCCCTTTTTGCTCACCTCTCCTTCTCATGTCCCCATGTGGATGTTGTTATACATGTTGTTGCAAAGGTTTCTTAAGCTCTCCTAATATTTTTTTAATTCTTTTTTTTTTTTTTTTGCTACTCTCCTTGGGTATTTTTTTTTCTACCTTGTCTCCCAACTCACTGATTCGATCCTCTGGTTCATCTAACCTACTCTTTATTCCTTCTAGTGTGTTATTTATTTTAGATACTGCATTCTTTATTTCTGACTGGTCCTTTTTTATTGTTTCTATGTCTTTTTTCATGCTGTTGAGTGTCCTTATAATCATTACTCCAAACTCTCTATCTGATAAATTGCTTGCCTCCATTTCATCTAGTTCTTCTGGAGCACTGTCTTGTCCTTTCATTTGAAGTCCGTTTCTTTGTCTTCCTAGTTGGGCTGCTTCTTTGTATTTTCTGCTGCATTTATTTTTTAATTGTAATTTTTTTCTTGGTTGGTTTATTTATTTATTTGTTTGTTTATTTATTTGGTGCTTGTTATCAACTTATTGCCTTTCAACTTCAAGTTCACTTTCAGAGTGCTCTGTGAAAATGGAGCTTGTCCCTTAAAGTATTTTTTCCTATGCCAACTGACATTGAAGCTTTCTCAGTAGGTTGTGCTGGAAGGACACTGCAAGAAAAGGGTTTTTCTTCCTAGTTCCAGTGTATTAGACTAGGTGAGCTCCTGCAGAGCACATGGCTCCAGTGTCAGTGTTCTGCAGTTAGTGCATCCTCCCTAGTACCCAACCTCAGCAGTGCACCCAGGATTACCAGTCCTTGCAGTTGTGTAGCAAAGCATTCCTAATGAAACCCTTCCCTGTGAAGAGCTTTTCCTAGCACACTAAAGGGCAGCTTTCCAAGAATTTTCAGAGGGCATATTTACAGCAAGTTCCAGCAGTGAGGACCACAGCAATCTCTGTCATCCAGTGAGCAACCGCTGGACAGTGCCTCTGAACAAGGTCAGAATCCCAGCCCTGGGGTGGGAGTGGACTCTTCCCTGGTTGCACTGTTTCAGTCCTAGGGCTAGTGATTACTCTTTATAGCTGCTTTTTCTATATTATTGAGAGTTCTCTTCACTTCTTACTAGCCAATCCCTCATTACTTTAATCCTTTGTTATAGAACACAATACTTTATATTAAACTTTCCCCTGTTTAAATTCTATTATGCCTTCTCTCTCCTGTTTGGGTACAGACAGATACAAATCTTTTTCAAATACAGAATATCACTTTTTATAATTGTAATCCCCTGCTGAAAAATTAAGTTTGGGTTTTATCTCCATGAATGTAACAGGCATAGTTATTTTATAGTTTGTGTCTAATAAATTGCACTGTCAGGGTATCTGTGAGTCTTATTCCTAGTGTCTTTTTTTGTGCTGATTTTCATTTATTTGCCTTATCACCTCATGTCATTGTTTATATTTGATTTCATGCTGATCCTTAATTGCAGTTTTACAATTATTTATAGAAATAAGTTGTGACCAAGCATGATTTAACTCTCCTTTAAAAAACATCCAGAGTGTTTTATTCAAGTTACTGCCAAGGTCTTAGGCACATTAACCAATATTCTCTCAATATAATATCAATTGAAATTTTCTCGACAATTCAGAGCTCTTGAGAGCAGGCTGCAGCTGATGTCATGGTTACTTCGGGTTTCTCTGTACTTTCAATGTGCAGCACTTGAAGGCCCCAGTGCTAAGCACATGAGGTCCTTCCTGTTGGCCAACCCTCAAGTCCACTGTTCATCCTCATAGCCCTAGAAGGTGTCACAGCATTGCTCAACCACTCAGCCATCTCTTCTGGGACAGCAAATGTCCTCTTGGCAAAAGCAGTTCCACATGCTGGACTTAATTCTCTGGATTCCTCTCTCATCCCAGATTTTTTTAAAGATTTTATTTCTTTATTTTTAGAGATAGGGGAAGGGAGAGAGAGAAACATTAATGTGTGGTTGCTTCCCGCACACCCACTGCTAGGAACCTGGCCCACAAGCCAGGCATGTGCCCTGACTCGGAATGGAACCAAGACCCTTTGGTTCGCAGGTCGACACTCAATCCACTAAGCCATACCAGCCAGGGCAATCTCATCCCAGATCTTATCCATGTAAATCTTCGCTATCTTCTAGGTCTGATGCTCAGGAAGGCTTTTTTAAAAAATGATATGTCTAAATTTTTTTGTTGGCTTCAGCAAGAGGATTGGAGTTTTTGGTAGTTCAACTCAGCCCTCATAATAAAAGTGGAGTCATCATTTATGTTGGACTGAAAACAAAGTCCAAGTCTTCATTATATGCTGTGGATCATCCAAAGGCTTAGTTCATACTTTAGAACAGCACTTCCCCCAGGAAGCTGTCTTTGAACACTCATCCTCACTTCCCATAATACCCATTGCATATTAATTATCTTTTAAATTTAGGCTGTGAGTTACTTGAGGGTAAAAACTGTTCTATATTTATTCTTCATAGTTTTGGTATCTATCTTGGTGCCTTGTATATAACAGGCATTCAATAACTGCTACATTAACGAATGAGTAATAAAGGCTGTACTCTGATTTCTTAAATTTTTGACATTTCCTCCAACAAGTTGATTTTATCTTTGAGAATAAGAGTTCAATCCATCCTTCAAGGACTGAATCTTAAAGAATACCTGAGAAACTTGCTCAGGCTTGTTATAGACTCCTGTTTTTCTTCCTCTTTCTCACAGAGCTAATCTTTACTTCACTGAGAGCTTTCCTTTACAGGGATTCATGTTTCAGCAAGTCAGGTGGCAAATGCAAACACATTAACTTGGTGTCAGAAAGAAATCAGCCTAGTATCACAAAATACATTTTTTAAATCCACACAGAAAATTCTTTTATTTAAAATGCTGTAACTTTCTTTAAAATATTTTAAAATATGTATCTTTATTTTTAGAGAGAGGGGAAAGGAGGGAGAAAGAGAGGAAGAGAAACATCCATGTGTGGTTGCCTCTTGTGCACCCCCTATTGGGGACCTGGCCCACAACCCAGGAACGTGACCTGACTGGGAATTGAACTGGTGACCTTTTGGTTGGCAGGCCAGAACTCAATCCACTGAGCCACACCAGCCAGGGCTCCTCAAAATATTTCTGCAAAGAAAATATGATGTAAATGTGTTTGTGAGTATGTATATCTGTGTGTTCTTTTATTTTTTTAAATATATTTTATTGATTTTGCTATTACAGTTGTGTCATTTCCCCCCTTCATTCCATCCATCCTGTATACACCCTCCCTCCCACATTCCCCCCACCTATAGTTCATGTCCATGGGTCATACATATGAGTTCTGTGGCTTCTACATTTCCTATACTACTCTTACCCTCCCCCTGTCTATTTTCTACCTACCATTTATGCTACTTATTCTCTGTACCTTTCCCCCGTCTCTCCCTCTCCCATTCCCGCACTGATAACCCTCCATGTGATCTTCATTTCTGTGACTCTGTTCCTGTTCTACTTGTTTGCTTAGTTTGCTTTATTTTTGTTTTAGGTGTGGTTGTTAACAACTGTGAGTTTGCTGTCATTTTTACTGTTCGTATTTTTGATTTTCTTTTTCTTAGATAAATCTCTTTAACATTTCATATAATGAAGGCTTGCTGATGATGAACTCCTTTAACTTGACCTTATCTCAGAAGCACTTTATCTGCCCTTCCATTCTAAATGAAAGCTTTGCTGGATAGAGCAATCTTGGATGTAGGTCCCTGGCTTTCATGACTTCAAATACTTCTTTCCAGCCCCTTCTTGCCTGTAAAGTCTCTTTTGAGAAATCAGCTGACAGTCTTATAGGAACTCCTTTGTAGGTAACTGTGTCCTTTTCTTTTGCTGCTTCTAAGAGTCTCTCCTTCTGTTTCATCTTAGGTAGTGTAATTATGATGTGCCTTGGTGTGTTCCTCCTTGGGTCCAGCTTCTTTGGGACTCTCTGAGCTTCCTGGACTTCCTGCAAGTCTATTTCCTTTGCCAGACTGGGGAAGTTCTCCTTCATTATTTGTTCAAATAAGTTTTCAATTATTTGTTCTTCCTCTTCTCCTTCTGCCAGCCCTATAATTCGGATGTTGGAACGTTTCAAGATGTCCTGGAGGTTCCTAAGCCTCTCCTCATTTTTTTGGATTCTTGTTTGTTCATTCTTTTCTGGTTGGATGTTTCTTTCTTCCTTCTGGTCCACACCGTTGATGTGAGTTCCAGTTTCTTTCCCATCACTATTGGTTCCCTGTACATTTTCCTTTGTTTCTCTTAGCATAGCCTTCATTTTTTCATCTAATTTGCCACCAAATTCAACCAATTCTGTGAGCATCCTGATCACCAGTGTTTTGAACTGTGCATCTGATAGGATGGCTGTCTCTTCGTCACTTAGTTGTATTTTTTCTGGAGCTTTGATCTGTTCTTTCATTTGGGCCATTTTTTTTGTCTTGGCACTCGAGTTACTTAAAGGGGCGGAGCCTTGGGTGTTCACCAGGGTGGGGTAATTTTAGTCGCTGTGCTGTGACGCTGTATGTGAGGAAGGGGTCCAAGAGGGAGCAATGGCGCTTGCTCCACTCTGTGCCGGATTTCAGTCACTCCGTCCTCTGCCCACAATCAAATTGGGCCCTTTTGGTGCTGCTTCCCGAGTGGATGGGTTTGTGTACGTTCTAGGCCCCTGTGGGTCTCTCCAACAAACTCTCCTGTGAGGCTGGGAGTCTCTCCTGCTGCCGCCTCAACCCTCACAGGTGTTTTCAATCAGAGGTTTGAGGCTTTATTTCCCCGAGCTGGAGCCCTGGGTTGCACCGTCTGTCACCCAGTCTACCAGCTGCTGCCTCGCAGGCCAGCTGCAGCTTTGCCCACCCCACTCCACAATCCACCACCTCACTAGGTCTTCCAGCTTCCGCCTTGCCGTGAGTCCTCTCCACCCGGGTGCCTGTCTCCACCCCTCCTACCAGTCTGGATGAATGTTTCTTCTTTATCTCCTTGGTTGTCAGACTGCCATACAGTTCAATTTTCTGTCAGTTCTGGTTGTTTTTTGTTTTTAAATTGTTGTTGTCCTCTTTTGGTTGTGCAAGGAGGCACAGTGTGTCTACCTATGCCTCCATCTTGGCCGGAAGTCCCTGTGTGTGTTCTTTTAAAATGCACTTAAGTAGAAGTCAATTTATTTCATCAGGAACTTGCTCTTCAAGAGTGGTCAGTTAACATTTAACCTAAAAGCCACACACAGAGTCAGCAGTCAGCTACTACAAAAGTTTCAACAGGAGAGTCTTTTTACTAGCAAAATGAGTGTCATAAATAGATTTTCACTTGTAAGGTAGTGTGTTTGATGAGGGGTGTGGAAGAGGCAAAGAGGGGATAAATGGTAGCAGAAAGAGACTTGACTTTGGGCGCACGATGCAGTATGCAGATGATGTGTTATAGAGCCACATACTTGAAACCTGTATGGTTTTACAAACAAATGTCACTCCAATAAATTCAATAAAAATAAAAGGTTTTCTAGAGTAAAATAATATGTAAAATGAAATAAAATTAAAATCTTGCTAAACTGTGTGATGGTTGTCAGAAATAGGCTGTTTCCCCACAAAACCAAAACAATACAAAACATCCCAAACCATGTTAGTTTCACAGGCAAGTCTATCAAATGGGGAAATAGGTGATTGCAATTTTATAAAGACTTTTCTAGAGAATAGAGGAAAAAAATTAACCCAAACTCATTTCAGGAGGTATGCATAACTTTGATTTAAAAATTGGTAGGAATAACAAACTTTAAGACCAGAAAAAAGACAAAGATGCCCACTTTCACCATGTCCTGTCAACATGTCCCAGCCAAACAAGTCAAGAAAAAGACATTCAAGTCACGAGAGTTAAAAGGAAGAAAATAACATTATACTATTTTATGATGATATGAAAAGAATAAACAAATAAATTAGTATATATAAAAAGCCAATGCAGTTTGGCAGAACGATAGATATAAAAACATAAACAACAGTTGCAATCTATTTACTAGCAATAACCAAGTAGAAAATGTTATTTTTAAAAAGGCACCATTGGAGAGTTCAGGCCAAGAAGGAGGAGTGGGTAGAAACCCTTTGCTTTCTCGCACAACCAAAAGGAGGATAACAACCAATCTAAAATCAATAAACAACCAAAAGTGCCAGAAAATCAAACTACATTTGATTGCAGTTTGGTTGGAATTCTGACAACCAAGGTATTAGAGAAAATGTCGACCAGAATAACCAGACCAGTAAGGCACACCACAAGGGCCGACTCAGAAAAACCCTGGCAATGCGCCTGAGGGATAGGGCTGACTGCCCAGCTCGGGGAGCTGCCCAGGAGGGACTGACTTAAGGGGAAAACTGAGACTCAGAGCTGACTGTGAGCTACAGCTGGGGTTGCTGCGGTGGGAGATACTTCCAGTCTCACGTGAAAGTCTGTTGGAAAGTGCACTAGAGAGGAGCAGGCGAACTTCACTGTTCCCTCTCTGCCCCCCCCCCCCCCCACAGGCAGCGCCTAAGCACAGCAAAGAGGGTTGCCTTGCCCTGGTGAACACCTAAGGCCCCACCCCCTTACATTTTAACAGGTGTGCCTAGACAAAGAAATATGAACCAAATGAAAGAATAGAGCAAAACTTCAAAAAGAGAGCTAAGCAATGAGGACATAGATAACCTATGTCATGGAGAATTTAAAGCCCTTATAATCAAAATGTTCACAGAACTGATTGAGCTTGGTTGAAAAATGAAAAAACAAGTGAAAGATACCCAAAATGAAATAAAGCAAAATATTCAGGAAACCAAGAGTGACAGGAAGGAAACCAGGATTCAAAGCAACGATTTGGAACAGAAGGAAAAAATAAACATCCAGCCAGAACAGAATGAAGAAACAAGAATTCAAAAAGTGAAGAGAGACTTACAAACCTCTGGGACAATCTGAAAGGTTCCAATATCCAAATTATAGGGGTGCCAGAAGGAGAAGAACAACGGCAAGAAGTTTAACACTTATTTGAACAAATAATGAACGAAAACTTCCCCAATCTGGCAAAAGAAATAGACTTCCAGGAAGTCCAGGAAGCTCAGAGAGTCCCAAAGAAGTTGGACCCAAAGAGGAACACACCAAGGCACATCATCATTAAGTTACCCAAGATTAGAGACAAAGAGAAACTCCTAAGAGCAGCAAGAGAAAAGGAGACAGTTTCCTACAAAGGAGTTCCCACAAGGCTATCAGCTTATTTCTCAAAAGAAACGTTGCAGGTAAGAAGGGACTGGAAAGAAGTATTTGAAGTCATGAAAGGCAAGGACCTACATCCAAGAATAGTCTATCCAGCAAAGCTTTCATTTAGAATGGAAGGGCAGATAAAGTGCTTCCCAGATGAGGTCAAGTTCAAGGAGTTCATCATCACCAAGCCCTTATTATATGAAACGTTAAAGGGACTTATCTAAGAAGAAGATCAAAAATATGAACACTAAAATGACAACAAACTCACAACTATCAACAAATGAACCTAAACGAAAAGAAAAACAATGAAAACAAAAACTAAGCAAACAACCAGAACAGGAACAGAATCAGAGAAATGGACATCACACAGAGGGAGTTCAGTGGGGAGGGGGAAGGGAGGAAAGTGTGGGGAGGGTACAGGGAAGAAGCAGCATAATTAGGAGGCATAAAATAGATGGGGAGAGATAAAAATGGTATAGGAAACAGAGAACTCAAAGAACTTATATGTACAACCCGTGGACATGAACTAAGGGGGGTGGATGCTGGAGGGTTGGGGGAACGGGATGGAGGCGGGGTAAAGGGGGAAAATTGGGAAAACTGTAATAGCATAATCAGTAAAAAAAATACTTTAAAAAAAGAATTAAAAACTTATGTTCATACAAAACCTTGCTTACGTTTTGTATGAACATAAGTTTCTAATATTCATAGTAGCATCATTCATAATAATGCTACCAAAAAGGGGGGAGGGTAACAACCCAAATATCTATCAATTGAAGAATTTCTGAGTGAATGAAATGTAGTATGCCCAGTTCACATGATGGGAGAGCATATGGGGAGGGCCTGAAGCAGATGAATTCTCCCTGCCCAGCTTCAGGTCTCTTAGCTGGTCAGAGTCTGTCCCTCTCACTCAGCCCCTCTAGCTTTGATAGGAAAGGCAGCTGATTGGAGAGGGGAGATCACGCTGATCTCTCAGTAACCAATCTTCTAAGTTAGTGAACAGGGGACTTTAAGTACCAAGCTCCCGAGAGGTGTGAGGGGCTAGAATGTGCCGGAAGAGCCATTCCTGCAGACAGCTGTGTGTGGTCCAGCTTTGAGCCACCCAGCACTCAGGCTTAGAGAACGCTCCCCAACTCAGAGGTGCGTAAATCCAAGCACAAAGACCCTTGCCTCAGGGGAAGCTTGTCACCACCAATCATTAAGTCCCAGCACTTCCAGGTTAGGTCCAGGAGTTAGGAACATTTCTTCCTCCATTCTTAATCTGTGAATCACCTGGAATCTTGGTTTTATTCCTTCTGGGAACTACTGGAAGATGAACAACAAAAAACAGAAGAAATTACAACAATGGTCCCTTTAGGTAACTCTTCACAACTGCTCAGAATGTGAGGCAAAATGAGATCATTGAAATTATATGGTAAGTAGAATTTGTGGACCATGCTTTCCCCTTTTATCCCTCCTTCCACTTCACCGTGATGTAGCGTAAGATCTGGCTTTCTTTAGTTCCTTCTTTCTTTTCTTTCTTTCTTTTTTTTGGTATATTTTAATATATCAAATCTCAAATTTATAGGAAAACTAAATATATTACACAAAATTCTTTTTTTCTGAATAATTTGAGAGTGTGTTGCTGATCTGATGCCCCATTACCTCTAAACACTTTAGCAAGTATTTCCTATAAATGAAGACATTTCCCTGGATAATCACAATTAAACCCTTGAAATCAGGAAATTGACATTATACATTACTGCAAACCTCACTTAAGAATGACCCCTTGCTCCAGTTATGTCCTTTGTAACCAAAGGGTCTGGGTCAGTGTCATGCAGAGCATGTAGTTGTCATGTCTTTCCAGTCTCTTCAATTTGAAATAGCTTCTCAGTCTTTCCTTGACTTTTAAGAACTCGACATGTTTGAAGATGATTAGGCTAGTTATTTTGTAGGATGTTTTGGTGTTTCTTCATCATCTGATGAATCTTTGGTTATTATGTATCTTTGGCATGAATATTGTACAAGTGTATTCTCTTCATGTCATACAACTCATCAGGTAGCACACAACTGTAATTTCTCCCATTACAGGTGATGTTACCTTTGATCACTGTGATAACATGGTGTTATAGACTGAACATTTGTGTCCCCTCAGATTCGTAAGTTGAAACCTACCCCACAGTGTGATGGTTTTAGGAGGTGGGGGCCTTTGGAGAAGCTGATTAAGAATAGCTGAAGTAATGAGGATGGACCCCTCATTAGTCGCCATGTAAGAGTCACAAGTGAGTTTGCTTCCTCTCTCTGATCTCTGCTGTAAGAGGACACAACCAGAATTTGGCAGCCTGAAACAAAGAAAAGGGTCCTCACCAGAACCTGACCATGCTGGCACAATGATCTTGAACTTGCAGCTTCCAGAACTGTGAGAAATAAATTTCTAATGTTTGATTCTGGTCAAGTGTAGGTAAATGCAGTACTGGTCTCCTCCCATAACCACATCAAAAATACAACTAATCAACAGAACAACCATCATTCAGAACCACCTGAAACTTACTTAGCTGAATGGGAGTTCTACAACTGAAGATATAAAGAAGAAGACATATTGAGACTGGTAGGAGGGGTAGAGAAGCAAAATGCTGGTTCCATACCAGTGTGTGGCAGATAAAAATCAGGAAGAATATCTCCAAATGAGGGGTCCCAGGCCCCACCAAGTCCTCCATCCTCCAGTTCCACTGCCAGGAAGAGAAGTCCCCATACCACACTTCTGGCTATACAAAACAGTGGAGAGTGTGGCTGAGTGATAGTGGAGTCCCAGGCGGTTCCTCTGAAAGGGCCCACCTGTGTACTTACTTGGACTCACTCACTCTGAGTTCCAGTTTGGGGCATCAGCTTGAAAGGCACCAGGAATGTATGGGGAAGACCTGAGCTGTCTAGCATCAGGGGTGAGAGTGTGGGTGGGCAACTTTCTCCCAGAAAGAAGAGCTAGCAAGGGCCATTGTTCCTTTGATGAGCCCTCTACCTACAGAGCCAGCAGGTGGTCACCATATCTGAGACTCAATCAACCTGGCTCACAACCTGTGTCCTCCAACCTCCATTCTGTTTATTCTTTTCCTGGAGTTTTTTTCTATTCTTTCATTGGGACATGTTTCTTTGTCTCCTCAATTTGGCAGCTACCCTGTGTTTGTTTCTATGCATTAAGTAGAACTGCTATGTCTCCCAGGCTAGGTAGAGTAATGTAGTAGGTGTCCTGTAGGGCCCAGTGGCACAGCCTTCCTATTGACCCAAGCTGGTCACTCCAGGTGTGCCTTCTTGTGAGCTGTATATGCCCTCCTATTAGTTGAGCCTTGATTGCTGTTGGCATATCAATGGGAGAGATTTACCCCCATGTCAATCAGCAGCAAGGACTGGCTGAGATCACCATGGAGGATCAGCTGTGCAGGGGCCCATCCCCCAGAGCAAGACTTACTTCAGTGGGGCTCTGGTACCCACTGAGTCTGCCCCTTGAGTGTGGTGGTGCTTGTGGAGGTCATTGGGTGGTACTTTGACATGGTGTGAAGCTTTCCACCAGGTGCACTACCTCTTAGGCTTCCCAGGAAGCGCAGGCCAAGTTCAGCTGCTGCTTGTGTTCAGCCCTGGTCCACTCAGCATGTGCTACAAAGCGATCTGCAGGTGGCTGCTACTTGTGTTGGGTTTGAAGGTGCCCAAAAGAGGCCAAACTGCAAACCAAGGCTGGCTGCTTCTAGCACCGGGGCTGGGGCCACTTAACGAGATGTACAAGGCATGCTGAGGCCAGATTCTGCTTGTTTGAGAGATTTTAGGAAAATCTGAAGCACGAGCCAAGACAGGCAATTTGTATGGAAATGCCACGGGAAACAGCTTGGGTGGGTGTGCAAGTTGGGTGGGGCAGGGCCTCAGGGAATCACCAGGATGGGGCAAACAGTGTTAGTCAGGTTGATGGAGACTTAGATGTGGTGACTGTCTGCCGGCTTTGTGGGTGGAGGTGTCATTAAAGGACCAATGACCTCTGCCAGCACTTCTGTCTGGGAAAAAGCTGCCCCCTCCCCAGCTTTCTCCTTGATGTCAGAGCTCAGAGGGAATGAGTCCAAATAAGTCCATGTGTGGGCCCTTTAAGAGGAACTGCCTAGGACTCCAGAAGCCCTCTGTCTCACTCAGCCACAATCTCTGCTGCTTTTTATGGCCAGAAGTTATGGGAACTTCTCTTCTTGACACTGGAACCTTAGGCTGGGAGACTGGTATGGGGCTGTGATCTCTCACTCCTCAGTGTGGACCTCTGCAGCCATGATATCCCTTCCAATTTTTCCCTGCACCATGTGGGTGTGGGACCAGCCTGTACTGCATCTCTGCCCCTCCTACCAGTCTCAATGTGGTTTGTTCTTTAATACTCTAGTTGTAGGACTTCCATTCAGCCAGACTTCAGATGGTTCTGAATGATGTTTTTTGTGTAGTTTAATTGTGATTTTGATGTGGTTGTGAGAGAAGGCATGTTTACCTACATTGCCCTTACATTACATTGTTAAAACTAAGACAGTAACATTAATTCATTAATATTAACTAAAGTTTAGATATATTTTATTTTTGCGAGTTTTGTTCCAGGATCTCATCCAAGAAACCATAGTGCACTTAGATGTCACGTCTTTTTAGTCTTTTCAGGTCTAGGACAGTCTCTCTCTCTTTTTTTTTTCTTTTCTTTTCATGCATTAATGGTTCTGAGAAGTATTGGCCAAATGTTTTGTAGCTTGGGTCTTATTTTTTAAATTATTTTTTATTGTTATTCAGTTATAATTGTCTGCATTTTCTCCCCATCCCTCCACCCCACCCCAGCCAATCCCACCTCCCTCCCCCTCTCTTACCCTCCCCCTTGATTTTGTCCTTGTGTCCTTTATAGTAGTTCCTGTAGACCCCTCTCCCCACTATCCCCTCCCCACTCCCCTCTGGCTATTGTTACATTGTTCTTCATTTCAATGTCTCTGGTTATATTGAGCTCTGGTCTATGAACCAAAAGGTCACTGGTTTGATTCCCAGTCAGGGCACATGCCTGGGTTGCGGGCCAGGTCCCCAATCAGGGGATTACAAGAGGCAAATGGAAGGTCTTATTTTTAAATTATTCCTTATTCTAAGGTTAGAGGAAGTCATCTATGTTTTCTTTTAAAAGTCAACATTTTTTTTTTGTTTTGACATTCAAGTCCTTAATTTATTTAGGACTTATTTGTGGTAGGGATCCAGATTCATTTTTTCCCACTTAGATAACTAAGTTTTGGTCATCGAATTGTTTCTCTGTCATCAAAGATTTGTCATGACAACGTGGTCATACATTAACGTTCCTCATATGCATAGCTCTGTTTCTAGGCTCCGTTTTCACTCTCTTGGTTACTTTATTTCTATGCCAATAATATAATTGTCTTAATTACTCTAGCTTTATCCTCAGTCTCTATGTTTGGCAGAGCCGCCATGTCTCCTTAGCCTTTTTGTTCAGAAGTGTCTTGGATGTTCTTTACTCTTCCTCATACATTTGTCCTGTTTCACAAAAATAAACAATAAACACTGTTGTGAATTTTCATTAGAGTTGCAGTAAATCTATAGATCATTATGTGAGTCACGACACTTTGAAGTTAAACCTACCTGCCCATATAAATCTAATCTTTATCTGGGTCTTTTAAATGTTTTTTTAGTGCGGTTATACAGTTTTCTCTGTATAGGGCTGATGTATCTTTTATTAGGTTTATTAAAGGCACCATTAGGTTTACTATCCAATGGTGCCTTTCTTTAAGTGTTTTTTATTGACTATGCTATTACAGTTTTCCCAATTTTCCCCCTTTACCCCGCCTCCATCCCGTTCCCCCAACCCTCCAGCATCCACCCCCCTTAGTTCATGTCCACGGGTTGTACATATAAGTTCTTTGAGTTCTCTGTTTCCTATACCATTTTTATCTCTCCCCATCTATTTTATGCCTCCTAATTATGCTGCTTCTTCCCTGTACCCTCCCCACACTTTCCTCCCTTCCCCCTCCCCACTGAACTCCCTCTGTGTGATGTCCATTTCTCTGATTCTGTTCCTGTTCTGGTTGTTTGCTTAGTTTTTGTTTTCATTGTTTTTCTTTTCGTTTAGGTTCATTTGTTGATAGTTGTGAGTTTGTTGTCATTTTAGTGTTCATATTTTTGATCTTCTTCTTAGATAAGTCCCTTTAACGTTTCATATAATAAGGGCTTGGTGATGATGAACTCCTTGAACTTGACCTCATCTGGGAAGCACTTTATCTGCCCTTCCATTCTAAATGAAAGCTTTGCTGGATAGACTATTCTTGGATGTAGGTCCTTGCCTTTCATGACTTCAAATACTTCTTTCCAGTCCCTTCTTACCTGCAACGTTTCTTTTGAGAAATAAGCTGATAGCCTTGTGGGAACTCCTTTGTAGGAAACTGTCTCCTTTTCTCTTGCTGCTCTTAGGAGTTTCTCTTTGTCTCTAATCTTGGGTAACTTAATGATGATGTGCCTTGGTGTGTTCCTCTTTGGGTCCAACTTCTTTGGGACTCTCTGAGCTTCCTGGACTTCCTGGAAGTCTATTTCTTTTGCCAGATTGGGGAAGTTTTCGTTCATTATTTGTTCAAATAAGTGTTAAACTTCTTGCCGTTGTTCTTCTCCTTCTGGCACCCCTATAATTTGGATATTGGAACCTTTCAGATTGTCCCAGAGGTTTGTAAGTCTCTCTTCACTTTTTGAATTCTTGTTTCTTCATTCTGTTCTGGCTGGATGTTTATTTTTTCCTTCTGTTCCAAATCGTTGCTTTGAATCCTGGTTTCCTTCCTGTCACTCTTGGTTTCCTGAATATTTTGCTTTATTTCATTTTGGGTATCTTTCACTTGTTTTTTCATTTTTCAACCAAGCTCAATCAGTTCTGTGAACATTTTGATTATAAGGGCTTTAAATTCTCCATGACATAGGTTATCTATGTCCTCATTGCTTAGCTCTCTTTTTGAAGTTTTGCTCTATTCTTTCATTTGGTTCATATTTCTTTGTCTAGGCACACCTGTTAAAATGTAAGGGGGTGGGGCCTTAGGTGTTCACCAGGGCAAGGCAACCCTCTTTGCTGTGCTTAGGCGCTGCCTGTGGGGGGGGGGGGGCAGAGAGGGAACAGTGAAGTTCGCCTGCTCCTCTCTAGTGCACTTTCCAACAGACTTTCACGTGAGACTGGAAGTATCTCCCACCGCAGCAACCCCAGCTGTAGCTCACAGTCAGCTCTGATTCTCAGTTTCGCCTTCAGCCAGCCCCGCCCGCACAGTCTGCCGCCTTGTCTACAGTCTTGCTGTGTGTTCTTCCTGGTCTGGTTTTTCTGGTTGATATTTTCTCTAATTCCTGGTTGTTGGAGTTCCGTGCAGTTTGATTTTCTGGCGCTTTTGGTTGTTTATTGATTTTAGGTTGGTTGTTTTCCTCCTTTTGGTTGTGAGAGGAAGCAAAGGGTTTCTACCTACACCTCCATCTTGGCCAGAACTCCCAGTTTTCAATTCTTTTGGGTATATACCCAGGAGGGAATTGATGGATTACATGGTAATTCTATTTTTAAATTTTTGAGGAACTAACAAGTTTTTCAGAGAAGCTGCACAAATTTTTACAGTCCTATCAACAAAGGGCTCCCATTTCTCCATATCTTCACTAGCACTTATGACAGGCATCCTAGTTCACATTACGTAGACACTCATGGTAGTTTTGATTTGCATTTCCCTAGTGACTAATGATACTAAGCATCTGTTTTATGCACTATTGGCCATTAGTATGGAAATAGAAATGTTTTTTGGAAATATATTCAAATACTTTGACCATTTTTTAATTGGGCTAATAGTCTTTTCATTATTGAGTTATAAGAGTTATTTGTATACTCTGGATATGAGACCCTTTTCAGGTATATGATTTGCAAATATTTTCCCCATTGTGTGGGTGAACTTTTCAGTTTCCTTATAATGTCCTTTGACACAAAAATGTTTTAAATTTTGATAAAATCCAATTTATCTATTTTTCTTTCGTTTCTTATGCTTTTGGTGTCCTATCTAAAAAAAAAAATGTTATCTAAGTCAAGGTCATAACGATTTACCCCCATGTTTTCTTCTTGGAGTTTGATACTTTTAATTCTTACATTTAAGTCTTTAATGAGTTTTGAGTTAGTTTTGTACAAGGTGTGAAGTTGGGGTCCAAATTCATTTTTTTTTTGCATGTGGTTATCCAGTTGTCCTAACACCATTTGTTCAGAAGTGGTGTTATTTCCCCATTGGCACCCTTGTCAAAAATTAATTGACCATAAAATGTATGGATTTACTTCTGAACTCTCGAGTCCATTCCATTGATCTCATGTCTATCCTTATGCCTGCACCACACTGTATTGATTACTGTAGCTTCCTAGTAACCTTTAAAATCAGAAAGTATGAGTCCTCCAACTTTGTTCTTTTTCAAGATTGTTTATTCTGACTCCATAGGAATTTGAAGATCAACTTTTTATTTCTGAAAAAAAGGATGTTGAAATTTTGATAGGGGTTGTATTGAAGCTGCATATTGTCTTGGGAAGTATTGCCATATTAAAAATATTAAGAGCCCTGGCCAGGTTGCTCAGTTGGTGAGAGCAGGGGTCTCCAACCCCTTGGCCATGGACCAGGCCATGGCCTGTTAGGAACTGGGCTGCACAGCAGGAGGTGAGCAGCGAGGAGTGAGCAAAGCTTCACCTGTATTTACAGCCCTCCCCATCACTCACATTACCGCCTGAGCTCCACCTCCTGTCAGATCAGCAGAGGCATTAGATTCTCATAGAAGCACGAACCCTACTGTGAACTGTGCATGCAAAGGGTCTAGGTTGCTCACTCTTTATGAGAATCTAATGCCTGATGATCTGAGGTGGAGCTGAGGCGGTGATGCTAGTGCTGGGGGAGTAGCTGTTAATACAGATTATCATTAGATGAGAGGTTTGACTGCAAAGAGACCATAATAAATCAATTGCTTGCCAACTCATATCAAAACCCTATCAGTGAGTGGCAAGTGACAAGTAAGCTGCATCTGTTGGCAGGCTTTAAGTCAGAATCTGACACTTATTTTAGTTCACACATGGCCTGCCCATTATTTTATTTACTACTTCTGCTGCATCGCTTGTGTCAGTCACAGTTTTGGTAAGCCCACGTGCTAAGCCTGGCCAAAATGAATAAAAATCAGATGTCACTAGAGAGCTTCTTTGAAAAGAGGGAAAGACCCAATGATGAGACAGCAGAAGACTCTAAGACTGCCAACAAAATGAAAGCTGCATTTAAAAGAAAATACTAAGAGTCCTACTTAAATAATGGGTTCATTGCAACAGGTGATTCACATTCTCCAAGCCCATTTTGTATAAAATAGCCGGCAACTGGCTACTCAACAAAGCCATGACACCTTCAAAAATGCTTCGCCACGTGGAGACAAAGCACCCTGCATTAAAAGACAGGCCTTTGGAATGTTTCAAAGGAAAAAAACGTGAACACAAACAACAGAAGCAGTTATTGAAGGCCACCACTTACTTCATCATCAAATGTGTCTGCACTGCAAGCATCATTCTAAATGGCTAACTTCATTGCTAAAGCTAAGAAGCCCTTTACTACTGGTGAAGTGTTGATCCTGCCTGCTGCTAAGGACATTTGTTGTGAACTTTTAGGAGAGGCGGCACTTCAAAAGGAGGTACGTATTCCTGTTTTGGCTAGCACCATAACTAGATGAAGTGATAAAAGAGCAGAAGATATTTAGGCACAATTGTTAGAGAGGACTAATGAGTCACTGTGGTACGCAATCCAGGTTGACGAATCTACCGATGCTGACAACAAGGCAAGAATGCTTGTTTTTGTGTGATATATTTATCAGGAGGATGTGCATGAGGATATGTTATGTGCACTTTTGTTGCCAACCAACACTACAGCTGCAGAACTACTCAAGTCTTTGAATGATCTCCTATCAGGATTACTGAATTGGTCATTTTCTGTCAGTATATACATGGATGGAGCGGCTGCCATGATTGGACGGCTTTCTGGTTTCACTACTCGGGTCAAAGAGGTCGCTTCTGAATGTGACTCCACACACTGTCACACATAGAGAAATGCTGTCTAGCTGGAAAATGTCACCTGAACTTAACGACATTTTGCAGGATGTGATTAAAATTATCAACCACATTAAAGTACATGCCCTTAACTCACGTCTGTTTGTGCAGCTCTGTGAGGAGATGGACACAGAGCACACACGTCTTCTCTTACACACAGAAGTGAGATGTTTCTAAAGGTAGATCACTGGCCTGTTTTTGAGTTATGAGAGCCACTCCAAAGATTTCTTTTAGAAAAATAGTCACCACTGGCAGCACATTCAAAGACACAGAATGCGTCACAAAACTTGCTTATTTGTGCGACATATTCAACCTGCTCAATGAACTCAATCTGTCACTTCAGGGGAGAATGACAACTGTGTTCAAGTCGGCAGAGAAAGTGGCTGCATTCAAAGCCAAAATGGAATTTGGGGGTGACGAGTGAACATTGGGATGTTTGACATGTTTGAGACACCGGCAGAGAGTTTTGAAAGACACTGAGCCAGGGCCTTCTTTCTCCCAGCTGGTGCATGATCACCTGTCTCAGCTTTCAGAAGAGTTTGAGCACTACCTCCCACCCACAAAAGACCCCTGAAGGGAAAGGAGTGGATCACCCATGTGTGAATAAGCCAGGTGAATCGACTTTGTCCATGCTAGAAAAGGATCAACTGCTTGAGATCTCAAATGGCGGTGGCCTTACAAGTATGTCTGAGACAACTGCAAATCTCCATATATTCTGGATTAAAGTCAAGGCGGACTATTCTGAGGTTGCCACAGAAGCACTGAATAGCCTGCTTCCATTTCTAACATCCTATCTTTATGAAGCTGGGTTTTCTGCAGTGACAGCAACCAAATCGAGATTATGGAGTAGACCGGAAATTAGCAACACATTTCAGTTGTCAGTGTTTCCTGTCACTCCCAGATGGGACCATCTACTTGCAGGAAAACAACCTTAAAAGCTACTCTGTCTAATTTTAATATTGGCACTTATTTTTTTCCTCTGATATTTGCCCGGATCACTTTGCCTCTTCTTTTATGTTCATCCTATACTTATTGCTTCTTAGAAATAACATACATGTTATAATTTCTGTCTTTTAATACACAGGACATTCAGCTGATTCACATTTAATGTAACAAATATTATAGAGTACTTGATTTTAATTCTTTTCTACTACACTACTATTTATTTTATATCGTTGTTTCCTATCTTTCTTTTCCTTGAGTTTGCTAATGTGATCACATTCTCATTTCTTGTGACCCCTGTCCTTGATAATTTGAAGATTTGCAGCCAAGTGGCTTTCCAACTGGAAAGAAGGAAGTGAAGGGCCACTCAGGAAGTCCCAGGCCCCAGCTCTGTGCCTTACCTCAGCTCCCACGGTGAGGCTCTGATGGCCCCGAATTTGGCTCAAGAACCAGGAGACATTCATGCTTGTATTCATTCCTGAAACGGAAGTGTTAGCATTTCTTCCTGGAAATTTTGTTATTCACATGGAAAGTCTTCTGGATCTATCTTTCAAGTATTTTTTATCTGTTCCTTCAATATTTCCATCTGCTTATAATTTTGTCCTGCAAAATTGAGATTTTTCTCAATTTTGAGATTTTTGTTTTGTTGAATCTTCTGGGCCACTAATACAGATCTCAACCATCTTCTGCTTCAGCTCATCAATTAAAATTTCAAGTGAAAAAAGCATATTTCTTATTTTTGAGAAGTATTTTTATCCTGTAATGGAGCCATCTTACATATTTTTTCAATTTTATATGTTTATTTACTTTTTGGTTCAAGTAGCTGAATGTCTGCATTGGTTCTCGCTTTTCTGTGGGCCAGATCCCTTCAGGTGGGCTGCTACTTTCCCCTGATCTCTCTCATGGCTCTGAGGGGACACGTTGCAATCCCATGATTAGTGAAAGGTCCAGCTCTGGCTGCCCTGTATCAGAAGCTATGGCAGCTGGCAGGTGGCAAGGGTGCAAGGACCAGGGAAGCTCTTTTGGCCCTGCTCTCTTCAGCTGCAAAACTAGCTCTCTGCAGACCCAGGGCTCGGGGCCACTGCCTGCAGGAGCAGCAGGTGCACAGGTCACCTCCTGCCCAGCTCTCTTCAGATTCTGTGTTCTAGTCCTTGCGCTGGGCTCCCTACTGCTCTTCCCATTGCCATCCTGACCAGGGGATTCTGGTGCTGAGCTTCTTGCCCTGGGTATGGCAGGAGGCCTCCCCTTTCACCTGCATGCAGGCCTCAGCTTCTGCCACATCAGTAAAGGGAGTTGGTGGTTGAAAGGAGTTAGGAAGGAAAGCCTGCCATCATTGCATTGGTGTAATCCAGAACCAGCAATCATGACGACTTCCATGAAAGGCCTCATTCTTTGGCTGCAGAGAGACAGAAATATTTGGAATAGTATTTACTGTTAGTGCCTGTGGAGCCTGAATCTATCAGCAGGCAAATATTATTTACCAAACATTTAAAATAGTATGTCAGGCCTAGTGCTATGTTTTCCAAATAATTTATCTCCTTTAACCCTCACAACAGTGCTACATTTATTGTTCACTGGGAGATAAATTAAGTAACCTGCTCAGGGTCACTTCAGGTAGCTATTAGGGGGACTCGAATTGTTCCCTGCCTTCAGAGAGCCTTCAGTTCACCCTTGGGCTGGGGACAGAAGTACAGCCTTCCTGACAAACTAGGTTCTGCAGCGTTAGTCCCTGCAGCCGGCAAGACATGTGCATACACATGCGCGCGCGCGCGCGCACACACACACACACACACACACATCAGTTGTCATGACAACATGACAAAATGCTGCCACCCTAATTGAGGAAACAAAACTTTACATTCTAGAAAAGAATAAAGCCCTGGCCGGTGTGACTCAGTTGGTTGAGCATCCTCTCATAAACCTAAAGTCCTCGACTGGGGGGAGGGGCAGGGAGAGGGGTGTGCTAGAGGCAATCAGTTGTTGTTTTTCTCATATTGATGTTTCTCTCCCTCTCTCTCTCCCCATCCCTTCCCCTCTCTCTAAAATTAATAAGCATGTCCTCAGTTGAGGAATAAAATTTTTTTTAAAAGAGAGTAAACACTCACGCCAACATTTGAATGTTACAAAGAATGCCTCTATTTGCCAAAACTCCCACCACCAGAGGGAGACAAAGAGCTCCAACCTAGAACAGTGGGAAATGGTTTTTTTTTTTCCCCAAATCCGGGCTTCCTCTCAGTGTCTCGGCCTTTCCTCCATCCCCTGGGCTGATCCTCACACTTCCAGAGTCCTTCGGACTGTCTTCTTTCAACCAGACCTCAAGATCTGTGACCTGACTCCTTCAGGTGGACGGAGGTTGGCTTTCTTGTTTAGGGAAAAAGCAGAAATATTCCAAAATGTGTGCACACTCCCAGCAAACCAGGTTGCACAATTAAACCCAAAGGAGTCTTGAATAGAGAAATTTCAGACACTGAGATCAGGGTAATGTTTGTAAGGTGTTTCTGGTCTGAGATTTTTCCAGACCCCTTAATTCACAGAGGCTTAGAAGCCTGAAGCCCTGCTTCCACTGTGGAGAATGCATTTCTTCCCAGGCAATGTCAGCCTAGTTTGTCAGGGAAGAAGATGCCCTCAGTCCTCTTCATTCTAGATACACAGGTAGCATTTGTCGTAGGTCACATACCCAGCTCCTCTAGGGACCCTTTCACTTGGCTCACAAAGGGAACACCTGGAACGTTTGTACTCTGACCTGGAGAATGAAGGGGTCTTCTTGGGCATTTCTGCTGTACATGAAAGAAAAGGCTCTTTCGTTTAAGCCAGTGACATAACTGAATTCAAAAGTAAACTTTTCTCATAAAAAAAGAAAACAAAACTCCTTTGCCTTAGCCATTCGAGGCAAGTCATAAGCCTCTTCAGCAGTAAGCACTTGAGTAATTGGTCTGGTGCTAACAAACAGCTCTTCCCAGCAAGACGTTAGGCAGCGAAAGAGTGTGCACATTAAATTAAGAATGCCCAACTTGCATGAAAGAGGTGGTGAAAACTTAACAATGTGCTCTCTGCTGCTCCACGGAGCTGACCTGGAACCCAGGGGTGCTCTGGGGCACAAGGCATGAGGGAAGAGAGGTAGGGAAGAGGTCTGTGGAGATGTGGTAGAACCGGGGAATGGAAAAAGATGTAGCTAGAGTCTGGCTCCAGCAAGGACTTCTTGCCACCTCAAAGCCCAGTGTCAGAGAGCATGGTAACCTCAGCACCAGCTGGGCAGCCACTGAAACCAGGTGCTGCCACCTAGCAGGCTGGGCACAACAGCAAGGGGATTTCAGGCATCAGTGCCAAGGTCCTTCCTCAAAGGACCATAACACTAGTGGTAGGGAGCCTGAGGGCAGGAAAACGTCCCTCATAAGCACCTGAGTTCTGGACAAAGCCATCTTAGGTGAAGCTGGGTAACTGCCCAGAAACTAAGGGAAGAGACCCTTAGTTAAAGCCCAGCCCCATGCACTTGACCAGTGAAATGGGGGTTGGGGGTAGGAAGAAGCACAAGGAGCACTGTGGTTTAAAGTCATTTAATGGGCTCAGGATGCACTGGACCAAGCTGTGCTGGGTCTGGAAGTGCCTGTGGGCCTGGGGAATGTACTGCTGTGTGTGGAGTTAGGGAGGCTAGGGAAGCTGGGGCAGAGACAACAAGGCAGGGCCTATTGGAGAGGCCATCTGAGGAGCCAGTGATGACGCAAATAGCACAATTCAGAGACCAGCCTGTAAGGCTCTGGACAGGGCACCTTTCAGTGTGAGAGTTTTAACTATCTGTCCTTTAAGGCCCAACCCAACTGGAAAGCACTGATCCTACGAGGGCCAGTAACACAAGGCCTGGGAACTACATCCCAGGCCCTCACTATACACACACAACTGTCTGCCATTTTTCTGGCTTGCAATCAGAGTATTTCAGAAACAAGTTTCCTTGGTGATCCTGTTAGAATGTTGTCAGGCCACCATGACCTCCACCCTAGTATCTTGCATCTTTCCAAACCGGGGTCCTTTGACTTCCCTCGTGGGTGTAGACCCATTCTGGCCTCCAGACCGAATCTGTGCAGTAGAAGAGGTATATAGTCCAGCACTGCTAACTTGGGCTTCTCTGGTGTGCATCTCTGATGAGTCAATGTCCTCTTGTTTCTGAGACTCAGTCTCTGCAGGGGTTAACTAGAGATTTGTCTTATTTGTTATGCCCTGTTAGGGAAGCCCTGGGCCTCCGCTTACACCTTACAGACTCAGCAGCTGGGTCCTGGTGCCTGCTGACTCCTTCCTGAGGGAGCTCCCACTTGTCCACATGCTGAGTGCCCCTGCCTCCCATGTCCTGGCCTGCTCGTCTGTAGCCTCCTCCTTGATACATATCTGCTATTCCGCTAGGCTGCTGTCCCTTTCTCTGGGGCGACCTGTGGGCCAGATGTGAATATATTCTGAAAGTAGAGCCAACATATCACATGTGAGAGAGATGAGTCAAGGAAAACTCCGAGTTTTTGACCTGAGAAACTGGAAGGAATTGCCATCAACTGCAATGGGGAGGGCTGTAAGTGGGACCAATATGGGGTTGCTGGGGGAATTAGGAGTTCAGTTTTTGATATGCTAAGTTAGAGATGTTTATTAGGCATCCAAGTATGGAGTTTGATAGTCCCTGCACACTTCCGAAACGTGGGAAAGATGTATGGACAGGATGCTGTTATTTTGGTATTGTTGGGAGGTAAACGGTACTTAAGCCTTTACACTGGATGAGGTCACCAAAGTGTTGATGAAAAGAGAAAAAAAAGTTCAACACTGAACCAAGAGACTGCCCTACTGTCTCTGTTAAGAGATTGGGGACACGAGGAAGAGCCAGCAGACTTACTGGAAACTGCTTGCTTTCCTCAGCAAATGATCGGCAGCAGTGACCACATCCATGTGCTGGGACCTAACCAGAGTTTTTCCTCTGAGCTTCTTTATGGAATGTGCTTGCTTTACATGCAGAGAGGATGCTACACACGCACTAAAGCAGGTCTTTTTGAATAGTTTTTACTGCAGGCTTGGTTTGCTCCAAGTCTCCTTCCTTTTCTCCTGGTAGGAGTGAGCTCAGCGTGCCTTTGAGAAGACCAGCTGGCGAGCAGTGCAGTCGGGGGTGCATGAGACTGAACGCCAAGTCCAAGAACAATCTTCTCTCTCCAAACATGCTAACCAATCACACCTGCAGGTGGGATTTTGGCTTTTTATTCATATATATGTATGTATATATGTATATTCTTCATCTGGTAAGTGGTGATTCTTTGGGAACTATTTTCTCTATGTCTTTTTAAGGAAAAACCAGATTTTGTGTTTAGTTGGCTTTTATACCCCTGTAGTCTCCTAATTAAAATGTAAAATATTTAAAATATAAAAGCCCACAAAAATTTTAAGCAATCCCATTTAAAAAACTTTATTAAGGGAAACGTATTAGTTTTCTAGAGCTGCCAATACAAAGCACCATAAATTTGGTGGCTTAACAGAACACAATTTATTCTCTTGAGGATCTGCAGGCTAGAAGTCAGAAACCAAGGTGCTGGCTGGGCCACACTCTCCCGAGAGCTCTGGAGGAGGGTCCTTTCTGGCCTCTCCAGTTCCCAGTGGTTCCTGGCAAGCCCTGGCGTTCCCCGGCTTGTTGCTGCGTCACTTCAGTCTCTGCGTCTGTCTTCACATAGCCTTCTCCCCCACGTGTCTGTGCTCAAATTTTCCTTTTCTTGTGAGGACACAAATCATTGTATTAGGGTCCACCCTATGACCTTGATTACTTCTGCAAAGACCCTATTTCCAAATAAGGTCACACAGGCTCTGGGTGGTCCTGCATTTGGTGTGTGGGGCTGGGACACTACCCAACCCAGTGCAGTAACTGACTTCTGTGCTTTACTGAGTGGTGGATAGGGTGGCCCCAACCAGGGTCAAGCCCATGTACAATCAATATGTAACTAAGTACAAGGTATTAGATGATTCTCATAAAAATGACCATACACATCAACTATAAAACAGAAACGTTAAACACAAGGCAGAAAAGGACTTACCTTAATGGAGTCCTTGTGACACTTCACTGTATTACTTGTGTATTTTTAGAAACCACAGCACTTGAACACTGTTCCACTGTGCACCATGAAATTCCTCAGTTGGCTACATATTTGCTCTTTTATCTGTCATCCCTGGTGGGTTTGATGGTGTAGCATGGACAAAAATACAGGGTCCAGCGGAAGTAAAGCTTGTTTGAGTGTGGTTGGTAGGGTAATACAGGTGTAATATAGTTTTAATTTAATTTGAACATTTCACCTAAAATGTCATATGGTGTGCTTGCGTGTGATATTGCTTTGTTACAGAATTACATGCTTCTGATTTTGTAATAAAAGATTTTGTAACAATAAAGGGTGTTATTTGTGCTGGACCCTGTATATTATAGCTAGCTACTTGGTCCTTCCCTTCCTTTATCTTTGCATCCCAGAGAATCCCAGATTGCTTGCTTCAAGAACTTCCACGTGGCCCTCAAAGCTTTCAGATCTAATCAGATTAGATTTAGGTTACTGGGTCAACAGTGAGCCTGACTGACTTTTCTAGAACTAAGATTGTTATCAGACTGAACTGGGCACTATGACTCAGTCGTTGCCAGCTGGCCAAAAGACAACTCCTAGATGATGACTTCAGAAGGAGCAAACTTTATTGCTAGCACTCAGGGTGAGGGTGGGGGTCACTTCCCAAAGCACTGTGTCCCTGAACAAAGGATTAATTTGTCTTTATTCAGGGAAATCATGCATAAACATCAAGGTGAGCTTCGTCTTCACATGTATAGGTGGGGGCACTTCTGCACCTGCACAGTTAGAAAACATGGTTATACATACACATGTTCAAAAATGGTGGGAAACCTGCTCCAGGGAGATTTTAGTAATATACTGAGGGTACAATGAGAAAAGCTCATGGAGAGGTCAGCAGAGGGTCCTCCAGGCCACTTTGGTCAGTGCCGGGCAGCTTGAGTCAGATCAGCCCCCTGGTCCTGCAAATCCTCCCGGGCTTGTCTCTGAAAAGACAGCTCCAGCATTCGTCGATGTCAGCGGTGGGGGAGATATGGAAGGAAGTTCAACCAATTAAGTCTCAGACCTTCTGTTAAACTCTTAGCAAGTTACAGGGTGTGATTACATAAATTTCCTAATGACTAGGGTGATCTAAATGGGTTTACAGGTTAATCTAAGCAAAGTTATGAATTCTTGATAAAAATCTCTGCTAGGTATGCTAGGCTACAGATACAGGTTATGTTACAAGGTTGCACTCCTAAATGTGCAGCCTCCTAAGGAACATAAACTGAAGCCCTGTTTAGACACAGGCCACTGCCTGTGGGAAGAGAGCAGCAAAGTGAGGTGTTAGTCTGTGGACACCTTATCTTCACTCTGAGAGCCTCTCGCCCTTGCAGCACGCAGCAGTGGAGAGGGTGGCCCCAACCAGGATCAAGCACATAGCTGACAAGTAGAGAGGGCATGCAGTTTCCGAACTTCTTGTACCTCAGTTTCATTCCATATTCCTCTTACCAAGTGGCTGGAGGTCCTCGTCTTTCTTGGCTGTCAACATTTAGAGATGGTCATTTAAAAATGTACAATCTGAACAAGGAACCTCAGATATTTACTTCATAGCATAGTATTGGTTTGAATTTAGTCACTTCAGCTGTATATAAACTAAATGATAAAACAGCTGGTTTTTTTCTAGTCAGCATTCAACTTTTCCTTTAATGTCAGAGTACTTCTGTTATTTCATTGACCTCCTTGGGGCAGATGTTCTGCTAAACAGTTTACCCTAAACCAGTTTATTTTGGCTAAAAGTGTATCTTTGCTTTCCACATCTGTCTTTTCTTCCCTGGAAGACAGATAAAACCACCCACTTGAAGGAGGCGAGGCTCTCAGCATAGGACTGCAGCTCTGTGGAGAGCATTCCCATGAGCTAGCTGACACCTAAACAAGGCTGGTAATAAAAGCCGCAGAAAATTCACATCCTCTTCCTGCAACACCAAAGCTCTGCTGAGAAAAGTATCAATTTGGCCATACAGGAAAAAATTAGCAACCAAGAACTTTACCCCTCCCCGGGAGTGCTAACTTCACCACTGGCTGCTATTCTCAGTTCCTCTAACTATAAATAGTAAGCTACTAAAAATAGGGAAAAGAGGAAACAATAATAAACAAAAACCTTTTTAAAACCTTTCCTTTCTTATCCAAGTTCTTCACCACAAGTTGATTCCCAAAGGTTCCCTTTTTGCTGGGGGAAAAAAAAATAATGCTGTTAAACTTGTCAGGAAAATATAAAACCCAGTAATTTCTCTCTCTCTCAAGGGCAGTGCTCAACCAACAGCTAACAGAGATTTGTGAATATAAGAGGTAATCAAATGGCAGGCTTCTGTTTGGGTCATTTACCCGACTTCATAAATTGTTTCCTTGCCTCAAGGTGGGGCGGCAAAGACATCCACTCAAGTTCTAAGAAGCCAAATCCTAGAGCTTTTATAAACAATACTATCAACCTTTCCATTCTTGTGTTTATTACTTAAAAATCTATGTAATATATTCATATGCTAAATGTTGGTTACTTTCTAGCCACATTTAACATGGATATTAACCCATGAGTGTTAATGAGAGCAATGAGATGGATTAAAAAACTTCTACAAATTGCTTTATAAGATTCAGGATCAGAGCTCCCCTGCAGCAGATTGGATCTGCCCGCTCCACTCACATCTGACAAGCAGGTCAAATGCCCAAGGCATCTACAACCAAGACCGTGTGTTCCTTCTCCATCCTTGTCCTGTCCCAGGGTTCCCCTCGCTCACTTATCCAATCCATTCCGACCCCTTATTAAGCTGTCAATTTTATCTACTTTACTCTTCTAGAGATCACCACTGCCACTCGTGTAAACTGCTTACCTTCCCTGAGGTCTAACCCCACATATCCATCATTAGCATCTAGAGTTCCATTCTTCACCCTAATGCAGGTTATCCATTTTCCACTAAAACTTGCAAATATTATAAAATAGTTTACAAACACCAAAGGAAAAATATATAAATATGCACACTATAAAGAATGAAAAAATGAATATTCATTCACCCATCACCCAAGTTAAGAAATTTATCAATATTTTTTCATGCAAATATAACTCCCCTGCTTAAAATCTGTGTAATTCAGTTATGTTGTTCTTTTGATTCTTAGGTTCTGGCTGCCGCTTCTTACCTGAGATCTTTGCTGTTACTCCCATTTAAAATATGCTCTCCTACCTTCATTTTCGGCCCCTTTAACTTCTCCTATGCAACCCTCCTCAGAGTTCATGAGCACCGACACTTGGAATGACACACTTATGACTGAGACAAGTCAGACCTTACCGTTCCAGCCAATTACTGCAGTAACTGTACCCACAATACACAGGCACCAGTAAATGTATGCCAAAAGGAAGATGACAAAAGGAAGGTGAATTGCACGATTGCAGATGGAAGGCTGGAGAAGGAAAAACCTTACCATTACCTTAGGTAGTGTGGTCACTGCACATGAAAATTACTTCTCATCAGTGAATCCTACCTTCAATTCTAGCCTATCAGTTGTATGTCCTATAAGGATTGCTAATTGCTTCAGCCTTAAAAACATTTCATGAATATATCAACCTTCAACTAGTTGGCTTCTCCATGTTAATCTCCACTCAGCTAAGGCCCATGTACAACTGCCCTTATGAAATATCTCTCTCTCTTCACCCGAGGATATGCTTATTGATTTTAGAGAGGAAGGGGAGGGGGAAGAGAAAAACATCAATGAGAGAGAAACATTCATCAGTTACCTTCTGTATGTGTCCCGACAGGGGCTTGAACCCACAACCTAGGTATGTGCCCTCACTGGGAATTAAACCCAAAACCTTTTGGTGTATAGACGACACTCCACCCAACTGAGCCACCTGGCCAGGGCAGGACTAGTATTTTAAAAGTTCACATCTTTACTTTGACCTTGCTTAATCAAGACTTTTCCCTAGAAACCAAAAACTAAGAGCTCAGTAAATTATCCATTACTATTATATAGTGGAAGGACAAAGCCACCCCCATTTGCTATTGTGGCACCATTTGCCTAGTAGGCTGATGACCTTGTTAAACGTGACTGCCATTTTACTCTTCTGAGTTTGTCCCCAGGACTGGAAATGACTGGAAGCAAGAAGAGAACTAACTGCTCCCTACAGCCACAGGCAGAAGATAACATTGGACCAAACTGTAGCCTGTGTTACAAGGCCCCAACAGCCCAGGGGCCACACAACAGCAGCCCCTCACCCTTTTTTAATCCAATCACAATCCAATAAAAGCTCAAAGTCCCCACTCCTCAAAGGTGGTGTATCTCTCCACACCATGCCACTCTCCTTTCTTGGAAAGTGAATAAAACTTTGTTCTCTACACTTTCTTCTCTCTGTGAATTCTTTCATAGCCTGTGTCACCAACCACCCTAACATATAGCTCAAAAAATTTTAACTGAAAATAGGTTTGCATTGTTATATACACTTGAAGTAACTGTTCTTAGAGTTGTATATGTAAACGATTATATTCATTAAGTACCCTTTGCCATGAATCTGCTGTGAACCAAGTCACTTAACCATGTTCATCCATATCTTAAATAGGTACCTGAAGAAACAAAGAATGAGTGTTTATTATCACACATTATTTAACTAGAAAATTTTCCTTAAGTCAGCAAAAGCTATTCTTAACGTACAAAATGAAGTTATTTCCATCTATCTTATAAACTACACTATATGCAGACTATTAGCACAGCTTCACACGACTGGGATTAAATTCTGGATCTGCAGTTTCTGGCAATGACTCCCAGAAAATTCTCTGTTAGTTTCCTCATCTATGAAAGACAGTGTAGCCTTCCTACCTGGTACAAAACGGTTTTTAAAAACTAGAAGAAAACCTATGTAATGACCTAAACATTCACTAAGCTTGGTTACTGATTGATTACTAACAAAGTTTGCCAAAGATATTTTCCTTCAGGGCCAAAAGGTGAAGATAAGAAAACCGCCCCAGACCACAGGACCACTGAATGACATTAACCTTTGGCATTATGCCCCTATTATGACACTACACTCTGCCCACGGTGGAGTACATTGCCATTTTCTGTATGTAGCAAGGAGCCCTGAAATAGCACATTGCTTTTGGTTCTGGGGGAGGCACTGTTCAGGGAATGATCCCCAGTGCACTCCTTGCTCCCTGGCCTGCAATAAACTTCCTACTAACGGAATCAACTTGGAGGGTTATCTTGGCTCACACCTATCAAGCGGCCAGACCTGTTTCAGGTCAGTAACAGCAGGAACACTGCCTAGTTAACAAGATTATCTAAAGATCAAATAAAATGACATACATAGAAGCACAAGTCAGAGTCTACACTTAATAAAGGTTAAAAATTAACAGGAATTTTATAGCACTGCAGACTACCCAGGTTACAAAATCCTGTAGATATACTAACTAAATTATACATAAAGTAAAAAACAAAAACAAAAAACCACCCAGACTGTCTGTTCTTTTGTTTGTATTAAAGCAAAGTGTCATACAATATTGGACTAAACCCTAGAACAAATCTGTACCTCCCCTAGCAGCTGACATTCCTGGTTTCAAAGGGGAAGGACGGATGGCTGACAAGAGCTGCACCAGCTGTAAAACACATCATGGACCCACTCATGTTAACCACCTCAGTGTTAATGTATTTGTTAAAACCTCTGCAAGTTTTACTCACATTATGTTTGTTTTCTGAGATAAAGCAGAGAACCCTCTTCTCTCGTTCCTCTTCTTCCCTTTTTCAAGCCCTGACTCTTCCTGCCCATAAGCACAAGGTGCACAGCCTACTCTGGGCTGTGTGCTCAGATCTCCTGCAGTAAGGATTTCAGGAGGCTGAGGCAAGGCCTAAGATTCATTCTGATCACTGTTCCCTTTTGGGCTAGTGGCTTGGTTAAATGGATCTGGCCTCTTCTTTACTCATGCATGAGCATATCTTTAATATATTTACTTTCAGATAAAATGGGAAAAAGATGCGAGGAAAACTTGTCAGCCATTTTCATAGACTTCAGCACAAGTACTTTGCCCATTTCCCAATATAATATACAGGGCAGGGCAAAGTAGGCTTACAGTTGTGAGTACATGAAACAATTTGTTCTTGTATTATTATTTATTAGTTATTCTTTTCCATACAAACAACTGTAACCCTATTTTTGCCCCACCCTGTATTTTCTTGACAGATACCAGGCTAAGGCTTGATTTAACATTTATAAATATTTGAGAAAAAAAGGAACCAATTTGGAAAACTTTATCAACAAGTTATTAAAACAAAGGTTTGCTTTTTGACAGTGAAATGTACAATATTACATGGTTTGCCATTATTTCCTCTCTAGGAAGAAAGGTACAATGAAATATACAGTATAGAAGTCATTATAAGCTCAGGAGATGTTTAAACACTTAAGAGACATGAGTTAGAAAAAGGGCAGTCAAACAAACCAACTGTAAAAGCTATTCATTTTTATTATTTTGTTAAAGCCTTATCCATTAAGAGATATACACTAAAGTATTATAAGTGAAGTGATTCATGTGGAATATGCTTTGAAAGATTTAGCTTAAAAAATTGTGTGTATGTGTGTGTTGCGGTGGTCAGGAAGATAGTATAAATAGATAATAAATATGATAACAGACCAGAGTATTCTAATACTGGCTGTTGATATATATAATAAACAAAATAATGGAATTTCATGTCTATTTAAGTGGCACCTGGTATAATGCAACATACAGATTTTTCTAAAGTTGTTAAGGTTATGCATTGCTAGACATAGCTGTGACTTATAAGTGAATCTAGCATGGAAAAGTCAGAGGAGAGTAAGGGTCTTAAGTAGGTAGGCATATGGAGGGAACAGACTGGTGTCACAGGATCTTCTACACCCGTGGAAAGTGGAGAGAAAAGTAGAGGGGAAGGCAAGAGAGATAGGGCATTAGTCTATGTTAGAATTAACTCATTATGAAAACAGAAGACGATTTTTGGATGAAAGGCTCTTTCTTATGCCAGACTTGAAGTCACCACATATTCCCTCATGCTCCGTCTCTGTGGTAGAGTACATCACCAGAAGCTCCTGAAGGAATTAAATCCTCAATATTCAAGATGCTTATATACAGTGTAGTCCCAATCCTTAAAAAGAAAACATTCTTTATGCTGAATGCATTTTTATGCACTCAAGAACAATAATTGACATTTTTCAGTAGGATTTAAGTAGGAGTACCAGTGAATTAAACCATTCAGATAAAAAGCAACTAAAGCAGCATTTACTGCTTTGATGACTCATGAACATTAATATATATTATTTAGTGTGATACTCCATCCACATAAAAAAGGCATTCTATTTCTTTATTTTTTTATTTGACAAGCAGCAATATCATGTTTGTCATTTAATGTAGATACAATTATTAGGTTATCTGTCATATTACAATATTTAAGTTTTTTATTTTATGTCCTTTAAGATACGTTAAAAAAAAAACACATCAACTGCAAACGTGAAGGGGAGAAAAAGCATGGTACCCAACCAAATTTCCACATTTCAGCAATACTTCACTCATTCTTTAATAAAGTTTTAAGAAATGTCATAATGACATGAGCTTGAAATATCTCTAGGCATTTTCTCTGATGCTCATGACGTGGCACTGGTGATGTTGTAAACAGCAGGAAAACAGGGGCTGCCGAATGACCAAATTACGGAGGCACAGGCCTGCTTTTTTTTCCCCACAGGAACACACCAAATGGTGATGGCAACGATCTTCTCACACCCACACAGGAGGACAGCAACATCACGCTACGTAACTGTATTCATCTGCTGAAGCCTGGCTGCGTTCAATGTACTGTTTGTCTATCAGCACTTCAATACACTTCTTAATCATGCTGATACTAGGGTTAAACCTAGCTCTTGACTGGCTAATCACCTGTAAGAGAGACATGGGTGTCAAACTACTGCCAGTTAATCAGTTATAAATAAATAATTTTAAACAATCAGCTATAAAAGTGTCTTGTATTTATTGAGGTTTCATCAAGCATATGTAAGCCATATAGGAAAATATACTCAAAATTATGGAATTAATTACAGTAAGCTGAGTAAGTTCATCCTAAATGAATACACATGATATGTCAAGTGAGTGAGTGCCATAACAATATTAAAAGTTTTCAACTCAGCAGTGCATAAGGAGAGAGGGAAAATTAGATCAATTTTGACACAATGACCAAAAATAATTTTTTATGCAAAGTCAGGAAAAAGCCTAATGTTTATGTTGTAAAGGAATTAAAATGCAGAACACATATGTTCACAGATAACTACATTAAACTATAAACCAATTAATCTACCTAAATACCCACACTCTCAAGCTTCCATTTAACTGCTACTCAACTTTCAGCTCTTAGTTTAAGTAACCCTTTCTCAAGAAAGCTTTTCCCAATATGCCTTAAGTCAAGACTTTTATGTACATTCTCACAGTATTGTACACCTTTTTATAGTGCATGCTACTGTAATTTTACATATACTTGCATATTATTTCAATAATGTATTTCTTCCCTGTTAGACTGTGAACTCCAAAAGGGCAGGAACCACACCTTGCTTTGCTCTGCATTAAACCGTCGATGACAAGCACAGCACTACCACATCGTACACATTAATATATTTATGGAGTGAATATCTGATGTGGTCAACTTTCTTCAATAACTGGAGAAAAGACTTAATAAATAGGTGAAATTTATATCTCTAAAGTCAAGCCAAAGCAAATCTGAACTAAATTACTGAAATTATAAATGAGGTTTGTTCCCATTAAGTAATGAAGCATTTATTTACGGTATTTGCGAATATTTCTATATCGTCTTTATAAAGGAACATTCCTAAGAACTTTTGAGGACTTCTCCCCCTTTACCTCTTGAATAAGAGCATTATGCCGAAGTACTTTTCGTGCTTTCATGATGCGAACTATAGCAGCTTGGAGATACATTTTCCGGTCCTCATCCACAGCACTTCTTGTCTGTTCCATTTCCTGTTTTACAGGTGGGAAAAAAGCAAAAGAGACATTAAATCATAAAAATTGTTCTTAATTAATTTTACCAGTAAGTTTAAATAAATTTCCAATCAATATTGAGCATCAAGTTATAGTTATAATGTGCCTAATATCACATAATCTTTACCAAAAGAATATTTACAGTAAGTTGTACATAATTCATTGGGTTAAAGTTGGAAGATTATTTAAAAAAATTAACACTATTGTAGACTGTATTCCATGTAAATAAGACAATAAGAACTTAAATGACACAGAGCAATAATTTTCAAGACTGCTGTCCTATCAATGAGTGCAGACACTATACCACAATACATCTAGATGCTTTAGTAATTGGCTCCAAGAACATAGAGGAACAGTCTTCAAGCTGTGGAGGGTTCTATTTGGCTCAAACAGAAGCCAGGAATGATAAGCCACTAAAAACATCCCCATGCAACTCAAGGTAACAGTAGAAGCAAGGCACAGAAGGCAGCAATGCCATATTAATATGACCTGATAACAGCTTTTAAAAGATAAAATACATGAGAGATACAAGATGGCAGAGGAGTAAGTGAAAGCTACACTAATGAACTCCAAGGACGAATCTGGAATTACAACTAAAATGTATAGAAATCATCCTGAATAACAAACTGAACACTGACTGGAGAGAAGTCACGGACATACAGAAGAAACCAGTTCCCCACAACAAGACTGGTAGAGTGTGGAGAAGATGCAAGAGGGATGGCTGGGCTCCCCTGGGCAGTAGCTGAAGTTCTGGAGGGACATTTCAGCAGCTGGGGGGTTCCACCTGAGAAGCATGGGGCCTAAACCCCAAGCCAGGCTCCCCAGTCTACAGCAACAGAGCCAGAAAGGAACCCAGATAATACTGTGACAAGGAACAGGGTTTTTGTCTGCCAAGGAGAGACAGCTGGAGACTCAAGAGAGCCTCTTGACCTCTTAAAATGGTCAACACACAAAATTTTGTTTGCAGCCACTTACCCAAGGCTCCAGCAGAGGGAGGGCAGAGGGGACTGGAGGAGCTTGAGGAGAGTCTGGGGCTGGTGGCTCTGGGGAGAGAACTGAAGGAACAGCCACCAGGATCCCTGTGCTGAGTCATTCCCTGCATTACAGAAATGATCCTTCTCAGGCAGAGCACTCCTCTCCAAAAGGCATCAGCCTGAGGGGAAGCAATAGCCCCAGCCCCAAGAATTACTCTGCCCCACCCTGGAGCTTAAGCTGGAGGCTACATCATCGATTTGTTTAACAACTAAATGGGATCTCTGGGAGCTCTATGAGACTTCACCTGACCCTCTCCAGTACCCTTTGTTGATAAAAGATAGCCATGGTGCAGAGCCTGGTTCTTTTCTGCAAACACCCAGGCCCAGCAGAGGAAGCCACATGCTGTGGATGGCTGATAATTTTAAAATGGTTTACCAGGGCCAGTCACAAGCAGCATCTGACAAAGGCCTACAGCACAGTCTTTGCAGAGTCTCTACCTAATACACAGACACAAATACAAAGAAGCACCCAAAATGAGAAGACAAAGAAACAGACCCAAAATGAAAGAACAAGAGAATTCTCAGGAATGATAATAGAGCTAGATGAAATTGAGGTAAGAAATTTATAAGATAGAGAATTTAGAGTAGTAATTATAAGGGTAATCAACAGCATGGAAAAAGGCATAGAAACAATAAAAAAGTATCAGTCAGAAATACAGAATGCAATATCTGAAATAAATAATATACTGGAAGGAATAAACAGAAGGTTAGATGAAGGAAAGGCAGGAATCACTGATTTGGAAGAAAAGGTAGAAAAAAATCATCCAGGCAGAGAGAAAAAAGAAAAAAGAATTTAAAAAAATTAGAAGACCTTAAGAAACCTTTGGGACAACACAAAGCATAACACTGCATCATGGAGAGACAGAAGGAAATGGGGGCAGATCAAGAACCTATCTGAAGAAATAATGACCCAAAACTTCCTTAATTTGGTGAAGGAAAAAGACACACAAGTCCAGGCAGCTCAGAGAGTCCCAAACAAGATGGACCCAAAGAGGCCTACGCTGAGACACATCATAATTAAAACGACAAGGCTTAAACACAAGGAGAGAATCCTAAAAGCCACAAGAGAAAAGCAGGTAGTTACATACAAGGGAGCACTATTTAGACTGTCATGTCATTACTCAACAGAAACATTTCAGGCCAGAGGGAGTGGAATGAAATATTCAAGGTGATGAAAAGCAAGGACCTACAACCAAGCTACTTTACCCAGCAAGGTTATTTAAAATCAAAGGAGAAATGAGGAGTTCCCCAGATAAGAAAAAACTAAAGGAATTTGTTAAGACCAAGGCAGTACTGCAACAAATGTTAAAGGGCTAAGAAGAGGAGGAAGAGGAAGGAAAAGAAGGAAGAGGAAGAAGAAAAAAGGAAAGAAAAAGGAAACAGAGGAAAAGAGTCTAACAATAATTTGGCATTAAATATATCTCCATGAATAATCATATTAAATGTAAATGTCTTAAATGCTACAACCAAAAAACATAGGGTAGCTAAATGGATAAGAAAATAAGACCCATATATATGCTGCCTCCAAGAGATCCACCTCATATTGAAAGATACACACAGATTAAAAGTAAAGGTATAGAAAAATATATTTCATGCAGATGGAAAGGAAAAGAAAGCTGGGGTGGCAATACTTATATGCAACAAAACAGACTTTAAAACCAAGGCTATATAATAAAGAGACAAAGAAGGACACTACACAATGATAAAGGGAACAATCCAACAAGAGGATATAAACTAGTAAACATTTACACGCCCAACATAGCACCTAAATACGTGAAGCACATCTTGATAAACATAAAGGAAGCGATCGACAGAAATACAGGCATAGTCAGGGATTTTAACACCCCACTGACTTCAATGGATAGATCTTCCAGGCAGAAAATCAACACAAGGAGACAACGGCCTTAAATAACACACTGTATCAAATGGATTTAAGTATTATCTTCAAGCATTTTACCCCAAATGAGCAGAATATACATACTTTTCCAGTGCACATGGAACATTTTCTAGGAGAGAACACATGTTAGTACACAACAAGTCTCAATAAATTTTAGAAGACTTATATCATATCAAGCATCTTCTCTGACCACCATGCTATGAAACTAGAAATCAATCACAAGAAGAGCATTCAAAAACATGCAAAGGCATGGAAGCTAAATAACATGTTATTAAATAATGAATGGGTCAACAATGAGATCAAGGAAGAAATCAGAATTATACCATGAAATCAGAAATCAGAAATCAGAAATCAGAAGATACCGTGAAACAAATGAAAATGAGGACATAACAATCCAGAAACTGTGGGACACAGGGAAAGCAATCCCAAGAGGGAAATTCACAGCATTACAAGCCTATGTTAAAAAAAAAACAAGAAAAAGCTCAAGTAAACAATCTAATCTTACACTTAAAGGAACTTGAAAAAGAACAGCAAACAAAGCCCAAAGTGAGCAGAAGAAAGGAAATATCAAGATCAGAGCAGAAATAAACAAAATAGAATCTAAAAAAATGATACAAAAGATTAATGATGATTCCAAGAGCTGGTTCTTTGAAAAGATAAACAATATTGAAAACCAGATTCATAAAGAAAAAAAAAAAAAAGAGGACCCAAATAAATAAAATCAGGAACAAAAGAGGAGAAATAACAACTGACACCAAAGAAATAAAAGGATTTAAGAAAATATTATGAACGACTATATATGCTATCAAAGTGGACAACCTGCACAAAATGGGTAAACCCCTAGAAATATACAATCTTCCAAAACTAAATCAGGAACAATCAGAGAGACTCTTAACAGACAGATTAGAATAGTGAAACTAAAGCAGTAATCAAAAACTCCCAACAAATGAAAGCCCTGGACCAGATGGCTTCACAGGTGAATTTTACCAAACATTCCAAGAAGAACTAATACCCATCCTTCTCAAACTATTTCAAAACATTCAAGAGGAGGGAAGCCTCCCAAGCTCATTTTAAGAGGCCAGCATTATTCTAATTCCAAGACCAGATAAAGGGACTCCAGGACTTCTGGCCAAGGGGACCAGGGGGGAATGCTGGTAGGAGGGGGCATGCAGGGCAGAAGGGAATAAAGGGGAAGAAAAAAATGGGACAACTGTAATAGCATAATCAATAAAATATACATTTTTAAAAAACAGATAAAGACACTACAAAAAAAGAAAAATCATAGGCAAATATCCCTGATGAACTTAGACGCTAAAATCCTCAACAAAATACCAAACCAAATACAGCAATGCATCAAAGCGATCATACACCATAATCAAATGGGCTTTATTCCAGGAATGCAAGATTGGTACAATACTCACAAATCAATAAATGTGAGTCACCACATAAACAAAAGGAAGGATAAAAACCACATGATAATATGAATAGATACAGAAAAAGCATTTGATAAAATCCAGCACCCATTTATGATAAAAACTCTCAGCAAAATGGGAATAGAGGGAACACACCTAAACATAATAAAGGCCACAATGAAAAACCCACTGCCAACATTATGCTCAATGGGCAAAAAACAATAAGCACTCCCCTTAAGATTGGGATAAAGGCAGGGATATCTGCTTTCATCTCCTTTATTTTACATAGCACTGGAAGTCCTAGCCACAGCAATCAGTCAAGAAGAAAAAATAAAAGGCATCCAAATTGGAAAGGAAGAAGTCAAACTGTCTTTATTTGCAGATGACATGATACTGTACATAGAGAACCCCAAAGGTTCCACCAAGAAATGACTAGAACTGATAAATGAATTCAGCAAAGTATCAGGATACAAAATTAATATCAAGAAATCAGCTGCATTTTTATATGCCAATAATGAACTTAGAGAAATAAAAATTAAGAAAACAATCCCATTCACAATTGCTACAAAAAGAATAAAATGCCTAGGAATAAATCTAACCAAGTATGTAAAAGATTTGTATTCAGAAAATTATAAGACAGTGAGGAAAGAAACTGAAGAAGATACAAATAAGTGGAAGCACAATACCGTGTTCATGGATGTGAAGAATTAACATCATTAAAATGTCCATACTATCCAAGGCAATCTATAGATTCAATGCAATTCCTATCAAGATTCCAATGACATACTTCACAGAACTAGAACAAATATTTTAAAAATTCACATGGAACCACAAAAGGCCCCACATAGCAACAGTGATCTTGAGAAAGAAGAACAAAGTTGGAGGAATCACACTACTGCATATCAAACTATACTAATCATAATATTATACTAATCACAGTATTATACTAATCATAGTATACTAATCAAACTATTACTGATCATAGTAATCAAAACAGCTTGGTACTGGCATAAAAACAGACGTATAGATCAAGGGAAGAGAATAGAGAGCCAGAAATAAATCCATACCTTTACAGTCAATTAGTATTCAACAGAGGAAACAAGCACATATAATGGGCTAAAGATAGGTAATTCAATAAACAGTGTTGGGAAAATTGGGCAGATAGGTGTAGAAAAATGAAACTAGACCACCTTGTTACAACACACACAAGAAGAATAAATTCAAAACGGCTCAAAGACTTAAATGTTAGACCTGAAACCATAAAAATCAAAGAAAACAGAGGCAGCAAAGTCTTGGACATTGCTCATAGCAGTATTTTATTGGATATATCACCTCAGGCAAGGGAAACAAAAGCAAGAGTAAACAAAGGGGACTATATCAAACTACAATGTTTTTGCACAGTAAAGGAAACCACAAACAAAATAAAAAGACAACCTGTGGAATGAATGGGAGAACACATTTGCTGATACATCTGATAAGGGGTTAATATCCAAAGTTTATAAGAACTTGCAAAACTCAACACCAACAAAACAAACACCCCAATTAAAAAATGGGCAAAGGACCTGAACAGACACTTCTCCAAAGAGGACATACAGATGGTCAACATACATATGAAAAGATGCTCAATGTCACTATTCATCAGAGAAATGCAAATTGAAACCACAATGAGGTATCACCTCATACCTGTCAGAATAGCCATCATCAATAAATCAACAAATAAGTGCTAGAGAGGATGTGGAGAAAGGGGAACCTTTTTGCACTGTTGGCGGGAATGTAGAATGGTATAACCACTGTGGAAAGCATTATGGAGATACCTCAAAAAATTAAAAATGGATCTGCCTTTCAACACAGCTATCCCACATCTGGGAATATATCCAAAGGAACCCATAACACTAATTCGAAAGAACATGAGAACCTCTATGTTCATGGCAGCGTTATTTACAATTGCCAAGATATGGAAGCAGCCCAAGTGTTCATTAGTAGTTGAATGGATAAAACAACTATGGGATATTTACAGTGGAATACTACTTGGTTGTAAAAAAGAAGAAAATTTCACCCTTTGCAACAGTATAGATGGACCTGGAGAACATTATGCTAAGTGAAATAAGCCAGAGAAAAAGAAATACCATATGATTTCACTCACATGGGGAATCTAATGAACAAATTGAACTACCAAGGAAAATGGAAACAGTCTCACAGATGGAGAGCAGGATGACAGCTGTGAGGAGTGAGGAGGGTAGGGGGTGGAGGGAATGAGCAAAAGGAAAAAGGACTCATGGACATGGACAACAGTGCGGTAATTGCTGGGGGGTACGGGTTACAAGGGGACTAAATGATAATGGACAAAATACAATAAAGATTAAATTTAAAAAAGATGATAAAATACAATCCACATACTATAAATTATTATTTATTAGTCGAAAGGAAAATAGAATATTGAACATTTAAGGGTTCAAATTTTATAGTAACTCATTAACATTTGTCTCCCCATGGGAAAGGTCCTGAAGAGGGTCAGACATCTTATATACCTTCACATCCTGTCCCAAGCCCAAGGTCAGAATGATGCATAGGTGGCAATAAGGAAACATGAGTGATATGAACAAGTTATCCCAGAACTAAGCAATAATCACTGCTAAGTTAAAAGAATCAACAGTACACAAACTGGCGCATCTGGTAATCTGGAACCCATCCACACCTCACAGATCACAATTTGAGGGTTTTTTTCTCTTTTTTTAAAATATATTTATTGATTATGCTATTACAGTTGTCCCATTCCTTCCCCCTCACTCCACTCCATTCTGCCCACCCCCACCCTCCCAAATCCCCCCCCTACAGTTCATGTCCATGGGTCATACTTATAAGTTCTTTGGTTTCTACATTTCTTACCCTCCCCCTGTCTATTTTCCACATATCATCTATGCTACTTATTCTCTGCACCTTTCCCCCCCTCTACCCTCCCACTCCCCTATTGACAACCCTCCATGTGATCTCCATCTCTATGGTTCTGTTCCTCTTCTAGTTGTTTGCCTAGTTTACTCTTGTTTTTGTTTTAGGTATGGTCGTTAATAACTGTGAGTTTGCTGTCATTTTTACTGTTCCTATTTTTGATGTTTTCTTAGGTAACTCCCTTTAAAATTTCATATAATAAGGGCTTGGTGATGATGAGCTTCTTTAACTTGACCTTATCTGAGAAGCACTTTATCTTCCCTTCCATTCTAAATGATAGCTTTGCTGGATACAGTAATCTTGGATGTAGGTCCTTGCGTTTAATCTTGGGTAATGAAATTATGATGTGCCTTGGTGTGTTCCTCCTTGGGTCCAGCTTCTTTGGGACTCTCTGAGCTTCCTGGACTTCCTGGAAGTCTATTTCCTTTGCCAGATTAGGGAAGTTCTCCTTCATTATTTGTTCAAATAAATTTTCAATTTTTTGTTCTTCCTCTTCTCCTTCTGGCACCCCTATAATTCAGATGTTGGAACGTTTCAAGATGTCCTGGAGGTTCCTAAGCCTCTCCTCATTTTTTTGAATTCTTGTTTCTTCATTCTTTTCTGGCTGGATGTTTCTTTCTTCCTTCTGGTCCACACCATTGATTTGAGTCCCAGTTTCCTTCTCATCACTATTGGTTCCCTGTACATTTTCCTTTGTTTCTCTTAGCATAGGCTTCATTTTTTCATCTGGTTTTCGAACAGATTCAACCAATTCTGTGAGCATCTTGATAACCAGTGTTTTGAACTGTGCATCTGATAGGTTGGCTATCTCTTCCTTGCTTAGTTGTATTTTTTCTGGAGCTTTGAAGTGTTCTGTCATTTGGGCCTTTTTTTTTTTTTTTTTTGTCTTGGCGCGTCTGTTTCTTTAAGGGGCGGAGCCTTAGGTATTTACTGGGGTGGGGTAACGCTGGTTGCTGTGCTGTGATGCTGTACGTGGGGGAGGGGCCGAGAGGGAGTATTGGCGCCCGCTTCACTCCCCTCTGGACCTCAATCTTTCACTCTGCTACCCACAATCAAACTGGGCCCCTCTGGTGCTGGTTCCCAAGTGGGTGGGCTTGTGCATGCCCTAGGCCCCTGTGGGTCTCTCCAACGACCTCTCCTGTGAGGCTGGGAGTCTCTCCCGCTGCAGCTCCAACCCCCACGGGCGTTTTCAATCAGAGGTTTGAGGCTTTATTTCCCCACGCTGGAGCCCTGGGTTGTGGTCTGCTTCGCTTCCCGCCGTTCATCCGGTCTATCTGTGCGTGAACGTGGGGCCGCGGGGTGCTACCCGCTGCTCTGCCTGCCCTGTTCTCTGCCACTCTGAGTCCAGCCCTCTCAGTTTATCTGTGCGCAAATGTGGGGCTGCAGGGTCTGCTAGTGGTGGGACTGCCTGCCCCGTTTGTCCCACACTCCACCAGTCTCAGTCCCGCCACAGACACCCGAGTCCTCTCCACCCTGGCTGCCCATCTCCGCCCCTCCTACCAGTCTGGATGAATGTTTATTTTTTATCTCCTTGGTGTCAGACTTCCTTACCGTTCGATCCTCCGTCAGTTCTGGTTGTGCGAGGAGGCGCAGTGTGTCCACCTACGCCACCATCTTGGTTCCGAGTCACAATTTGAGTTTTGACAAGATACTCTGGTGGTCCAATTGTGCATGAAAGTTTAAGAAGTGTTTTAACAACTTTTCTTTTGAAATGATGTGTTGTAAAACCTTCCCTTATTTTACAAATGAAAAATATCAGATTATATTACTATTCAAGGTAGGAATTTTTGAAAAGATACAAAGTAGAGCCATATATTTAAGAGCAATGCAACACCCATTTACTTCCTTAGATACACAGTATACTACTGTTTTTCAAATCTAAGAAAGGGACAGATTTTGTTTGTAAGGTTAGTAAATGCAAAGAATAAACCAGAAAAGATGCATCGTATTATTTATTCTGATGTGCAGAGTTCTGTATCATCTCAATGTTACTACTTGCAAAGTACAATGTTTAAATATTTCTAAAATAAATGACATAGAAAAGCACTTACCTGTGGTGTGTCTTTCTGCATTGATGTAGTAATTTTAAATTTTGTTCTTTTACTGCTGAAGTTCATATTTAATGAAAATGAAGATTCTGCATCGATATCTTCCTATAATTAAAAATAACTCACTTATATGTGTAATACATAAAATCATTACATGAGTTGCTACAAATAGTATACTATGAAATAACCAAGCAAAAAATCTTAATTCTCACAATCTCTTACAGTATAAACATTATTTAAGAGAAAAATAAATGTCTTCTGTCAAAGAAGTAAAAGACAATTCTTTCTAAATTGTACACTTGATAGAATTTTAATCAGTTTAGATTAAATAAATAAGCAATTTTCTGGCCTGATTATTACACATATTATTATCTTTGGATAAGACAAAAAAAAGTCAAGCTCATTGACTTAAACAGAATTTAACATTTTAATTTTTATGAAATACCTAGACTCATAATTTTTCCATCACTCCCATTTTGAAAAACCAAACAACCAAGTTCTTTTTAAATGCTGCAATAACAAAATACCAATTATAAATAATCTGAGTATAAAAGCAAGCTCTTTCCAGGGGCACACAACTATCATTTCTCCATCACCCTGGTATGATTCTGACAAGAGTTTGCTCTTTAGTTCATGTTTTATTCACTTTGCTAGAAGCAAATGGCCTTTTCTCAACTGAAAGTTTTTAAGTCAATTTTTAGAATCACAACTTCTTCTATCAGGCTTAAGAAAGCCACTCATATCATATAGTGGACATTCTCTATCAGCAGGATCAAGAAGCACAAAAGAATGAGAAGCACTCATTCTCAATAATACTAAGGAATTCCAAGGAACTGGCAGATTCATAATTAAAATTTAATGTGAAAACAAGCAATCTGCATTTATTTTGTACATTTCTGGGCAGCAAATATAACGAATTTTAAAAATATATATAACTTCTAACTATAACAATTAGGCTTAAAAATTTAAACTTTGATTTAAAAATGTTAATCTCTAGGGATGTCAGCAAAATGAACTGATGAAAGAAATAAATTGTAGCTATTAACTTCATTTACAAGATTTTTTTCTTATAGGCATAATAATCTGAAGTAGGTGATTTAACCTACATCTGTTGCTTTTTTTTTTAATCATTTAACTATCCAAGATACACTACAACAAAAACTTATTACTGGAAAGAAAAAGTTATAAAGAAAAAGACGAATCTACTATTACTGGCTTGCTATTCTGACAAATATTAAAAAATATGGTGGTTATTTGAGTCCTGAAATTAAAGGACATGAGAATGAGAGTATTTGGGATGAAGTTACACATTTTAAACATCATACAAATGACATCAACAGGCAGTCATTTCCTACTACACAACCATGCAGTTAAATATAAATTAAACGCATGGAAAAAAAACATAAAGTTTTATGATAAGCTACAGTTTTCAACCTCAATTAACCGAAGTACTCCCGATGTCAATTCTTTTCCAATTTTTCAGTAAACTGCCATAGTAGAGGGCAAATGAAATCAAACTATCAAGGGCACATAGGCACCAACTTACATAGCCTTCTCTGTGACTCCTCACGTTCATAGCTATAAGCAACTGGCAGTAATGTAGCTGATTCAAATGCTTTCCAAAGTACCAAGGACATTAACAATTATAACCTACTTTCAAAACTGTGACTATCCCATGAAAAAGCTTTCATGTTTACAATGCTTAAATTCCTTAACCTTTAAATTCCCATACCTTTTCTGAATCATGGTTAATCATTTTCACATCAAGTAATGATTTGATGGTTTTTGTCAGTTCCTTTTCATTCATCTGAGTGCTGTCTTGAAGCTCTTTATAGCTGACAATTTCACTGTTGTTAAAAGCTAGAAGAACTGCCATTTGGTATGTTGTAACCATGGCTACATATGGTTTGCCCAAATAGTTCATTTTAACTTCACCTACAAGTAAAACAAATTTGTGACAATAAACTGATCATTCAAAGAAACATTTCCAGATTTATTAAATAATAACTGTTTTTATTTCAGATATTTTCTCCTGAAGTAAGGACTTGCAAAGCCATTCCCACTAGTAATGTAATAATTTTCTTTGTGTAGGGTTAGGGGCCATTCGTTTTGAGTATAAATCACAATTAAGCTATTATAACTTTACCAGCAGGGTTTAAACAATGCCTTTAAATAGTCGTTGGAAGGCTAACACAAACACAGGCAGAAAAAAACTAGTAAAAGGAGGTGGGGATAGGAAAAGAAGCAGACAAAGAGGAGAGAATATCAGCTTGCTATTAGCAATGGAATCATCTGCTATTGCCCTCTGGCCTGTCCCAGGTAAGGGAGGTCTGTCTATAAGCACACAGGAAATGCTTATCCTGCAGCTCTGATTAAACTGTAATTTCTGCCAAAATTGTTAAAATAACATTTTTCTTCCCAGCAATTTTCTAGGGGAAAACAGGAATGGGAGGAGAGACAGACATCTAAATTTTATTGGAACAGCTGGTAGAATAACAGTGTGCTACACTCTACATCACCCCGGAGAGCTATGAAGTGTACAACAGATTGAGGTGTACTGCTGCTCTGCCATATCCCAAGGAGAGAGAACATTAAAAAAAATAAAAAGCTTATTATGAACTGTATGACCAACATGTATACACTCTGTAACACTCTGTAACATGTTAAAAAAAGTTAATGTAAGTCAAAGAACTGCTTCCTAAAGCATAAAGTTGTGTTATAGTGATTATGTTTCTCCCTCTCTTTCTCTGTGACACACACATACACTCTGCATTAGTTGACTATCAATTTATTATAAACTGACCCAGCATGAAATTTGGTTTTAGAGCTCTACATTTTAACTCAAGAAAGCTGTATTTCAGATGAACTTAACCCAAGAGGCTGCATTCTCCTTGTTAGTGGGAATTAGTAACTCTGATCAACATTTTGTGTTTTAATTCATTATATAATTACAGATTTTAAAGAATATAATTCTATTCAATTAATTATCACCATACAGAAGCCTATTCTAACTTTCATCATACCTTGACTTATTTCAGAAAAAAAATATTCAGAAATATTTTTCAAAATTTTCTGGATAGAAACAGCTCCAGGAAAAAATTCCTGATCTCTGAATTTTCATGGAAAGAGGTTTAATATATTAATTAGAATATCTGATTCACACAGAGTTTAGAAATTACTAGGCACATACTACTAACAATTACTATAAAGAATACTCAACGTTTAAATTTAGAAAATGTGGTAAAGAGTAAAACACCACACACACTTCATTATATCATTTGTGTAATGACTGCTTAACCATATGCCAGAAATAAGTATAAAACAATGTGTCAAGCACTTCCATGATTGAATGAGACCATCAGCCAGCATGACCCTGTTGTTGTAACAGGCTGCCATGGGTTTAGAAACAGAGTGAGTCTTCTGGCACATCAAACAGCCTTTCACTATCACGAGAACCCAAAGAGCATGAGGAGATTGTACAAGTAAGGGGTCAGAGTATCACTTATTATTAAGTACAGTCTGTAATCCTTAAAAGGGGGTATACTAGTGAGCTTTGTATTATGCCTTTTCCTATTTTTTTCAATAAATTATCAAAATCAGAGGTACATGGACCTCTTCCCAGTTTTTCAGCATCATAGTCTTACTGGGTCAGCTCACAGCTAAAAAGATGGGGACCTAAGTATCACCATCAGATTACCTCCTAACTGAAAAGGGGAATGTTGGTCTTTACACTGAAGCTATCCATTGGTCATCTTAACCAAGTGAGCAACTTTAGTGTTGCTAATAGCAGGGCAATCTGACATTACCTGTCCTCTGTTGTAATGTAATATGAAGAACAGAGAATAACCGAAGTAGTGGTCTTGGCAACAATATTTAATCTGAGTATAATCACACCTTTAGACCTAATTTCCACTTCACAGAAAATATAGGGAATAGAAAACAAACAAAATATATCACAGGTAAATACTCCAACAAATACAGAATATTCGCTGTGTATTCTATAAGACAACTGGCCTGGACTTTTTAAAAAAAATGTATGTCCAGAGGGTTACAATTGGGAAGGGGACAGATGTTGGAGAAAGTGTTAGATAAGACAAGGGTCTCAAGGTCTGGGCAGTTCTAAATGCTGTTATTTTTTTATTGAATGATTTTTAGAGAGGGAGGTAGTGATGGAGGGAGAGAGAGAGAGGCATCAATTTGTCATTCCACTTATTTATGCACTCATTGGTTGATTCTTTTATGCACCCTGACTGGGGACTGAACCCACAGATTTGGTGTATCTGGACAATGCTCCCCAGCCAGCGCCACTAAATGTTATTCTTGCCAAATGTTAAAATGTAGCACAGTATTTTGCAGACCAGCTGTAAACAGGATGAACTTGACAGGGTCTCAATCCTATAAATGCAGCAACTCAAAGAAGAAATCAGGTGTAACTGACCAAATAGTGTATATGAACAATGACTGAGCCTCCCTTCCAGGAGACAGAGCTTTGGATATGAATCCCATCTCCTTTACTCGCTTCAAGTAAATAAAACTACCTTGGGATAACCATATCTTCTTCTTGAACAGAGCTCCCTAAGTGGCAAACCTCTTCAGTCAGGAAATAAGTTTGGTGACTCCAGGTGGGACTCTTAAAAGGTCTCTATTTCAGTCTGGTTTGGATACTGTTGAAGCAGTCACTGGTGGCAGCTCATACAGGGCTTACCTGCCTAAGTCTTCACTGAATAAGGGGTCTATTCTACAGAAGATGTCTGCTTAGTGTGGATCACTGAAACAGTGCCAAGCCTGTCTCGGCAGCTAAGTGGAGTGGCCACCTGAACCTGTTCTGTTCAGTGCTTAAGGTGGCCAGTGGGTAGGTCAGCCTCTGTGGTCACTATGATTAGTGTTTCTAATATGTTTTGGGTACAGGGTTGTCAGAAAGGTAGTTTCATTTCTGGTGCACATTTGGTTTCCAGTTGGTTGGGCAGGAACTGTCCACAGGATGCCTGATTCAGGGCCAAACTTAGGTCTAACACTGGAGGGTTGAGGAACGCCTGTAACACAATCCAGGACATCCTTGGGTGACAGTCTCTGGTCTGGCTGCGTCCTCTGCAGTTGGATTATGTTCTTTGTGTGTATATTTGCATTTGCCTTATTTGTCTGATATGTAAATGTGACAATATTTTTCTGCTAGTCACCCTAGGATTCTGTTACTGGCCTTCCTGGCAGCTAGGAGTCAGTTCTACTGTTACTGATAGTAGGCTAGTCAGTCCAGGGGTTTGGAAATACCTCTTAAGAAAAATGGTAAATATATTAAAGAGGACCCAAGGATTGGAAACTGAACCATCAGCCAAGACATTGCCAGTTCTCGAGGGCCTCCCAGAAGACCTCCTTGATTTCTTGGCCCCAGGTGCCCCCAAACTAGGGGACCATGCCTCCCTCCCAGGAAGGCCTATTTTTTCTAGGCTCCCTTTTGCTCCTCCTCCCAGCTATCAGCCTCCCAATTCTGTTGGTTCCCCTAATCTGTTAAGAATGCCTTTGAAAACTTTTCCAGAACAGGAAATTAATACTCGACCCTGTATCCCTGGCTACCTGAGTCCACTACCTATCAAGGTACTAGTTTTCACCCAGCCCAGAAGCTAAATTACGCCCCTTCACATAGGTTCCAGACAGGGATAGGGGAATGGTCCTTTCTTGACATCTGATCTGTATACTGGAAGGGAAATACTAAGGGACTTCAAGCTTAACCGGAGGGGTTTATTAGCTTGATTAGTGGTATACTCACCATCTATAATCCCACTTGGGAAGATATTCAATCCCAATCATCCTCATCACTACTGAGGAAAAACCTACTGTACTGTTAAAAATCAAGGAAGAGGCTGATAAACAACATACTACTCAGTCTAACAGTCAGATCTGGTGGCTGGCATATGCATGAGTTCCCAATGCTAATCCTCAGTGGGACCCCAAAGACCAAATAGCCTGGGCTCACTGTGAGTGTTACAGGAACCTACTGCTGAAGGGTATGAAGGATACCGGTTGCTCACCTGCAAATTGGGCCAAAGTTAGAAACAATCAACAAGAGGCCCATGAAAACCCTTCAGCCTTCTTAGGAAAAAAAATTTTTAAGTGCTTATGACAATACACCACAGTAGACCCCAAAGAGCCAGGCAGCGAAGCTCTCCTGAATACCCACTTCACATCCCAGAGTGCTCCAGATACCCATAGGAAGTTACAAGAAGAGAGGTGGGAACTACCACTCCCACCTCCCAATTGGTAGAGGTGGCCTTTAGGGTTTTTAACAACAGAGATGTGACAGAAAAAAAGAAGGAAAGATGAAAAAGCAGGCTGCTTTTCTGGATGTTGCCTTGTAGGCTTTGGGTCATTGGAGGAGGCAGAAGACCAATCTGGGTAAGTAACCCCAGCCCTCCCCATGAGACCAAACAAAGATGTCCAGCAAAGCCGGAGTCTATAGTCAATGTGTATATTGCAAACAAAAGGGTCACTGGGAGAAAGAAGGCCCCAAGCATCCTCAGGGAAGAAAGGAGGGAAGCTCCTAATTCTTTGCAGTCATCTCAGAGAGAAGATGAAAACTTATGGGGCCTCAGAGCTCCCCTTTTGGTTCCAAAAGATAGCATTTCAATCTCCCATGAGAAACCCTGGGTTACTTTCAATAAAGAAGGAGAAAAAAGTGGAATTTCTATTAAACTCTGGAGCCACTTACTCTGTTCTTACTACCCGGAAAAGCCCCCTCTCTAAAAAGGAATGTAATATTAAAGGGGTGTCAGGACAACACAAAGAAATTCTTTGAGCCTCTGACATGTGACATAGGGTCAAAACAGCTGTCACATTCTGTCCTCAATGTACCTGAGTGTCAAGTTCCCTTTAGGAAAGGGACCTACTAAGTAAATTGGGGGCTACCATACATTTAAACCAAGAAAAAGTCGAACTACTGATCCCCAAGGATAAAGGAATAGATTTCATGGTCCTTCTCCATTGGGTCCTGAAAGACCAGCACCCTATGCCCACAGAGATTCTCAACCAGGTTAATCCAGCTATTTGGGCAGAAGGAGAAGTCAAAGGGCAAAGAATGTCCTACCTGTTAGAGTAGTATTCAAACAGCAGACCAGTGGCACAGGCTTAAACAATACCCCTTGAAACTGGAGGCAAAAACAGAAATCGCCCCATCCTAAAAGCACTTCTGAAACAGGGCCTCATTCAGCACTGTCAGTCACTCTGTAACACCCCCATCCTTCCCGTTAACAAACGGAGGACAGGAGGGTATAGATTTGTACAAGACTCAAGGGCTGTGAATGAAGTATATTATACTCTACCTGCCATTCCTAACCCCTATACCCTGTTGGCCAATCCCCCAGGTCTAGCAAATACTACCTAGGTTCTAGATTTAAAGGATGCTTTCTTTTGCATTCCCTTGGACTATGAATCCGAGAAGATTTTTGCATTTGAATGGGAAGATTCTGGGACACCCATCAGAAGTCCCAGTATTGCTGGACTGAATTACTAAAAGTTTTTAGAAACTCTCCAACACTCTTTGGGAAGGCCCTTGTGAAAGACCTCCAGCGTGAAAATGGGACTATTCTAAGGTATGTAGAGGACATTCTAATTGCTGGCTCTGATAAAGAAACTTAAGATGGAAATACTGTTCTGACCTTAAACCATCTAGCAGAAAGGGGATACAAAGTACCCTAGAAAAAAGTCCAGACATCCAAACCAGAAGGTGATACTTGGGTTTTCTTATTTTTCAAGGACAGAGAAGCCTACCCTCAGAGTGAAAGGCAGTAATAGCCAGTCTAGCTCTACCACGCAACTGGAGGCAGTTGAGAGGTTTTCTTGGAATGACAAGATTTTGTAGGATCTGGATACCTAATTTTGGTCTTACAGCCAAGACCGTCTATGATAAATTGGAAGGAGAAGAAAATATTCCCTACAAATAGGACAAAGAGCACCAAAATGCTTTTGAAAATACAGGAAGCTCCTGCCTTGCTTGGGCTTGCCTGATTTGGAAAAGCTTTGTGAATCGTCAGTGCAGGAGACTCAAGGAACTGTGGCACGAGGGTGGCTGACCAGCCTGAGAGCAGTGGCTGCAAGGTGTGTGTTAATGGTAGAAAGAGAAAAGTTAACAATGGGACAGCTCTAACTACATGGACCTCACACCAGGTAGTCATGGTTCTTGAAACCAAGGAAAATAACTGGTTAAGAGGAGGCCGGGTTGTTGGATAATCTGAACATCACTATAAAAAGTTGTCACACCCTCAATCCTACTACTTTATTGCCAACCTCCTTCAAAGCCCCAGATCTTAACTATGCTGAAATTATTCATGTAAGGTCATTCTAGCAGAAATGACCTTAAAAGTGAGCCATTAGCCAACTCAGAAGAAATACGGTGTATAGATGAGCATAGCTTTATAACCAGGACAGTGAGAAGGGCAGGATATGCAGTGGTATCCTTATTCACACCACTGAAGCAGAGTCTCTTCCCCCTGGGACTTCTCAAAAAGCTGAGCTTATTGCATTGACCCAGAGCCCTGAATGAGGAAACAAAACCCTCACAAATATGCTTATTCCATGCCCACAGGGCTACCTGGAAGGGACCAGAACTGCTGATGGCTGGCAGCAAGGAGATAAATTAGGACCCCTGATTCTAAGTTTACTGCAGGCCAATACAAAAGCTAAAAAACTGCAGGGGTACACCACAGTGGCCGTCAGAGAGGAGACTTGGGGCCGGTAAAAGGGCATAGCCTTGCAGATGCCACGGAGAAAATAACAGCTCTAGGCAAAACAGTAATGCAACTGGCCCTCTTTCTCAGCTTGACTCTAATCATGACACCCCTGTGTGTACCGGAAATGATCTAAAAATTGCCAGGAATGGAACTTTAATAAGACTCCTACATCCAAGTGGTGGCTGATACACGAACACTAAAAGACACTTGTTCCTCAAGGGCTAGCTTGGAAAATAGTAAAAGCAGCCCATGATTCCACACATTATGGGAAGAACGGTTACTCTGGATGACAGTGGCCCAGGACACGAAAAGAATCATTAATAGTGTATGGCCAGCTGAGTACAATGCGCAAAGAGTCATGCATGTACTAGACCTCTGGTACCACCTTTGAATCAGGCAGTCCTGGCCCAGGAATGCTGCCTGGAGAGCAGTGGAGGTGGACTTACAGTAATGCCCCCTGTTCCTGGAGGATTCAAATACTTATTAGTGTTAGTGAACACATTTACTGGATGGGCTGAAGCATTCCCCTAACAAATTGAAAGGCACAATGAAGTTGTAAAAGCCTGCTTAAGGAAATAGCGTGTTTGGATCCCTCAGGATGTTTCAGAGTGACAATGGTCCAGCTTTCACAATGGCCATAATAAAGGGAGTAGTACAGGCTCTCCAAGTTAGGTGGGTCTTAACATTCTTTGTGGAGACCACAATCTTCAGGAGAAACAGAATGATTTAATCAGATGCTCACAAAGACCCTAGCCGAACTGTGCCAAGAAACTGATTAGACCTGGCTTGAGTTATTACCAATTGCCCTGACTCAGATCAGGGTAACACCTCAAGGAATGCTTAAATTAAGAACTTTTTAACTTATGTATGGTAGGCCCTTCTTGGGCTCCTCTCAAATTTCAGGATGCCCAGACTCATTTATAGAACAGGCTGTTTCACATATTATCCAAGTAGGAAAGGAACTGAAAACTTAAATGAATATATACTAAACTGGTTTTACCCGCACCATCAAATACTAAGCTATGCCTGTACAATCCAGGGACCTGGGTATATATAAAAACCTGGAAATCAGGATCCCTGCAAGGTCAACTAAACCCAAAATGGACAAGTTCTAGTTTTGTGTTATTAACAACTCATTATTCTCTGAAATTACAAGATATAACTTGCTGGATACATCACTCTGTACTGAAGCCATCTCTACCATTCACTGAGAACAAGGAACAAGATCCATGGTTCTCCTGTACACCCATCTGACCTCAAGTTGCTCTTCAAGAGAAATATTAACTATTAGGCACTTCTCTTCTCAGGAATCCCAGAACCTAGGGGGTCCTAAGACTTTCATAGGTAAGACTAGAGAATTTCAGTCCTCTAACTCAAAGATGTACTCAGTCTACATTCAGAAGGAAGCAGTTACAGAAGTATGACCCTCGTCCCTATTCCCTCAACAAAGATGAGTGAAAAATCTCAGGGGAACTGACAGAACAGGGTCTCAAGGTCTGGGCAGTTCTGAATGTTATTCTTGCTAAATGTTAGAATGTAGCACAGTATTTGCAAACCAGCTGTAAAGTAAACATGATGAGCCCCACAGGAACTAAACTGGATGAAAGTAATCAATAAGTAACTGAACAAATAGTGTATATAAGTAACAACTGTGCCTCCCTTCCCAGATAGCTTTGGATATGAATCCTGTCTCCTCTACTTGCTGCAAGTAAATTAAACTACCTTGCAACAACCACATCTCATTCCTGAATAGAGCTCCCCGAGTGATGAACCACTTGCACTCAATAACATAAGGAAGAGGGAAGACACCAAAACCAAATGTAATTAGCAATATTTGATTACATTAATAACAGCCATCAAAGTAACTGGAAACAATCAGGAAAATCTGAACATGGACTCAACAGTAGATAATATTAAAACCCCTCACCATTTTAGCTGCTGAAATACTTGAAATCACTAACGAGAAGCATTTAGTCACTGATGGAATCACTTTTAAGATATATGCAACAATACAGTGTGACCTTCATTTTGTCAGACTTGCCAGATTTCATTTAGTAGCAAATATTAACTACTGACACATAAAACGATTTATAGTTCAGTATGTGGTAATGTGAGCTAATCATATGTATTATCTGTATATTATCTATATGTCTGTGTATTATGCAATGAAGTGTTACCTCCCTTGAGTTCATCTTTCCTCAATTGACCAGGGACTCCTGCAACTTCTTGGCTCTGCCACAACTAAAACTTACTTATAACCAGACAGTGGAACAGTTTCCAGGTTCTGTTATTGGTCTTCAAGTTGTTCACTCATTAATAATTTTATCCAACGTCCTGGTCATAAATCCAATGGAATTTTCATCTTTCTCTCATTCAATAACTGTCACATCTGATATTGTAGATCAGTGATTTTCACTGGGTGTGTGGCAAGAATTGTTTAAAAAACATTCAATACCTGGCTATTTAGTCAGAGGCAATGACCTCTTTCCCTTTAGATTGTCAAATAAAAAAATGACAGCCAACACAGTAATAGTCATCAGGTATGAATTAATCAAAATTATACCTATTTTTTTTTTGGTCAGATCAGCAAAAAATACATTTTTTGCATGCTGCAGAATTTCAGTAATTAAATTATATGTCCCATGAGATGAAAAAGGTTGCAAATAGCTGCTGTAGATTAATTCTTAAAATTTGTACCTCTGTTGGTCATATACTCTCAACACTCTTCTATGTTTGTTTTGGTTAAGTCATATTCACCCTTGAAAATAAAGTTTAGATGTTATCTACCCATTAGCTGTTTGCCACCACCATTCTGTGTGATATCAAATACCCTGGGCTTGCTTCTCCATTACAACATTCAAAACATCACACTATAAGTATTTTCTTGTCTGTCCACCAAATAGATGTGAACTTTTTTTTTTTTTAATTTTTTTATTGTTATTCAATTACAGTTGTGTGCCCTTTCTCCCCATCCCTCCACCCCATTAGATGTGAGCTTTTTGAGGGCTGATATCTGAATACTTTGTTTTAGAAGTATTTGGAACACAGATTTTCTCTGACTTGATCAATGAATTTTACAAAGATAAAGGATGAAGAAACAGGCTCAGAGAAGTAATTTGCTCAAGGTTACAAAGCCAGTAGGCTAATACTTAACCCTGCATCTTCTGATTCTGACTTCCTTCATATACCATTTTATACTCCATTTCCAATGATTTGTGAAGACTCTTGGCTTATAACAAAAATACTTGGGGATGTGGAAATGGACTATTAAAGAGGAATTGTGATTACTTGTGTAAGTACGAAATATAGTTGTTCTCAAGAAACATAACTGAATAAATCAGGCCAGGATCAGAGCCAATGTTCTAGGCACTCCAGAACAGTATCTTTTTAAAAAAAATCATCACCCAAGGATATGCTTATTGATTTTAGAGAGGGGGAAGGGAGTAGAGGAGAGAAACATCAGTGTGAGAGAAAAATGATCGGTTGCCTTCTCACATATGCCCCTGAATGGAGACTGAACCTGCAACCCAGGAATGTGCCCTGACTGGAAATCAAACCTGTGACCCTTTAGTCTATGGGACGACAGTCCAACTAACTGAGCCACACCAGTCAGGGCCACAACAAGTATCTTAAATATGGATAGTTTTTGAGAACCTTTTGTTTAGTGAATAAATACAAAACAAAAGCAAACTTTACTCAATGGTTTCAGTGACTCAGAACAAAAAATGAATTTACAAGGTTAATTAATATTTCTTTCCAAAGCAAGAAACTATTTGACTTTAATTAAGATACAAATATACACCACTAAAACAAAATAAAAGACCTCTCAAAATCTGGTTATTATGTACCTGCTCGGAAATTTAGTATATAGTTAAAACACAGAAAAAGAACGTTGTTTTCTTTCCTATTTAGATGTTATTGATAACAATTGTCAGGGCAAATTCCAACTGCAAAAACTATGTATATACTCTTTCCTTTCTTTCTGTATTCAACTAGTTGCCAAACACCAAAAAAGTAAATTTCTCATTAAAATTACTTTAGGAAACAGGCTGATTATTGCTAAGGTAAAGAGAATAATTGAGAGTTTATATTTCCCAAAACAGATATGAAGGGGAAGTAGAAGTAAATTAAATTCAAGTATGTTAAAATATATTTGGTTTTTTAATTATATGAAATACTAGTCATTTTTCCCTTAAAATCAATTGTATGTACTAAATGGGAGTAGAAAATATTCACAACAGATATAAAATAAAAGTCCAATGCCATTAAAATATCAATAAACATCTCTATTTCACAAACTATTGAAAAAATTAAAATGCCGAAGTTGTTCAATAAAGATAAACTCCTATAAATATACATTACTATGTACCAATTATTATGACCTAACATTACTAACATAATGAGATCACATTCCAAATGTCAATTAGTCAAATAAATGGCACTTAAGAGAAATTACTTTCGTGAAATTTTTCTTAGGTGAATGAATAGAAAGATTCTTAATAAAGTTTATAGCGATTAATTTTCTTCTGCCATTTCTAAGAGACACTTTCCTGTACCATTTCTAAGACATATTAACATATACACCTTCTCCTTCTTATACAAAGGGAAAGTTAATTTACTGAATTTTTCAAAGCGTAAGTACAGAATATGTGAGTCACAGCTTTAGCTAACATCTTCAAGCAACTTAGAGCAACTGCGGATAGTCTATAATCATTCAGGTTTTACCCCTACCTAAAATAATAATGATTATTATTATTGTTAATTAATAATAATAATAATTAACAGCAGCCCCCACTGTTCCAGAAGGAAGCAAAGGAAATGATTAGATTCTGATTAAACTTTTCTAAAATTGGAAACTACTGGAAATTAAGTGGGACATTCTGGAAAAAGCATTTACTACTGCAGTTCACTAATAGTGCCACAAATAAAAACCAAATGCTTATGTCTTCTTAGGATGCTGTAATAGTTTATAAGATATTCAAGAATATGTGGCATCTTTACAGAGAACCAGTTTCTTAGAGTATTTGACTAACCAAGTCTGGGCTTCTAAATAAAATCCTAATGTCTATAACAAGTGGTTTGTTACAGAAATGTAATAAATCATTATACAATTCAGAAAAATTTAAAATAAGCAGTAATAATATAAGCAGCATAACTATAAAATACTGTTAGAAAGTGCTGCACTTCAGTTTCATTATTAGCTGCTATAATGGTAACCAGAAAGAAAAGTAGAGAAGGTTAAAAAAAAAATCATTAGAAAAAAACTACAATTAGGCTAAAGGAAATTTTTCTAAATATTAACATAATCATAGCAGGTAAGTTTCATTACAGTAGATATAGTTAAGTTTATTTTACCTGTGCAGAGATAATGTAACCAGGTAAGTTTCCTTCCACTGAAATGCTGGCTGTAAAATAATTCAAACTGTAAAAAATTAAAAAAAATCAAATTATTTTCAGCTACTATAACTTACTTGGCTATTACTACACTAAAAAGTTTTAAAATGTTCATGTTATTTTCGAAGACATTAGAGCCCTTCTGGTATACCTACTCGTTTTACAGATGAGAAAACATATCCATGCAAGTCTCTAAATATCATAATTAAATACTACTCCAGCTCTTTTCACTTACAACGTTGTCCTGCATACTCTCTGTCTACTAAAATGCAATCCTGAAAATAGGACTTTCTGTATAAATTCAGAAATCATATAGTGATTCATATCATTTCTAAAAGTTATCAATTTAGACTTCATTAATACTAATTACTGGATAAAATACCATCATATATATTTCAATATAAAAATACAAGTCAACCTTTATTTTTAATCTATTTGCCACTGTATACCTTTGCTGAAGGGCAGGTTGGTTAATTTATCTGTGATAATCTGTAAAGTGATATCTAAGATGTAACTTCCAACATCCAGTCAAACACTAATTCAAGGAAAGCTTCAGAATATCTTCTTTTATTGATATTATTGCAAAAAATTAAATTTAACATTCTATTATTGTAACTTTGAAATATAAAAAATTCATTCATTGGATTTAATGTGTAATTGGAGGACACCAGTCCAAAACACACAGAGTTCGTAACATTTAAAGAGCTGTTATATAATACACAGTGAAAAAAAATACTGAAAAGCCTCTATAAAAAGATAAAAACTCAACTTTATCACAAAAATGAAAAATAAACAAATGCATCATGTCACAATTCAGAATTGTAGAGAGACTTTTTGGCATGATGCGCTATATGTAACATACCTAAAGCTTTTATTTGTATATCAAACTTTACTTTCTATACTTTCAAAAAGATTAAATAAAGCAATCAGAAACATCTAACCCTTTAAAGTATATTTTATTGATTATGCTATTACAATTGTACCATTTTTTCTCTCCTTTATTCCCCTCTGCGCTGCAACCCCTCTCCCACCATCATTCCCCACCTTAGTGCAAGTCCATAGGTCGTACATATAAGTTCTTTGGCTTCTCCATTTCCTATACTGTTCTCAACTTCCCCCTGTCTATTTTGTACCTACCATTTATGCTTCTTATTCCCTGTGTATTTTCCCCTATTCTTCCCCCTGCCCTTTCCCACTGATAACCCTCCATGTGATCTCCGTTTCTGTAAATTTGTACCTGTTCTGGTTGTTTGCTTAGTTTGTTTTCGTTTTTTTAGGTTCAGTTGTTGATAGTTATGAGTTTGCTGTCATTTTACTGTTCAGTTTTCAACTTCTTTCTTAGATAAGTCCCTTTCACATTTCATATAATAAGGACTTAGTGATGATGAACTCCTTTAACTTGACCTTATCTGGGAAGCACTTTATCTGCCCTTCCATTCTAATTGATAGCTTTGCTGGACAGAGTAATCTTGGATGTAGGGCCTTGCCTTTCATGACTTTGAATACTTCTTGCCTGAGAGGTTTGCGAAATCAGCTGATAGCCTTGTGAGAACTCCTTCATAGGTAACTCTCTCCTTTTCTCTTGCTGCTTTTAAGATTCTCTCCTTATCTTGAGTAATTTAATTATGATGTATCTTGGTGTGTTCCTCCTTGGGTTCAACTTCTTTGGGACTCTCTGAGCCTCATGGACTTGCATGTCTATTTCCTTCACCAGATTTGGGAAGTTTTCCTTCATTATTTTTTCAAATAAGTTTTTAATTTCTTGTTCTTGTTCTCCTTCTGGCACCCCTATGATTTGGATGTTGAAAGATTTAAAGTTGTCCCAGAGTCATTTTTTTCAATTTTTGTTTCTTCATTCTGTTCCAGTTGGAAATTTATTTCTTCCTTTTGTTCCAAATTGTTCATTTGAGTCCTGATTTCCTTCTCTTCACTGTTGGTTCCCTGTATATTTTGCTTTATTTCACTTTGTTCCTTCATTTTGTGACCTTACTCAACCATTTCTGTGATCATCCTGATTACATATTTTGAACTCTGCATCTGATAGGTTGTCTAGCTCCTTGTCACTTAGTTCTTTTTCTGGAGTTTTGATCTGTTATTTCTTTGGGCCATATTTCTTTGTCTCGGCACACCTGTTGTGTTGTAAGGGGCAGAACCTTAAGTATTCACCGGGGTAGGGTAACTCCCTTTGCTGTATTGCGGCACTGTATGTGGGGGAGGGGTCCAAGAGGGAACAGTGCCACTTGCTTGGCTCTCGGCACTTGCTTTCAGTCACTTCCTGTGCTACCCACAAGCAAATTGGGCCCTTCTGGTGCTGATTCCCAGGTGGGTGGGTTTGTGTACGTTCTAGGACCCTGTGGGTCTCTCCAACACACTCTCATGTGAGGCTAGGAGTTTTTCTCGCCACCACAACCCCCACAGAGTTTTACAGCCAAAGGTCTTGAGGCTTCTTTTCCCAGGTTGGAACCCTGGATTGCGCAGTCTGTCTCGCTCCCCAGTTGTTCTCCCCAGCTTATCCACATGGAAATGTGGGTCCTCCAACCACCACCTCGCCCTGGTACCTGCTATCTTGTCACACATCCTCTCTGCCCCAGCTGCCCATCTCCGCCCCTTCTACCAATCTGAATAAATGTTTCTTCTTTAACTCCTTGGTTGTCGGACTTCCATACTGTTCAATTTTCTTGGCGGTACTGGTTGTTTTTTGTTTTTACATTTGTTGTTGTCTTTCTTTTGGTTGTGCAAGGAGGCAAAGTGTGTCTACCTATGCCTCCATCTTGGCCAAAAGTCAGGAGCATCTATCTGACCTATCAGCCGCACTATGCCAACTCCTTACAATAAAATTAATTAACTGCCGGCCAAAGAAATCTGTAAATTCTTTCATCAGTTTATTACAAGTTTGCCTAGTCTGAGGAAGCTCAAACTTGTTAAGCATGTTTTCTGTCCAAGGGTGCAGAATTCTTGTCTATGAGCAGGTCCACCAATCCCTTTGCATGATAAATAGGAAATGAGTGGCACCTGGAATACTTAAGTTTTTCTTCCTGGTTCTAATGTAGATAAAGAGAAAATTTAAAAATATGTCACAAAAGGATCCCAGTAGTATGCTTTAACTAATTAACAATCTCTAAGGGTATCAATAAAATCCAATTAGTACTATTCAACTCATAATTATGAAACATTTATAATGAATTTGTGGACAAAAGCAAAATAAAATATTTCTAAAACTGATAAAACCAACGTCTAAAAGGCTCTCTAGAGATTGTTTAAAGCAAAACTAGATTTAAAATATATATTCTAAGATCAGAAGGCACATGTTTTACCTCTTTTTTTCTCCTAGCAATTGGTACTACCAGTAAAGTTTTATTGATGATGATATCCATATACCAAAAAACTCCCAAAACACCCCATTCCTTTATCCTGAAATTTAAAATCTGGTTAGCTAGTAGTAACAAGACAATTTAGTTTCAAATGAGAATATTATAAATTTATCTGGTATTAAAAGAAAAAGGCTGTAAAACCTTGTTTAACTATGTCATTGATCATTTTCAAAGTTAATTAGTAAGAAATATACCTTGATTAAATTCAGCATGTTTCACATTTCATTTGTGAATGGCATAATTAGAACACAAAACGCCTTAAAAATAAATAATTCATATTCAGTGAGTTTATTCATATGTAATTGAGAGCTGCACTAATATACAACTTTATATTCCTTTAGTATTATTATTATTCTGGTTTGTGGACCAGGTAAACAAAAGAAATAAAAGAAAATTTATTGGTCTAATGTGCAAAATAAATTACTTTTAATTAAAGCTTAATTTCCATAGTTTTGAGATACATACATGTAAAATAAAAATAATTTTTGATGAACTATATTTAAGATAAAAAATGTAACGATCATTAAGATGAATTAATTTGCATGTGAAAAATGTATACTACTAAGTAAACACAGATGGATTTTTCATTCTTATGTAACCGAAAACTTCGATTAGGAAAAAAATATAAGGACAAACTCCCTCTACTGGTAATTAAAAAACATCCAAATGGAGAGAAAAGTATTGTTAGAAGTACAATTTTATAGTAGGAAAGAAACCCACTTCCTATTCATACATAAGGAAACTGAAACCTGATGAAGGTCACACACTAATAAAGTTTACAGTATTAAAAAAGTATTAATTTCCCTAAAATTTCTCAAACAAGCAGCATCTGGCCTTGCTGTGCCCCCTACCTCTTGCTAAGTAGCCCCAGGCCCAGCAATAGTGGCAGCGGGCCTTGGTTTGCAACTTGGCCTCTCCTGGGCACCTCTAAGCCCAGCACAAGTAGCAGCCATCTGCAGATTTTGTAGTTCATGCCAAGTGACTCCTGGAGCATAACACAGATGGAAGCTGGTATTGGCCTGTACTTCCCAGGAGGCCCAAGAGCCAGTGTGCCTGGTAGAAAGCTTCAGACCATATCAAAGCACCACCCAATCACCTCCACAAGTGACACACTCAAATGTGGACTCAGCGGGTACCAGAGCTCTTCTGAAGTCTGTCCTGCTCCATGGGGTAGGCACCTACACAGCTGATTGTTCATTCCAGTGGTCACAGCCAATCTTTACAGCTGATAGGCCTGGGGGTAAATCCCTCCTGCTGACATGCCAACATAAATCCAGATTCAACTACAGGAAGAGGGGAGTGCACAGCCCATGGTGGAGGCTGCACCTAAAGAGTCCAGCTTGGGTAAAGGGGGAGGCTTGTGCCACTGGACCCTACAGGACACCTACTACATTAGGCCCCTCTACCAAGCCTGGGAGAGGTAACAGTTCTACCTAAAACATAGAAACAAACTCAGGGAGGCTGCCAAAATGAGGAGACAAAGAAACATGTCCCAAATGAAAGAACAGAACAAAACTCTAGAAAAACAACTAAACAAAATGGAGATAAGCAATCTACTAGATGCCAAATTGAAAACACTGGTTATAAGGATGATCAATGAACTTAGGGGAAGAGTAAATGAACTTAGTGAGAACTTCAACAAAGAAATAAGAAACATAAAAACAGAATTAGAAAGCATAAAAAAGAACCACTCAGAAATGAAAAATACATTAATTGAAATGAGGAATGTATTACAGGGAATAGTGGAGAAGACGAAGCAAAGGATCAAATCAGAGATTTAGAAGCTAAGGAAGCAGAAAACACAGATAAAGGGCCTCAGACAAGAACAAGCTAAAGTAGTTCATCACCATCAAATCAGTATCACATGAAATGTTCAAGGGTCTTTTTCAAAAAGAAAAAAAAAAAATCAAAAATTTCCATAATAAAATGGCAATACAGGGTGGGGCAAAAGTTGATTTCCAGTTGTGAATATGCAAAACATAGCCTATTCCTGTATTATTTATTAATTATTGTATTATTTTCTGTATCAACAACTGTAAATCTACTTTTGTCCCTCCCTTAAATATCTGTCAACAGTTGAATTTTTAAAAAACAACATAAACAAACAAAGTAGAACAAAAACAGAATCATAGGCACAGAGAACATTTGCCAAATGGGAGGGGGTTCATGGGCTGGGTGAAAACAGTGAAGGGATTAAGTACAAATTGGTAGTTACAGAACAGTCCTAGTGATATAAACTACAGCATAGGGAATATAGTCAATAATATTATAATAACTGTGTGGTATCAAATGGATATGATATTTATCAGGATGTCATTTATTAAGTTATATCTAATTCCTGGGTTGTACACCTAAAAGTAACGTATTACTGTATGTCAACTGTAACTGAAAAATATTTTTTTTTCAAAAAATTAAATAAAAATAAAAAATTACTATTGGAAAATAATTGTTGCAAGGAGAGAGAGAAGAACATCATAAAGTTAGAAGGAAACTTTACTTCTGCCAGCTCTCATTCTGCCTTAATTTCAATTGGAAAAGCAGGCTCCTAAGAAGAAATGTTTAAAACTGTCAGTTTCTCTTGCCTGGTCACAAATATAGCAAAATGCTTTATGTGGCTACCTAATCCCTTGCTCTTACTTGCATCTATCCTTTCTGAAAAATTCACAATAATCTGGGCTCATAATCTGCCCATCCAAATGAATACTCTTCTTCACATAGTTTCTATGGTTTGTACTTTAATGACTTGTCTAAGAAGATGCAAAAAGTCCTGAATTATACTCCTATTCTGAAAATCCACCTAATGCCTGGTATTCTAAAATACATCTGGCTGTTTATAGTACTGTACTCTGCTATTACCACTACTATTTAACTATAACTTGTACTATCAGCTACCATTCATAGAGTACTTACTATATACCAGGCCAAGTACTTTAGTGCTTTCCATGATTTCATTTCATCTTCCTATCAACACTCTGAAGTAGTACTATTATCAGTAAACAAAAAAATTAAAAAGTTAATTGCCCAGCCCTGGCCAGTGTGGCTCAGTTAGTTGGAGCTTAATCCCATAGACTGTAGAGTCATGGGTTCAATTCCTGGTCAGGGCAGTTGGCTAGGTTATGGATTCAGTCCCTGGTCAGGGCACTTACAAGAGGCTACCAATAGGTGTTTCCTCTCAAATAGATGTTTCTCTCCCCTTCTTTCTCCCTACCTTTCCCTCTCTCTAAAATCAATAAGCATGTCCTTGGGTGAGAATAAAAAAAAAAAACATTTAATTGCCCAAATTCACAGATCATAGTAAATGGGGTAATAAATATTTGAAACTAGGAATTATAATTCCAAAGACCACACTATTATTTTTACATAATCCTTATTTTGAAAGAAACAAAAATACACTTACTATAAAAAAAATTCAAACTACCCATTGTTGAACATCTCTAGGAAATAGTGTAGTCAAATACCATTTCATTTTAAACTTCATAAATGTATATATAACTCACTGGTTCACAACCTCAAGTCACTCCCACACCAGAGGTTTTTAAAAGATAATGAAGATTTCTTTAGACAGAAAATGCTATCCACACTTCTATCCAATCATGAAATAAGAAGCATCTTTTGGTGAGGTAGGGAATTGAAAAAAGTCAATTTCTTGAAAAAGAAAAACATGTCCAGTCAAAAACTTGTACATGAATGTTCACAGCAGTGTTACTCATATATCAAAAAGGCAGAAACAACCCAAATGTCCATCAACTGATGAATAAATAAAATGTGGTATATCCATACAATGGAATATTATTTCCAGTTAAGAGGCAATAAAAAGGAATGGACTACCAGCACATGCTACAACATGGATGAACATTATGCTAAGTGAATGAAGGCAGTTACCAAGGACCACATATGATATGACTCTACAAGAGATGTCCAGAATAAACAAATCTACAGATTGGCTAGGGCTAGGGGAAGGGTGGGAGGAAGAGTTGGGGGAAAATGGGGAGTACAACCAATGCATAGGGGATTGCTTTTGGAGTAATTTTGGGGTAATAAAACTGTTCTACAATTAATTGTGGTGATAATGGTTACGTAACTCTGTGGATATACTAAAAACCACTAAAACTGTATAGTTTAAATGAGTTAATTAAGAGTATTACGGTTTGAATGTTTGTCTCCCCTCAAATTTGTTATGTCAAACTCCTAATGCATAATGTGATGGCATTAGGAAGTGGAGCCTTTGGAAGGTAACTAGGTCATGAGGATGGAGCCCTCGTGAACAGGATTGGCATCCTCATAAAAGGGACCCCAGAGAGCTCCCTAGCCCCTTCTTCCAAGTGGGAATACAATAAGTCTGTAACCTGAGAAGGGCCCTGGTACATGGGCCATCCTCCAGAGCTGTGAGAAATGAAATTTTTGTTGTTTGTAAGCTACTCAGTCTGTGGTATTTTGTTATAGCAGCCTGAACAGACTAAGACATATGGTATATGAATTATATCTCCTTAAAGCTGTTAAAGATATGGTAGTTTCTACAATCTCTTCAAAAGCTTTTGGTAAACATTTTAAGGTTTTCTTCTATTCAATCACACTTTAAGGCAATTTTTACTTGAATTTTCCAATTTAAATCCATTTTCCTACATTATTTTGCACTCCACATATATTTACCTAAATTATAGCCCAGAAATAAATAAAAATAAAAATAAATAAATATAATAAATATAAATATAACTACAAGGGATAAATGAGGTATAAAAATGGCTCAAAATTCAAATAAAAAATTAGAAAATGACTACAAGATTAAGTTCTTAATTTTGTTCTATCAAAAATTTTTGTAATTTAAAACCAATAAGAGCAGTTAATACATTTAACTAAGAGTAAGAGACATGTCTTGACAAAAAACTCTATGACAACCTTAGTGTCTGAGTTTTAATATTAGTGACTATAATAATTTACATTCCTCCTACAAGGTAGATTAATTATAATTTGTGAATATATTTTCGTATCACACAAGTTGTTAAGATTTTAGAAAAACATTTAAAGTGATATAACATGGAGACAATTATTAAAATTCCATAGTTCTTCTAATACATATCCTGCAAACTTACCATCTGTACACTTTTTTCCAATTCCTGGGGAATTGCAAATGTTGATGAAGGAGCCTGAGTAAGAGGCCATGCGCCAGCCTAGAAGAAAAAAAGTAAAATAAAAAAGTTATATAGATAAACATCTAACTTGAAAGTACATATTTATAAATTGATTTAAACAACTAAAGCACTTTTTTTCCTTCCTCAAAATGTTGATAAAACTCATCAGCATTACTATCATGACACATTCCATTCCAAATCAGTAGAACATAACATTAGAAGCTAGAATTCATTGACTGAAAGAAATGTAATCAGCCATTCATTTATTAATCCTTTGTATCAAACTATTTGAAATTAGCAAATGCCTACAATAAAACACATATTCATACCTGTAGAACATATATTTGAAAACTAATTCCCAAATCTATTACTGTGTCTTGATTTTTGATAAAATTGTTGAACTTATTGTTGAGATCAGCACTGACACTCATATCTGTATACATCCGATGTAGTTTGCTGGTAAACTCATAACCACATGCTTGCTGTGAAGACAGTTTTAGAAAATATGATTTAAAAAGAAAAATAATAAATCATATTGATTAATAAGAACATATTACTGTTGCTAGGTCTATGATCAAGGGTCTACCTACTGAATAACTCAAGATAAATATCAATTAGCTCTTACTTATTTCATCAATGATTCAAAAATAAACTAAAATTCAACTGCACTAAATACTTATACTTAAAGGAATATTTCATTTACCACTACTATTGGGTAATACGAATCTTTTGTTAACACTGTTTATTTTGTGGATAATTCTATATCAATAAATATCGGGAGATCTATCCTTTAATACATTATTTGCATATCCCACCATATGAATATACCATTATGCATTTAACCAGTCACCTGTGGATGAGTTATTTCCTGTTATTATATATAATGCTGCAATGAACATCTTTATGTGCTAGGTGAATAATTTCTAGGACGTGATCAGATCAAAGGCATACATTACCTTTAACTTATTGATCATGGCTTCTTCAGAATCCATAGACATAGATAACCCGTGAATTAAACGTTTTGCCAGCATTCTTGCGTAGAACTATATTAAAAAAAAATTTCTAAAGATTACTTCCTTTCTGATGACTTAAAGCTAAAAAATAAATCAAATCTGACTAAAAAAAATAAAACTTCTCTGTTTACAACTTACCTTTTGAAAAACATCCTTATCATCAATATATTTGAAAACAGTAATGAAGCTGGTAAGTTTGTCTTCTACTTCATTCTCAGTCATCCCCTTCGCTGATTTCTTTAGTAAATTGTCACAGTACTTAGCAAGCTCAAATAGAAATTGACAGTGAATGTTATAAAAAGCCCTTCTACAAATATCATGCCTCAAAAGATGCAAAATGACAATTCAAAATATCAATGGACAGGGTCTCTGCCATCCTAAAGCCTATCTTTCAAAAGTTATGAACATGCACTAAAAAGCTTAAAATATGTCATAAGGCATATTTAAAAAAAAAAACTGTAAGTAAAAAAATCTAACTGATATTCAGTGAACAATAAAACACTGTTATAAGTGACAGAAGTTTCAAAAGAGCACCTAGAAGACGTTTGCATAGCTCTATAATTTTTGACATTAAACAAGTACGTTTTTGAATTTTTACAACCTTATAATTAAATTTCCTTTAATGATTATAAAAAATTAATCATATTTCTTTTCAATTTCATATAAAATGTCTCTGAGAAATAATGCAAATAATTTCAAACCAGACATTCTTTAAAACTCAAACTTTATAAAATGGAGTCTTTTCTCGTTCAGTTATTCTTTTTTTAAGATTTTTATCTATTTTTAGAGAGAGGGGAAGGGAGAGAGAAAGGGAGAGGACATCAAGGTGCGGTTGCCTCTCATGCACCCCCTACTGGGAACCTGGCCCGCAACCCAGGCACATGCCCTAAACTGGGAGTTGAACCAAGGACTCTGGTTGACAGGCTGCCTGGCGCTTCATCCACTGAGCCACACCAGCCAGGGCTCCTTCAGTTATTTCTTAAGAAAAGGCTATAGTCTATATACTCTTAAGAAAAGGCTATCAGGTTTACTGCATTTCTTAAATGCCAAATTATATATAATATAATCATTTTTTAAATAATTTAGTTTCATGTATTTTTTTCCTGAAAAATACCACAAAAACAAATTAATTTGACATTCTCTTCAGTTTTCTTTTTCAAATACTAATGTTTTATAAGATTATTTTTAAGCAATCATCATACTTACCAATTCAGGAGCTTTGCAAATAGACTTGGGTTCTCTGTAATTTACAACTGATGTAAGAGCCTAAATAGATAACAGACCAGTAATTAGGCCCCAGTAATAGGGTATAATCTGCACATCCATAAATTATGACACCACACAAAACACAGCATTTTGATGGTTAATTTTATTTTAATTTCAAACACAGGGTAAATGCCTCTAACTATATGCCTCATGATAATTGTAGAACAATTACATATCCTGTTCCTACAGAAAGCTATTCTTTATAGCTCATTACTGACATATGAACACAGATAAGACTACACTTTCAAACATCTCATAACCATGTAAGCAAACTTCCTTTAAAGCATACCGAAATTCAAGTTTGTAAAATATATTTATTTTTCTTTCAAATATATAGCCCACATATTATATTCAAAGAAAAAAATTAGCACTAAAAAGTTAAAATTACACATCTTTTTCAGAATATATGAGTTTATTAACAATTCAATTCCCCTTATATGGTATAATCATAGAAAATTCAATTCCCGTAATTCAAACATTCAATTTAACCATTCAGTTATTAATTTATTATTATTTTGACTTTCACATTTAAATTAAAGTTAATCTTCATGTCAAGATCAGAAATCTCATAATTAGAAACTGCCTTGAAGAATAATGACTAAATAAAGAGAATTAACAGGTGATCCTTGAACAACATGGGTTTGAATTGCATGGGTTCACTTACACACCTAGATTTTTATCTATAAATACTGTAAACGTATTTTCTCTTCCTTAAGATTTTCTTAGTAACATTTTCTATTCTCTAGCTTACTTTACTGTGAGAACATAGTCTACAAGGTCTGTCCAGAAAGTACCCAGCCATGTACTCTTTCAGAGAGACATTAAAGATACAAGAAACATTGTACATAGGACAATGACGCCTCAGTCCCCTGTAAAGTAGGTACCTTAAGACCTAACATAGTTCTTCTAGCATTTCTTCCACTGTTCAAACCACTCTGCAAAAATCCTTTGTTGGAATAGCCATCAGCTGCCCCCTCATATTTTCCTGAATTTTAACGATGGTCTGAAATCTCTTCCCTTTCAAAGGTGATTTTAGTTTTGGGAAAAGCCAGAAGTCGCAGGGCACCAAATCTGGGCTGTAGGAGGCGTTGAGTAACTTGGGTGATCTGATGTTTCACCAAAAAACTGTACTTGAGACGTGACTCATAAGCAGGTGCGTTGTCACGATTGGAGCTGCTAATCCCTAGTTGCTCATAGCTGTGACTGTTTTTCATCTTACTGCATCTCTCAACCCACGAAGAACACTAAGGCAGTACTCATTAATTGTTTGGACTGGAGGGACGTACTAATTAATGTTGGACAACACCTTCCAAAACAAAAAACACTGTTAAAATGGTCTTGATCTTGCTGTGACTTTCTTTCGCCTTCTTTGGGCAGGAAGAACCATGAGACTTCCATTGGGATGATTGGGTCTTTGTTTCCAGATCATTGCCATAGGCTCACAATTTATCTCCGGTTATGACCTTCTTGAGGAAATCTGGTTCATTGGTTGTGGTTTGAATCAAGCCATTAACAACTGCAAGCACGATGTTCCTTCTGCTCTGGTAGCAGAAGCTGCAGAATGAATTTTGCCACAACATGTTTCATAAGAAGCTGCATCAAAATCTTGGACACAGTAGTTTTGGGAATCCCCAGATCAGCTTCTAGTTCTCTCACTGTCAGTCGCTGACCTTTGATGATTGCAGCCCATACACACTCAACATTCTCAGGTGTTCTGCTTGTCACAGGCCTTCCAGAATGTGGATCACTTTCAACAGATTCTCAACCATCTTTGAAGCATTTGTACCAAATTTTTATTTGCACTGCACTCATTGCATTGTCCCGGAAAGCCTTCTGAATCACCTGAACAGTTTCTGCAGAGGAATGTTCAAGCTTAATGGAAAATTTGATGCAGATTCATTGCTCTACTTGCTCATTTTGAATGCGATGACCACACAGTACACATGCTCATTCAACACCACTGACTAGTACAGTGAAATCATCACTGCTCACGCATGCATATTCCAGTCCACTCTCCTAGGCTGCCAGGTTACATCAATGTCGCACAAACCATTCTCATTATATTAACAATGGCTGGACTTTTTCTGGACAGACTTCATATAGTAAACATACAGAATACATGTTAATCGACTATGTTATCAGTAAGGCTTCTGGTAATATCAGCAGGCTGTTAACAGTGAAGTTTTGGGGATGTCAAAAGTTGTAAGTGGACTTCTGACTACAGGGTATCAGTGCCCCTATCCCCTGCATTGTTCCAGGGTCTACTATATACAGACACTCGTCGACTTAGAATGCCTTTTACAATTTTTTTGACTTTACAATGGTAAGAAAGCAATATGTATTCAATAAAAATTTTAATTGGCATTTTGAATTTTGATGTTTTCTGAGACTGGTGATATGCGATACGATATTCTCTAATCATGGTGGGCAGTGGCAGTGAGGCACAGCTCCCAGTCAACTACACGATCACAATGGTAAACAACTGATACTCTACAGTGTATTTAGTGTTAGATGATTTTGCCCTACTATAGCAAATGTTAAGTGTTCTGAGCCTGTTTAAGGCAGGCTCAGCTAAGCTATGATGCTTGGTAGGTTAGGAGTATTAAAGGAATTTCTGACTTATGGAATTTTCAACTTATGGTGGGTTTACCAGGGCATAACCCCATCGTATGTTGAGAAGCATCTGTAGATACAGATATTATTAGTTACCTTATCCAAAGCACTCATGAAGTGCTGATCACCATTCAAAACAGTGTTGATAAGTTGAACAAATTTACCATGTACTTCCAAAACTGACTCCACAAATAGTGTTGGCATCTAGAAATATAAAATACAAAGTACAAAAACACACTTTAAGAAGTTTCAAGGATATAATTAGGCTTATCAGAGTCATTTAATTAAGAGTAAAGTTTTCCCCAAGCAAATTAATGTTACACATGCACATACACTCCTCAAAAATATTTTAGCTAAAATGGTCTTAAAAATCTAAAACTTTGATGTTGAAATCAGTTGTCATTCAACACTAGAAATACAGAGCTCAAGTTTCTCTGCCAAAAGAACCCACTAAAAACACACTTCTCTCTAGTGCCGGAATACTGTATCTTAAGGGTAACAAGATACAATCTCTGAACCACCCCGCCAGGCCTATCATTTTCACAGAGGATTATATAAACAAAAACTGCCTTCAAAGCCACTGAAGGCTAAGAGAGAGAACAGAGTTCAAAGTCAGTGTCTGTGAAAATTGAGGACCCTGGAGATGGGCAATTCCCCACATCTCAGAGGGAAGAGATACTTAGTTGCACAAATGTGAGTTTTTATTATAATAAGCACAAAGTGAGTACCTAGTCCCGGCTGGGTAGCTCAGTTGGTGAGAGCACTGTCCCCATATGCCAAAGTTGCAAGTTTGAGCTCTAGTTAGGGCACAAACAAGAAGCAACTACTGAATGCATAAACAAGTGCAGTAACAAATCAATGTCTGTCTCTCTCTCCAAAAAAATCAATTTAAAAGAACAGTACCTAAGACTTAAGTCAGCTAAAAATTATTTGGGTTCATTACAAATGCATTCTCTTATATTTCTAGCTCCCGATCCTTGATACCAAACTGTATGCCTCTATGCCTAATGTCGTTTAATAACCTGAATCTGTAAAGCAAATAACGTAAATAAACCTAATAAATAACAGACTAATAAACCAATAGTTTTTTAAAAATAGAAAACTTATGTAACTGTAGTAGGACATCTAAGGTTTACTGTAATACTGTAGTAGTATGAAATCTAAGGTTTACCAAAGACAAATATATCTACAGCTAAATTGATGAGCATAAAATAAATGCCCCTGAATAATGTTGTCTATTCATAGATTACTGCATTACAGATGACAAGTAAACAGCTCTACCTAGGAAAAAGAACTAATATTTCATGTCACGTCTATTCTGTTCATCAAACATCACTAGTAAAAACAAGGTGGTCCAATCAGTTTTGATGACAGAAATACACTAATAGGAAAGATGCCTTGTTGTAAATAGGCATTTGATCATCAGAGAACTCTTAAGAAAGATGGGTATTAGGAACATGATGGTCACATTTTGGGTAGGAAGCATGTATTTAGAGATGATTGTTTTAATCTAAATTTGCTTCATGGGCTACGAAATTCAGAGCATATATAAAGAAAGCAAATTGTGAGTTCTCTGTATTACCATTGATTAATTCCATTACCTCTACAACTAACTACTACTGCCAGTTACACAGAAATACAAATACTTAAGAATAGCAAAGATATTTTTCTATAGGGTTAATTAACAATTGCTAAATGAACACATCAGAGTAACTAAGAAGTTTACCTCATTCAATGACTTTCTAATAATTTGATAATTCCAAAATGTGTCCAATAAACTCTAGGCTTGAAACATTTCAATAAAGATATTTCATTTATTGGCATGGTAAAACTTTTCTTTCTCTAAGACAGTAAAATCAAAAAACCTAACTCCATGATAATCTGATTAAGAGAAAAATGTTCCAGTTCCTTATATAACTCACATTTTCCTGAGTGAGATTACTGGTTGCTCTAAGGCCCTCATCATGAACATGATTTTGCAGCTCCTGTATCATATGAGGTAAACCAGTGGACACAGCACGGAGTAAGACATACATATTTGCCATGTCTGAGGGGGAAAAATTTGATTATTAGATTTCCAAATATTTTAATATATTAGGTAATATATGGTTCAAAGTACAGAAAGTCCCCCACACCTGCCTCCCAACCACCCAGTCATCCTCCCCACAGAAATATTGTGGTCAATATCTTTTCAAAGCTGTTTCATGCACATTCAGGCAAATATGCATATTCTTCCTTCTGCCCCTTTTTATAAAATAGTGTAGTATATTTGGTGTATTATTTGCAACTGCAGAACACAACATTTTCACTTAGAGATTTTTTGTATCAGTACACAGAGCATTTCTTCATGTTTTACAACTGTACAGCACTCCATTATATATTACAATTACTTAACAATTGGTAGAAATTTGGCTGTTTCCAATCTCTTGACATTACAATGTTATAATTAATACTCCTGCATATAGACAAGAATATCTAAAGTATAAACCTCTCGAAGTACGATTGCTGTGTCAAAGCTTAATCTTCTAGAAGGATCCTTCTAAATCGAGCTCTCAAAAGCATGGAGCTAGCTCCTTCACCAACAATATGTTATCAAACATTTTGATCTTTGCCAGTGAGAGGTGAAAAATAATGTCTCAGTGTAAAGGGTTTTTTTTTTTAACTTTTTATTTAAGTATACATACAGAAAAACATGTAAATCAAAAGTGTATGTCTCAATGAATTATCACAGGTGGATACACACCCTCCCTCCCATGTAATTACCACCCAGGGTAAAAAACAGACATTACCTACACCTAGAAGTCCCCTTCACACCTCTTCCCAATCACTACTCCTCTTGCTCTTCTGCAAAGGTAATCACTGTCATAAGTACTAAACCACAGATTAGTTTTGCCTGTTTTGAACTATTTATAAAAATTGAATCATACAATTCTTTCATGTTTAGTTTCTTTCATTCAACATGTTTATAGGTTCACATATGTATGATGTGTGCAGATGTAATTTGTTTATTTTCACTCTTCTATTCCATTCCATTGTATGAATATACTGTACTTTATCCACTCTACTGTTACAGAACATTTGAGCTATTTCCAGTTTAGGGCTATTACAAATAATGCTGCTATGAACATTTTTGTACATACATGCATGCTCTTTTGACAGGGAGTTATATATATGGGAGAGGAATGGCTAGATCATAACATGCATATATTCAGCTTTAGTAGATAACATCAGTTTTTCAAAGCCCATTGTAATAACAAGTTCCCCCTACTCCACACACTTCCCAACACTTATATTTTTAGTCTTTAAAATTTTAGTTAAGTATTGATATCTTAATATGGTTTTAAGTTGCACTCCCCTATTTTAATGAGATAAATTGCCTTTTTATGTTTATTGGCCATTTGGATATTCTCTACTCTGCTGTGCCTGTTCACATTTCTTGACCATTTTATAGTTGGACATGAATGTTTTTTAGTCACTGCAAATATATTTCTACCCTATGACTATCTTTTGATGATCCAAAGTTCTTAATTTTAGTGCAGTCATTCATTCGATCAATCTTTTCTTTGTGGTTAGTGCTTTCGTGTCTTATTTAAAATGTCTTTTCCTACTTCAAGGTCATGAAGTTATTTTCCAATATCATTTCCTGAAAGTATTACTGTTTTACATTTAGATCAAAAGCCTACAATGACTTGACCGATTCTGAATATAGTATCTGAGGTAGAGATCAAATTTCACTTTTTTCCAAATGAATATCCAGTGGACTCAGCGGTATTTGTTGAAAAGACTATCGTCTTTCACCCACTCCTCTGCAGTGTCCTTTTTGTCTTAAGTATCTAGTATGCATGGGTTATTTCTAGGCTATTTTATTCCACTGGTCTACTTGTTTATCCTCATTGTCTTAATTATTGTGGTTTTATGATAAGTCATTCTATCCTAGAAAGTCTTCACATCGTAGTCGTCAACACTGTTGTGACTGTTCTTAGTCTAAGAGTGTAACTCAGAATAAAAAAAACAATTTTGGTTTTGAGTAGATTGCCCTGGATCTATACATCAATGTTACTTCAACAATGTTTAATTTGCAGTGTAAGGCTGGCACATATTAGGTTTATTCCTTGCTATCTGAAAAATTCTTAATGCCATTTTCTTTTTCTAAAAAATTCCATTTTTTCACTGCATATTGTTAGCATCTCATTGTATTTTTATTTTGTATTGCACATATTCTGAGATTGTGCATCTTCATATATTTAAAATTCACTTATATTTCCTTTTCATATTCCTTGTCTTTTTCCTACTGCTTACTAGAACTCTTAATGTATTAAGGAAATTAGCCCTGGTGATACATAAAAATGTGCAATATTTTCCTAGGGTCTTTTTATTGAGTTTAGAATACACTTTGAGAATATACTTCTCCAAAACTGTATTTTATAAGAGATTATTAATAAAGTACTTCAAATATTTTAGAGACTATAACTAAAATATACTTGAAATCTAAGGTAACTTGAAGACTACATAAAAAGTGGCTTATAGTTTAATTTTTATTTACATTTTGAATTACTTACCATTTTTTTTCTCTTGCCGAATGATATTATGACATTCTGCATGTAAGAACTGCAAGTGGTCTGCTACCATTCGTTGCTGACATTCATGAATCACTTTAGTATATGAACTTGGGTGCAAGTATTTTCGACATCGAATTTCTTCATCTTTTAATCTACCTAGAACCTTTAGTTATATATTGTTATAGTCATAAACTAATATGAGAAAAAAACTGTAATATCAGTAAATAACTTAGGTAGCCTAATTTTAATGGCTCAATTAAACATGGCCAGGTAACAAATAAGCATTACACAACAAATTTAAACCCACACTTCATAAATCATTTCAAATTTTTACTTAAGCTATTGTCACTTACATTTCACCCTAGTCTTATAAATAATTTCTAATGGCCTTCCTTTTAACAGTTTGAGATATAATGCACATATCATATGATTTACCCATTTAAAGTATACAATTCAATGGGTTTTTGGTATATTACATTATTAGTGTTTTTTAAATTGTGATAAATACAAAACAAAATTTGCCATTTTTAACCATTTTTAAATGTATAATTCATTGGTATTAATTATATTCACAATGTACAACTGTACTTCCAAAACTTTTTCATCGTACCAAATAAAAAAACTATGTAAACATTAAGCAGTAACTCCCTATCCTCCCCTCCCAGTAACTTCCGATCTACTTATGTCTCTAAGAATTTGCCTATTCTAGATATTTCATATAAGTGGAACCATATGTTTTTTGCCAATGGCCTCTTTTTGAGAGTCAGATATAACGAGGAGTATATGCTTCACTTATCACTTTGAGCACTTTTCATGATTGAATCTAAATCGTTTAACAAAAGTCTCAGATTCAAAAAGGGGTAAGAGCTGAGAAACACTGATTTAGTGTAACCTGCACTTAACAGATGAAGGAAAATGTCCTAGCTGACTTACTCAAGATTCCAAAGCTAATGAGTGAAAACAGCAGGAAGTAAAACAGCTCAGACTTGTAGGCCTGGGCTTTATGAAATACGTTAACGGTTTATCAGGAAGTAATATTTCTTGTCCTATGTTCCATGGAGACACAGTATAGATATTCTCCTTACATTTTATCTTTCTTGGCTAAACTAGCTAACACAAATCATCCTATAATAAAATGCTCGAGCCCTAGCTAGTGTGGCTCAGTGGATTGAGTGTTGGCCTATGAACTGAAATATCGCCAGGCAGGGCACATGTCTGGATTGTGGGCCAAGTTGCTGGTTGGGGGCACGTGAGAGGCAACTGATCAATGTTTCTCTCACACAGAGATGTTTCTCTCCCTCTCTGTCTCCCTTCCCTTCTTTCCAAAAATAAATAAAATCTTTTAAACAAATACTTGAAAATGGGGACAACTGTAATTCAACAACAATGAGAAAAAGCAATAAAGATCTTGAACAAAGAAACAAAAAGCTTGAAATCCAACACTACAGATGAAAAAAACCTCATTAAAATTTCTAATATATCTTGTAAGATTACTGAATTTATACTATGACTATTCTTTTACTGAGAAAATACACAAATTTTAAACACAGTAATCAGTATGTGTTGGTTTAATGATTAATTAAAATTTCTTATGGTGAAATTAAAATTTTTCTCAGTATTCCAAAAACCTAAGAGACAAAAAGAGTGACTTATCTAAGTATCTACAGAAGTATTATTGTTTTCCTTATTTTTCTTCCATGTTAAAGGAAGAAAGATAAAAACCTAAACACTTACAATTAAGTTTATCCTATTCCCTAAACATATATCCACTAAGTATGCAGATTATTTTGCCCAGATTGTGAATATATATTATTTTAAATAAAAGCAAATCAAACAATCAGGATTGATCAAAAAGCATCAACTATGATAAAAATTGGAATAGCACTTTTTCTCATGGAAAATGCTATAGCAAGAAAAACGATTTATCAGTTGGTGATGTACATTAACTATAACTCAGAGTGATGACCAAACAGAAACTTTTACCACCAAAAAATAGATTAACTAAGAAAACTGTTACATAAAACCACATCTGATATATAATAGATGATATATTTAACATACATTTTCTTTCTTACCTTTTCCATATACTGTGAGCAGTTTGATTCTTGTAATAAATTTGAAGCTTCTTGTTTGTAATACTCTCCTGTTTCAGTCAGAAAGGGGGACTCAAAGATTTCCTGATAAAACTAAATAAATCAATTAAAATCATATTGAAGAAATTAAAACAAGTAATTTAAGAAATTAAAGGTCTGATTATTCATGTTTTTAAAGGAGGCTTTTTACCTTTAAGGGGAATTTTTTCTTATACTGTTCAACATGAACAAAGGAGTTAATAACCCCATGGATTACTTTCTGGTTTGGGTCTTCTCCACCACGATCACTAAAAGAAGGTGTGACAAAATATTCTTGAGAACACAAATTATCTATGGAAATATACCAAAGTATGCCAAAATATGACTGCTTATGCTATTGGTCTAATCCAATTGTAAAACATTTTAAATGTCAATGCATACATAATGTTTAGAAATAATTTGTTCATATAACAGCTGAATTTTTGATATTTAATGTACATATCAGATGTCATTTCAATAAATAAAAGCCTTGATTGTAAAATTAGACATATTCTATTGATACTAAAATATTTTAATTTTAGAGTAGTTATCTGCCCATCATATTAAATTCAAGACTTTAATATTGGTGGTTAGGGATATTTGAATTTCACCCTGGCTGGTGTGTAGCTAAGTTGGTTGGACCATTGTCCCACAGACCAAAAAGGGTCATGGGTTCAACTCCCAGGCAGGGCATATACCCAGGTTGCGGGTTTGATTCCTGGTCAGGGTTGCATGTGTATGAGAAGGAAACTAATCAATGTTTCTCTCCCCGTTTTTGCTCCCTTCCCCTCTCTCCAAAATCAGTAAGCATGTCCTTGGTAAGGATTAAAAAAAAATTGAATTTCACTCACCCTAAACACCATTATTAGAAGATTTGGTCTGAGAAATTCAGCCTTTGAATAATTTACAAATACGCCTATAGTAATATATATATATATATATTTGCCTATAGTAACGTGATGGTATGTGTCCCTCAGAGCTACACTCCATAGAACATATTGCTCACTGAAAAGAGTAAGACCTGTGTTTTTGATCTAAGAGATCTGCTAGAGCTGCTGAGTTGCTTTCCATTCAAGCACAAAGGTATTTCTTTATTTAGAAGTGCAGTGAGATGTTTTAGTATTTCTATATTCGTTTACAATTGTGAAGGGATCTAAAATCATTTCAATCATTAATAATCAATCATGAGTGCATGAGGCAGCCCCCATAAACATCCCTAAACTACAGTGTTTGGAACATTTCTAGATTGACGAACATATCCAAATTCCACAGAGGCAGAAGCTCCTGTGTTCTAATCCTTCCAGACCTCACCCTATGTACCTCTTCATCTAGCTGTCCAACTGTATCTTTTATCATATCTTTTATAATAAACTGGTAAACATAAAAAAATTTTTTTTATCATCTCAATTATTCATTTGACATTTGATAAGTTCCTTCTTAGCACTACTGTGATGTGAATCTTAATGATTTTAAAAATGCAGGTGGTCCTGGCTGGGTAGCTCAGTTGCTCAGAGTGTCATCCTGATATACCAAGGTTGAGGTTCGATCTCTGGTCAGGGTACATAGAAGAATCAACCAATGAATGCATAAATAAGCGGAACAACAAATCAATGTCTGTCTGTCCATCTGTCTCTCTCTCTCCCCACCTCTCTCTTCCTCCCCCGCTCTCAAATCAATAAATAAACGTCTACCAATTTGAAAAAACAATAAAAAAATTAAAAATGTAGGTGAATATTAGCCTTTATAATTACAGAAATAGGGAAATGAAATAGAAAAAAAATGTTTGCCTAAAGCCACAATAAAACAGTTTGGCCCTAAGTTGGGACTTTATGACTCTGGTACTATGCTCAGTTCAAACTATTATACACTCAAAGGTTTACCTTTTAACTGGCAATCTTCCACTTCACTTTAAAATGATGTTTTAATGAGTAATTATTTTACAAAGAGCAAGAGAAAATATATTAATATCATTCCTTAGTAAATGCTTTTTGTTCTTTGTAGTAGGATATAAAGATTTTTCTAACATTTAAGGAAAGTGTTGAGGCAAATACCTTTATATATGAGTGTCCCTCCCTGCCTCTGCATCCCTCTAATCCTCTTTCATTCTTCCTTTAAATATCTGGATATTCTGGGGAAAGTTTTGTATATGAATTAATATGGCTACAGTAATTCTGTCAGCCATAGAATCTTAAATACAAAGCCTACATTTTGATATCACTAATAAGAACAATAAGGTCACACAGTGCACTCATTTCCTTTGCTCACCTTAGTTTCTTCTTTAACCCAAATGAAGTTTGGTAAAGTAATGATCTAACCTATCTTATCTATTTGAAACACACCACTTCTTCCTCTTAACTTTGCCTAGGATCAAATAAAAATCAGCTAAGAATGAGAAGTACCTAAATATTTGGAAAATCAGGTTATCTAAGATTCTTTTCCTGACCCAATCCTATTGTCCCTGTTCATCACTGGGAAAACTTCCACTCCTGCTCTTAGCAATCTTGACATTTGCTTCTCATCACAAAAGGCCCAGATAAGCTAGATTCAGATAAGTTACTGCCTAGAAAAAACACTGATATTCCTAGTGCTTAATAACTAAGTTGTCCTCCCTATTAGAATAACATATGAACTCAGAAACCCTTAGACATAAGTATTCAATCTTTAAGATCACCACATATTTTTACAACTCCACAAAAGATACTACACATAATCATTATAAATATACTTCATTTCTATTAGGCTGACACAGATTGAAAACAGTGAAATCATGCTAAGTTAGTAATACACAAAAGCTCTGACTAAATTGCTTATCTAAATAAACTCTAGTCTCATCTAAGACCAGTGGTCCTAAGAGACAAGCCTTGAGAAAAGAATATGAAGAATTTTTAGAAATATAACTTATTTGATCTTAACAGTATTATGTAGAAAATATCTTACAATAATCATAATAAAATTCCCAAGAGGATAAAAAAATAAATACTCATCTGGATAGTGGGGACTAGAAGGAAAGTCTAGCCCTTAAGACTGGGATTTTGGAGTCAGACCTCTCCCAGTGTTGTTGATTTCTGGCTATGTTAATAAATATATACTTCATGTAGATACTTAACCTCTTAGTACTCAGAGATTTCCTGTTCTGTAAAGTGGGCGTAATGAAAGTCCCGACCTCGTGAGAATGTGGTAAAAATTAAGTATAAGCCAAGAAAGCACAAGGCACAGTACCTGGTACATGAGTAAGCAATCGGAAACATTAGCTAGTGCTTTAAGCACCAACAGGAACAAAATAAAGCTAAGAGACCCATAAAGCACCACCTTGATTATGATTTTAATTCAAGGCTTTTAAAGCCAACTAACTAGACATTAACTCAAGATAGCAGACCAGGTTGGTGAGTGCCATTAAAAGTTAGGCTCAAACTCTTGGAAAGTCCTGATACCAGTATGTGACAATGGGCAAATTAATCTCTTAGTGAAACCTTCATTTACCTCCATGCTTAAAAGAAGAAGAGAGATCCAGCAAACTAAATGCAGCCTTCTGGTCCCTCCTGTATCTGAGAAATGACAGGAGGGATACTTTTTAATACTTCATTGTTGGCAGTAGCCCTTAGACTTGTAGAAAGTGAAAAAAGATAGAAAGAAGAGGGGATAGTGTAGAAAAATAAAACTACAGACCAAAATGCACAAGACAAAGAATTGCTATAAGGAGAGAGAGTAGGGGAAGGTATGCAAGAAGTCACATACACTGAAAACTGGAGGGTGCAAAAAGGTAAACAAAACCAGCCAGGTCATCAGGAGAACCAGCCGGTCTCTGGAGCCAAGCAACAAGAGCAGCTGTGTGTGTCCTGCTAGAGCAGTAACTGTGGTGCCTGAGGAGGTGCCTGAGACACACCTCTGCACCCAGAAGACTGCTGCAGCACTTATCTGAGAGCACCATCCAAATTCCCCCACTGTCATCTTGGAAAGGCACTGAAAAATCAAGATATAATAATATCAAGCATTGATTGGTACAGAAGCAGGTCTTCTCATACTCTGCAGTGGAAGAACAGGTACTTTAGAGGGTAAACTATCAAAAGTCTAAATGCACAGACTATGACTCCAGACAAACAACTGCATATGAGCATCACAGAAGCAAGAGTTATATTAGTGGAAAAGCTGGAAACAACCTGATATATATCACTAGGAGAAGCATTGAACAAAATGAGGTAGAACCATACCAAATACTATATAACAGTTTAAAAAGAATAAGGTACACCTCTATGTACTTACATAGCAAAGTTACCAAGATATATAGTTGAATAAAAAAGTACTTCATAAGTATAAATACCACTTATGATTTTCAAAAGTTAGGGGAAAAACTCATATTAAAAAAGAAAACAGAGAGATCCAAAATGGCAGCAGAGTAGATGGATGCTACTCTAACCTCCTTCCAGGACCAAACTGGAATTACAATTAAATTATAGAAAAATCCTCCTGAATAACCAACTGAAGACTATCTAGAGAGAAACCTTATAACCAAAGGCTTACAGAAGAAACCACATCACCACACAAGACTGACAGGAAATACAGAGGCACGAGAGCACTGGCTGGGCTCCCATGGGCTGCAGCTGAAGTCTGAAGGGATATTTCAGTGGTGGGGTGGGTTCCCCCTGAGAACTATAGGGTCTAAAACCCAAGCTGGGCTCCCAAGCCTAGAGCCCCAGAACCAAGAAAGGAACCCAAATGACATCTGGCTGTAAAAAAACAGCAGAATTTCTGTCTGCCAGGGAAAGACGGTTCAGAGATGTAGAGAGCCTCTTAAAAGGCCAACACAAAAATTTTGTTTGTAGCCACTTACCCTAGGCTCCAGTAAAAGAAGGGCAGAATGTTACATTTACACAATGGAATAAAGCCACACAAAGGAAGTGATTTTACCCTTTGCAACTCTATGTATGGACCTGGAGAACATTGTATTAAGTGCAATAAGCCGGAGAAAAACAAATACCATACGATTTCACTCATATGTGCAATTTAATGAACAAAATGAACTAACAAGCAAGAGACAGACTCATAGATAGAGAGCAGGCTCTCAGGTCTGGGACGGGGGTTGAGGGTAGGGATCAAGCAAAAAAGAAAAACATCTCATGGAAGTGGTCATGGACTGTTGGGAACCACCCTGCCTGGTTTCAGAGACTGTAACCCCCCATGGCTAAGGCAAAGTGAGAGACCTTGAGACCATAAGCCACTAAGGAGACAAAGCTTATCTTCCTGGCAGGAGCACCGCCTCTGCCCACTTTACTTTACCCTGCCTGGCCCACAGTGCATGATTGGTTAGCCAATGATGGGTAAGATTCCTCAAGGGAGGGGCAACCTAAGACAGACACCGTCAGGAGGAGGCCCTCAGGGAAGGATGTCAGGGGGCTATAGAAAAAGGGGGTGATGGACCCTCACCCCTCAGCTTTGACATAGCCTGAGTCCTCATTCTGTCTGCAAGAAGTCTCCTAATCTCTTGGCTGCTTTACTTCCTCTGCTCGACCTAAGCCTGTAACAATGCCAGAGGTGGGTACAGCCCTGTGGTGAAAAGGGCGGGTTCCCTGGGGAGATCAGGCCTGGGAAAGGATGCACAAAATCCTATGAAACTTGCTTTGCTAATGCCCTCAATTTAAATGCAAAGTGTCCAAGTATGAAATGAGTTTGTTTCCCCAAAGTTTTATGGCCCTTTAGCTATCTGACCCTGACTCAAAATAAACCCTCAGAGTTCTTTAGATGTTATCTATTTGATTATTACCGCCTGGCAATGATTGATAAGCTTTCCATATAAGCCCTGTATTCCTATGCAAATTAAGCCAATAAAAGCCTGTCAAGGCAAGGGTCGGGTGCTCTCCTCTTGAGAGAGTGACCGTGCCATCCCTTTTCCTCCATAGGACTCAGTAGTCCATATGAATTTGTCTCGTCTCAGCCACAATGCCATGGATACTGCTTGCTGATGATCTCATCTATGGACAACAGTGTGATGATTGCAGGGCAGAGCAGGGAGGTGGGTGCAGGTAGAAGAAGGTATAAGGGGAATAAATGGTAATGGAAAAATATTGTTTAAAAGTCATGCCTCAGTAAAAGAAGGAAAAAACCCAACATTCTGTTTTATATTTATTTCCGTATGTAGACATAAAAATTCAGCAAATAAATTACAAAGATTTTAAAATACAGTTAATCAAATGATAACATGGATTACCTCCGTGAAGAGAAAGACTGAGGAAATGACCTGGAATATTCCAAGTTTTTCAAGAATGCAATTATCTTTCATTTGTGTATTTATGTTTTTCATAGAGTAGCTGATACCAAGTCCAGGGAAGAAAACGTAAAATATTGGTCTGGAACTTCCTGACATACCAGACAGTAAGAAAGCTGTCACGGGTCACAACAAAAAGACTTTAGCCTTCTAACCAAAATGAGGCATTTGAAATTTTCATAAAATAGACAATGAATAGAAACATAGTACACATATTTAAATCTAAAAGCTCACCATGATATCTTGAGAAAAAGTTAATTTGTCACTTTATGAGCATGACAACAAACCAACTCATCTTGACAAGTGAGGAAAGAAAAGTAAATAAACAACCCCTTGTTTTGCCGCTCCTATATGAACTTTATCACTGGATAACCAAACAGTAAGTGAGAGTAAGCATTTCTTTATAAAATTATTCCAGGTAAAAAATAAAAACAAAATAACAGAATGAAAGTGACAATTTAACAAACCTCATTAGCTAAAAAATTTCACTATTTAGAATCAGAGGCTGCTTACATCAAAAAGAGTGAAAAATCAGACATTATAAAAAAAATATCTATACTTTACCCTGAGGGAACCAACCTGAGTCTGAGTAAGCTTTGAGATAAATAGAGGACAGGGGAACATATTTAAATCGTACTTCATGTGTGCCATCAGTAAAATAAAGACCATGGAAAAGTTATCAAAAAATAAATCACAAGGGAAAAAAAGGATGGAGAGGGAACCTGACTAAAAGATTTAAAAGACATACAAATGTTTTTTTAAGGTGGACATACTAAACCATCAAGTCTATGAATAAACACGAGAGTAATAAAACCATATAGAAACAGAGGAAAGTGATTTCCCTAAAAGCCAGGATAGTGACAACTTTTGCAGAAAGAGGGCATGGGACACATGCCAGGGTTCCAGGAGTGGCTGGTGTAATTCTACTTCCTGAATTAGGTGGTAGTAACAAATCTTACAATAAATTCATTAAGCTCCACAAGTGTGTTGTATGGTTTTCTGCATCTATATTTTATTTCATACTAAAATGGTTAATTGATATACACAAAAATCTCAAAAGTCCAACACCAAATCGTGACATAATAATATGTCACATTAAATACTATGTTATAATAATACGTGACACAGACTGAAAAACTTCCAGCCAAAATGAAGACATAGGTAGATATACTTTACCTCCTCATACAACCAAAAGAAGGACAACTACAAATTTAAAGACAACCACCAGAACTGCCAGAAAATTGAACTGTATGGAAGTCTGACAACCAAGGAGTTAAAGGGAAAACATTTATCCAGACTGGTAGAAGGGGTGCAGACAGGCAGCCTGAGCAGAGATGATGTGTGGGAAGGCAGCTACTGGAGGATTTGGAGGGCAAGACAACAGCTGGCAGTCCCACATTTGCGTGCAAATAAACCAGGAGGAACACGGGAGTGATACAAACAACCCAAACCAGGGTTCCAGCACAGGGAAATAAAGCCTCAAAACCTCTGGCTACAAAAACCTATGGGTGTTGTGGAGGTGGGAGAAACTCCCAGCCTCACAAGAGAGTTAGTTGGAGAGACCCACAGGATCCTAGAACATACACAACCCACCCACTTGGGGAATCAGCACCAGAAGGGCCCAATTTGCTTGTGGGTAGCATAGGAAGTGACTGAAGGTGGGTGAGAGCCAAGCAAGCAGCATTGTTCACCCTCTGACCCCTGCCCTACATACAGCACCACAACAAGAGATTTGGGTTGCCCCACCCTGGTGAATACCTTAGGCACCACCCCTTACAATGTAACAGGTACAGAGACAAATATGGCCCAAATGAAAAAACACATCAAAGCTCCAAAAACAGAACTAAGTGACAAAGAAGACAGCCAACCTATCAGATGCAGAGGTCAAAACACTAGTAATCGGGATGCTCACAGAAATGGTTGAGTGTGGTCACAAATTAGAGGAAAAAGTGAAAGCTATGCAAAGTGAAATAAAGAAAAATATACAAGGAACCAACAGTGAAGAGAAGGAAGCTGGGACTCAAATCAACAATTTAGAGCAGAAGGAAGAAATAAACATTCATCCAGAATAGAATGAAGAAACAAGAATTCAAAAAAATGAGGAGAGGCTTAGGAACCTCCAGGACAACTTTAAATGCTCCAACATCTGAATCATAGGGGTGCCAGAAGGAGAAGGACAAGAGCAAGAAATTGAAAACTTATTTGAACAAATAATGAAGGAAAACTTCCCCAACCTGGCAAAGGAAACAGATTTCCAGGAAGTCCAGGAAGCTCAGAGAGTCCCCAGGCAGTTGGACCCAAGGAGGAACACACCAAGGCACATCATCATTAAGTTACCCAAAATTAAAGATAAAGAGAGAATCTTAAAAGCAGCAAGAGAAAAGGTGAGAGTTACCTACAAAGGAGTGCCCCATAAGCTGAGTTCTCAAAAGAAACTTTACAGGCAAAAAGGGGCTGGAAAAAAGTATTCGAAGTCATGAAAGGCAAGGACCTACATCCAAGATGACTCTATCCAGCAAAGCTATGGAAGGGTAGAATGGAAGAGTAGATGAAGTGCTTCCCAGATAAGGTCAAGTTAAAAGAGTTCATCATCGCCAAGTCCTTATGATATGAAATGTTAAAGAAACTTATCTAAGAAAAAGAAGACGATGAAAACTATGAATAGTAAAATGACAACAAACTCAACTATCAACAACTGAACCTAAAAAGACAAAGACAAACTAAGCAAACAACTAGAACAGGAACAGAATCACAGAAATGGAGATCACATGGAGGGTTATCAGTGGGAAGGGGGAGGGAGGAAATTGGTGGAAAAGGTACAGGGAATAAAAGCATAAACAGCAGGTACAAAATAGACGAAGGGAGATTAAGAATAGTATAGAAAATGGAGGAGCCAAAGAACTTATATGTACAACCAATGGACATGAACTAAGGCGGGAGAATGCTGGAGGGTTGGAGGGGTGCCAGGCAGAGAGGAATAAAGAGGAGAAAAAAAAAATGGGACAACTGTGATAGCATAATCAATAAAATACATTTAAAAAATATGTGACAGACAAGGAAAAAGAACCCAAGATGGATAAAGTTACTATATAGCAATAAAAATATGTCCTGGCTGGTATAGCTCAGTGGATTGAGTGCAGGCTGTGAACCAAAGGGTCACTGGTTTGATTCCCAGTCAGGGCACACGCCTGGGTTGCAGACCAGGTCCCCAGTGCAGGCCATGTGAGAGGCATCCACACATGGATGTTTCTCTCCCTCTCTTTCTCCCTCCCTTTCTCCCTCCCTTCCCCTCTCTCTAAAAATAAATAAATAAAAGAAAATATTTTTTAAAAAATAATTAACCATGAAGATAACAATCCTAATATTTATTCAACTAACAACAGAAGCTCAAATGTATAAAACAAAAACTAAGAACAGTTAAGAAAGAAAATCAATAAATCAAAAATAAGCTAGGAGAATTCAAAACACACATTTCAGAAAGTGAGAAATACAAATAAAGACTATCAAGTTAGATTTTATTTTTATCTAAGATTACATTTTCCCCAATGAAATTCTAATATTTTAACAATTAAGAAAAAGAAAAACATATGAACATGTCAGAGAAAACAAAAATCGGCTAAGAATTTTTTTTTTTTAATACGTCTATGAATACTGTGTCAAGACTCTGCAATCAGCCCTGGCTGATGTGGCTCAGTGGACTGAGTACCAGCCTGCAAGCCAAAGGGTTGCTAGTTCAATCCCCAGTCAGGGGGCACATGAGAAGCAACTACACATTGATGTATCTCTCCCTGTCCTCCCTCCTTTCCCCTCTCTCCAAAAATTAATAAATAAAATCTTAAAAAAAAAAAAAAAGACTCCACAGTCAGTCCTGGGAAAGTAAAATTGCATAAGCCCCAACGGTATTAAATAAAACTTGTTCCCACTTAAAGACCTAATAAATATATTGCATATCTGAAAAATAACAGATGTTAATTGCATCATTAGCAACTGTCAAAAGACTGAGTTCATAAGAACCTGTCTTAACTTGATTTACTAGATGGACAAAATCCTTTTGTCCCCAAACAAAAAATAACTGCAGTTCCATATCACAGAAGTATGTGAAGTTATTTTCTGAGGAACTAATTATTCCACTCTAGTACGTGAAAAACTAGTAATTTTCAGTCAATTTTAACTTTATTTTGCTTTGTACTCCTAATTGCTCTCTTTATAAAAAAATTTTATTACTTGGAGTAGAAACATGGGCAGTTATTCAACTACTATTTCTCTTTGTTATTATTGAATAGTTTTATAAATTATAAATGAAGCTCTAATACCCTTACAATGAGCTAAATAAATTGCTGTCTTTATTTCCTTTAACTAATATTACCACATAGGAAACAATATTTTTTAAAATATCAGGATTTCTAGTCACTGTAAGAGAAAGGCAGGCTCATCTTTGAAACACTGTCTCAGCCTCCACACTATATAATCATACCTTAACTCTGAGAATGAATATGTCAGATTATAGGAAAAAGAGTAACTTGGCTAAAAATGTTTACATTTTTTCCTCCCTAAGGATTCCACACTCTTTCCAGCCCAATGAAAAAAAACACTCATCTCCCAGAACAAGGAATGAAAATTAAAAGCAGAATGATGAAAAAGAAAAGATACAACAGGGAAGGTCAACTAAGACAAAGTTTGTCCTTTACAAAAATCCAACCAAATGTATAAACCTCTAAAAAAAAAGCGAGCAAGAAAGGAAAGATGGAAATAAGCCATATTACGAATAAAGACCCTGGCTGATGTGGCTCAGTGGACTGAATGCCAGCCTGTGAACTGAAGGGTCACTGGTTCAATTCCCAGTCAGGGTACATGCCTGTGTCACGGGTCAGGTCCCCAGTAGGGGACACACAAGAGGCAACCACACATTGATGTTTCTCTCCCTCTCTGAACTTCTGCTGAAGATCAACTTACTTATATAAAAAATTTGCCCCGGCTCCTTAAGGTCAAATAAAGAAGTATGTATAAAAACACTAGAATACTCAAGGCATTATAAAACTAAAATATATTCATCCCTAAGCTAAAGTATTAGAATGAGTAGTGGAAGAAATGTTCTGTGGATTAAAAAGATAGGCATAATGGATTTAGAGTTAGCAAAACCCAGATTTGAATCCTTGGAATTAAGAAGATGGGGAGTGGAGTCAAATCAGCCTTGTTTAGGGCACCATCACTCACTTCTGTACTTGTAAAATAATGTCAACCTCCTAGGGTTGTGAGGATTAAATAAAATGATGCTTGGAACATATTTCCCATATGTAATTTTATTATTATAATTAATCCTTAATTTGCTTAGTTGTAAAATGTGAGATAATGCCTATCTAACCAAGTAGACTTGAAAAATAAATAAAATATTAGTAAAGCGTGTCAAAAAATACTTTAATGGAAGCTAATTACAACAATAAAACTAAGACAAGTTGGCCAAACATTTCTGACCATATATCTCTATGTCTTTTCCAGAATTAATGTACTACAGATGTTATTTTTATTACAGATTTTCTTTAATTTTTCTTTTTTTAAGTATTTTTTATTGATTATGCTATTACACTTTTTCCATTTTCCCCCCCTTATCCCCCCTCCAGCCTGCCCCCCAACCCTCCAGCACCCCTCCCCTTAGTTCATGTCCATGGGTTGTACATATAAGTTCTTTGAGTCCTCTGTTTCCTATGCCATTGCTTAAGTTTTTGTTTTCATTGTTTTTCTTTTCTTTTAGGTTCATTTGTTAATAGTTGTGAGTTTGTTGTCATTTTATTGTTCATATTTTTGATCTTCTTTTTCTTAGATAAGTCTCTTTAACGTTTCACATAATAAAGGCTTGGTGATGATGAACTCCTTGAACTTGACCTTATCTGGGAACCACTTTATCTGCCCTTCCATTCTAAATGAGAGCTTTACTGGATAGAGTAATCTTGGATGTAGGCCCTTGCCTTTCATGACTTCAAATACTTCTTTCCAGCCCTTCTTGACTGCAAGGTTTCTTTTGAGAAATCAGCTGATAGTCTTATGGGAACTCCTTTGTAGGTGACTGTCTTCTTTTCTCTTGCTGCTCTTAGGAATTTCTCTTTGTCTTTAATCTTGGGTAACTTAATGATGATGTGCCTTGGTGTGTTCCTCTTTGGGAATCTCTGGGCTTCCTGGACTTCCCAGAAGTCTATTTCCTTCGCCAGATTAGGGAAATTTTCCTTCATTATTTGTTCAAGTAAGTTTTCAATTTCTTGCTGTTGTTCTTCACCTTCTGGTACCCCTATAATTCAGATATTGGAGCGTTTCAGGTTGTCCCAGAGAATCTTCAGCCTCTCTTCATTTTTTTGGATTCTTGTTTCTTCGTTCTGATCTGGTTGGATGTTTATTTCTTGCTTTTGTTCCAAATCGTTGCTTTGAATCCTGGTTCCCCTCTTGTCACTGTTAGTTCCCTGATTATTTTGCTTTATTTCACTTTGGGTATCTTTCATTTGTTCTTTTATTTTTCGACCAAGCTCAATCAGTTCTGTGAGCATTATGATTACCAGGGCTTTAAATTCTCCATCAGATAGGTTGGCAATCTCCTCATCGCTTAGTTCTGAGGTTTTGCTGTGTTCATTCATTTAGGCCATATTTCTTTGTCTTGGTGCACCTGAGAAGTTGTAAGGGGGAGGGCCTTAGGCATTCACCCAGGCAGGGCAACCCTCTTTGTTATGCTGCCTGTGGGGGAGGGGCAAGAGAGGGAACAATGCAGCTTTCCAACAGACTCTGTGTCAGTCTGCAAGTATCTCCCACCACAGCAACCCCAGCCTTAGCCCACAGTCAACTCTGAGTCTCAGTTTTCCCCTTAAGTCAGTCCCTCCTGCTGATCTCCGAGGTCAGCCCCGCCCCTCAGCCGCCTTGCTGCAGTTTTTCTGAGTTGTCTCCATGGTCCTCCTTACCAGTCTGGTTGTTCTGGTTCATTTTCTTCTTTAATTCCTTGGCTGTCAGAGTTCCATGCACTTTGATTTTCTGGCACTTTTGGTTGTGCGAGGAAGCAAAGGGTTTCTACCTATGCCTCCAGCTTGGCCGGAACTCCAGATTTTCTTTAATTTTTCATGAAATTCATTTTTAACAAGTTAACAATCGCACTCAAGAAAAATTTACTACATTGGAACACAATTATATTAAGAGACCTTTCATAAAAGTCTATTCAGAAAATTGTTAACAATATTTTCATTATATTTTTAATTCAAAAATAACTGAATTCCAGGTCAAAAAAATTAGTAGTTTTTAGCAAAAGAAATTATATTAGAACCTACAAATCTTGTTGGGAGTGTTTTTAGTCATAAGTTTCACAGTGGAAAAGAAAAAGCAGAAAAGTTGTTTCACTCACTGCTTTACTACTACCTTTTCTATCGATCTTGTCATCTTTGGAAACAATGGAATCACTAAAAGGGTGAGTAACAATTTTTTTAAATCAATTTACTTTAAAATAGTCTCCTATCCTCTTTTGTTATTTCTTTAAACCCCTTATTTCCTACTAGAAGCTCCTCACATAGAATACAATTGGGTCTTCTTAAAAAAAGCAGATTTACTAAAGAACAAAACAAACAAACGAAATAGAAAAAACTCAGATACAGAGAACAGACTGGTTGCTAGGGGGGAAAGAGGTTAGGGGCTGGGTGAAAAAGGTGAAGGGATTAAGTACACATTGGTAGTCACAAAACAGTCATGGGGGTGTAAAGTACAGCCAGGAAATATAGTCAATAATATTGTAATAACTATGCATGGTGCCAGGGGGTACTGAAAATATTGGGAACACTTTGTAAAGTATATGTCTGACTAACCACTATGCTGGTATACCTGAAACTAATACAAAATAATATTGAATATAAACTGTAATTGGAAATAAAATAAACATTTAAAAATAAAAGAAAAAGAAAGCAGTTTCAGATGCTATGGTCATTATCACACTACAATTCACTGGCAAGTAATTCCTATAACATCAGTTCCAGTAACCTAAAATTTATTCCATACACATCTGCATAACTGACTTTTAGTGATTCTCCAAAGCTGACTCAGTTCTTTTGATTTTCCAAAGATTAGTAAGAATCTTTTAAACCAGAGCTGACCCAAGGATATTCTTCTTTTCTGGACTCCACAGGAAAATGTGCTTTGTTCCAAACTCTATTAACACAGCAATCAGGTAAAGAGTCAACCACTCTGGGCCATGAATAGAGTAGGAAGCTATTTTCCCATAAATTTATCCAATAATAATAGGCAAGTTATTGGTTAACAGTGGGACTTAGAGGTAAGCAACTAACTAGAATAATCTGCTTTCTTGAATAGGTTATCCTCATCAGGATTTAAATTGAAAGAATATGTTCAAAGAACTCATGACCCTGGCCGGATAGGTCAAGGTTGTAGTTTTGATCCTTGTCAGGGCACAAACAAGCAGCAACCAATGAATGCATAAAATAACTGGAACAACAAAATCGATGTTTCTCTCCCCCCTTCCTCTTTCTGTCTAAAATCAATTAAAAAAAAAAAAGACTCACATTTTTAAAAAAGAACTCAGCACTGCCTTGGAAAGTCCAGTAAGTTTCAGGATTGAAAAAAAAATAAGTCAGTTCCTTCAGGGACTTATTTATTTACTATGCATGTTTAAGCTATAAGTAAAGACCAAAGACCTGCCCAAAAAATTAAAAAACAATTGTAAAGTGTTGTCATTAAGATGCAAAATGAGGCTCATTACAGGAAAATAAGGTCTATGTCTAGTCAACAGCCAAGCAACTGTACACAATTTTAAACCATATCAAATAACAAACTAAAACTGACTCAACAAGATAAATGTCAGAACTTACTTTTTGATTTCTCGAAGCAGCATTCGGATAAGGATGACCTGAAGTGGTTCAACCATCAATTTCCTCCACATATCCAATGCTAGCTGCCATGAAAAATAAAAACCATCAAGGTTAAATTACTGAAGGTTTTTTTTTCTTAACATTTGTTTAAGACTTAAAAAAAAATATCCACCAAAAAAGTATCTATAACTAATATTTGAAAATTCAAATAAATATTGAATAAATGTAAGAAAAATTAATTTATAATATTAAATGACATTATATAAGACTTGTACAAAGAACAGAATTAAGGTTTTTTGATTAGCTGAAAATTTTACAGAAATAATTGATTTTTATAAAACCTTATTTGATTATCAAATGTTCAGTATTATGGAGGCATTACAGATGCCAAGATTCTAACAAACAAATGAATTATGTTAAATAAAATAATGTAATTTGGATGTTAGCTAACTTTTAAATTATAAAATCTCTCATACAGACATAAAAGAATGTCAGTTTAAAGAATAATGAAATAAAACACCCCTGTATTCACCAACGAGTTTACGAAATACAACTTTGCCAATACTAATGCCCCTCAGAGGTTTTTGCTATCCTGAATTTTGCGTTACTTCTTTCCCTTGCTTACAATTCTACCAAATGTGTAAGTATTCCCATATAATTTTGAAGTTGACCATTTTTGACCTTGATAACAAATTCATGCTGTATACTCTTCTATGTATGATTATAAAATTTTAACTGTGTCATTGAACTCCATCTAAATTGAAAAATACAGCTATATATAGTTCAATCATTGACAGTACTATGTATTGTCAAATATTGTATAAATTTGTATTGTATAAATATTATATTGTAGTGTCCTATTGTATAAATACACCATGATTTATTTTTCCTCTTTACTGCTGATAACATGTTTGTGATTCTAGTTTTTTTGCTGAGAAAAAATCCTGCTATTCTTGTATATATCTTCTGGTGAACATAAACAGGAAATCCCCAGATATACACCTACAAGTTTATATGATGCCCTACAAGGTTAGAAACACATGCAGCTTTACTGCATCAAGTAGTTTTCCAATTTACATGGGCATAAGCAATGAATGAGAGTTCCTTGACAACAAGTGTGACTGCCAGTCTTTAGTCAGACTTTGCCAATCTGCTGGATGTAAAATACTGACTCCTTGTAATTTTAACTGGCATTTTCTCAAATAAAACTGGGCATTTTTTTATATGTTTATTGTGCATCTCAGTTTTTTCCTGTGAAATTCATTTCTTTTGCCCATTATCCCATTAATGTTTATCTCATTCTTAATGCAGCCTAGGAGTTCTTTACATATTGTAGAAATTAATCCCTTGATAGTTTTACATATTGCAGTTTGTCACAGGTTGTGGACTTTTGAGTTTCTTTACAGTAGTTTTTTAGTAAAAACATATAGTATTTTAATGTACTCAAATTTATCAATTTTTTTCCTTTATCATTTGTGTGTGTGTGTGTGTGTCTTTTAAGAACTCTTTACCCTAAGGTCATAAGGGTATGGTCATCAGATCTTAAGGTTTTCTATATTGTTTTCCAAAAGTTTTACAGTTTTCCTTTCACATTTCAGCCTTTAAAGTCCAATGTATTTTTTTCCACACAAATTATTCCAGCAACAAAAACTGATTGCTCCTGTTTCTAAGTGAAGTGTATCTATCCATAGCGGTATAAGTCTGTCTGTCTTTAGCCTCTCTATTCTGTTTCCCTGGAGTAACTCTATTCTGACCCATGGGTAATTCCACTTCAAATAAGTGAAAGCGTTGTCTTCATACAAGGAACATCCTTCAAGTTTTGCCTTTTTTGTGTTTTTAAATAGCATGAACAGGGAAAAACAGAAGGTAATACATAAGAAAATGAGATTTTTATAGTTGTGTTGGACTGCTAAAGCCTTTGAAAGGCAAGTTGGCAGAAAATCAACTTCCAGGTACCTACTCTATGAAGGTTTCTACCTATATATAAAGAGTTATTTACATAAATGTAATTTCATGAGTGTAACATTTTTGTCTTTGTTCACTACTGTATTCCTAACATATAGAACAGTGCCTGGCACACAGAGGGGTTCAAAAAACATTTAATAAATAAACAACAATGTTCACTGTAGTATTGTTTATAATAACAAAAAACTGAAAAGAAGAATAGTATAATTAATAAATTATTGTTATATCCCTGATGTAGAATATTAAGTTCTCACAAAAAAGTAACCTAATGCAAAAAGAACTCCTCAACATGTTAACAAAAAAGGTATATAATACAAATTGGAGGACTTCAAATATGGTATAACACCATTGTTTAAAATAAAACAGAAACTATTACGTTATGTATACATGAGTACTTATACGCAAATGCACATATAACATTCAGAAAAGATATAAACCAAATTGTTTATAGTAATTTCCTCTGGGAAAAGGAGCAGGCTTGATGGTGTTGGTAACAAGGAACAAACATTAAGTAAAATATTCACTTATACGCCTAATAACTAAAGCAACCACTGTTAAGATTTTGGTATTTCTCACTGATGTGCTTCAGAATATCCTTTTCTCCTCTACAGTTACATTCCTATTAAATATATAATGTTATGCCCAATTATTTTTATAAAACATTTTCCCCTTTGTTAAAAGTGCCTATGAACTATTTTCTACTACTAATTTATTCATTTGCCTACCTTTATAACAAAATCATACTGGATATATTCTTCTATGTATGATTTTTATTGTTGGCTATCGGAAATTTAGATTTCTTACCCATTAGTCATACACATTAGCAATGATTGTAAGGAATGCTTTCAAACACTTTTTCCCCCCATACTTATTATTTTCATGGTATAGATTACTAGACCTGGAATTACATGGTCAATCAATAGGTATTAAACATTTTAAAGTCTACTGAAAGACATTAACAAATTTCTTTCCAAAACGACTATTATAATTTAAATCTCTACTAATGCTGCATCTTACTGTTTTCTTCATTGACACTCATCACAATTTAAAATTGATTTCTTTATATATTTGGCATCTGCTTCCCTGGGAGGACAGGAACCTTCTGTCTGTTCACCACCAAATCCACATCTGGTTGCTCAATAAATGTATTACATGGATAAACAAACATTATAATAAAGTATTTCTTTCATAATCAATATATACATTAAGTAATTCTCCACATTTAAATTTGCACTGTACCTCAAAATTCCGAGTTAATTAAACTGCACACTTCATTGTATTACTCTGAATTTAATTACTTTTTAGAAGTTAAAAGTTATTCGCTATATCCATGAATTTGCATTTATTATCTTTCAGATTCTCCTGTGTGTCCATGTCCTTTGCACTTTCTAACTATGAATCTCAACATTTCTAAATACTTTTCATGAGCTTTGTCACATAGTAGGACTATTAAACTGTCATTAACTTAATTATTAAAATAATACTCATCATGTCTTTTCTGCTTTTCTCATCTACTTGATATTCTTAGGAAGTCATTACAGTTTTTATTTACTTAACATTTATTCTTTTAATTTTGACAATTTTGAGATAGTCAACTCAGTTTAAAAAAAGACAATAAATAAAATTACTTAAATAAATAAAAACACTCTTATATTTGCCAGTAACTTAAGGAATTTCCTACCTCTCCTATTTCCATAAGTGGTTCATTCATATCTACACCACCATAGCCATACTGAAGGTCAGCTTCTGTCAATTTATTTTTTTTAATAAACTGGGTGTTTAGATACCTGAAAAATAAATGTAATATCATTTGACAGTATGTCAAAATCTGTAGGAAAACAAATAACTTGCAACTCTGGAACAGTAATTTTAGGGTTATAAATAAACTACAGGATAGTTCAGTAATATATCCAAAAGAAATTAAGTAAAAGTTAAAAAAATAAAAATTATCATCCCAACCTTGTATGCAAGGCCCTAAGAGACAAAGTGTAAGACCTTTATCCCTGGTTGGTGCGGATCAGTGGATTGAGCACTGGCCTGAGAAGCAAAACAAAAGGTCGCCAGCTTGATTCCCAATCAGAACACATGCCTGGGTTGTAGGCCAGGTCCCTTGTTGGGGACAAGGAAGAGACAACCAATTGGTGTTCCTCACTCACATATGGATGTTCCTCTCCCTCTCTTTCTTCCTCCCTTCCTCACTTTCTAAAATATAAATAAAATCTTAAAAAAAAAGAGACCTCTATACTAGTGGAAAAAACCCTATTACCCCAGTCTCACTTCAAACAAACAAACAAACAAACAAACTCAAGGGGCCCTAGCCAGGTAGTTTACTTGGTTAGTACATTGTCTGGATATGCCATGGTTATAGGTATCAATCTCCAGTCAGGAAACATATAAGAAGCAACCAAAAACATGCATAAATAAATGGGACAACAAATCAATGTCTCTCTCTCTCTCTAAAATCAATCAATAAAAAATTTTCAAAAACTCCAGGGTTTTGTTCTAAAAATTCTAAGTCTTATAGCCCAATAGCTGCTATCCAACAGACAAGCTTTCAACAAACTCATTTGTTCATTCCAAGATTCTTGTAAGTCAAGAATTTGTAAAGAATTAAAGAATTTAATTCTTTGCACAGAATTAAACAGAAAATGGTTAAAAGATCTTAGCTAGGTCTGTTTCTAATTTATACTTTTCCCCAGGAAAAATATAACTTTTCAGTTTTAAACAAACAACAAAAATCACAATTAGTGGGTAAGAAAAAGGAATTGATTGTTATAGATGGTAAGGATGAGCAAAACTGACAGATTTAAGATCACTTCGTCTACCTGAGAAAACAGCTTCATAAAGAAATTGTTTCACAGTTCCTGCCAAAATGGAGGCATAGGTAGAAACATTTCACTTCCTCACACAACCAAAAGAAGGATAACAACCAATTTAAAAACAAAAAGTGATCAGAACTGCCAGAAAAATCAAACTACGTGAAACCCCAACAACCAAGGAAATAAATGTTCATCCAGACTGGTTGGAGGGACAAAGACAGGCATCCAGGCTGGGAGGATGCACAGCAAGGCTGCAGACGGTGCAGGTAAGGGGGTGCTGGCAGACCGGGCGCTCCCACATTCTAGTGAGCATAAGCCAGGAGGAACAACAGGGGAGCGCAAGACAGACTGGGAAACCCAGGGCTTCAGTGTGGAAAACTAAAGACTCAAAACCTCTGGCTGTAAAAACCTGTGGGGCTTGTGAAGGTAGGAGAAACTCCCAGTCTCACATGGGGTCCTAGAATGTACACAAACCCAACCACCTGCAAATTAGCACCAGAAAGAGCACAATCCGCTTGTGGGAAGCAAGGGAAATGATGGAAAGCAGGATGACAGCTGAGCAAGTGGCATTGTTCCCATTCTGACCCTTCCCCCACAGAGAGTGCCACAATGCAGCAAAGAGGGCTGCCCTGCCCTGGAAAATACCTAAGGCTCTGCCCATTACAATGTAACAGATTCACTGAGACAAAGAATTATGGCCCAAGTGAAAGAACAGATCAAAACTCTAAAAAAAGAACTAAGCAACAAGGAGATAAACAACCTATCAGATGCAGAATTCAAAACACTAGTTATCAGGATGCTCACAGGAATGATTGCGGTTGGTCTCAAAATGAAGGAAGAATTGAAGGCTACCCAAAGTGAAATAAAAAAATATATACAGGGAACCAACAGTGAAGGGAAGGAAACCAGGACTCAAATCAATGATTTTGAACAAAAGGAAGAAATAAACATTCAACCGCAACAGAATGAAGAAACAAGAATTTTAAAAAATGAGGAGAGGCTTACAAACCTCTCAGATAACTTTAAGCGCTCCAACATCCAAATCATAGGGGTGCCAGGAGAATATGAAGAGCAAGAAATGGAAAACTTATTTGAAAAAATCTGTTTTCCTGTAAAAGGAAACAGATTTCCAAGAAATCCAGGAAGTTCAGAGAGTCCCAAAAAAAGTGGACCCAAGAAGAAACACACCAAGGCACATCACCATTATGTTACCCAAAATTAAAGATAAGGAGAGAGTCTTAAAAGCATCAAGAGAAAAGGAGACAGTTACCTACAAAGGAGTTCCCGTAAGACTGTCAAGAGGATTTCTCAAAAGAGACCTTACAGGCAAGAAGGGGCTGAAAAGAAGTATTCCAAGTCATGAAAGGCAAGGACCTACATCCAAGATGACTCTATCCAGCAAAGCTATCATTTACAATGAAAGGGCAGATAAAGCACTTCCCAGATAAAGTCAAGTTAAAGGAGTTCATCATCACCAAGCCCTTATTATATGAAATGTTAAAGGGACTTATCTAAGAAATAGAAAAAGATCAAAATGAACAGTAAAATGACAACAAACTCATAATTATCAACTGAACCTAAACAAAGAAAAACAAAAACAAACTAAGCAAACAACTAGAACAGGAACTAGAATCACAGAAACGGGGGTCACATGGCCGGCTATCAGCATGGAGGGCGTGGGGGAAAATGAGGGGAAAAGGTACAGGGAATAAGAAGCATAATTGGTAGGCATAAAATATACGGGGGGAGGTTACAAATAGTATGGGAAATGGAGAAGCCAAAGAACTTATAAGTATGAACTACGGACATGAACTAAGGAAGGGAGAGAATGCTGGAGGGAGGGGAGTTACAGGGCGGATGGGGATAAAGGGGAGAAAAAAACTGGGACAAGTGTAATAGCATAATCAATAAATATACTTTAAAAAAAAGAAATTGTTTCAATATATTCTAAGACTAAAAACTGTGATAAATCTAAGAACTATTGAGATGAATAGAGTTCTAAAATTAAATAAAGTGTGTAGAAAGAGCCTGCAATATTCACACACTCACTGTTTTACCATTCCAGATTTCACTACAATGTCTCTAATGTTCACAACCAAAAAAGAACTATTCACCTGAAAGATTTTGCCAATGCACTAAATAGCTATTGACAATGCAAGTATTTAGGCAACAACCATGAAATCTCTTATTAATACACATACTTTCTAATGTTCACTGTATAAAACAGAAGGTCCACTTAACATTTACAGACAACCGACATTGAAAGTAAAGACAAAAATTTCAACTGCCTAACTCCACCAACAATTCTAAAGAGCTGATGAAAAATATAATTCCTGGAATTATAAAAGTGGCATAGCCACAAACATTTACACAAGTTCTACTCCCACATGCACTAACTTCAAGCCTCTGTACTCCAAGGCTTACAACCTAGGTGCTCCATTTGACATTTAGTCTCTGCCCATAGGTTAACAAAGTCACATTATTATTTTTCCTTCACTATGTTACCCTCATAATTTCAGGCAGGGTTTCCAACCATGCCTTCCAGCAGGGGAAAGGAGAATAGAATTGAAAGACAGAAGTGAATGCCAAAGAGAACTGCTTTTTTACCTGAAATAAGAGTATATGGGATAGCACCTGAAATGCCTGAAATGCCTGAAATGCTCTATCCCAGATATTTTCATCTCTGGTCTCTTGTCATTTAGGTCTCAGTTCAAACACCCATCTCTCAGGCATGACCTGACCCCAATCCAAATTAACCCTGAGAGACACAGCACCCAGCAGGTGGCGAGGACATGTATGCCCTTGCTCCTTTCTGTCTTGATCTTACCTGAAGGTAGTTACCTGCAGAGGCTGCCGACATTCAACTCTCTGTTCTCACCCAGAAGCTACACACTCTGGAGGTGACCAGCCAGGAGCTGGTCACCCAGATCAAGGCTCACGCAGCCTCTCTGGAGGGAATGGCTCCAGATCAAGTTGTGCTCCTGGCAGGCACACCCCCTAGACAAAGACACTGCCCTGGGCCAGTGCGGGGTAAAGGTTCTGACCACTCTGGAAGTAACCAGCTGCGTGCTTAGAGGTAAAGTCCACGGTTCCCTGGCCTGTGCTGGGAAAGAGGTTAAGACTCCCAAAGTGGCCAAACAAGAGAAAACGAGGACTGGTTGGGCCAAGCAGATGGGGTGTAACCAGTGCTTTGTCCATCTTGTGCCCGTATTTGGCAAGAAGGGCCCCCAAACCAACTCTTAAGTGTTTTGTAATCATAGCTTTCTCTAATAAAGCCACTTAGCTCAGGCACACAAACAAATAAACACACAAAACAAAACCCTTAACTTCCTACCCCCAATAAAGAACTATCTGGCACACACCTGTTCTACTTTTTCACAGTACTTGCTACTATGTGAAATAATCCCGTTCTGAACATGTTTGCTCATTTTGTCCATCCCTCTCCCCTCTAGAATACGTCTACAGGCAAGAACCATGTCTTGGACACTGCATCTAGGACAGTAGCAGGCAACTCTGAAGTTCTGAAAAACTACTTCTTCAATAAATTACTGAAAAAATAAATGGGTAACATTTAAGACAGCAGGGAAAGCAAAAGCTAATACTAGAACACCAACATGGATAAGCGGCCTGAAGCCACATCATAAGACCCAGGAATGACAGGAAATAGAAGTAATCACTAACATTATTGGGCACATATCATGTGTCAGACATAGCCCTATGCATTTTACACAGCTGAATACCATGAGATAGATATATATGCAGTACTATCACAATCCTTACATCATATATATGAAAATTATAGCTTAGCTTAAAGAACTTGCCAAGATCAATCTGCCAGTAAGTGGCAAAACTAGCATAGAAACTCACGAATTCTCCCACTCTCTCTCATTCAACGAGCACTGCCTGAGTGTGTACTTTATGGCAAGTACTATGCAAGGCACTGGGGACAAACAGATGAAAAACAAAAATGTGGTCTCCACCCACACAGAGCTTGCACATCTGGAAGAATATACCAACATCAACAAATATACTATTTCAGGAATGGCATGTGTTCCCTGAGGAGAGGGAACTTCACTGGCCTATCTTTATCATTTATATGTGTCTTCCTCTATGGATCCTTTGCTCCAAACCAGTTTTTTGGGGGGGCAATGGTTTCACGGCCACCCCAGTAATCTCACTTATCTCATCCTTCCAGTTTGCCTTTTTTAATCAGTTGGTCTTTATGTCCTACTAAACTATTCATCGTCTCTTCATGACTTTCCTCTTCACTTCCAATGCCATTTCTGTACTCTCCACTTGGATCATGTGCAACATTCTCATGATTGGTTTCTACTTCCGGTTTGTGGTGTCTCCAACTCATTTAAAAATTCTGCTTTCACAATGTCACTTCCCCATTCAAAATCCTACAGGAGCTCCCTTATACCTATATAGTAAGTGTAAACTTCTCAGAACAGTGGTTTGTTAGCTCTGAAGAAGCAGCTGTTAGTTCTGCAGGTCTGAATTCACTAATCTGTCCCAAAGATCCATGTGCCTGTTCCTGACCAGGACATGATTTCAATGGAGCTTTATATGCTTATATCTGATAGGACAAGTCACTATTCTCTCCCCTTCATGGAATAAAATCTAAACTAACTTACATTAAATATATCTTTATTATTCCAGATTTCTACTCTTGATAGGTTAAGCTTGATATACAACCTTTTAAAATAATTTAAAGAAAATTATTTTAAAATAAACTAGCTTTAAATAATTTAAAATGTAAATAGTGTAAATTTCATTTTTATATAGATACCATTCTTAATTTCTAAGAAACCGTAGTATTTTACAATATTAACTACATACTTGTTTTTTAAATAGACATGTTCTAAAAAATCATAAAAGAATATTGCATCCAATAATTTCTTAAAATAGTTTATACTCTACCACACAGATAATACCTTTCTGTTCTGCTTAGGTGTAATGCAAAGTACATGTTCTTACAATTTATTCTGTCAACAAAGTGGTTAGTAAGTTTCCTTGCTTTTCTGAAGTATAAGCAGTAACACAATGGTATTTGGCAAGAATATTTAGAAAGCCTCTAAGAAATCAGGCTTTTTGACTTATCTTAGAAAATTCTATTACAAAAATTGTTCTCATGCTAATATCTACTGGATTTCAAGAGCTGTCAGTTCTCAAGCTAATACTTTAAGTACTGTACTTCAAGGGCCAGTAAGGTCTAAACAGATATGTACTATTGGGAAAGGTGGGGCACGAATATCATTATTTTTTTTAAAGATTTTATTTATTTATTTTTAGAGGGGAAGGTAAGGAGTAAGAGGGAGAGAGACATCAATGTGTAGTTGCCTCCCATGCACCCCCCACTAGGGACCTGGCCCACAACCCAGGCATGTGCCATAGACTGGGAATTGAACCAGCGACCCTTTGGTTTGCAGGCCCACCCCCAATCCACTGAGCTATACCAGCCAGAGCTCATTATGTTTCTTTAAAATCAGATTCTTTAAGCCATCTATGCTGATGCATATCCATTTTACAAATTAACTCTGAGTAAAGAGGTTAGAAAGTGATCAAATTTGCACTTTAGATAACAGAAGTTTACCAAATAGAATAAAATAGAAATAAAAAATGGGAGCTAATTACAGGGACTTTATCATTAACAGTCCTGGTGAGGAATGATAAAAAGCTTGAACTATAGCAGTGCAAAGGAAATAATGAATTTCAGAGATATTTGGAGGAGTCAACCAGTAGAGGTCAGGTGGAGAGGATAAGCCAAAGGGAAGGATAACTGAGACTTCTGCATATATGTCTAGGCATACAGTACTACCATTCACTGAAATCAGTCATGCTGGAACAGTGTGCATGTAAAAGATAATGAGCTCAGTTTTAAACACCTGCAGTTGTATGATGTACGTACTCATAGAACATCCTGGAGACATAGAAAGCTAAGTAAAAACACTCCTCTGAAACTTAAACTGCCTGGGATAAATAAATATTTTGGTGGCTATCAATCTGTAGGTTGTAGCTAAAACCAGGAGTAACTGAGATCATCCTAGAAAAAAAACATGTGAGAAAAGGGATGAGAATAGAATCTACATAAGTAACTAAAAGAGCAGCTAGAATGAGACTAGGGTAGAATGAAGAAGTTAAATGGATTTAATCAGACTGATCTGGGTTTAAATTCTGCCCTTGTGCTTTTTTTTAGCTGAGCCCTTAAGCAAATTCATTTAACCTCTCTAACCCTCAGTTTATTCGCCTATAAAAACGGAGATACTAACTACCTCATACCACTTTATACACATACACACATGCATGGATATTATATAGACTGCAACTTGTAATAAAAATTCATTAATGTACTAAGTTAATAGTTTTAATTTAAATAGTATCAAATTGATTTTGGTAAACATAAATACTGGAAACCCAAGAGAATTATGTCCTAAAAACTGAAAAAATAAAAAAACAATTTAAATCTTTACTGAACTGTCTCAGTTAAAGAGAGATCCCACTCCACGGCACAGAATCTGCATACTCTTGTCATTTCCATACCAGTGGCCCAAGATTCCCAGCAAAGGCAAAGGCATGCATGCTCTTATCCTTAAAATTCCCCAAACTCTCTCCCACAATTTAGCTGGGGAATTGTTAAAGTTCTACTTATGACTATCTTACTTTGGTGGATGAGGGAAAAAAACATCAAATGTCGGGATGTTTAATGAATATACTGCTTTATAAAAGCCAATGCCACAGTTAGTGCTGTGCTTGTCAGCAATAGCTGGTTTCTGGTTTTACTATATTTTGCTCTTCTAAAAAGAAGTAAAAGCTACTGGCCATTAGAAGTAAGCTCCAGTTTCTAATATAGGCAACTTATAGTGAGTAAAATCCACTATTGTTAAAAAACCTAAGGGAACATGAACCAGTCAAGCAAAAGACAAACACACCAAGAAAACCAAGCCTTGGCCCCAGTGTGGCATTCCTGCATGGTATAACTGTGCAGATAATGCTTTGGGACCAGCTCTACTCTTCAGCTTTTCCCCAGTGAGAAAATGAGGCAAGGGTATGTCTGTGGCATGCACAGGGCGAACTATCACTGCATGTATCACAGCCACAACCATTTCAAGAGCACATACCCCACATCCAAATGTGAAAGGCTCAGGTGCTAATGACACTATTTCTTATTTATTCACTATTGAATAAATAATTCTATGCCTTCTGTACCTAAGTACTTCTTTCCACTGTCTACATGAACAGGTTAAAGAGGACCAGCTGATACCATGGAACTCACAGGTGTGGCAGTTAACATAAAAGATCTAAGCAGGAGACTGGGCAGAGATGGGGAAGGAAGTCCAGAGAGGGGAATGTGGAAAAATACATCAGAATTAGTAATTCAAAAAAAGGAAGAAAAGCAATTGAGACAAAGTGAATAGCATGAGGAAAGACAGGAAGACAGAGTCATTGGGCATTATGACACTGGAGGTAATTCAAAATTCTTGGAGAGGGTGGAAATTCAAAAGGAAAACTGCTAAGTACTTTGACTAATAGTGTTTCTATGACATAAAACACTGGATCCTAGGGTCAAATAAGAGCCTACTGAAGGGGAACATGGACTTAGATTTACTCTGCTAAATTTCATCCAAACTAAGGTTTCACTTTGGATTTCTGTTGAGATTTAACATGTACTATGTAGTTCCAAATAAGCTGAAGAAAGAGAGCTATACCATCAAATACACTTGTCACAGAATAACTTCCCACACACAGCCTAGCTCCCAAATACCCACATGACCCAGACTGCACACCTTTTCCATAACCGAGAAGTCTAAATGGCAGTTTTGTGCATTTCAATAGGTAGTAGGTAGTTGTTGTTTTTTTTTTAAACACTTCCATTATGAACACAAGCAATACTGTTAAGACTGCCAGAGTTTAAAAGCATACTTACCTATACAAGCAGTCCATATAGTCTGCACCTTTGCTGTATTCCTCCCAATACCTATGATACATAACAAGTACTTGCTCTTCAGACTCCAGAACTCTCTACATAAGGAAGCAAAATATTTTCACTTGTAAAGCACTAATCATTTTCATTTATAAACTGTAAATTTATCAAAAATATTCTAAAATAACTGACATAATTTAAGCATTATAAATTACATTTATAAATTCCATTCTAATTTAACTACCTTTAGTAACAATGAAACAACTAAAAAACAATGTGAGTCTTAAGTATAAAAGTGAAGCACCCATACTAGAGAGTAAATTGTTCAATTCTCTAAAATAAAAGGCCAAAATATAATGGTGTGATGCTCTCTTTGGGCTAGAATATAGTAATATCAGTTCATCTAGAACATAATTCTATTGCCATGTCTCTATGTGTTTCCTCAAATCATCACATCTGATCAACCTGCTAAGTATGTTAGTAAATCAGCCTGATATAATTATATCATTACTCCAAATTACTATGTAAATAACTTTTCATGCAAATTGTCTTTTCTACATTCCCCAAGTTTTTTAAAATTTACTTAAAAGAAGCCTATTATTATGATGTTTTAATTCTCACCTGAGGATATGTTTATTGATTTTTAGAGAGAGGAGGGAAGGAGAAGTAGAGGGAGTAAGGGAGAGAGGGAAGGGAAGGAAAGGAGGAGAGAGAGAGACAGGGAGAAACACAGACTGGTTGCCTCCTGTACACGCCCCAAATGGGGATAAACCCACGATCTACATATGTGCCCTGACCAGGCAGCAAACCTGCAACGTTGTGGTGTATAGACGACAATTCAACCAGCTCAGCCACCTGGCCAGGGCAAAAGCTATTACTTTTTGAAAATGAAAATCAAACCAAAAATTGAGGTCTAATTTTTTCAACATTATTTTTAAAGAAAATCTACTCTAACCATAAAAATACATTGGACTAGGGCTTCCGGCCAAGATGGAGGCATAGGTAGACACACTGTGCTTCTTTGCACAACCAAAAGAAGGACAACAACAATTTAAAAACAAAAAACAACCAGAAAATAGAAAATCAAACTGTATGGAAGTCCGACAACCAAGGAGATAAAGAAGAAACATTCATCCAGACCAGTAGGAGAGGCTGAGAGGACTCGCAGCAAGGCAGCAGCTGGCGGACCCAGTGAGGTGGCGGATTGTGGGACGAACCCGACAGGCCAGGCTGCAGCTGGAAGACCCCACAGCCCCACATTTGCGCATAGATAAAGGGGGAGGAACAGCGGGGGAGCCAAGCAGACTGCGCAACCCAAGGCTCCAGCTTGGGGAAATAAAGCCTCAAACCTCTGACTGAAAACACCCGTGGGGGTTGAGGTGGCAGCAGGAGAAACTCCCAGCCTCACAGGAGAGGTCGTTGGAGAGACCCACAGGGCCTAGAGTGTGCACAATCCCACCCACTCGGGAATCAGCACCAGAGGGGCCCAATTTGATTGTGCGTAGCGGAGGGAGTGAAATCCAGCAGAGAGTGGAGGAGGCGCCATCACTCCCTCTTGGCCCCTCCCCCACGTACAACGTCACAGCACAGCAACCAGCGTTACCCCACCCTGGTGAACAACTAAGGCTCCGCCCCTTTAAGTAACAGGCGCGCCAAGACAAAAAAAAATGGTCCAAATGAAAGAACAGATCAAGCTCCAGAAAAAAAACAACTAAGCGACAAAGAGATAGCCAACCTATCAGATGCACAGTTCAAAGTCCTGGTAATCAGGATGCTCACACAATTGGTTGAATTTGGTCACAAATTAGATGAAAAAATGAAGGCTATGCTAAGAGAAACAAAGGAAAATGTACAGGGAACCAATAGTGACGGGAAGGAAACTGCAACTCAAATCAAAGGTGTGGACCAGAAGGAAGAAAGAAACATCCAACCAGAAAAGAATGAAGTAACAAGAATTCAGAAAAATGAGGAGAGGCTTAGGAACCTCCAGGACCTCTTTAAACGTTCCAACATCCAAATTATAGGGGTGCCAGAAGGAGAAGAGGAAGAACAAAAAATTGAAAACTTATTTGAACAAATAATGAAGGAGAACTTCCCCAGTCTGGCAAAGGAAATAGACTTGCAGGAAGTCCAGGAAGCTCAGAGAGTACCAAAGAAGCTGGACCCAAGGAGGAACACACCAAGGCACATCATAATTACATTACCTAAGATTAAAGATAAGGAGAGAATCTTAGAAGCAGCAAGAGAAAAGGACACAGTTACCTACAAAGGGGTTCCCATAAGACTGTCTGCTCATTTCTCAAAAGAGACCTTACAGGCAAGAAGGGACTGGCAAGAAGTATTCCAAGTCATGAAAGGCAAGGGCCTATATCCAAGATTACTGTGTCCAGCAAAGCTATCATTTAGAACGGAAGGGCAGATGTAAAGTGCTTCTCAGATCAGGTCAAGTTAAAGGAGTTCATCATCACCAAGCCATTATTATAGGAAATGTTAAAGGGACTTATCTAAGAAATAGAAAAAGATCCAAATGAATAGTAAAAAACAACCACACCTAAAACAAAAACAAAAGCAAACTAAGCAAACAACTAGAACAGGAACAGAACCACAGAAATGGAGATCACATGAAGGGTTATCAATAGGGGAGTGGGAGAGGGAGAGAGGGGGGAAAGGTACAGAGAATAAATAGCAAAAATGGTGGGTAAAAAATAGACAGGGGGAGGGTAAGATTAGTGTAGGAAATGTAGAAGCCAAAGAACTTATAAGTATGACCCATGGACATGAACTATAGGGGGGGAATGTGGGAGGGAGGGGGTGGGCAGGATGGAGTTGAGTGAAGGGGAGGAAATGGGACAACTGTAATAGCATAATCAATAAATATATTTTAAAAAATACATTGGACTGATATTCAGGGGATCTCAGGTTCTCCTATCTCAGTTCTTTCATTAACTAACCATATAACCTTAAGAAATCTTGACCTCAATTTTCATCTAACTAATTATCTAATGCAATGCTTTTAAACTTGGAATTTTAACAATTAAGGTTCAAGACAATAGAAATAACCTATAAACCATGCTTTTCTTGCTAATCTTATTGGTAAATAAATTAGAAATAGCAACTATAGGGTGGAGTGGAGGAGTGGGGAGAAAATGCAGACAACTGTAATTGAACGACAACAACAAAAATATTTTTAAAAAAGAAAAAATACAGTAAAAATAAATTTAAAAAGAAATAGCAACTATAAATAATCCTGGGGAATAGAGTACCATTAGGAAGTACTATTGCTGGTTTGAAACAATATAAATCCAAGAAAAATTTGTTATTATATGTCAAAAACAGTAAAAAATGTTCCCAGTAAATTCCAGGTCTAGGAATTTATCCTACAAAACTTTGGTTACACAAAAGTAATTTAGCCACAACAATGTTCACAGAAGTATTATTGATAATAAAAAATTATATAAATTGGAAATAATGTACATGTCCAACAATACAGAAATATTTAAACAAGTCATAGTATCTATCTCCACACCATAAAAAATTTTATTGTCATTGCTAGGATTACAAAAGTCTGTTTACTGACAAATAAAGAGAGACTTACAATATCATTAAAAACAAAAAGCATGTAAGTGTATAACATAACTCACTTTTCTAATAAAAAATGAAGTCTGCACAAAGCAAAAATATGCATTACAGGAATTATAAATCAAATTACATATGTACCAAAAGAGATATATTTAAATATAGACATATCATAAATATTAACAATGGTTAATTGTGGAATTATGTTATTGGTGATGTTTATTTTATTCTTTTTGTTTATCTGTATATCCTGAATTATCTATAATGGTAATGTAGTACTTCATTCATTTAAAAAGTTCCCTCCCCCAATCAAATCAAATTTTCTTCTCACAGGTGAAACTGGTGATTTTTTTTGGCTACATTAACAATTTACTTTGTCATCTACACATGAGCCAACTTTTTTACCACTGGATATGAGAACATATAGTATATAATCATATGCCATTTTAAAATCAAACAATTATACCAATGTTAATTTCTTAGTTTTAATACCATACCACTATTATGCAAAGCATTAACATTAAGAAGCTGAATAAAAGTATAAGAGAACTCTCTGTACTATTTTTGCAACTTTTCTATAAATCTAAGATTACACTGAAGTTTTTAAAAAGTTACACTTACAACCTATTCTAAAATATAAAATTGCAAAATTCATAAATGTGCCATAGCTATCAATTATAGCATAAGCAAAGCTCACTAGCTCACAACAGCAGAACTTTAACTTTAAAACTAACTTTAAAACCAATTTAAAGTATTTGTTACCAACACTGCGTTCATGAACTAGTATATGTACGTACCAGAATACTATCTACCATATATAGTAAAAAGTATAGCACTTCCTCTGAATGTTTGAAAGAAACTATCACATGATCAAGCACTACTTATGAGTTATTACCAACTTTAAAAACTATCCTCCAAGCCTTGTTCAGGGTTAGGCATTAGATTGTGTTGTTTTATCTCCATTTTATAGATAAAAATACTTAAAACAGATTATGTGAGTTGTCCATGGTCTATTAAAAGGTAAAGTCTGAGTTGCTAGCCCAGACAATAAATGATCTCATTCGGCTCCTTGAGAAGATTGGTAGGTTAAGTTAGAAATGCTGTCTACAGTCAAATACTGCAAATTCATTGTTTAGGTGCAGATCAAGTCTGTGATGTTGCCCTCACACATATGGCATACTAGCCAAAAATGCTGGTCAGAAACAGTTTCTCTCATGCTTTTAAATTTAGCATTTCCCTTTTTAATTTTAGGTTTTTGTAAGACTTTACCTAGGATACGAAGAGGCAGCAAAAAGTCGAAAATAATAAAGAGAGATTCACCAAGAGGTGGGAAGCAACAGTAAGAGAAAACCTAGTTCTGTCCAGAAGACAGGAGCACATTTTAAAGGTGAACAAACCTTGATTTGAAACCCTGCTTTTTCACTTACTGATTATATGATCTTGAACAACTATACTAATTTCCCTTGTGAGAACCTAACAGCACAGTGCTTGACTCATAGATCTTAAATATATATAACTAGAAAAATGCTATTTAGGAAATAAAACAAATAAGCCTTTACTTGATCTAAATTCTTCACTGACAAATAGTGAACTAAGCAAATAACTACACAACTACAAATGTATTTATATCATGTATGTATCATTCCTTACCTTATGTAAATGCCGTACGTGGTTTTCCAAAAAAATCTTAGTTTCTGTATAAAGTCTTTCTCCAAGGGGTTCAGGATAGGCCACACATAAAGCATAGATATCTCTAGTTAAACTGTTAAGGTTTTCACATTCGTTGGAGAAATTCTTTAAAACAAATGAGATTTAAATTCAAGTTTCACATAAAAAAATGAAAAATTATTATTTCATTTTTGTGCTTTAGGATTATATAGACATAGATATAGAATAAAGTGTAAAATATAGAACAATGCTTACTTTAAAAAGCAGTAGAAGATACATCATTTACTCATTCAATAAACATTTATTGAGAATTATTTGACAGCATTTTAAGAAAAATCATTACTCTTAGAAAAATTAAAATTCAGAGGGGGATCCTGGAAAGTCAAGTTACCTAGACACCTACGAAATAAAGTTTATTTTAAAAAGAACATAAGCATAATATCAACAAAGGGCTCTGGAATATCACAAGAGGTAGACATGTCTAGGCAATTCTGAAAAGCAAAAGCTACAAAAATCACTCATTTGACACATTCTCCTACATCACAGTACTCATCAAAATCTTCTACAACCTATCCACTGTCCTTCACAATTTATCCTATTAGAAGAATTACAGTATGAATAGTAACATCAATTAAGTTTCTGACCACCCACTACATACCTAGCTAGGTATCACTTAATCAGGAATCAGAGGAAATGGGATCTGCTTCAGGCATTTACTAGCCAGTGATCTTAAACAAATCTCTTAGCCTTTCTGCAACTGTCATTTCCTTATCTCTAATATAAGGATAATAAACCCTCTCCTAACATATCTATAGGATCCTTATAAGATCATGTATGTTAAAGTACTTTTTAATTTATGCATCACTCACCAAATGTGGAAAATAAAATACACATGAAGCAATCTGAGACCAGCCTAATTAAAGATGCAGATAAAAACTGAAAATAAGATTGATTATTTTGGTGGAGTCAAGTATACATAAGGATCAGGAAATATTATAAAATAAAAATTTGTGCCTAAAAATATATCAGAGGTAGGATGTAAGTTCTTCCCCCCTATAGTCCCCACATTTCACACTGGGTTGGCAAAAAAGTCCGTTTAGTTTTTTTCCATAAAATAAAATAAAAATAGTTATTTTCACCAATAACTATTGATTTGGATATTTTGAGTGTGTCAGCTATCTCCCACATGGTATAATGTTGACCATTCTCAATTAACGTCTTTATTTGATCTCCATCAGCTTCAACTGGTCTACCCAGTTGAGCATCATCCATCGAAAAATCTCCAGCACAGAACTTCACAAACCACTTTTGGGACATTGGCTCAGTCACAGCACCTTCTCCATACACTGCACAAATCTTTTTTTTGTATTTCAGTTGCGTTTTTACCTTTCTTGAAATAAAGCATAATATGCTGAAAATGTTGCATATTTTCTTCCATCTTCAATATTAAAATGGCTATACAAAATTCGCCAATTTTTTTTAAATGCATGCTGATATGACAGCTGTCACAACGACAATCTAACAAAAGTGTTTCAAATGAACTTAAAGACAACTAGGCGCTATCACAGCCACCTTACAGAAAAAGCAAAAGAACTTGGCCAACCCAATATATGTCTTCTGTAGAACTTATGTTTATTCAATAGAAATTATTTATATCTTTGTCATCCATGCTAGCCTGTTCTTCTTAATCATCTCTATATTCCCAGTCCCCAGGCACAGTTCCTGGCATGTAACAGGCATTCACTGTACTGTAGGTGATGCAAGTGAAATAGGGATCAAATCTCACATGCTCCGCCTATTAACCTGGTATCATTACTCTGGAAAGAGCAAGCATCCCTCCTTACGGGAGCCTTCTTCACATGGAAGCCTGGTAGATATCAGATTTTCCCATGTGCCTTCTAAATCCTTTAATTTATTTTTAATTAATATTACTAACTAATAAAATATCTTTTGTATATATATACTTCTTAAATATATTAGTCTATTATGTATAAATAATAATTTTCTTTCTTTTAAAAAAACAAACAAGGTGAAGCAAAAATATCATCCATACAATATAACTTTGCTGTGCCAGGTTTTTTGTAAAAAAAAAACCGTATGTACAAATATATACCCATATATATCTATATACAATAAGAAAATAATGAATTAGATTATCCAAGCAAAATACTACATAAAGAACTACCAGCAATAACATATCAAAATATTAACCTATATTACAAAGAAAGTACAGATTTGAATATATACCACCTAAGAAAGAAGAATTTACCAGGACACAGATTCTATAGAGAATTTATAATGGTTTGGTGGATGGGAAATGAAAGAAAGCATCAACAGAAAAGGAAGGAGCTTCAAAATAATGTATGATATGAATTTCTGGATCCTACTTGGAGCCCCTCTAGGTTTCAGCTATAAATTCCTTAACCAAAAAAAAGTCTTAATTCACTACATAATTTAAATTTCTAAATGTTTTGTCCTGTTTTCTTTTACCATAAAGGGTTACAATGAATCTCAATTATTCATCATAAACTACCCTAGTAAAATCAGATATAAAAGAGTTGTCTGAATTAAATGTATTAGAATCAGGTGTGTCCAATCTTTTGGCATCTCTGGGCCACACTAGAAGAAGAAAATTTGCCTTGGGCCACACATTAAATGTACAGACACTAAAGAAAACTGATGAGAAAAAAAAAAGTTTTAAATAAATTTACGATTTTGTGTTGGGCTGCATTCAGCCATCTTGGGGCGCAGGCTGGACAACCCAATTGATGTTACCACAGTAGTTAACTTTAGTTACTGAGAGGGAACAAGAGATTTTCTGGGGTGCTAAGAATGTTCTATTTACTGCATACATGTTCACTTCGTGAAATTTTATCTGTATTTTTCATAAGTGAGTATGTATTTAGGTTTTTTAAAAGACTAAATTCAGCCATAACCTAGATCAACAATCCTTTCAGCAAAGGTGTGATGTATTTAATATCAAGCTCTCAAAACCTACTTCTTAAGCTATATACACACTTACTTCTAGAATACACAACTTACTTGATACTGAAAAATTTAAATGATTCAATACCATAAATTCAGCATACTATGCTATTTATATGCCTAAATGTTTTCTGAATATAACCACTGCATGTACATGTACATAAAATTTACTACTACACCTCAGGGCTTCCCTTCTTTCTGCTCAGGGAAAAAGATCTGTGCAGGGGAGGCAATGCAGACTTTCCCATTTCATTACATATATGACATATATTGTCTTCCTCAGTGAGAATGTATTCATTTCTTTAAATGGATGCATCTTAATAAATTTTTTTAAATCCTCACTGGGGGACTTGCTTATTGATCTTAGACAACATCATGTGAGAAACATGAATAGGTTGCCTCTCCTACACATCCCAACCAAGAACCACAACCCAAGCATGTGCCCTGAGAAGGAATTCAAGCCATGACCCTTTGGTCAATTGCACAATGCTCCAGCCAAGTGAGCCACCGCAGCCAGGACAATAAAATTTTTTTAAATTAACATTTTAACTCACAATAGTTTGGGGGTCTCAGTTTCAACTGCCTAAAATATATTCCTAAATATGTTCTTTTTCTTTAATTTACTCAAATATCCAACCATCCTGGAAGTATTTACATCTTAGGAAGAACACCCAAAAGGGCATTTTTCAAGACACTTTAAAAGGCTAAAAATGGGAAATAACTGGAGAAGGTGAGATTTAGATTTAAATGCTCTCTTCCCCAAAGTCATCTTTTCCTTACATCATTGTTTTTGAAACCAGAATATAAAAATTCCTCTACCTATGAACTTGCCACTTAAAATTGCCAGAAACTTCCAGAGCAAAAGCTCTGAACTGTTACAACCAAGCCAGCATTGGCCTATAGCAAAATTATTTATTTTAGTTCATTTTCTACATTAAAAGGGGCTTCCTATACTTTGATCTAATTTTGAGTTTTAACACTATTAACTCTATTATGTAGTGGGTCACAAACAATTAGTTTTGAAAGGGCAATGAAAGCCCTGACTGGTGTGGCTCTGTTGGCTGGGTGCCCTTCTGCAAAGCAAAAGATCACCAGTTTGAGTCTAGTCAAGCCATGTGCCTGGGTTGTGGGTTCAGTCCCTGGTTGGGGCGCGTGCAAAGGAGACCGATTGATATTTGTCTCTCACATCAATGTTTCTCTCCCTCTCTTTCTCCTTCCCCTCTGAAAATAACAAAAAAAAAAAACCTTAACAAATCTATAAAATCATCTGTTAGAATCGGCATCAACATCAAATATTGATTCGATTTAATTTAGAAGCATAGAATGAAACTTGCTGAGATGACTATAGAGATGACTATAGAGAAAACCAGAGATGACTATAGAGAAAACCTTTCCCTAACTGCACAATCTGAGTGAAGGGTGCTAAGTGAAGTTGCCAAGGTTACTAAATTCTCCTTCTAACACTTGTGAAGATCATTACAACATTCTTTAATGTACTCAAAACTGGTCTATGTTTGAAAAACAGCCTAACAGAATATAAATTAGAAATGAGGACAATAGTATAACTCTTTGTGAAAAGCCCGGATTTCCTAGGCAGGAAAGAAATACATTCAGGGAAAGCAATCTTAAATCTCCTGTTGCTTAATCCCCCTGAATTTATACAAAACCACGCAAAAGCTGACTTGTCTGTAGTAGAAGAACTTCTGTATTACACTGCTGGGGTTTGGGAATTGTTCTAACAGCTACCAAAAGGCAAAAAACCCGACAAATAAAAAGTAAACCAAACAACCAAAGAACTCCAATCCAGAAAAACAAATAATAAATGTAGATCTATACTTAGTCTCTATCTTACCATAGGAAAGCACCTGATGAAGGGTAAATTCCAAACCATCCTACTGTTCCAAAGTTGTCATAAAACTTTTGTTATGAAGGATCATTATTACTTGTGTTAGGCTCAATCCTGAAAATGGACTCCAAATTTCCTACCCTAATACCTGAGGCTGTGAATATAAGATATCACACCCAAGTTACTTCACATGGCAAAAATGACTTTGCAAATGCAATTACAATTACTAATCAGTTGACCCCCAAATAGGGACATTACCCTAGACTTTCCTAGTGGGCCTAATCTAATAGCAAGAGCCCTTTAAAATCAGATCCCTCCATCTCCCATCTCCCACCTCTGTTGCTAGCTGCAGAAGGAGCTACACACAGAAAAATTTCCTTCAAAACACAGAAAGATTAGACATGCCACTGCTGGCTTTGAAGATGGAGGGGGATTACCTACAAAAGCTGGAGGGTGACCACAAGTCACTGAGAGCAACTCCTGGCCAACAGTCAACCAGATAAGGAGAATTTCAGTCCCATAACTGCAAAAAACTGAATTCTGCCAATCAACAGCAACAAACTAGGAAAAGGTCCCTGAGTTCTAGAAGAAAAGGTTTTAGTCTTGTGAGATCCCAAGCAAAGAACCCAGTCACACCATGGACTTGTGACCAACAAAATTGTGAGATGAGTGTTTCTGTAAACTGGCAAATTCGTGGTAATTTGTTATGCATCAAAAAACACTGATGTTCTCTATTTACATTAATTATCAAACAGAATGACCTGCATATATACTCAGACCCAGTACATTTATGAGGAATGAGTGTTAAAAGCCCCACTTATCAACACAGTAAGAGAACTGGCCAAATTTTGATATTATTTGTTTCAACTGTACCATTCGCTTTAATGACATTTAGTTGACAGTAGCTATTCAATAACCAAATATTTGCTAGGTGTCTATAAGTACCAGGTGCTGGGAATATAGCAGTCAACAAAACAGACAAGAATCCTTCCCCCTGTGAAGCTTATATTTAAGAAAAATGTTTGTGGACAAGGGTTCAATAAGTTCCATACTTTTATACATGTTGAACACTTTTATTGGCAGCCAAGCTTCCTTAATGCTGACTGCAAAAGTATAGAAAACTTTGGCATTTGTACCCCAGCATTCTATCCTATAATATCAGTAAGTCATCTTACCCCTTTTGGGCCACAAATTCTCAACTGTAAAACTGAATAATACATATTTTACAAGGTCACTTGTAAAAAATAAATTATACACACATATATTGAAAGAAAATGACAAAGGTACACAGTATAATTCCATTTAAATAAAGTTCAAAACACAGGAAGAATTAACCAATATCATTCAGGGTTGTATACATAAGAAGTTATACTGATTTTAGAAAAATAGAAAATAGGTGCAAAAGTCAGGATAGGGGTACCTCCAAGGGAAAGGAGCAGGCTAGTGAACTGAGAGGGACACGTGGTACTGGGTTGGTGGATGCTAGTAGTGCTCTAGTTCTTAACCAGCCCGTGTGGTGATTATAATTATTAAAGGTGTTTCTTTATAATTATTTGTTCAACTCTACATGTTGTTCAAACTTTTCCATGTATGAATTGTTTCACACACCCCCCCAAAAATGCTTTCTAAAAATAGATGTTTCTCTCTCACATCAGTGTTTCTCCCTTTCTTCCTCTCTCTAAAGTCAATAAACATGCCCTGATTAGTGTGGCTCAGTTGGCTGGGCATCATCCCGCAAAGTAAAAGGTCGCCATTTCAATTCCTGGTCAGGGCACATGCCTGGGTTATGGGTTCCATCCCCAGTTGGAGCACATATGAGAAGGCAACTGATCAATGTTTCTCTCTCATGTCGATGTTTCTCTCTCTCTCTTTCTCCCTTCCCCTCTCTCTAAAAATAAAAAATACAATCTTAAAATGAAAATAAAGTCAATGACTATAACCTTGGATGAGAATTTAAAACATGTTTTAAGGTGAGAGATTATACTTTTAAATTTACTGTTTTTACAGATATTTTTTATTTTAAGGGAATGAGAAAAGCCATGATCAGGTCAAGAATAACAGGACCATTTTAGATGGATCAAACAATAAAGATCTTAGAAATAATAAGTGACTGAAAGAGCTCTTTCGAGGTAAGGGCTATTTCAAAAACCATTTACAAACCAACCAATTAAGTGTATATTCTGTACAGTCATAAAGAACACATTTACTCTTTTCTTTTTCTTTACCTTATACTCATTTTCCCTTTCCTTGCAATCTTCTATCACCAATTCCTTCTCTTCCCTCTGCTTATTTTAGTTAAAATAGCCTTAGAAGTACCTTAGCACTCATCTAGCCAATCTCATTAACATTTTTTCAATTTTTATTAAGATACCTACCCAAAAACGATCCACAATGACACATAAAGATATAGGAGACTAATTCAATAAAAGGCTCTTCAATGGCTGAAATCCCTATCAATTATCCTAAGATATACCAGAAGGTGTAGGGCATTAGATATTAGAAATCTTGCATTCAAGTCTGTGCTATATCAGGTACTACCTGCATGACCCTGGGCAAGTTCTTTTACCCCTGAGTACCAGTTTCCTTATCTGTTAGATAAAGACAATAATTGCTGCCCCACCAACCTAATAGGCTTATTTGAGGTAGCAAATAACATTTAAAAATGTAAAAGATCTTTGCAAACTATGAAGCCTTCCAGAAACATTACCATCATTTTATGTATCATTAGTGCCTAGAACACAGGTAGCCTAACAAAGGTTTCTTACTAAAATTACAATTGTACAGGTAATGAATTAAATGTTTTCCTGTTGGTCTAAAAGAACTGCATTGTTCTTACATCAACATTCAGCTTAATATTAACTGAGTTAGGCATTGAGAATAAGTTGAATCACATTGTCCTCTGGAATTCAAGTGTTTCTAAAAAACATATGCCCCACATAAGGAGGGCAGCCATCCTTTAGCCCCATAAGATTGCTAGAGTGGGCAGCAGACCTCGAAAGAACTCTGAACCTCTGTACACATTCTGGATCATACAACATCTCACCTTGCTTTTCTGGGAAAGGATTTCTGGTTCCTCCAGTGCCTATCCTGTCCTCAAGGGCTCCTTTGGGTTTTTCTTGATGCCAGTTTATAAACCCTAGGTGCTAGGTTGACAGTGTGGTTTATATATGCATATATTATTATATAACTCACACTTTATTATATAATAACTATATTATATAAATAATAATATATAATAATACATATTTATTTTTTTAAAGACTGCTGTCATGTAGAAATGCAGAACACCAAGGTTTCAGATAGTCCTAGGGAAACCACATTTTGGTTTTTTCTTATGGAACTCCTAATTCACAAATATAAGCCACCCAATTAAAAATCATGTTTCTGTCTCAGTTACTGAACTTGCCGTTCACTCCCTCCCCACCAGCTATCTGTAAGACTTGCTCCCTCACTTTGTTGCATCTCTGCTCAAATACCCTCCCCAGAAAGGCCTTCCTTGACATCCCTTGCTAAAAGAGCCATTCACATAGGTACTTCAGCCATTCTCTCCACACCCTTGAGTATTACGTGTTGTTCAGTTGGCTCTGACTCCTGACCCCCTATGAATGAGTGATATCCTCCATGTCTGTCCTCAGAAGCCCTGCTCAGTTGCTGTAGACTCACGCCTGTGGTTTCTTTGGTGGAGTCAATCCATCTCACATTTGGTCTTCCCCCTTTCCTACTGCCTTCTATTTTTCCCAGCATTATTAGCTTTTCCAAAGAACCCTGCCTTCTCATGATATGCCTGAAGTAGTACAGCTCCAATTTTGTTATTTTTACCACCAGCAATGTTCTCAGGCTTAATTTGTACTAGGACCCACTTGTTTATTTTTCTGGCAATTCAGGGTATCCATAGAGCTATTTTTTAACACCATATTTTAAATAAATCCACTTTTTTCCTATCAGCCTTCTTCATTGTGCAGCTTCTGCATCTGTATGTAGCAACTGGGAATACGAGGGTGTGGATGATCTCAACCTGGTCTCTAATGACACATCTTTGCTCTTCATGGTATTTTCTAACTTTTCCATTGCTGCCCTTCCAAATCTCAGCATTCTCTTCATTTCTTGGTTGCATCTCCATTGGAATTGACCCTTACCCTTCTTTACTTTCCCCACAGTATTTATCACTACCTGTTATGAGAAGCACTGGCATTAGATTTTTTTTTATCTGTTTATTGTCTGTTTCCCTTACTAGAGTGAAGGAGAAGTAGTGTATTTTATTCACAAATGTTTTCCCAAAGCCTAAAGTAGTACCTGACATGTAAGTATGAAACCAAACCCAGGTTCAGCTGTCTGCCGCAACGAAAGCCAAACTGTGAGACAGGTGCTGGTGAAAAGGAAAGTGGTTTATTCAAGGGCCGGCACAGCAAGAAGAATGGGGTACCTGTGCTCACTAAATATTTGTTGAACAAAAGATTATCAGAGAAATGATTGCCACATATAGGTGATGAACTTGGAGAGATATAAATAACAGTATATTTGAAAACAGTCATACTGGAATGTTCTTCCAATTATATAAGCTTAAACCTGTTCTCACATTTTAATAAGTTTATCAATTTTAGAACATTTATCATGTTCACTGATATTTATCAATACAATATCATTATTAATACAAGAACATTAATCAATGCCACTAAAAGGATACGAGAAGCGATCATTCCATGTTGCTCTTTCGACGTATTCCAACATGACAACAGCTTTGATTGTCGTTAAAAGTTTGTTCCATGTTTCATCAAAATCTACTACTCTTGGTTTCAAAGACATTGTGCAAGTTTAGTGTTGAAATCTGTTAATTATAAACAATAGCAACGTTAGCATGAGTTCTACAAGACCAGTTACTTGATTTTAAAGCACTATATAATTAAATAGTGTAAGAGACAAAAAGGGTAAGAGCAGAACCTGGCACACAGTAAGAACACAACAAACACTGGCTATTATCTTTGTATGACTACCCATACAAGGAATTCCACAGAGTATTTGTATTCTTTACAAACTCTAGGAAATGGAAAGCTTTTAGTACAAATTATTTATAATCAGGAGTGTTATTCCAAACAATTAGCAGCCTCATTTAAAACATTAAGAAAAAGAAGCTGTGATCCAAATAGTCAGAAGTTATCTTCCATCATGAGGTATATGCAAGAAACACTCAATAAAATGGTTTTGGCCCAAATCCTTAATCTCGAGAATGAGGTAGTACGCAAGGGAATATAAGAACACCTAAGAAAATGGAAGAATTTATTTTCCTGGAGCATCAGTTTAGGTTTAAAAAAAAATAGGAAGGAAATATATATTAAAACACACAAAGATGAATTGTAGAGTAGAATGCAAAATTCACATGAATCATTAAGTTATAGCTAAAGATCTCAAAGAAATATCAGGGCTGCTCTTTCTCACATTCTTAGGGCAGCCAGCCCCACTACTCTATCAAAAGTACAACTAGCATGGAACCCTTGGCTCAGAACTTGACCAGCAAGGTAGTGAGCAACAAGATTCCTTTTGCCCGGAGGACAAGCTGTACTCTAGGAGTTAGCTGATTTCTGGAACAAAAAGGTCCCAAGGCTACAGAAACTTGCTTCAAAGGCTACATTCAAATCCTTCTCAATATCACACCAGAAGAACAGAATTAAAATAAATTAAATTTACAGTTAAATTTTAAAGTTAAATTTAAGTGCACAAGGGTATTCTCCCTCGTTTTCCTTTATTACTGGGAGTGTGAAACACCAAGCTAATCTGTAGCCAGGCCAGAAAAGGAGGATAAATGTGTTCTCTGCTCTGTCACTGTGGGAAAAGGAGGGGGTAGGAAAATAATGGGGTGGGGAGGGAAGCATAGAGAGAGAAAAGGAGCCGTGGTTGGTGTGGCTTGGTGGATGGGTCGGCCTGTGAACCAAAGGGTCACCAATGCCAATTCCCAGTCAGGGCACATGCCTGGGTTGCAAGGCCAGGTCCCCAGTAGGGGATGCGTGAGAGGCAACCACACACTGATGTTTTTCTCCCTCTCTATCTCCCTCCTTTCCCCTCTGTCTAAAAATAAATAAGTAAAATCTTGTAAAAAAAATAAAAGAGAAAAGGAAACAAGGCAAAGGAAACCAGTTGAACACTCCCAACCCACAACCTGAGGTGACCCTAGTCCTTCTCATGTTTCTGGCCTATGGAGAAAAGAATTCAAGGAGTCCAAGGAATAGACTTAAAGGAAGAAAAAGGAAACAAAGAGAAGCCAACCAAAAGTCCAGAAGAGGGAGTACCACAATTCGTCAGTGGTTTCCTCAATACACCAGAGACTCCACCTCCAACCTAAAATTTCCTATGCTAACTGGAATGGATCAGTCATAATTTAACTGTGTGTGTGTGTGTGTGTGTGTGTGTTGGGTGCTGGTGGGGGGTGGGGGCAGGAACACTGGAGAGGAGAGAGAACCTAAGGCTCTACCTTTACACCAGGGAATTAACCTTAATTCCTTTTCATCCTTATTTACCACATCCTATCTAACTATGTTTCTGAGTATTTCTAAAATCCATCTCTTCCTCTGTAACTCCATATATGCTCTGGGACAGGCTCTTGGCAGCTCTAGCTTGTATTAATCCTTCATTCATAAAAGAAATAATAATAACTGTTAATATTTATATCATGCTTACTATGAACCAAGCGATATTCCAAGAGCTTTATATAAACTCATTTAATCTCATTAGGTAGATCCTACTGTTCTCTGCATTTTCTAGATAAGAAAGCTAAGTCAAAGGATGATTAAGAAATTTGCTTAAGATCACAGAGCTACTTAATGGTGGCATCAGGATTCAGATCTGTACTTGAGCCCAAGCTTTCAACTGCTATATGCAACTATACTGCCTTACTAACATTTTTAGTGAATACTTAAATATTTGCCAGAATTATTCTAGGCTCTGAGGATATAGCAGGCAACAAAGAAAGTTACTGACCTTCAAAAAGATTAGAATATCACATCAGGCACTCAAGGACAAAAATAACCTATCTAAACCAAAAAGTTGAGCATGTCACTCTTTTGTTTTGATGCTTTCCACTATGCACACCATTTAGTTTAATGGCTACATGGTACACCAAGCTTCCATGATTAACCTTAGACTTAAGCACATCTCCAGCTTCTTATGGAACTCTTTGACATTATAATCCACTAAGTTCTCTGCTTAGAGGTCAGTGAACTAATTCATACACCCTGCCTTTACCCTTGTTTTCTATACCTAAAATTCTTTCATTTCCTTACCTCCACCTTCCACCCATTCAACTAACTCTTACCAATATTAAAGCCTTGGTCCAGTACATCTGCTTTTAAGAAACTTTCGCAAGGAATATACTTCGAGACTTCCAGTCAAATTGGAAAGTGAAGTGATGGCAACAGGGTGAGTGCCAGGAGACAGCGTCCTCCCAGGAAAATATCCAGAGGCTAGGCAGTGGCACTGTCCCCTCTCTGAGCCCTCCCCCCACATAGAGCCACAAAGTAATAACACAAGTTGCCCTCTCCTGGCAATTACCTAAGTCTCCACCCCACACAATTTACACGTGCTTTTTCTACCATAGGCCATGCTACTAAGACAAGGAGTCAAAGCAGTTCTACCAAATACACAGAAACAAACACAGGGAAGCTGCCAAAATGAGGAGACAAAGAAATATGGCCCAAATGAAAGAACAAAACAAAAATCCAGAAAAAGAATTAAACAAAATGGAGATAAACAACCTATTAGATGCAGAGTTCAAAACAATGGTTATCAGGATGCTCAAAGAACACTTTGAACACTGCAACAGTATAAAAAAGAGTCAGGCAGAAATAAAGGTTGCATTAAATGAAATAAAGAAAAAAATCTACAGGGAACCAACAGTGGAAGGGATGAAGCTGAGAATCAAATCAATGATTTGGAACATAAGGAAGAAAACAAGCATTCAATCAGAAAAACAAGAAGAAAAAAGACAAGGATAGAATAAGGAGCCCCTGGGACATCTCCAAACGCACCAACATCCAAATCATAACAGAGCCAGAAGAAGAAGAGGAAGAGCGAGAAATTTAAAACTTATTTGAAAAAATAATGAAAGAAAATTTCCCTAAGTTGGTGAAGGAAATAAAGATATAAGTCCAGGAAGCACAGAGAATCCTAAACAAGGTGGACCCAAAGAGGTCCACACCAAGACACATCATAAGTAAAATACCAATGGTTAAAGATAAAGAGAGAATCTTAAAAGAAACAAGAGAAAAGCAAATAGTTACCTGCAAAGGAGTTCCCATAAGACTGTCAGCTAATTTCTCAAAAGAAACTTTGCAGGCTAGACGGGACTGGCAAGAAGTACTCAAAGTAATGAAAAGTAAGGACCTACAACCTACATTACTCTGTCTAGCAAAGCTACCATTTAGACTGGAAGGGCAGATGAAGTTCTTCCCAGACAAGGTAAAAGCTAAAGGAGTTCATCATCACCAAGCCATTATTACATGAAATGTTAAAGGGAACTATATAAGAAAAAGAAGATGAAAACTATGAACATTAAAATGGCAACAAATTCACAACTATCAACAAAGTGAATCTACAAATCTAAGCAAACAAGTACAACAGGTACAGCATCATAGACAGATATGCAGATCAAATGGAGGGTTATTCGCGGGGAGGGGGAGAATGGGGGAAAAGGTGCAGAGATTAAGAAGTATAAATTGGTAGGCACAAATTAGAGAGGGGAACATTAAGACCAGTATAGGAAATGGAAAAGCCAAAGAACTTATATGCATGACCTATGGACATGAACTAAGTGGGGAGGACTGCTAGAGGGAATGGAGTTATCGGGTAGAGGGCAGTAAAGGAGGAAAAATTGACACAACTATAATAGCATAATCAATAAAAAAATTTTTTTAAAGAAACTTTAAGGGGTTCCGGCCATGATGGAGGCACAGGTAGACACACTGCACCTCCTCGCACAACTAAAAGAAGGACAACAACAATTTAAAAACAAAAAACAACCAGAACTCACAGAAAATTGAACCACACGGAAGTCCGACAACCAAGGAGATAAAGAAGAAACATTCATCCAGACCCATGGGAGGGGCGGAGGCGGGGAGCCTGTGCAGAGAGGACTCGCAGCAAGGCAGCAGCTGGCGGACCCAGTGAGGTGGCGGATTGTGGGACGAACCCGACAGGCCAGGCTGCAGCTGGAAGACCCCACAGCCCCACATTTGCGCATAGATAAAGGGGGAGGAACAGCGGGGGAGCCAAGCAGACTGCGCAACCCAGGGCTTCAGCTTGGGGAAATAAAGCCTCAAACCTCTGACTGAAAACACCCATGGGGGTTGAGGCAGCAGCAGGAGAAACTCCCAGCCTCACAGGAGAGGTCGTTGGAGAGACCCACCGGGGCCTAGAGTGTGCACAAGCCCACCCACTCGGGAATCAGCACCAGAGGGGCCCAGTTTGTTTGTGGGTAGCGGAAGGAGTGACTCAAATCCAGCAGAGTGGAGCAAACACCATTGCTCCCTCTCGGCCCCTCCCCCATGCACAGCATCACAGCACAGCAACCAGCGTTACCCCACCCTGGTGAACAACTAAGGCTCCGCCCCTTTAAGTAACAGGCACGCCAAGACAAAAAAAATGGTCCAAATGAAAGAACACATCAAGCTCCAGAAAAAAAACAACTACGCGACAAAGAGATAGCCAACCTATCAGATGCACAGTTCAAAGTCCTGGTAATCAGGATGCTCACACAATTGGTTGAATTTGGTCGCAAATTAGATGAAAAAATGAAGGCTATGCTAAGAGAAACAAAGGAAAATGTACAGGGAACCAATAGTGACGGGAAGGAAACTGGGACTCAAATCAACGATGTGGACCCGAAGGAAGAAAGAAACATCCAACCAGAAAAGAATAAAGAAACAAGAATTCAAAAAAATGAGGGGAGGCTTAGGAACCTCCAGGACATCTTGAAACGTTCCAACATCTGAATTATAGGGGTGCCAGAAGGAGAAGAGGAAGAACAAAAGATTGAAAACTTATTTGAACAAATAATGAAGGAGAACTCCCCGACTCTGGCAAAGGAAATAGACTTGCAGGAAGTCCAGGAAGCTCAGAGTCCCAAAGAAGCTGGACCCAAGGAGGAACACACCAAGGCACATCATAATTCCGTTACCTAAGATTAAAGATAAGGAGAGAATCTTAGAAGCAGCAAGAGAAAAGGACACAGTTACCTACAAAGGAGTTTCCTAAGACTGTCAGCTGACTTCTCAAAAGAGACCTTGCAGGCAAGAAGAGGCTGGAAAGAAGTATTCCAAGTCATGAAAGACAAAAACCTACATCCAAGATTGCTCTATCCAGGAAAGCTATCATTTAGAATGGAAGGGCAGATGTAAAGTGCTTCTCAGATAAGGTCAAGTTAAAGGAGTTCATCATCACCAAGCCCTTATTATAGGAAATGTTAAAGGGACTTATCTAAGAAAAAGATTAAAAATATGAACAGTAAAAATGACAGCAAACTCACAGTTATTAACGACCACACCTAACACAAAAACAAAAGCAAACTAAGCAAACAGCTAGAACAGGAACAGAACCACAGAAATGGAGATCACATGGAGGGTTATCAACAGGGGAGTGGGAGGGGGAGAGACAGGGGAAAGGTACAGAGAATAAGTAGCATAAATGGTAGGGAGAAAATAGACAGGGGGAGGGTAAGAATAGTATAGGAAATGTAGAAGCCAAGGAACTTATGACCCATGGACATGAACTATAGGGGGGGAATATGGGAGGGAGGGGGTAGGCAGGATGGAGTGGAGTGAAGGGGGGGAAATGGGACAACTGTAATAGCGTAATCAATAAATATAAATATATACAAAAATAAAGCATCGCATGTTAAAAAAAAATAAACTTTACTGAGCCCACTTAAGGTAGGTCAGGTAACCTGTCTTACATATTACACCAGAACTCTGTGCTTACCTCTACTGTAATTATCTGAGCTTTTCTTCAGGGTAGGGACTACTGTATAACAGTATAACAAAATGTTGGCAATGTCCCTTTTACATTACTTTTCTCTCCTTGTAAAAATGGGATAATATTATACCTACTGGTTAAAATTATTTTAATAGCTGCAGAGATTAATCACTGTCACTGACTTCTCTGCTGACACCAACAGATTTATGGTAGAATGGGTACATGTGTAGTGATTCTTTGATGAAACATGGAAGACAAGGTGAGAGAAGCACAAGCTTAGTGAAACACACTAAAATCTAACAAACCAACAGCAGAAAGTATGCTGAAATTGTCTATTAAATTCTCCGCTTTCCCAATAAGAAAGCACATATAACTAAAAAATGTAGTTCAAATCTCACATTACCACAATTTCCTCTAGCTTTCTTTTGAGTTACACTCATGCAACACTGGGGTTTTTAACACTTAGACACATAGGTACTATGACTAAGGCACATGAGTGTTATGGGCACTGAAAATATATCATAGGTCTAAATATTTTTAAAAGACAAAATAAAAATTGATGTTTAATTACATTTCCAGATAACACATCAATGTTAATTATAATATTTTGACATTTTCCCTCATATTGGAAAATGGTTTGTAGATTAGATATTCTCGTTAGAGCGCCATTTCTAAATATTGTCAATAATAGAAACTTAAATAATTACAAAAGTGATTTATATAAACATAGAGTTGCCATATGACCCACCAATTCAAACTCCTAGGTATATACCCAAGAGAAAACAGATTTACACAAAAACTTATACACAAATAAATGGTCATAGCAGCATTATTCATAAAGGCCAAAAAGTGGAAATAACTCAAATGTCTATCAGCTGATAAATGGATCAACAGAATGTAGTATAATCCCTTGAAAAGGTTACTATTCTGCAATACAGGGAATAAAGTACTGACATGCTACAGCATGGGTGAACCTCCAAAACATTACACTTGGAGAATGAAGTTGGTCACTTCAGAACACATCCTGTATTATTCCATTAGGTTGATCTGTAGAGACAGAAAGTGTTTTAGTGGTTGCCAGGAGCTAGGGGACTTGGGGAGAAATGGAAAGTAGCTGCTAAATTAGGTGATAAAAATGTTCTAAAACTTATCGTCATGATGGTCACACAACTCTGTAAATGTACTAAAAACCAATGAATTTTACATTTTAAATGGGTACACACTGGATGGCAGTTGCATGTATCTCAATAAAGCTGTTATAAATTTAAAAACTGAAATAAAAATTCTATCAAAAATGTGAGAGCAATTTAATGAGGGAAGGGAAGAAAAGGTACATTTACATGGCTGTAAATTCTGAAATCTCAGTTTCCTTTTCACTTCTGTGCTCTAGTCACCAGCTCTCACCACCAGAGGCAAATCGACTGTGTCTGGGTGAATTTTACACATATATATGGTTTGTTATCCCCCCCTTTTATATAAATGACTTATACACATGATCTTTTTCATCTGCTTTATATAAATGGTAGTACACTACTCAATAGCATATTCACTTAACAGTATATTTGGGAAGTATTCCATATTAATGCATAAGGATTTCTTTAACCTTAGTAGTATTTTATTGTTTGCCTGTATCTAGATCCATTCTACTATTTTTGATATGACATACTATGAGTTCTCCAAAATAAAAATGCCTAGTTTAATATCAGGAATTTTTAGTTGAATGATTTCTTAAAATGGATTAGTAAGCTCTTTTTACACAGACATTAACAAGGTTCCCTTCTAAAGATTTTGATAAAAATTTAAGTTACGTTTGCTATACATATTTATTAATGCTGGAAAATGCAATATTATCATTATCTTTAGCAAATGCCTTCTGTATGCCTTTCATGCTATATATATCATATACATAAGCATTACTAATGCCCAAACTACAAGTCAGCAAAATTTAGTCTGTAGGAAACCAATGATTACTGGATACTCAGATTTCTTTAATAAACTATGCACACACATAAGAGACAAATAGAGGAGAAAAAGAGTGAGGAAGAGACATATGAAGGGGGAATCAAAATAAAATAGAATAAAAAGGGATATTAATCAATCACTGTAATTGATCTTATTTGGATGTAGATTTAACACTTTTAAAAAATATTTGTTACCCCTAAATTTTTAATAATGATGGAGTATTTGAAGACTTTAAAGAATTAATTTTTTAAAGATTTTATTTATTATTTTTAGAGAGAAGGGAAGGTAAGGAGAAAGAGAGGGAGAGAAACATCTACCAGTTACCTCTCACATGCCCCCAACAGGAGGAACATGGCCTGCAACCCAGACATGTTCCTTGACCTGGATTCCAACCAGCAACCTTTTGGTTTGTGGGGTGATGCCGAACCCATTGAGCCACATCGGTCAGGGTTAAAGAATTAATTTTTATAATGATAATTATAAAATGAGTCTTATTTTAAATCGGAGTCCATCTCTTTTAGGGACACATTCTAAAGTATTTATAAATGTTATATTATCTGAGATTTGCTTTAAAATTGAATAGCTTGCTTATGAATACATAATTATTGAGGATAAGTGACAAGTACATAAGGATTTATTATCCTACTAATTTTTGTAATAGGTTTGAGATTTTCCAAAGTAAAAGGGTAAAAATATCATCATTAATAGCTTCATAAATATGAGGGGAATTACATACAGGAAAAATCAGAAAGCTAAGAAAAGAGCATTAATCTAAGAGGTCTAACATTCAATCAATAAGCATTCTAGAAAATTAGAGACAATTCTTATTAAAAATATGTCAACATATGCACATCTAAACTTAGAAAGAATTTCTATAGAAATTTATGAGAGTTGAACAGAGGATACACCTGGAAGCAAGATCTCAAGAGACTGAAAAAATGCTTCAAAGAATAATATTTTACAGTTTCTTTTATGCAGTTGAGATTAAGGAGGGAACATAGGAAGATTACATTAATGTGGGAGAAAGCAAGGCAGGTATCGGATTACACTTTAAGATTATGTGTTCTTTAAGATGTACAAAGTGCCTAGTGTAAAAGCATTCACAGGGATGAAAAGTACAGCATAGGGAACATAATTAACAATAATATAATAACTACGTATGGTGTCAGATCCGTACTAGAATTATTGGGGTGATCACTTCATATGTAATGTAAATGTCTAATCATTATGTTATACCCCTGGAACTAATATAACATTATATATCAACTGTCACTGAAATTTTTTAATAATTAAAAAAGATTACGTGCTCTCTTGAGGGAGGGCATGCTTTAGAATAAGGAGTCTGAAAAGTGGCATTTCAAAGGTGTGTTAATCTAGATGCACAGAAACAACAGACAGAGCTCACTTAAGGTAAAGATAAGCCTTTTAGTAAAGAAGTTATATGCAGGGGGCATCACTACCCATCATGACCTGCCCAGTTAGGAATTTATGATTAGATCACTATGTGAGGTCACTTTTCATAGAAACCCCCTTTTCATCTACATATCCCAGAACTGAAGAACATGAGCTTTCCAATTAAAAAGGGCCTACTCATGCCCTACCTGATATGGCTCAGTAGACTCAGTGCTGGCCTGCAAACTGAAGGGTCGCTGTTTTGATTCCCAGTGCAGGCCAGGTCCCCAGGTAAGGACATGCGAGAGGCAACTGATAGATACATCTCTCACACACTGACGATTCTCTCTCTGTCTTTCTCCCTCCCTACCCGCCTCTCTAAAAATAAATTAAAAAAAATTTTTTTTAAATAAAAAGGGCCTACTCAATACCCAGAGTTTTTTATTATAAAAATAACAAGGCACTTCTGACATATTAAAATACTTTGGATAAAGATTCTAGAAGTTTCCAGAAAAGAAAAACAGGTTACAACAGATTAGAAATTGGAAAGTCTTTAGATTTCCTAATAGCAATCCTGGAAGCTAGAAGGTAATATAAGGAAACTCCTTTAAAATTCTCAGGGAAAATAACTAATCACCTAGAATTCTCTACCAAGAGTGATAAATAATTTTCCAATGCAGCATTTTTTTCCTCAGGAAAATAGAATAGAATATATTCTTTATCAGGAGGGAATGGAGCCAAGAAGGATTTGTGTGATCCCAGAAACTGAGAAAGGCACGGGAATTTTTCAGAGCAGCAGTTATGCAGATTTTAAAAACAAGCTGTCCAGATAAACACAGGAGAACAAAGGGCTCCAGGAGAATTATCTCCAAGAAAAGGAGAGAGGGAGGTGGGGACTAACAGATGGTCTCCAGGGTCAACAAACTTCTTGTAAAGGACTAGCTAAATATTTTTAATTTTTTTATTGAGTTTACTGAAGTGACATTGGTTAATAAAATTATATAGGTTTCAGGTGTACAATTCTATAATACATCATCTATATAATGTATTGTATGTTCACTAACCCAAGTCTCTTTCCATTACCATTTATCACCCCTATACCCTCTTCTACCTTCCCCTAGATAGTAAATATTTTAAGCTTTGAAAGCCATGCAGTCTCTGTTATAAGTACTCAACTCTGCTACTGAAGCACAAAAGCAACCACAGACAATAAGCAAATGAATGGGTGTGGTTGTATTCCAATGAAACTTTATTTATAAAAGAAAAGAGAAGGGTAGGGGAGAGGAGAGGAGAGAGAAAAGAAAAGAAAAAAAAAGAGGGAGAGAGAAAAATTGGGCAGGTGGCCCATATTTTGCCTGGACCCTTCCCACTCCTCCCCCACCACTGATTGGAATGTTTCACCAATGAAAGAAGTGGTAGCTCTGGTGAAGAATTTGAACATAATTTAGGTAGATTGCATTAAAATCTAAGCAAAGAATTAAGCACATTATCTCCCAACTAAAACAAAAAGCCTGGCCCATTAAAAAAAAAAAAAAGATAAAAGATTAGACTTCATCAAAATGAAAAACTCTAGCCTTGGAATAATACTTATAAGAAAATAATAAATACATGGTAAAAGTAATGAGTAGGTTATCACTGATAAAGCTAGTATGAAGATTAAAAAACAGAAACAGTAAAAATAACTATAACCACAATAATTTATTACGGGATACACAAAATAAAAGATGTAAAATATGACATCAAAAACATAAAACAGCCCTGGCCGGTGTGGCTCAGTTGGTTGGGCGTCAACCCTCAAAGCAAAAGGTCACAGGTTCGATTCCCAATCAAAGCACATGCCTGGGTTGTGGTCCCAGTTTAGGCCGTGTGCAAGAGGCAACCAACTAATGTCTCTCTCCCTCTCTGCTTTCCTATCTCTCTAAATAAATAAATAAATAAATAAAATCTTTAAATATATATATACACATACATACACTTGACTTATAATGCAAAGGGAGGGACAGTAAAAACATACAACATTTGAGTGCATTCCATCTTAAACTGTTATCAACTTAAATATACTATCATAAGTGTGTTATATGTAAGCCTTAAGATAACCACAAAGCAAATACCTTTAGTAGATAAACAAAAGATTAAGAGAAAGGACTCTAAGCATATCACTAAAGAAAGTCATCAAACCACAAAGGAAGAGAGTAACAGAAGAAACAGACAGAAACTACAGAACAGCCAGAAAACCGTAAGCAAAATGGCAGTAAGTACATACCTATCAATAATTCTTTAAATGTAAGTGGACTAAATTCTCTAATCAAAAAGTATAAAGTGGCTGAATAGATTTTAAAAAAACAAACAAAGATTCATCTATATGCTGCCTACAAGATATAAGGACATACACAGCCTAAAAGTGAAAGGATGGAAAAAGATATTCTATGCGAATAAAAACCAAAAGAAAGCTGTAGTAGCTACAGTTCTATAAAAAAAAAAGTAGGCTTTGAAACAGACTGTGGTAAGGGGTCCTGATGATAAAGGGGCCAATCCAAACAGAGAATATCATATTTATAAATATTTATTCACTCAACATAAGAATGCCTAGATATATAAAGCAAATATTAACCTGAATGAAGAAATAGACAGCAATACAATATGAGGAGAGGACTATAATATCCCACTTACATCAATGGAGAGATCATCCAGACAGAAAATCATAAGGAAACATCAGCCTTACATAACACGTTATACCAGATAAACTTAACAGATACACAGAACATTCCATCGAAAAGCAACAATACATATTCTTCTCAAATGCACACAGAACATTCTCTAGGATAGATAATATATTAGGCCCTAAAACAAGTCTTAATAAACTTGAGAAAACCAAAATCATATCAAGCATCTTCTCTAACCACAATAATAGGAAACTAGAAATGATTACAAGAAAAAAACACTAAGTCACAAATACATGGTTGGCAAAAGCAGGTTGACATTTGTGAGCACGCAAAACATAGTTTATTCTGTTCAGGTCCTTTGCCCATTTTTTAATTGGGTTGTCTCCCAATGTTCTTAGTAGCACAATTTACAATAGCCAAGCGCTGGAAGCAACCTAAGTGCCCACCAGTAAATGAGTGGACAAAAATCTATGGTACATTTACACAATGGAATACTGCACAGCAGAAAGAAAGAAGGAACTCCTACCCTTCGTGACAGCATGGATGGAACCGGAGAGCATTTTGCTAAGTGAAATAAGCCAAGTGGTGAGGGACAAATACCATATGATCTTACCTTTAACTGGAACCTAATCAACAAAACAAACAAGCAAGCAAAATAGAACCAGAGACATTGAAATAAAGAACAAACTGACAGTAACCCAAAGGGAAGGGAAGAGAGGGATAATGGGGGAAAAAAGGGGGAGGGCCATCAAGAAACATGTATAAAGGACATATGGACAAAGCCAAAGGGGGTAGGTTTGAGGGTGGGAGGTGGGGAAGGGTGGAGTGGGGGGTGTGGTGGGGTGAAAATGGAGACAACTGTACTTGAACAGCAAAAAACAAATTAAAAAAAGAAAAACTACAGTTTATTCTTTTGAGCTAATAAAGCTATGTGGAAATTAAACAACATGCTACTGAGCGACCAACTGGTCAAAGAAGGAATAAAAAAAATTTTAACTACCTTGTGACAAATGAAAATGGAAATCCAATATACCAAAACTTATGGGATAGAGAAAAAGCAGTGCTAGGAGAGAAGTTCATAGTGCTATATGCCCACATCAAGAAACAAAAAAAAAATCTCAAATAAACAACCTAACGTCACACCTCAAGGAACTAGAAAAGGAACAAACAAAGCCCAAAGTTAGTACAAGGAAGAAAATAACAAAGATCAGAGTAGAAATAAATGAAATAGAGACTTGTTAGACAATAGAAAAGATCAATGAAACTAAGAGCTCATTTTTTGAAAAGATAAACAAAATTGGCAAAACTTTGGCTCAAAATTCACAAGCCTTTTGCTAGACTCATCAAGAACAAAAGAGAGAGAACTCAAACAAATAAAATGAGGAATGAAGGAGACATTACAAATGATAGAACAGAAATACAATTACATGCCAACAATTTTGACACCCTAGAAGAAATGGATAAATTCCTAGAAACACAGAACCACCAAGACTGACTCATGAAGAAACAGAAAATCTGAACAAACTGGTTACTAAAGAGGTTGCATCAAGAATCAAAAACCTCCCAACAAGCAAAAATCTAGGACCAGATGGCTTTACTGGTGAATTCCACCAAACATTCAAATAAAAAATTAACACCAACCCTCTTCAAACTCTTCCAAAAAAATAGAAGAAGAAGAAACACTTCCAAACTCATTTTATAAGGCCAGCACTGCCCTGGCTGGTATGGCTCAGTGGATTGAGTACCCGCCCAGGAACCAAAAGGTCACCAGTTCAATTCCCAGTCAGGGCTCCTGCCTGGGTTGCAGACCAGGTCCCCAACTGGGGGTGAGAGGCAACTGATCAATGTATCTCTCCCACGTCAATGTTTCTCTCCCTCTTTTTCTTCCTTTCTTCCTACCTCTAAAGATAAATTTAAAATCTTAAAAAAAAAAAAAAAAAAAAAAAAGGCCAGCACTACCCTGATACCAAAATCAGACAAGGATGCCACAGGAACAGACAATTATAGGTCTATATCCCCAATGAACAAAGATGTAAAAATCCTCAACAAAATATCAGCAAACATGCCCTGGCCAGTGAGGCTCAGTTGGTTGGCTGGCCAGTGAGGCTCAGTTGGTTGAGCGTCTTCTGGCAAACTGAAAGGCCCTGGGGAAAGATCAGGGGATATGCCTCTGACACCGGTTTGGTCCCTGGTTAGGGCAACTTATCAATGTTTCTCTCTCAGACTGATGCTTCTCTTCCTTTCTCCCTCCCTTCCTCTCTCTCTCTAAAATATATTAGCAAACCAGATTCAACAACATTAAAAGGATCATAAACCATGATCGAGTGGGATTTATTCCAGGGATACAAGGATGGTTCAATATGCAAAAATCAATCAATGTCATATGCCACATTAACAAAGGATAAAAATCAAATGATTGTCTCAATAGATGCAGAACAAACATAACAAAATTCAACATTCTTTGATGATAAAAACTCTGAACAAAGTGTGTATAAAGGGAATGTACCTCAACATAAAACCATATATGCAAACCCACATTAACATCCTACACTCTTGCCACTATTATTCAACATCATACTGGAAATCCTAGCCAGAGCAATTAAGCAAGAAAAATGAAAGGTATCAAAATCAGAAAGAAAGAAAGAAAGCTTTCACTATTTGTAGATGACATGATATTGTGTACAAAAATACCTAAAGAATCTACAAAAACCTGTTAGAATAAAGTTGCACAATACAAAATCAATATACAAAAAATAGCCACATTTCTATACATCAATAATGAAATATCAGAAAGAGAAATTAAGAAAACAATCCCATCTACAATTGCCTCAAAAAAATAGAATACTAAGGAACAATTTTAAGCAAGAAGGTGAAAGACTGGTATATAAAAATTATGCAGTTAATAAAGAGTTGTTATTATTATTTTATTTACAACTCTGTAATTAGACGCTGTTACAGTGATGGTAAAGGATTGGTAGAGTACATCCTGTTCAGTGTCCCTCCTGTGGGAAAACGCTAAACATATTACATTATGTATATTATCTCATTAATTGCTCAGAATCACCCTAAAATAACTACTATTCTCCCTGTTTTAAAGATGAGTGACTGACATTTAGAAAATTAGGGTAAAACACACAGAACTATGAACTACCAAACCTGGAATTTAAACTGGATCTATCTTGCTTCAACACAAAGCTCTTATTCACTGCTCTCTACTGCATTTTTATTATTTGCCACTGGAGAAACAAGAGTTGGCTCAGAGGAAATGGATGGATGACAGTGCAAGTGCAGCTTTCTAAAAGGCAGCAAGTTGCAACCAAAAAGCTGAATGTCTTAGGGTGGCCAAGAAAGTTTCTTCTAGATATCAATATATTGCCCCTCCCCCAAAAAAATTCTGGTCTCAGAATGAAAAGTTTGCAAGTCAAGAAATTAATCCTCTAGCTCTGGCTGGTGTGGCTGTGTGGACTGCTGGCCTACAAACCAAAGAGTCTCTGGTTCAATCCCTGGTCAGGGCACATACCTGGGTTGCGGCCCAGGTCTCCAGTTGGGAGCATGCAAGTGGCAACCATACTTACCTCAGTGTTTCTCTCCCTCTCCTTCTCCCTTCCCATCTCTCTAAAAATAAATAAATAAAACCTTTAAAAAAAAGAGAAAGAAACTAATCCTCTAAATTGGCTGTCAATGACTATGTGATCCTAGGCTAGTTGCTGTTTCATTTTCTCCATCTGTACAACATAAAAACAGTATAAAAGACAAAATTTATGAATACATTTCAGGTTTGCTAGACAATGCTAAGACAAGTTAGCATTATTTTCTACTCTCCTCTGTAATTTTACTTTTCCATCCTTGCTTTTGAACCAAGTGAAGACCAAAACTGTAATGCTGCTGATACTTTTATGCCTTTACTCTTTCTCATACTTTATTCCCATATTACCTATTAAAAAGGCTTTCTTTCATTCCACTTTTCTCATAAGCAGTTTAACGTTTATCTGTGTTAGATAGGGAAAAATGCAATCCCTTTCATCATAAAGCCATACAAGTTCCTTCATCTTTATAACTGCCCTTGTAGCCCTCTAAAAATTAAATTCCAAATGAGTCAGATATATCTATCTGTGTAAGTGCCAACATGAACCTAACTACGAATAATCCATGTAAAATATTTTTCTTACTTACACTATATACAAAAAATAATTCAAAATGGATCAAAGGCCTATAGGTAAGAGCTAAAACTATAAAATACTTAGAAGAAAACCCAAGGAAAAGCTTTCTGACATTGGATTTAACAATTTCTCGGATGTGATGCCAAAAGCACAGGCAACAAAAGAAAACACAGATAATTGGTCTTCAACAAAATTTAAAACTTTCATGCACCAAAGATCACTACCAAGAGAGTAAAATGACAACCCTTAGAATGGGAGAAAATAATTTTCAAGTCATGTATCTGATAAAAATATATGAGAACTCAACAACAAAACCAACTTAAAAATGGGCAAAAGACTTGAACAGCATCTCCAAAGATATCCAAATGGTCAATGACCACATGAAAAGATGATCAACATCACGAGTCATTAGGGAAATGTAAATCCAAACCCCAATGATACCAATTCACACCCAGTTAAAATAGCTATTATCAAGCCAAACAAAAAGTGGAAAATAACTAATGTTGGAGAGGGTGTGGAGAAATCTGAACTCTTGCCCACTGCTGGCAGGAATGTACAATGGTGCAGTCACTAAGGCAAAGAGCTAAGCAGGTCCTCAAAAAGCTAAACATAAAATTACCACATGCATCCAGCAACTGCACTCCTCCACATTTACCCAAAGGAATTGAAAGCACAGACTGGAAAAGATACCTGTGTTCCAATGTTCACTGCAGCATTACTTACAATAGCCAAAAGGTGGAAACAACTCAAGCACCCATCAACGGAAGAATGGATAAGCAAAATGTGGCATATACTTAAGTGGAATATGATTCAGTCACACACACAAAAAAGAATAGTTAATACATGCTACTACAATGTGGATAAACCTTGAAAATATTATGTCAAAAAAGTAAGCCAGACAGAAAGCACCAATATTTTATGATGCTACTTGTATGAGGTACCTAGACTAGGCAAATTCACAAAGATAAAAAGTAGATTAGAAGTTGCCAGGTGCTGGCAAAAGGGGGAATAAGGAGTTATTGCTTAATGGTTGCAGTTTCTATTTAGAGTAATGAAAAAGTTTTGGAAACACAGTGGTGATGGAGACACTGTGGGTGCAATTAATGCCCGGGAACTGTCCACTTAAAATGGTTAAAAAGGTAAATTTTATGTTTATGTGTGTTTTACCACAATTAAAAAAAATACAAAACAAACAATGCTGTCCTTATTCTTTTTTTTTAAATTTTTTGTAACTGTCCTTATTCTAGTGCTTAAATGGACAACAAAGTTCTGATGCAAAAATATCTAAATTTCAGTGCAAAGTGCTCTCTAAAGAAATTTAAATGGATGCTTACTAATCAAAACAATAGAACTATGAAGACAAAATGTCATTATTTTTAGTTCAGACAGATCAAATAAAACAGAAATAATTTGTGATATAGTTTAAATTGTTTAAGGCTGAGGACTTCTTGAAGATCTTTTCCTTGTTGTCACATTATTCATTATTCTGGTAACTTCATACTACTTACATAGTTACGATGACTATTATAAAATTATGCTCTATGTCTTACTACCAGAAACTACCAGTTATAAAAGAAAGGTGGATGGGTAGCATAAACTATAGTGTTTTGACTTCCAGGAGGGTGATCAGCATGAACTCATGGTTTTTAACACAAACACACAGATTAAAAGATACAGAAATAAACAGATGTTTACGTATGCATGGATTAGGGATTAGTATACATACATATATTTCTAGTCTGTCACTGAGAGGGCCTAGGAGCAACGATATCCCAGTGACAATGAACACACAGCATCCAGATCTTGATTTCTAAATACCATTCTCCAGTAGAAGGAATCAGAGCTCCTTGAAAAAATGATTGATTCCAAGGCTACAGCAGAGAAAACACAAGATCTTAAAGAAGATGGAGCCTACTGAAAAGACAAAGGGCCAACCTGAAGGCTATAGCAGGCACAATTTGAACAACAAAATAAATAATTATAGTATTAGGTTATAAACCACAGAATAAAACAAATATCTATAACTCTGTACCGATATAAACAAATTACTGAATAAATAAATGTGGCAAGGGGACAGTTCTTCCTTATAGAAAAATTCCATTAAGTGTAGAAAGAAATGAGAAAAATATAAGATCAACATCAGGCAAACCCCACTATAATTCTTACAGGCAAGATCTACCAAAGAATGCTGCAAGGAGTGGGTAAAAGTTTGAGAACAAGATCTCTGCATTGTTACAAAGAATTTCCCCAAGATAGCTACTATTTACAAAGAGAAAAATATTTAATAACTTTATAAGGAGAGAAATTTAACAGACACGATCTTAACCAAATGAGAGTTAATATAATCTCTGATACAATATGACATCCTGTACCCTGTGATATGACGTACTGAGGACGCAACATCACTTGGGTAGTACTTTTGCCAAAATGCATAACCTCAATCTAGTAATGAGAAAACATCAGACAAACTCAAATTAGGATACATTCTACAAAATAACTGATCATACTTATCACAGATGTGGCAGTCATGAAAGATAAAAGATAATCACGGATTGGAAGAGACAACTAGGGAAACACAACTAAATGCCTTGTCTGATCCTGGATCGAATCCTAACACAGAAAACAGACACTGGTGGAAAAACTGGTGAGATTCAAATAAGATGTGTAATTTATTAATAGTATTGTACCAATACTGATTTCCTGTTTTTCATCATTGTGTTCTGGTTATATAAACTGTTAACATTAAGGGAAGCTGGGTGAAGGGCACACATGAGCTCTCTGTACCAGTTTTTGCAACGTCTCTAAGTATAAAATTATTTCAAAAGGAAATTTTTTTTGATGTTTTTAGGTACTATGTACTTTTTCTCCTTCAACTGCATTAAAACAAAGTTGAGAAATTCAAGAACTATTTATACAGCGTAAATCCAAAATTTCATTATTTTAAAAGCAACCTACATTAGAACAAGACTTAAGTCATTGAGTTAATACTTACTAAATATTTCCTATATTACAGACCTCTACCAGGTGCTAAAAATGTTGCCCTCAAGAAGCTTACAGCTCATTGAAGTTAAGAACAATCTAACAATAGCCAGGGCGGGGGTGGGGGGTGGGGGCGGGGACAGTGGGTAGAGGGGATTACAGGAACTACTATAAAGGACACATGGACAAAACCAAGGGGGAGGGTGGAGAGGGGGGAGGGAGGTGGGTTCAGCTGGGGTCGGGTGGAGGGATGGGGAGAAAAGGCATACAACTGTAATTGAATAACAATAAAAAAAAAAAAGAAGCTTACAGCTGATAAAAGAAACAAAAATGATAAACTGTCAACCTGATTAATGAAAAACTCTGACACACAAACTATAATCTAATGATTAAGTAACAACAGTAACATCACTTACAATGTAAAAGTATATAAATGAAAATCCTTTGGATAACTAAATCTTCAAATAGGACATTTACAGAGTTTAAATAAGCTTAACAAACTCACTACATATATTTCATACAGTGGTCTTACATGTAATATTTAGTGTCTAATGCTTCAAAAGTACTATTAAATATTTTCTATCAGATTTTATTTCTCCAATGTAGAAACTAGCTACTTACTTTAACCTCAGGCAAAAAATAAAAGAGAGGTAACAATAATAAAAATAACCACAAAAATCAAACTGAAGTTCTTAAACCAAGAACAATCTCAGCAAAAAAAACAGGTAATTCATATAGAGAGTACCTGGCTAAAGACTGCTAACTGAAAATCACAATGCTATCCAATACAGAAAGTATTATAAATTCACTGAAGAACACAATATGAGTTGGTATTTTTAATTCTTCAAAATAATAATGCTTAAAGCAACTTAGAAAAAATATTCCATCTCCCCTCCTCCAGGTAAGTCAATCAACAGGGTTCAACTGCACCCCAGAAGTTGTTGCAGATTCTAACATCATTATGGTAACACTACTTGCTGTTTCAAAACTTGGAAGAATCAAAGGAACTGCACAGTTACAGTATCTCTAATAGGCCTTTACAAATCAAAGTAGTAACATGAAATGAATAACAAAAGGATTATGCTAACATCTGCTGCGTAAAAGAAACATTACTGTTAAGATTCAAACCCAAGCAAGGAGCCAGATCACTCTGAACAAATATTGTGATTAACTGATAACTGAGAGAGAATTCAGTCACACATCTCAAGTAGCAATAATTTGTTATAAGTCTCATAATAACACTCCAAATTTCTGCTTGTTTTTCCAAGATTTAACATTAGCCAGTCAAAAGTCTTCAAAATATTAAGATTCAAGGCCTGGTCCTGTCATCAATTTATCTGATTTTAACTGACAGTACGTACATGAAAACACTGCTTTCAATAATCATCAAATAATTTTGTAGCATATAAAGAGAAGAGGCAGATAAGAAAGGGGGACACAAAAGAAACAATGCAAACTTTTGTAAAAAGTCTCGCAAGCCCTGACTGATGTGGTTCAGTGGGTTGGGCATCCTCCTGCAAATTGAAAGGTCTCTGGTTCAATTCCTAGTAGGGCAAATGCCTGGGTTGAAGGTCATGTACCTGGCTGAGGGCATGTGAGAGGCAACTGATCAATGTTTCTCCTTCACTTTCTCCCTCCCTTCCCCTCTCTCTAAAAATAAATAAAATCTAAAAACAAAAAACAAAAAAAAACAGAAGTCTCACAAAAAGCTCTTTAAACAAGTGCACATATGTAGGTCACTGGGCAAAGGCCAAGTCAGAAAATGTTGCCATGCCCTATGACTTCCCCCCTGCTTTCTACATTCTTTACTTAGGTGGTCCCATCCTGCTTCATAACTTAAATACTGTTTAATCCTCTTAAAATGTACAGTGTCAAAGCAGGTGAAGTGTGCTACCACTTTTCCAATGGGGAGAATATATATACATACTTATTTGCATGTGCACAAAGAGTGTCTTTGGAAGTACTACATGTAAGACAACGCTAACATTGTTTGTCACCAACCCAAATTGTGTGATGGAAGACAAAAAAAAGAGATTTTTATTCTATTCCCCATCAAACATCTTTAATTTTGAATCATGTGAATGTAGTTTTTATTCAAAATATAAATAAGCCAACAGATAAATGCTGATGATTCCTCCTTCTCTCCTCACCAGATTTAAGTTCCATTAAGGCAGAGATTTTTTAAAAATCTATTTTCTCACTACTATAACCCCAATGCAATTTGTTGAATAAATGACTCCTTAACTGCTCCACTAAATTCCAGACATGTATATCCAATTGCCTACTTCTCACCTCTGCTTGAACATCTAACAGCTTCTACTTAACATGTCCAGTTCTACCCTATCTCCATGCTTCCCTCACTTCTTCCCCATTTCAAAATATGGCATCGTCATCCTCCAGTTGAAGCCCAAAACCCAGGAATCACCCATCCCAACCAACTGCACTTTCATCCAACCACCAGTTCAACAAATACCTTTAATTCGAAAATGTATCTCAAAACCTTTTTTATTTGTCTCTACCACTCCAGTCACTACTCAGCCTGTCACAGCCTTCTCACCGGTCTCCCTGCTTTCTTTTCCGCATTATCCCATCTCCTCCACAGTCCAACTGTAAATCAGGCTCTATCACTCACCAGCTTTGCAATAATTCCAATAGCTTCTCAATGTACTTTAAAAGCCAAATGCCTTTGGACAATAAGACCTCACATGGTCTGGCCTCTGACTGTGACCTTCTTATCTTTCACAAGGGCCTTCTCTGACCTTCTTTCAGTTGGCTGAACCCAAGCTTGATACTACTGCGGAGCATTTCCACTTGTTGGTCCCTTTGACAGAACACTTCTTTCACATTTCCAAAGGCTAATAGCCTCTCACTTTTCAGATATCAGGTCAAAGTTCATGTCAGACAGGTCTTTCCTGACCACAGCATCAAAAGTAGTCTCCCAGTCACTACCACAACTCCATATTTTATTTCCTTTATAATACAATTCTCTAAAATTATTTTTACTTCTTTACTGTCTCTCCCTCCCTCCCCCATCACCAAAGTTGAAACTCCAGGAGGGCAGGAATTTCAGTGTCTTATGCTTGGCTTAAGAACTAGGTGCTTAATAAATACTCAACTGGTAGGTAAGAAAAAACCGACTTTAAAGAACTCCACAACATTTAATTTAGTGACAGGCTAGTGAGAATAAAAGATATGGATGAACTAACTTCACACTTTTAAAACACTGAAAATCACCAGAGTGTAGAGGGTGAAGTAAGAGTATTTCAGATGCATGTGAACACTGAAACACATAGAAAAGGTTATTTTTCAAACACCATGTGCATGCATACTGTAATGTTCCTGCAACCTGTAAACAACACCTAAAAAAAGTTTTTAAACAGGATAACTCAAAACACTGTGTACATGTGTTATTTCACCTGTGATTCTTTGGAGTCTTCAAACAGTGTATTTAGGCAAAAGAGGCAAAGTATAGCCAGTTTGCCCATTTACCTGTCTTGGAAAGGAGTGTGAAATAAGACAATCTTTTGGGTGTTTTAAAATGTCTACTATGTAGTCAGTAGTCAATCTGAACAAAGTGATTACTTCCTATAGTTTACTATTAATGTAGGTTTGGGAAAGGTCTAGTTAAAAGATTTTTATAGTGTAAAGTCAGAGTCTATAGGCATGTTAACAGTTTACGTTCTCATTAGCTTCAAAATTTAAATTTCCAAAGTACTGCCTTTCAACTGGTAATAGTAATCCGTGGGGAAAGGACAGGACGTAACAATAAGTCTGTAATTCACAGATGTTTTATTTACATGCACGTATTTGTGGGATGGTAAAGAATGGTCCTGACTCCCTAGTGTGTAAATGCTCTAAAGAGAGTCTAAGGATCTTATTTCACCAGACCCTAAGTGTTGAGACAGGCAAGCATGTACACAGGCACTTCTCCCCATAGCTATCAATCTTCGTTGTCCGCGGAAACAAAAGTGGAAATTCTCGTGGTAAGGATGTAAGAGACTGATGCCGCCCCCACCTCCAAATGCAAGGAGATGTGTGTCCCCGTGAGCACGTAAATAAGCAGATGAATACACGCACTCTCACCTTCCTTCCTTCGGAGGAAAATGGGGCCGAGGGAGGGGCGGCCAAGGCCAGGTGGGGGAGGCCCGGAATCCAGTCCAAGGGGTGGCAGAGCTTAGGAGACAGCTCTCTAGGGAGCCGGGGACACTTACAGGACACCATCTTCCCCGGCCACCCGCTTTCCCCCCTCTCCCCTCCCCCTCCTCGCCCCTAACTCCTTTCCTCCGCCCCATCCCCGCCACCCATCAACCGGGAAGGGAAGTTTCCCGGCGTCTGCAGCCGGCTCCCGGACCCTCAGCGGGGTTACCTTCTGCAGAAGCGGGACAAGGGGCAGGGGACAGGGGAGGGGAGGCAGCCTGAAGGAATGAAAGACGAAGCCCCGGCGAAGAGGGTGGGCGGCGGTGGCTGTCACTCGCGTTCCCCTGCTCACAGCGCTGCCATTACTGTGCCTGCGGCCGCCTCCCCGGCCGGTCGCCGCCACCCGTCGAAGAGACATGGGGGTGTGCTGCGACGCCTGGGAGCCCGCCGCCCCACGCTCACCTGCCGCCGCGCGGAGACACAGAGAAGCCCGGACTACACAGGGGCGGAGGGGAGGGACGGAGGGGAGAAGGACGGGCTGGTTAGGGATCCGTGAAACTACCGTCTTCCCGAGCACCCTGCTTTTCCCACACACACCCTCCGCGCTCCCCTTTCCACCGCTGCCGCCAACCCCCCCTCAGAAAGCAGTGGTAGAGTCCGCGTACGGCAAGCGCACAGAGCCCGCTTTAGTGCGATTGCGACAGGCCGCGGAAAGCCCATTCGGAAGGCGTTGCGTGTGCAGCCCTGTTCGCTGAGCTAGAGAGACTCAGAACCCGCCGAGTTTGGATCCGACATTCTAATAACAATATTTCATGGACGTGTTTTCAACGAAAGTGTTTTCCTTTGAGTTGTTTCAGACCTATGTGAATATTTTCGGGCACCACCGTATCTCTGCCGCACACTTCCACTGGCTCTTCAAGTAATCAGAAATATATTAGCAAAACTACTTTTCCCTCTGACATACTCTTCATCTAAAGACAAATTGAATCTGCACCACCGTCTCCCCACCTCTCCATCGTCATATCAGTGTAAAGGGCTTTCCTCCCTCACAATTTTAAACGGTAATGTTGACAACGTATTACCTGTCACCTATAAACACAGGACCACAGTGGAACAAAAGCCTGGCGTTACTTCTTATTTGCCTTGCACATCCGACAGCCCAGTGGTCAGTCTTGCCAGAGTTTTGGTCAGTTCTTTATTTGCACGTTTTGAGCAAGTCTTTTCCCTTCCAACCCTTTCTTCAAATGACTTGTACCAGTCTTTCAAGGCCCATTTGAAATCCTGTCTCCTGATCTGATAAAACCCCACCAGTCTTTCTCCAATCTGCTTCTCGTGGCTCTTGAAGTCTGTACTCTTTGTTTTAATAAAATTATTATATACTGAATTCAATTCAACCATTTGTTTCCATTATATGACCTTTTTCTCATGTTCTCCCTCTATTAATTCTGCAATTATCAAATGGTGGTCCCCAAGACTCAGGAAATCCGCAAGCCTATTTGGAGTCCTGAGGTTAAAAACAATCTTCATAATTATACATGTTCTTTGTCTTTTTTTATTGGGCTGGCATTTGTACTGACGGTGTTCCAAACAATAGTAACACTGCTGACACTGCCTTATCAGGAATCAAGAGGATGGCACAAAATGCTCCTACTGTTTGCTGTCACACCCTCCCCGTTTGTTTTTTTAAAATTGATTTAGAATTATCCTTGATGAAGTAGTAAAAAATATTAATTTTATAAATGTCAGCCCTTGTGTACATGTCTTTCTAATATTCTCTGAGAAGAAATGGAAAGTACACATGCTAGGATGGCTGTGGAAGAAAGACACCTGTGTGGCCAAGTTGTAAGCTGAACTATCTGCTTTTTTCATGGAACACCATTTTTCCTTGAAAGAACATATTAACAAACCAGTGTTACTCTGACTTGGGAGTTGACAAATATTTCTCCAAAATGAACACAGTGAGCCTAATGCTTCAGCAAAACAGCTGGACAGTATTTGTTGCCAGTGATAAACTTTATAGCTTTCAAGCGAAATTTGGAAATTTGAAAAACTTATGTTCACCACTGTCAGTTTGACAGCTTAAAGAGTTCTCTAATGAAACTGAAAGCTCTTAATAAAAATGACTTTTTGATATTGTATGAGGTATGTCAATATATAGATCATCTACATGACACAACAAACCAATATTTTCCAAATGACTAATGCAGGACATTACAAAATTGTACATAGATAAAAGATCCCTTCAAAGTGCAAGGTAGACCAATGAATAGATAGATATAGGCGTGCTACCTTGCATGCATGCACGTGTATGCACACATAAAAAGCAGAATACAAAGGTTCCTTGATGTGGTTTTAGATTCCTCATTACAACCTTTAAAAAACAACCACTTGTCAAGTTATCTGCAGTGTCAGAGAGGAATAGCTATACTTAGAATATCTATATCTGTATCATTATTTACTGTATATTGCATGTATAATGCGCACTTTTTTGCCCAAATTTTTGAGGGAAAAATAAGGATGCGCATTATACATGAGTAGTACTAATTCGTATACTATATAAATACTATAGTACTAGTATCTATGGAAATGGTTTTAATTCTTTTATTTATGCTCATGCATTAAAAGTGTAACTCCAGAAAGCAATAATGACATCTGTATGCAAAATAATACCCCGGAACATGATCTCAGTTTTGTTTCTAAACATAAGTAAATTAAAAATTGAATTAAAAAATTAAAATGAAAATTTTTTCCCTGAAAGTTTGGTCCAAAAACGTGGGTGGCACATTATACATGGGACTGCATTATACATGGCAACATATGGTATTCAAAAAGACTATTAAATTCTCCTCCTAAGGCCTCCTATTTTCTTCATATACTTTGACCATAGAGAACCTAGCTGTCTTCTATTAAGCCAGATATGAAAGATATATGCAAAAGGAAAGTGATGTCATTCTTCTCATTAAAATTTTTTACTTTGGAAAACATGGTTACTTTTCATAGAAACATGCAATTTATGTTAACATGTCTTTGGGTTTATTATTTTTAATAAATGATTTTTTATTTTTCTTTTTAATTCTCAGATGGTAACTACTGATATATACAACCCATACAAACACAAGCTCTTTGAGTACCTTAATAATTTTTAAGAGTGTAAAGTGGTCCAAACACCAAAAACTTTGAGAACCTCTGCTGTGACTCATCAATTGCCTCTGCTCTCACCATTCTTTTAAAGCTCTAGATAGAAATGTGGACTAGCAATAAGAGTGCCAACCATGAATCACTCCAACAAACCTCTAGTTCTAAATTCCAGAGATCCCTCTCACCATCTCATAGCTTATCCAACCAATGTAATAGGAAAATTACATTTCTAAAAAAGTTATAGCATCAAGCCTTTAATACTCATATTATATTGAGATTACTTCTTCTTCCAGAAAAAAAAAGTATCCTTTGGCCAACGTTTCAAGCCACCACTTCAAGCAAGGATCAGTCTTCACCTCCAAACTAAACCTCAAACCCTAGTTCATCTATAAATTTTTTCCTTGTTTTACTTTTTTGGAAAGACTACATATGTTACTAAAATATGTTTGGTCTTTGTATGTTTACTGAATTCTTTTATTTGTTTCTGATTTCAAAAGTAGTAATTTTTTTTGTAAGACACTACCAATATTACAGAAATAGATAATCATATTAAAGTTGATAAATATGCCTCAAGGTATTTGCTAAGAATATGATTAAATAACTTTATACAAATTAGATCATGTTATAAATATGCTAATTTTTTTAGCCAGCTGTTGATCTTCATGAGAACACTTAAATAATTCTTTTTTAAAAAGTAATTCTTAGGCAAAGTAATTTATAAGTTAACATTTAAGGAGGAAAATTAATGAAAATATTTTAAGTAGAATATCTCATTACGTAAATTGTTAAGCAAAGTATATTCATTTCTATTCATTTTCCACTTGTGAATGTACATAATTTTCTCTTTCAAAATTTTCCAAGTTCATTCCATAATCTCCCTGTACCTACTATTTGAGGAGCCTAGCCAGAATCATTTTATGTCCTTACAAGCTTTTCATACAGACATAAAACTAAAAAAGCCCTGATTTTTCTGGGACATTTATGATTTTAAATAATTTACCTTATTTTTTATATTCTATACAGTAAACCTGAATCTTCATTTCTTGAATCTTTACTGTGAATTTGCATTTCCTGGTTATACCATTTATTAAACATTTCCCAACTTATATTTCTAGTGAACTAACCAAGATGAGGTGTTGAAGAACAGTTTTCATGTTTGGAGCAGCTGATTAAAGAGCTGTTCTATGCTTATGAAAGTGGAAGGCACCCCTTTGAAAAAATATCTGACTGTAGGGCTGAGCAGGAATACACAAGATGAGCCCGGAGCATGCTGTAGTGTGAGAAAGTAAGGAAGTGCTCAGAAATAAAAACATCAACATCAACACAAATTACACCAAAGGGCACAGGAATCAACTGAAAGAGCTCCCAATGGCCAAAGCTAAAACAACTTGAGCAAGAAAATAATGTAGTGGTGGATTATAACCCAAAATATAAAATAAATATCCATGGTACACACTAATATAAATGATTGAATAAATTAATAAATGGGGGAGAATAGTCTTAGCAGAAGAATTCCAAATAAATTATGTAGATACTTTACTGCAAAGAAAGGGGAGTATAACACTTAACTCTTTAAGTGTAGACCAGGAAGAGTGACTTTCTTACAAAGAATACAATATGAAAAGGGAATTTTAAAGGAGTAACTTTACAGTGGAGAAATCTGACAAATACCACCTCAGCCAGATGATTATGGTCCACATTAACAATGATAAGTCATTGTTGATAATATGTGCCCTTGCTGTGATGTGCTGAGAATAACACTACCTATGTGATCTTCCTACTTCAAACCCATATATTCCAACCTAATAATGACAAAAACATCAGACAAATTCCAACAGAGGGTCATTCTACAAAATACCTGACCAGGACTTCTCAGACTATAAAGGTTATCAAAACCAAGATGTTTGAGAAACTGTCCCAGCCAAGAGGAGACCTGAGTACTGAATGTAATGTGGTATACTGGATAGGATCCTAAAACAGCAAAAGGACATTAGTAAAACACAAGGAAATCTGAACCATATAGATTTTAGTTAACAATAATGTATCAAAATAGGTTCATGAATTGTAACAGATTACCATATTAATCTAAGATGTTAATAGGGAAAATGAAGGCGGAATGGGGGGCAAAGAAGGTATGTGGGAACTCCCTATTAAGTTAATTTCTGTGTAAATCTAAAACTATTCTAAAAATATTCATTTTTTTTTAGAAAATCACCCACTGTACACTTAAAAGAAAAAAAAGCACAAGGTCTCTAATCAGAAAAGCCAGGAGCCCGTAAGACTTCCTGTATTGGAAAGTGGAACCAATAAGTTATGTCTTTGACTCTCCTACACAATTCTGGCTGAAAGCTATTTTAAAAGAAAAAAAATGGTATTCTCTTTTAAATAAAAAAAAATTACCTATGAAGTTCTTATGTTTCTTTGCAGTCACATTCAGAGAGGTAACTTAACAAGATCAAAGCTGAGTTCAAAGAGAGTTCATTTTAAAGAAATACCAATACTTGCATCATTTGAGATAATACATTTAGAAAGTGATCTCTCAGAACTGGGAATAGGGAGTGAATCTGAACAAAGGATTGCAATAAATACTATGTGATATGTGAAAGAAGGAGAGATGACATTTTTTTAAGAGTTATGTCATATTAAAAGTACGTGTGTCACTAGGAGTATAACGTGACTCATGATCCACCCAGATAAATGTGATGACAGAGAAGATGAGAGATTGTAACCTAATAAAAATAAGAATGTAGGCCATCCATTTGAAAAGAAAGGGACAAAGAAAGCCGGGAAAATAAAATGTAACAAGTCTGAAGGAAGCTAATTTAGAGAGGATAAATGGGCTAAAAAACACAGTCCCTGGACAAAGGAAGGTCTTAAGTGCTTAAGTATGCTCAATATCAATGTTGAAAATAGGAATGAATAAAATTATGCAACCAGATTTCTAAAGCAGTATATTTACATATGGCAAGGTTAGGAGATTTAGTTGGGTATCAATGCCTTTTCCAATAAGCAGAAGACACTTTCCAGTAAGCCCCCACCCCCCAAAATTGGCCATTGTTAACATTATGGTTTACTCAGCTAGATCTCTGTGGGAAAACAAATAAGATTAATAATACAGTTAGAATTGTACAATGATTTAATATTTAATAAAACAAGTATTCATGTTTTACACCAACCTAAAAAATTATTAACACCTCTTGCTTCCCCAAAGGTGTCTTTTGCTACTAAGAGAGAGAGAGACAGAGAGAGAGGGAAAATAAAACACTCACAATATGTAGTCTTAGAAATCAGCATGTGTGTATATTTGGTGGATCTTTAACCTACCTAATTTATAATAAGTTACTCATAGCCTAGATCCTCATCACATTTCCCTTCCAACTGCTGTGGAAGATAAGAAAGTTTGGAGGTATGACCTTCTTGCACTGGTTTACACTTTGTTTTTCTGTATTTACTTTTATTTTAAATTATAATAAAGTAAAATTTATTGGGAGAGGGGTGTATAGTTCTATCAATTTTAACACATATATAGATCTGTGTAGCCAGCACCATAATTAGGATTAAGAACAGTTCTGGCACCCGATGAAGTCCCTCTTGCTGTTCCTTAACATCACTTTGTTTTCTTTCCATGTCAGCATGGGCTCTCATCCATGTTCTTTCTCATTTAAGTTTTTCTCCCTTCTTCCTGGCCATTTCTAACCAACAGACCCTATGAAAGAATGGGAGCAGGAAAAATGCCTGTATCTGTGGATGGGTACCTGGTTGTGAGAAGATCCTAGAAGAGGACTTCAGGGTAATGGGAAAGCGGGGAAACTTATTCATAACACAGGGATTCCAATCTTTCATCTGGGCAAGTCTCATAACCCTCAAGAAAGTCTCAGGTCCTTCATCTATGAAAGTAGGATTTGAAGAATTTAAACTCGTAAGACACACAGTACCTTGATCAAGACATTCCTATAGGAATACCGTAAAATGATTACTTTATCATTTTAAGTTAATATAATTTTATTCTAATTCAGATACCATCTTATATAGATGCTATTTGTTTTTTTAATACAAGGCCAAAGGGACTTCTGGTCAAGACAGCAGCATAGGTAAACATGGCTTGCCTCCTCACACAACCAAATCAAAATTACAACTAAATATAGAACAACCATCACTCAGAACCATCAGAAATCAAGCTAAATAGAAATCCAACAACTACGGAATTAAAGAAACCACATCTATCCAGGCTTGTAGGAGGGGTGCAGATGTGGAACAGGCTGGTCCCACATCCACATGTGGTAAATAAAAATTTGAGAGGGATATCATGGGAGAGAGGAGTCCCAGCCTCACACCAGGCCCCCAGCCCAGGGTTCCAGTGCCAGGAAGACAAGTCCCCATAACTTCTGGCTGCAGAAACCAGTGGGGATTGAGTCAGTGGAAGAAACTTCTACAGACCCAAGCAGTTCCCCTTAAAGAACCCAGAAACGGACTTCACTCAGATTCCATGTGTGGGATTCACTCTCTCTGAGATTCACTCTCTCTGAGCTCCAGCACCGAGATAGCAGCTTAAAAGTCACTGGTAACATACCGGAAGGAACTGAAGTGTCTGGCATCAAAGTGAGAGCTGGGAACAGTTTTCTACCAGACAGAAAGTTGGGCAGAGGCCATTGTCCCTTTCTGAGCCCTCCCCTTCCCCCAGAGCCACAGGGCTGGCAGGCTAGTGCCATATCTAAGACTCCATCGTCCTAGCTAACACTGTTGTCCCACGCTGGAAATCCCGAGTCTCTGTCTCACCCAACTTACAGGCCCACCCAAACGGTTAACCATTACTTTTCCATATAAATGGCTAGTCTCGGCTCATGCTTCACAACTTCCTAAATCCTCTCAAACAAGCAACAGCAGTCCTCAGTGATCCCCCAGCCCCCATACCTCTTGCTAAGTGGCCCCAGGCATGGCACTAACAACGGCCAGCCTAGGTTAACAGTTTAGCTTAGTCTGAGAATCTCCAAGCTAAGCACAAGTAGCAGCCACCTCAGACTGCTTTATAGCTCCTGCAGAGTGGCCTTGGGCAGAGCACAGGTAGGGGCTGACCTTGGCCTGCACCACCTGGGAAATCCCAGAAACTGCACACCCAGTAGATAACTACAGACTGAGTCAGAGAACAACCACCCTGCCCCTGCACAGCTGACCCTCCACACAGGGTGGACGTTAATGGTCAGTGGTCACAGCCAGTCCTTGCAGCTTGACTGGCTTGGGTAAATCCCTCCCATTGACTCACCAATAGCAATCAAGACTAAACTACAAGAGGAGGGTGTACTCAGCCCACACAAAGGGTATACCTCAATTACCCAGCTTGAGTGAGAGAGGAGCCTGTACCACTGGACCCTACAGGATACCTACTACATTAGACCATGCTACCAAGGCAGGGAGTCATAGCAGCTCTGCCTAATTCATAGAAACAAACACAGGAAGGCTGCCAAAATGAGGAGACAAAGAAACATGGCTCAAATGAAAGAACAGATTAAAACTCCAGTAAAAGAATAAGCAAAATGGAGATAAACAATCTTATCAGACGCAGAGTTCAAAACACTGGTTATAAGGAAGTGCAAGGAACTTAGTGAGGACCTCAACAGCATAAAAAAAATCCAGTCAGAAATGAAGAATACACTAATTGAAATAAACAACAATTTACAGAGAAGCAACAGCAGAGTGGATGAAGCCAAGAATCAAATCAATGATTTGGAACATAAAGAAGGAAAAATCACCACACAGAACAACAAGAAGAAAAATGAATCCAAAAAACAAGGATAGTGTGAACAGTCTGTGGGACAACTTCAAGTGTTACAACATTTGCCTCATAGGGATGCCAGGAGAAGAGAAAGAGCAAGAAATCGTAAATCTATTTGAAAAAATAATGAAAAAAATTCCCCTAATTTGGTGAAGGAAATAGACCAAGTCCAGGAAGCACAGAGAATCCAAAACAAGATGGATACAAAGAGGCACACTCCAAGACACATTATAATTAAAATGCCAAAGGTTAAAGATAAAGAGAAAATCTTAAAAGCAGCAAGAGAAAAGAGTTAGTTACTACAGGGGCATTCACATAAGACTGTCAGCTGATATCTCAAAAGAAACTTTACAGGCTAGAAGGAATTGGCAAGAACTATTCAAAGTCATGAAAAGCAGTGACCTACAGCCAAGATTGCTCTACCCAGAAAAGCTATCATTTAGAATCAAAGGGCAGATAAAAATCTTCCCAGACAAAAAAACTAAAGGAGTTCATCTTCACAAAACTATTATTATATGAAATGTTGAAGGGACTTATTTAAGAAAAAGAAGATCAAAACTATGAACAATAAAATGGCAATAAATACATATCTATCAACAAATGAATCTAAAAACAAACTAGGCAAACAAGAACAGAGACAGAATCATGGATACAGAGAGTGTTTTGATGGTTGCCAGATGGGAGGGGGTTGTAGGGGAATAGGTGAAGAGGTGAGGGGATTAAGAAGTACAAATAGGTAGTTATAGAATAGCCATGGGGATGTAAAGTACAGTATAGGAAATGGAGTAGCCAAAGAATTTACATGCATGACCCATGGACAGGAACAATGGTGTGGAGATTGCCTGAGGGAGTGGGTGTGCTGAGTGGGGGACAGGGTGGGGGGGAGGATTGGGACAACTGCAATAGCATAATCAATGAAAATAGTTTAAAAAATAAATAAGAAAGATTGTAAAAACTAAATATAAAAAAATAAAATCAATTTAGAAGCAGCAAGAGGAGGAGAAGCTGCCTGACTCTCCTCTGTCTCTCTAAATTCAGCAAATAAATCTCCACGTGGTAAGCACCCTCATTGCTCCTCAAGGCTGAGAAATAACCTATCACAAGATTTTTTTTAAAATCCAGAGACAAAAAAGTCTGTGTAAGTAAACCTTCTAACGCCTTTACTAATTTATTGCCAAAGCCCAAAACTTGCTTAAGGTCATTTCTAATGAGCACTAACTTTCTTTGTCCTGCCAAGTTCTAACAAATGTATTGTTTCTTTGTCTAAAGAGTATTTTTTTAAATGCCTGGTTTGATCATTTCTTTGGGCCTCATTTTATGATCTGAGCATCACATTGTGATTCTCTCATGTACATGTATTAAATTTGGTTTTCTCCTTTTTAAAAAATAAAATAAGAGGCAAAAACTGTGTAAAAATTTGAAGGAAATAAAATGGAGAATTGAAATATTATGTCTACTAGCCTAATGATTTTTATTAAAACAACTATTTTTCACCTTTAGTGGTAGAATAATTACATCCAGACTAGCTTGCAGAATAATTCTAGTCTAGAAGAGTCTTTTTAAAAATTGATTTTACAGAGAGAGAGAGAGAGAAAGGAAAATTTGATTTGAGAAAGAGACATGGATTTGTTGTTCCACTTTTTATGTATTCACTGGTTGCTTTTTGTATGTGTTCTGATAGAACCCACAACCCTGGCATATGCAGAGGACACTAACCAACTGAGCTACCCAGCCATGGCCTAGAAGAGTCAAGTTTAACTTCCAGATTCCACATTTACGATTCTATGAATAGGCTTTACCTATCTATGCTGGGAAATAATATATAAAACAGAGAGATGAAAACTGATATTTTTAAAAAAACAAAGCTACAGCACTTGATCTTAGAATAGATATTTTGCAAATACTTTGAAATATGTTATAAGGATATATACATTATGAACAATAACTTTTATGTGTTAAAAAGAAATGTACAAAAATCCACTATTTTGTAATCCAAATTAACTACTTTGTCTTCCAAGGTTTTAAAAAAGTAAACATTTATACATTTAAAGTCCCTGTTATCAGAAAAATAATAACACTACTCAAATTTGAAATTTGTCCAGAATAGTCAAGTTTTCTCAGAGACACATGCTTACTTCCCAGAGTACTAATTTGGTTGATAATAAGGTTAGAAAACTGCAATTACACCTATTTTTTATAGTTTTGAACATATCCTTCTGTAATGGGTTAATACGTTCCAATATTATCTCCTGGTACTCATCCAATCTATTCTGTTACTACACCAAACTTTTTACTGTCCCTAGACAAACCAGGTCCCTTTAATGGCTCTTTGCCTTTCTGTACATTGAACCTATATCAGGAATATCTTTGAAAATGGGTAAAAGTCCTACTCATCCTACAGACTTTATTCTCCAAACCACTATGACCAAGCTGAATTAGTATTGAAATTCATACTTCTGTATGAACATCTTCCCTTCCACACTCTAACTTAATTATTCACATATTGGTCTCCCCAACTAGCTGTAAAGAACTGTGAAGGGCCTGAGAATTGACACTACTTGCAAGAAGACAAGTTGCCACAATTTCTTAAATGCTAGCAGAAGACTCCCAGGTCAGAGACAAAAACTTTTGTTACTTACAGCAGAGCAGGAAGCACCAGCTTCATGTTCACACTTGTTTCCCTTGCCACAGACCCCAAGTGTCACAGGAGTGGAACGGAGTGGCCCAGGTGATTGTTGAGCACACGGTGGGTTTGTTATAGCTGCGGAACCCTGAGCTCGTGAATCTCAATTTTAATAATCTGCCTTACAAGAGTTGCCTGTTATATAACATTCTTGAAAAATAGTCTGGAACAAAAATAGTCAGTGCCTGTCTAGAAAATGTGCAGAAATATGAGAGACCCATGGGGCATTTAACTGCCAACACTAAGACTGAAAAGCAATTGAGCAACTACTGTGTACAAAACACTAGAAAATATAAGAAGACTGAACTATGTCTAATTGGATGATTAATAATAAATATTAATTGCATGAATGATTTAAATGGTTGGGAAATTACTGGGCCATGTGGGTTTGCATATTTCCATGGTAGACATGTTTGTCTCTCTAGTTCCATTGTCTTACAGTGTAACTAATGCTCATAACGTTGGAAGTAAGCTTTGGAATCAATTGTTAAATTGACTTTCTGATTAGAAATGGGTTTCATGTGAATCTCGCCAGTCTTTCCTCAGGATTTATAATCTCTAGATAATAATTATAAAGAGACTCTGAGTTCTGCCCCTGCCTAATTTTCCAGCCTTGAGCTCTCTTACTGTCTTGCGTGTACTCTATGCTCCAGCCATATAGGTCCTCTGGTATTTCCTCAAATGCCAAAGTCCTTCAAAATGCAGAGCTTTTCTACAAGCTGTCTTTTGCCCAGGACAACTTTGTATTGCCTCTTCGCTGAGCTGACTCCTTACTCATCCTTCAAGATTCAGCTAAAAAGCTTCTTGTTCAGGGAAGCCAATCTGCTCTTTATACTTTATTGGGTTCCTATTTCATGTCTCTAACTTTTTTGTATTTTTCCTTCAAAGTTTTATCACAGTTTAGTAGTTAGTCAAGTAGTTATTTGTATATTTAATGTTTATTTAATGTCTATCTCCCCCAATTGACAATAAATTCTGGCTGAGAGGAGACCACGTGTCTTGTACCACTTTATCCTTGCATCCAGTACGGTGCTTGAAACATAGTAAATCTTAATAAATATTTGTTGAAGCAGTGAGTGAGGAGCAATATTGGAGCTGACCTGACCATCACCACCACCCCTAACTACACTATGAAATGTGAATCTGCCTCTGAGATTGAAGGGTGGCATCAGTGTCACCACATGCTCCTAGCTTGTGACTATCAGTCAACAGTAAGTGTATTCTTTCTTGTTGAGACCTTATGCTAATCTGCAGTCCTCAACACAATGAGAATGCCCAGGAGCCACTGACAATTGACCAGGGTTAACCTGAGAGTTGAAATTCATTTGTCGTTCTTGATGTATTTTTTTTGTGATCCATGCATATGAAAAGATGATTGATTCAATTATAAATTAAATTCAACAAAAATGTATGAATCACTGCAGAAAATTAAGCTCCTAATAATATATGGTTACTGCCTGGATTAGTCAGGACTCTTTCAACTGCAAATGGCAGAAACAAGTACAGGCACAAAATAATGTATTAGTTCATATAACTGGAAAGTCCAGAGGGTGAGCTGGCATAACTTGATTCCATAAAGCAGTACTTTTCTCAAACTTTAATGTTCAAACAAATCACCTAGAGATCTTGTTAAAATGCAGATTCTGATTCATAGATCTGGGAAAGGCCTGATATTCTGTATTTCTAACAAGCTGCTCACTGATGTCAAAGCTGCTAGTCTAGGACCACACTTTGAGCAGCAATCTCCTTAAGAAAAGGTTCCGGGTAACCATCATATATGCAATATATTGCTTTCAAGGAGTTTTTAATCTAGTCACTTATTAATGTATATGGGCAGCATACAAGGTAGGAAAAAACAATAGGCAGCATACACACTTTGCATTTTTATATCCACTAATACATTTCAAACCGGCACTGATTATACAATAAAATTCAAGGTATTCCAGTTGGTGTCCTCATTTACAGAAAAATATGAAGCACATAAAAGGGACATCTAACCTAATCTTAGAGATCAGAGACATTGGTTCATTCAGCATCGATTCCAACTCTCTTCTCCTCTGCCTTAGTCTACATAGAGCAAATACTTTGTTGTAGCTAGAGGTGGCCATGTGACACATTTCTAGCCAAAAGTTCCAGGAGAACACTATCTTTTCTTTTGTTCCTTTAAAAAAAAATGTATTTTTAGAGAAAGGGAAAGAGAGAGAGAAGGAAATATCAATGTATAGTTGCCTCTTGCACGCCCCCTGCTGGGAACCTGGCTCGCAACCCAGGCATGTGCTCTGACTGGGAATGGAACCAAGTTGACACTCAGGTTGGCACTCAGTCCACTAAGACACACCAGCCAAGACTATCTTTTCTGAGTAAAAATGACAAGGTCTCACTAGAAGGCTTTTGTTCTTTTGCCCTTTGTCCCTGGTCTTTTTCTTTCTGCCTGAATTTTGGTACAATACCTTTAGATATAACAGTCATCTAGTGACAAAAGCCACACTACACTCTTAGGATAATACAGCAGAAGCATAAAAGAATTCTGGGTCCATGTAAATATCTTTAAGTTACTGTACCATCTCTGCATTTGTTACCTTGTGAGACAAATAAATCCATTAGATGTTTAAGCCACTGTTGATTTTATTTTACTCCCAGTCAAATACAATTATAACCCATGTAGAAGCCTTCATTATAGAAAGGTATACAACTTGAAACCCAAAAGCATTTAGACATTAACTAGGCAAAAAGAGAACATACTAATTTTTAAAATTCATATTCAATTTACTAAACTTAAAATTAAAAGCCAAATTTGTGATAAGCCCTTAAGCTCAATTTACAAATGTTAATTTGTTTATACAACTATGCAATACTTTATATTAAAATATTAAAAACATCTGCCTTCATTTCTTCTTGCTATTAATGCTGTTTATAACATTGAAATAGTAAATTTGTTTAAATCTCTCCCAAACACATACAAGCTTTATTAACTAATTTCCCTTAAATTTTCAAACCACATTCACAAATGCAATGTCAAACATTTTCAAGCATTTCACACTCTAAACAAAGCAAAGCAATAACAACAAATCTTTAGTATATAAACACTATTATAAATCAATGTCTAAACATACCAGTTTACTAAATCAGACTCTTAAACTTTCAATACTCTTTACAGTTACATTCTCTTAGATATTTCAAATTAAAACTAGAATAGTTCTGGTCAAGATGGTGGAGTAGGTGGAAGCTGCACTCACCTCCTCCCACTAAATCACAGAGCAAGCAACCTGTAGAACCATCTGAAGACTCGCAGAAGTCCTCTAACTAAGGATATAAAGAAGCCACACTGAGAATGGTAAGGCAGTGAAAACAAAACAACAACAAAAAAAACAGGCCTGCCTGACACCTACAAGGGGCGGTTGAGAATCTGGAAGGATATCTCAGCAGCAGATGTCTCCCCTTAAAAGCAAGGAGTCTCAGCCACACATTGGGCTCCCTGGCCCGAAGCACCAATGCTTGGGAGAGGAATCCATATAATATGAGGCTGTGAAAATCAGAGATTTCATCCATCCAAGTGAGAAGGAAGGGTGTTGGAAACCCAGGCATCCTCTTAAAGGGCCGAGAAACAAATGCTTGCAGGTACTTACCTTGGGTTCCAGTCAAGAGACAACGGCTTGTGGGAGCCAGACATACAGGAAGAAACTAAGTGGTGTGGCTTTGGGGCAAGAGTTGATGGAACAGTCACCAAATTCCCTGTGTTGAGTCCTCCTCCCCATGGCCACACAGACACCATCGTTTTTTTTTTTCTTTTAAACACTTTTTTAAAATCCTTACCTGAGGATGTTTATTGCTTTTAGAGAGAAAAGAAGGGAAAGAGAGAGAAAGAGGTCAATGTGAAAGAGAAACATTAACGTAGGTATTTTCCCTTACTGGGAATCAAACCTGCAACCTTTCGGTGACAGGATGATGCTCCAGGCAACTGAGCCACCTGGCCAAGGTGACACCATTTTTTTAGGTTAGGCCTTTCCCCCGCAACAAGCATTAGCCTAGTGAGGTACACTACTAGCTCTACCCTACCCAACTAAAACATGACCAGAGTCAGAGTTCTTGTGAAGTTCGATGGGTGCCAAAGACAAGCAGGGAGGAACTGAGTTGTGTGGCTTCAGAGTGAGGGCTGACTTCCTGCACGGTGGGCAAGGGCCAACTTTCCTATGTGGAGCCCTTCCTACCACACAGCATTAGCCTGGTGAACTACACCAGCCCCGCCCTGATGACTCTCTAAAGCCCCATCCTACCCAATTTACACACTATCTGAGGCTCTCTCAATAGCAACCAGCCTGGGCCTGCATTGCAGTCTGTTTAAAAAGAAAAACTCTTTTTAAAAAAGTTATTCCAGTCAAGCCCAGTGGGTGAATCTGAGTTGCATGGCTTTAAGGCAAGGGCCATGCTCCCACACGGCTCACAGGTGCCGTCATTCCTGGGTTGAGACCTCATTCCAAACAGCCAGATTTTTTTATAGTTTATTTTTCTTTATTTTTATTGTTGACATTACTATACATGTCCCCATTTTGTGCCACTTTGCCCACCTCCACCCAGCCCCTACCCCTCCTTTCCCTCTGGCCTTCATCGCACTGTTGTCTGTAACTGTGGGTCATGCATATATGTTCTTTGGCTAATCCCTTCACCTTCTTGCATCCAGTTCTCCCCTCTCCCCTTTCACACAGCCAAATCTTAGTTTGCATTAGCCTTATGAACTCTACTTGCTCCACCCTGTCAAAATCCTGAAACCCCTGTGCCACTGCTTGGGTCTGCAGGTCCCAGAAGGGTGGCAGCTTGTCATCGTGTACCCTGAGTGCCTTCAGACCCAGCACTGAAACTGAGTTTGAATCTGTATTAACCTAGTGAACACCACTCGCCAGACCCTGGTTACTCTCTGAGAATCTCCCTCACAAAACTCGTGTACTGTCTGAGGCTCTTTTAGTGTCTGAGCCTTGTGGTCAACTGTCAGGTGATGGGAGGTCTCGAGTACCTTGGGTTTTTCATGCTGACCTACCCTAGGCCTGGTACAGTTGATTCACAGCATGGTCCCACCCACAAACACATCTAGGCCCAGCGCAGGCAACTTTCAACTGTGGATTGCTTTGTAGCTCCTAACAAGTAGACTAAGGCCAGTCAAAGGCAAGGTATGACGCTGGCCTGACTGCAGTTTGTCCCAAGAAGCCCTAGAACCAAGACACCTGGTGGAGGGCTTCAGATCACAACAGAGCACAACATATAATTAGCTCTGATAGGGGAACTCACAAAATAAAGATTTTAGATTTAGTTATCGTTGATAGGCTTAAGTGATTAATACAGGTGGAAAGCTATTGTTCCAGGGGCTGGAATACGTGACCTATGTGACTCCAGGAGGTTGAAAAGCGAGACAAGACTCAACTTTTGTGCTCCAGCGGGTCTGCAAGCAGATGGTAAGCTATCTATGGAGAAGGTATCTGAGCCATAGTGTTCCACGGAGGAAACGTCTGAGATGCAGACACAGAACTGTTGATCGGTAGGTAAAGAAATACTAGGAAACTTGCCCTGGACTGCAACCCTTATCTAATTAACCTTTTTCCAAATCCCTTACCTACCCTCTTCTTCTCTTTATAAAAAGTTATCCTTGAGATGTGATGTTAAGACGGTTTTTAGTGCACAAAACCTACCGTCTTCTCAAATCCTCACTGTCCGAATAAAGAGCCCCAGCGCTCGGCCAGGGCATCCCCCTGCCTCTGCCCCCCACCCCGGTGCAGGCGCGGTAGCCGCGACCTTCCTTGTTTAGTCCCAGAGGGCTTCTCTGGCGTCCCACCGCCAGCCCAAGGCGCTTCCTCCCCGCGCACCCCGGCCCCAGGCGGGAGTCTCCCCGATCGGAGACGGCGGTGGCCGCGCGAGCGTGAGGAAAAGCAGCGGCAACCGGAAAGAACTGACGGGTCTCGACGCGGCGAGCCAGGCCTCAAAGGAAGAGGAAAAGCACCGGGAGCCGAGGTTTGCTGTAGGCGGCGTGCGGGAGTTGCGCGGGAAGGGGAGGGCCGAGGGGGGCAGAGGAAGGGCGCGGTGGAAACCCTTGAGGTTTGCCCAAGGCCACAGCGTCGGATCGCCGGGATGGAGTTGGTGGAGCGGCCGCGGCGGCTGCAGGGGAGGAGAAGAGCCAGGCGGCGGCTGGGGGAAAGGAGGGCAGGAGGCAGTCGCTCCCTGCCGGGCTGAATGGGACGCGCCTTGTTGCCCCGCCTCCCCCAGGTTGGCCGCTCCCGCGGTGTAGGTGACGCCTCTTCCCGTGCTGAGCGAGAGCTTGAGCAAGCTATGGAGGGAGGGAGATGGCCGGGGGCCACCGGCGCCAGTAAAGGAGCGAGACGGACCTTGGTGCCGGTGCTACCGCCCGCCTGCCTCTCGCGGCTGCGCCTCCCCCTCCCTGACAGACGGACACTCCCAGGTCGTGCACCGAGGGTTGCTAAATGCCAGGAAACAGCAGAGACTCCAAATCGGGTAAATTAGCTTTTCGTTTCGGGCTGGGCCGCGGGCGGCGATGGCTGCGGCGGCGGGGTGGTTTGGGGGGGTCGCTGAGGCTCTCAGTCCGCTGCTGGCGAAGCCGCCATTTTCCTTCGTAACCCGGCGGGGCGGAGCGCGAGCGGGCGAGGCCGCGGCGGGCGTGGAGGGAGCGCAGGAGCGGGTCGCCGCGTGTAAAAGCGGCGAGTGTGCGTGTGCCTCTCACCGCTCGTTCGTTCGGTGGGTCTCCCGCGGGAGGGGCGCTGCGGGGTGTTTTCTTCCTTCCCCTCCAGGTGTTTCACGTCGCCGTCTCTCCCTGTTTTTCAGCTGTCACGACCAGAGGAAGGACTCGCAGTTTTACCAGGTACCAGGCGAGGCCGGGTTGGAGGGGTGGGTGCGGGGACGGAGGAAGAAGGGAGGACCTGATCGAGCGCCGCCTTCACGTGTCGCTACAGGCACTTCGGTCCAAGAGATCCTAAACTAGCACTGCTGGTCCCCTTAAAATTCTGTATTTGGGTCTATTTAGTCACTAAACCCAACAGGTTTAATGACTGATTTTGACAGATGAGTGGAGGAAATTCAGTTTTTTAAGGAAAGGATCATTTTCAGCCAGAAAGGACCTGACTTGATTATTTGAGTGTGAAAGAATCGATGGGGTAAAGCGATAGGTGTCTTCTGAAAAACATGTATTTATTGTATTGTATTGGGGAAATAAAAGTTAATGTTAAGGTATTAAAATTAAATGAAAGGCCTGGGAAGAAACAACTAATTGATTTGCAATCTAAGTGTGTTGTAAACCACTGTCCCTTCCCGATTTAGTTTTATTTAATTATTTTTGGGGTGCAAATAGTTGCCTTACTCTAGTGAGAGAGAGTGCTTTTGATTTTGTAGGAATTGAAATCTTTGGATACTTGGATAACTCATTCTAATGTTAGTGGTTCTAGGTATGCTGGTCCCTTTTTGTTTCTTCGGTTGCTGCATGTAAAGTTTTTAAAAAGTTATGATACAGGTGGTGCCTGTTTTCAGGGGGGGAAATCTCATAAAGGGCTGTTAACTATCAGATAACACTAGAAGTAAATTTTTTTACATCTAATCACTTCATGGATAGGAGAGCAGGTTTCTAAACTGATAGTTCTGTTAACTGGAGGGCATGAGTTACAGCTCAAGTTAACCCTAGGTCTCCTGATGTGTAAACTACTGCCCATGACATTAGGATATCAGATTAAATCCTATGGAAACTGCCCCTCTAACACATAGTGAATCACACACATTATAGGACTGGTATATCATGGTTGTTTTAAATATGTGTTAGGATAAAACTTAATCATTATTGTGAGGGTGTTCCATTAGGTTTCATTACGTTATGTTAGATGTCAGCCAGCAGCCCTGACCAGTGTGGCTTGTTTGGCTGGGCGTTGTCTCTCAAAGGTTGCTGGCGGTGTCCAGGTCAGGGCACTGTCAGGGCACGTGTTACAAGTGTAGTCCTGGTTGGGGGGCGTACAAGAGGCAACCTATCAATGTTTCTCTTACATGGATGTTTCTCTCTTTTTCCTCCCTTCCTCTCTCTCCAAAAATAAATAACATCTTTTAAAAAAAGAAGAAATATCAGCCAACTTTTTTTGTACTTTGAGATTTTTCCCCACATCTGTCAGAGTAGGTAAGATAGGTTTAAACTGCTTTTTTTTGAGTCAGAATTGGAGAAACTGATTTTTTTTTGTAGGTTTGCAGAAACATGCTTAAGCTTATTATATTTGTATCTTTGCATCAGTTGTAGACCAGAAATAGATTACAATAGAACTCAGGTTGTATTTTTAAAATTAAACTTTTTAATTCACAGAAAAATTTATTGAAGAATTAATGTACCAATGTGTTTGATTTCATGTAGTTTGAAGATTATGGACTGGAGGGGTTTTTTTTCTTTTAACATAAGGTATTATGATTTCTATGAACTTTTAGGCATTTAGGTTTGTCTGAATAATTTAAAGGGCATTATTGAAAATAGAAGTTTTAATTTTATTGAGGTAAATTCATAAAACTTAAGCTAAAACACCAAGTTTTGTGCTAAAATGAATTTAGGAAGCTACATTTAAAATTTGGATTTTTTTCCTCTTTTTTGGGAGGGTTGATGTTTTTACAGCCTCTTTAGTATTCATCAAAGAGTGACCCCAGTAGCAGTGATCATGGACATGAAAAAATGTGAGACGCCACAAATCCTTCACCAATTTATTTGCTTCCTGAACTGTAGAAATAATATGCTGACCCTGACCTGAGCATCTAAAATTGGACTCTAGCAGGTGATAATAAGAGAATGCATCTACTAACAGTGAGAGAAATGCAGGACATTTTTCAAGGAAAGGAGCTTTTCCATATTTTCCTGGATCTTATTAATGTGTCTTTTATACTGTGTTAATTCAAATATTCAGTTTTTTAAAAGTTAGCCTTATTTCTTTTGTATAATGGTGGTACCCTTCAGTTATCTTGCCTCCAGCTGTCTGTGGTAGGAGGTTGAGAAAAAATAAAATAAACTCAATAACTATTTTCAGACTTAATTTTCCCAAATTTACCAAAGTATTAGATTTCATGTCTAGAGCATGCATTGAAGAACAAAAAACAATTTCACTAAGATAATTAAAACATCTATATTTTCCCCATTAGAAGAGCTTATATTATGTAATAGATAATATGTTTGAGATAAATATATAACACTGTGCTTTTTATAAGCTTCTAAGGAAACCCAGTAGAGTACCCTGTGGCTTTCAGCATCTGATTGTCAAATAGTTTCTTAATACTTTGCTTACTTTTATAAAATACTCTGTATCTTTTGGTTCTCTTTTTTGCCTGCTAGGATAGAAATCAGTTTTACTCAGTGTGATCAAATATTGAGAAACATTGGTCTTCTCTGTACATAATTACTGAGTTGAGGAAATTAATAGTTAGGAGATTTCACTGAGATGAAATAGAACATATAGTTCTCTGTTGAATATAGCAATAGCTTTGTGCTGTGGATAAACCATATTTTTGTTTGAAAGTAACAGAAGGTGGGTTTGGTTATTAAAGTATTAAAAGTTCTTTTATGGCAAAATTACTTAAACTATTAATACTTTCAGTTTTGTGGGTAAATTTTCCAAAGTGTTGTGTATGTCTGAATGATATGTTATCAATCACTCTTCTATAGCAGTTTTCATTTCAAACTTTAACTCTTGTAAGGCACGTATTATTTGTACTGTACTGAGCTTTATGTTTAAAATTTGGTGATTGTGACAAAATAGGATGTGACACATCATCTCCTTACAGATAAGTATCTTAGGTTCGTTTTTAGTGATTATGATCTGGTTAATGTATCATTTATCCTCAGATTCAGCAAGAAGTCAGTTTAGGTGCTCTGAGGAACTTGATGGACATTTACAGTGAATCGTGCCTGATAAATTCTTTATAGGTGAAATAATCTCGGGAACATTAAGCCACTGTTTGCCAACAGTGGGGTGATATTCCTGGAAATGAAAATAAGATGTGATCCTGCCCTTGAAACTATTCTTAAATGCTTTGACTCTTGAGAGTTTGTGGTGTAGCTGCTTACTTTTTCTTTACTCCTGTTTCCTTCGCTTTGATTTTAATTTTACTTCCTATGTGAACTGCAGATACCTCTTGTTGGCTTTTAGTTTCCTTTTTATTTTCATCTGCTTGTTTATGTTTCCTTAGCTCCATTTATAAAAAAATTTGTTATTTTTCTGCTCCAGTCAGTCATCTGCCGAGTTAGGTCTCACCTTCTAACTTTTTAGCTGCTTGTCTTGTCTTCCTGTGAAGCCTGTTAACTAATATTGTAACTCCACTCCTATTTGTACAATCTCTAATATTCTTGGCTGCCATATTTCTTTACACTTTGTAGGAAAATGACTACCATAAAATAGGAGATCTCCATTCTGGAGTTCAAAGTGCATCTTTGATGTTAATTCTGTTTTTTAAAGATATAAAGTGGTGATTCTTTCCTCACTTAATACTTAGATATTTAGTAATTATACTTTGACTCTAGGTATTATCTTTTATTGCTAAATGTGTTAGAAACTAAGTTTTTAAAAGTGCATATGTATAATTTTATTACAGGCATTTATATTTCCTTAGGTTTTTATCTTTAAATACAAGTCACAATATTCAGAAACATTCACATATATAAAGTCAAAGCCATTATCCAAAGTCAAATGCAAGTGAGCTGGATTATGTGTGCTCTCAGCATGTGTAAGTAACAGTGTAAGAATAGGTTACTATTTTGTTTATTTAACTAATCTCCAATTTGTTACTATTTTAGAATTTTTTTTAAATCTAATGACTTTAGTGAAGTGTCTAATTTAAGAGCTTAATGTGCTATGATTTGTAACTGGCATTTTACAAAGCAAGTTAAACAAATGTAGAACTTGTATGATGTTTGTTTTATTTCTTTAATGGCACCTTGGATTTCCTTGAAAAGTGGTAGTTTGGAAGAAATGTACAGAAAGGACTTTTAGGTATACAATAAAAAGTTAGTGGAGAATGAGAGGGATTGTCATTCCTAGAAAGCTAGAGATTTTATCCTTTAGGATTTATTTTTTTAAAGATTTTTATTGCTGATGAAGAGAACCAAGATGGCGGCGTAGGTAGACACACTGCGCCTCCTCGCACAACCAGAACTGAGAATCGAACAGCAAGGGGGACCAACACCAAGGAAATAGAAAATAAACATTCATCCAGACTGGTAGGAGGGGCGGAGACGGGCACCGGGGTGGAGAGGACTTGCGTGGCTGTGGCGGGGCTGAGACTGGCGGAGTGTGGGACAAATGGTGCAGGCAGTCCGAGCACTAGCCGACCCTGTGGCCCCACATTTGCACAGATAAACCCAGAGGGCCAGTCTCAGAGTGGCAGAGAGTGGGGCAGGCAGAGTGGCGGGTAGCACCCTGCGGCACCACATTCGCCCACAGATAAACCGGACGAACGGCGGGCAGCAAAGCAGACCCCGCAACCCAGGGCTCCAGGTCGGGGAAATAAACCCTCAAACCTCTGATTGAAAGCGCCCCTGGGGGTTGGGGCGGCAGCAGGAGAGACTCCCAGCCTCACAGGAGAGGTTGTTGGAGAGACCCACAGGAGCCTAGAGTGTGCACAGGCCCACTTACTTGGGAACCAGCACCAGAGTGGCCCAGTTTGATTGTGGGTATCGGAATGAAAGATTGAAAGCCGGAGGACAGTGAGGCAGGCGCCATTGCTCCCACTCGGCCCCTCCCCCACGTACAGCGTCACAGCGCAGCGACCAGCATTACCCTGCCCAGGTGAACACCTAAGGCTCTGCCCCTTAAAGTAACAGACGCGCCAAGACAAACAAACAAACAAACAAACAAAATGGCCCAAATGACAGAACACTTCAAAGCTCCAGAAAAAATACAACTAAGCAAGGAAGAGATAGCCAGCCTATCGGATGCACAGTTCAAAGCACTGGTTATCAATATGCTCACAGAATTGGTTGAATCTGTTCGAAAAACAGATGAAAAAGTGAAGGCTATGCTAAGAGAAACAAAGGAAAATGTACAGGGAACCAATAGTGATGAGAAGGAAACTGGGACTCAAATCAATGGTATGGACCAGAAGGAAGAAAGAAACATCCAACCAGAAAAGAATGAAGAAACAAGAACTTGGAAAAATGAGAGGCTTAGGAACCTCCAGGACGCCTTGAAACGTTCCAACATCCGAATTATAGGGGTTCCAGAAGGAGAAGAGGAAGAACAAAAACTTGAAAACTTATTTGAACAAGTAATTAAGGAGAACTTCCCCGATCTGGCAAAGGAAATAGACTTGCAGGAAGTCCAGGAAGCTCAGAGAGTCCCAAAGAAGCTGGACCCAAGGAGGAACACAACAAGGCACATCATAATTACATTACCCAAGATTAAACGCAGGGACCTACATCCAAGATTACTGTATCCATCAAAGCTATCATTTAGAATGGAAGGGAAGATAAAGTGCTTCTCAGATAAGGTCAAGTTAAAGAAGCTCATCATCACCAAGCCCTTATTGTATGAAATGTTAAAGGGAGTTAACCTAAGAAAAAGAAGATAAAAAATAGGAACAGTAAAAATGACAGCAAACTCACAGTTATTAACGACCACACATAAAACAAAAACGAGAGCAAACTAGGCAAACAACTAGAACATGAGGGTTGTCAATAAGGGAGTGGGAGGGGGAGAGGGGGGTAAAGGTACAGAGAATAAGTAGCATAGATGATAGGTGGAAAATAGACAGGGGAGGGTAAAAATAGTGTAGGAAATGTAGAAGCCAAAGAACTTATAAGTATGACCCATGGACATGAACTATGGGGGGGGAATGTGGGAGGGAGGGGGGTGGGCAGGATGGAGTGGAGTGGGGGGGGGATAGGACAACTGTAATAGCATAATCAATAAATATATTTAAAAAACCAAAAATAAGATTTTTATTTATTTTTTTAGAGAGAGGGGAAGGGAGGGAAAAAGAGAGGGAGACAAATATCAATGTGTGAGCGATATATCAGTTGGTTGCCTCCTGCATTCCCCTAACTGGGGACGGACCTGGCCTGCAGCCCAGGCTTGTGCCCTGAATGGGAATTGAACCAGCAACCTCTCAGTTCGCAGGCAGGCACTCAGTCCACTGACCCATGCCAGCCAGGGCTCCTTTAGGATTTATTAAAGGGAGGGTATGTTATTTATTGTAATTTAAGGAGAATAAGTTATTTTTCTATATTCTGTGATCTATCTGCTAATCATACAATCTCTTGTTTAAAAATAACCAGAAGCCAGAATTTTAAGGTACAATTATTAGATTTGGTTTTTATAGCTGAGACATGTTTTTAAAGGTACATCTGACATCCAAACCTCAGAAGAGTGAACATATAATATAGGCCGAATTTCTACTTTTGTTGAATTAATAAAACTCTATATGGTTTAAATGGGTTTTTTTTGTTTATTCTTGAGGAGTAGCTCTAATGATTATTTTACCAAGTAACTTTAAATTTAAGAATGATGATAATAGTACAAATGAGTTTAGGAATGAAGGTTATGTTTACAGGGATTCTATAAAGCTGTTCCATAAAACTTCAGCCTCTTGAGGCTCATTTATTTTTTCATCTTCCCTTTCAGAATTAACTGTAAGAAACCTACAAGACATATTTGGAATACTTGTTAGAAACATCTTTTTAGGAGAGAGAGTTTAGCTCAATCAGGTAACTAAAAATATTCTTTATTGGTTCTCTAATTTGTGGGACTTTAATGAATTTGCATAGCTCTTTAGTTATCACTCAGATATCTTTTGAGTACAAAGGAAAACTGCCCTTGTTGGTTTGGTAACCATTGTTTCTAAAGATTTTAAAGTTTTTAGCTGCACAGTGAAAGTTTTTCTCTGGTTTTGTCATTTAGCCTTAGAGAAATTTAGAAATATATTCTTATCTAATTTTCAAACAAAGATTACTATAATTAACATTTGAAGGGATTGTTCAGTTGACCATTTGAAGATAATTGGTGTTTTTATAGGTTTTTAAGTACAATTTAGTATGTTTGAATCTTTCCATGTTGGGTAATAGACTATGGTATGTGTATAATGTGGCCTTGTGGATAGTTAATAACTAGGTTTTGAATAAAATGAAATATACTTTGTGTTTGTAATGTTAAAGAGTGCTATGAAAATAGAGTTTTATTTGATCCTCATTTTGATCTCATAAGGTAGATGGAACAGGTAAATCCTTGTTTTACAAATGAGGGAAATTTTACTTATTTAAAATTGAACTGTGACACCTGAGGCTAGAAATTAGTCCCCTCTGGTAAATTGTATATGCTGTCAGAGATGAAACTTTAGGCAATGGAAAGCTTATTTGGTGGATGTTTACTGTAGCACAAATTACAGTAGTTATAAAGGTGATTTTGCTTGTGTTCTCAATGCTTGCACCCAACTTCCTCCAGTGGTTACATCTTAACCTAATTATGGTCCAGTATCAAAGCCAGGACATTGACACTGATACATTGCATGTATGTTGTTGTAAACTAAGTTATCACTTAGTCAGAGTTTTACTTTTTTTTAATATTGATTGTAGGGAGAGAGGAAGAGAAAGAGAGAGAAAGAAACAAACATCAATTTGTCTACTTATACATTCATTGGTTGATTCTTATATGTGCCTGGACTGGGAATCAAATCCACAACCTTGGCATATCAGGATGATGCTTGAACCAATTGAGCTACCTTGCCAGGGTCAGAGTTTTACTTTTTTTTTTTAAAGATTTTATTTACTTTTAGAGAAATGGGAAGGGCGGGAGAAAGAGAGAGAGAGAAACATCGATGTGTTGGTGGTTGCCTGTTGCATGCCCCCAACTGGGGACCTGGCCCATAACCCAGGCATGTTCCCTGACCAGGAATTGAACCCATGACCCTTTGGTTTGTAGGCTGGCACTCAATCCACTGTGCCACATCAGCCAGGGCTAAAAATAACTTTTAATGTGAAAGCTTGCCAAAATTTTTACTAGGAAGATGCTATTTTTCTCAAGTTAAGCTCTCACATTCCAAGACATGTTTTCAAAGCAACTTGGAAATTTTATACAGAATCTGAAATTTACTAAAAGTTGGATTTGAGTACTATTGACTAATGTTAAGTATTTGTTCTGTCTAATGAAGATCAGAGATAAGTATTACTTATTTTTATTGGTTGATGCTTTATAGGAAATAGTAACCTTGGCATATATGTTTGCATTGGATTTCCACAGATTAAAAACCACAGGAAACAGGTATTCCATTTCAAGAGAAACAATAAGATCAGCACATTAGAGCACTTAATATTTTTGTTCATTATTTTTTCTTAATTTCAGAAAAAATATATTCTCTGAATATCTGAATATATTTGAACACATACATTATTTTTATTTGTCTTATTCATTACATTTTTAACATTTTTTATTTTTAAAGAGATGGTATTGGTATTGCTTATGATGTGATGGTATTCCTATTTCACAATTAGAAAAAATTTTGATATTTCACAAAATACTTTGGAATGGTTTACTTTGATCTTTAATGCAGTCTTAATTGAACTGTTTATTAGTTATGAAGATGTATTTAAAGTTCTTGGTGTAATATACTGAGGATTTTGGGTCCATAATTCCCAGAAAATTGATGTATTCTAGATTGTCTCTGTTAAACATCTGTTTGTCTTACTCCATTGTGTAGAATTGTTTTGGGGTATGTAGTGCATTATTTTGTCAGGATGCTGGAAAGAGTAAGGATAGCAATGAGCTCAGGCATCCTTACAGGGATTCTTTAACTGGGACCACATCTGTAACTGGACTCTTTTCTTCCTCCCTCCTTATCTTTCTTTTTTTTCTTTTTTCTGTTTTAACCTTCTGGCTTACTTCCTTTTAGTATACATTGTTTTTCCATTATCTCACTTGAACCTCATGCAGGTTTTCTTTGTGATCTGTTTTCTGAAAAAGAAGTAAAGTTCACAGAGGTCAAGAAAAGTATTCATTATCACGCAGTGAATGGTGGAGCAAGGACTTTAACCTGAGTCTTCAGATTCCAAATTCAGAATTCCTACCCTACAGGGTAGGGTTAAGGCCTAAGATTAGATGAAGGGGGTCGTGTTTCTACTAGCAAACTGGGTGGCACAGAGAAGTCTTTTTTTTTTTTTTTCCCCACAGAGAAGTCTTGAAGGGTAGGGTGCTGGGGATGAACCAGACTATGTGAGAACCCTGAAATTTAATAGGCAAGACAGCAGGAGGCAGCAGAGCCCCAGGAAGGGAAGAGGTACCTGGAACCTGATGAGTGAGGGAGGTGTTTGGGGCCTGACTGCTAGTCTGAGCCTTCCTCCCAGCCTGGCCCCTCTGCTGAGGGAAGGAGAAAGTATCCTGCCATTGAGCATCTTCTTTCATTTTGGGATTGTCATCATCATTCCAGTTCTTCAGTGGGTGGGGGAACTGAGTCACAGGGGCTCGTAGGGAATCAGTTCTGCAAATTTGCAAATGGATATGCCTTTTCTTCCAGTGCCCATCCTTCACATTCTGGGTCCAGTGTGACTGGCTGAGACTAGGGCACCAGAGTCCCTTCTCTGCTCAGGCTTTTCCCAGCCACTTCAACAACAGTGATTGTGGCACTTTGTGACTATTGAGAAGTAATCAAGGGAGCTGTCCCTGGAAAAGAGGGATAGTCACGACAAAGGATACCCTGAGCCACGGACACTGGAGAACTGCAGCTGCCGCTGGGCCCCAAGGTCTGCTGTAGAGAGCCCTCCCCAGGCTGCAGTTCCCCCAGTGCCCTCACTGAGATCCAGGCCACAGGTGCTGGGCACAAGCCTTGCGTTCTTGTGCCTGTACAGACAGAGAGCATCTAGCCTGTGTTGGTGAGCATACTGTCTCACCATTCGGGGCCTTTGGTCCCTTCTGGGGATGGCGGCGCCCCCCCTTTCCTCTCTGGCTGGCGTTCTGCCTTGTCCCCACCATCAGTCCGCAAGGCGGTTTTTTGTTTTTAAGTTCTTTGTTTCGTTCTTTTGGTTGTGCGATGAAGGGAAGCGTATCTACCTACACCTCCATCTCTTTTTTTAACCCTTACTGAGGACATTTTTTAATTGCATTTTTAGAAAGAGAAGAAGGAAGAGAAAGATACATTAATGTGAGAGAGAAGCATCAATTGGTTGCCTCCTGTCCTGCTTGGACCAGGGATCAACCCCACAACCTAGGCATGTGCCCTGACTGGAAATTGAACCCACAGTCTTTCGGTGCACAGGATGACACCCCAACCAACCAAGCCTCACTGGCCAGGGCTGTGCAAAGGTATTTGCAAAAATACAGCTGGCAGTTTTTCATTTTCCCTAATGTCAATTGGACCATGCAAACTATAATAATTGGAAAGCTGGGCATTTTAGTATTTTAAAGAAATGAGTTAAAAACTCACTCAAACCTACACAAGGAATATTTTCAAACTAGTTTTATTGGACCATTTTATTTCCAAGTTTAAACTAATGGTTATGTGAGTATTTATAGATTTTGGCAACAAAAACCACATAGCACTGAAAACCTTTTCTGAGTATCCATTTTTAAGATGTTTACTTCAAAAGGCTTACTCATGGATTATTTGTCACTTTTACTTTGAAAGAACAGCCTAGAATTTTTTCTTTTAATACCTGCTGCACCCCAGGCCCGGCCGTGCAGGGCCTGCCACAGGACTCCTGGGAGAGAGCCTGGTTAACGGCCCCCTCTGCTGCCAAACAAGGCCTGAGCAACACTGTAAGAGACCCGGTTGCTTGAAGTCACAGGGAGGGGAATAAGGACGAAGTGGAAAACCCAGGGAGACCACAGGCGCTGGCTGAGGAGAGTTGAAAGTTGGGCCTCATGCGATGCTGACCCGGACAGCCCCCGGCCTAGCTGGAGAGGTGGGCTGTGTGAGAGGTCAGGCACTTCCTTGTACAGAGGGAGCCACAGGATCGAGCAGGAGGATTTTTCCCAAAAAGAAAAAGACCTTCTGGGGCACTTTGGGGAATTCCCCTGCAGCAACAGCTCCAGTCTGCTCTCCATCCGGCCACTCACCAGTCTGGGGAGTGTGCGCATTGACCGGGGATTGTGTGCACCTCATCTCGGAGGGAGCTGAGACTACAGGCACCACCCAGGGCAGGATGCCCATCCACCGGGGAGTGCTCGCACCTCATCTCGGAAGGAGCTGAGACGACAGGCATCACCCGGGGGAGGGTGCCCATCCACCTGGGAGTGCGTGCACCTCATCTTGGACGGAGCTGAGATTACTGGAACCACCCGGGGGAGGGTGCCCAGCGAATTTGGAGTGTGTGCAGCTCATCTCCAAGGTAACTGAGACCACAGGAACCAGGGAGAGTGCGAATTAAGGAATGTTCTGCACGCACACCCATAGCCCAGAGAAGTCCTACCATAAAAAAAGAGTGGGTAGAAGCTGGGAACACCAGGATTCCTCCTAGAAGAGGAAACCCACCAACAAAGGAAACACCAACAGATAAGAAGAGAAGAAGGTGAAGGAGGGAGTGGAAGTCACACTAACTCAACCCAGGACCTATCTGGAGATACAATTAAATAGTGAGAACAAACAACTGAACAAGAGCAAGAGAAAAGCCTCAAAACCTTGTAAACACGGAAGAACCGGCTCCAACACAACCTGCCCACACCTGCACAACAGAAGACAAGAGGTAGGGGACAGACTGACCCTCAGATAACCAGCTGGTGGGAAAGACGCAACAAGAACCAAAAAACAAAGACATACACAGAGCCAACAGAAACCACAGCCCAAGATCAGTAAGATCAGGAGATCAAGGAGACTGTACACTAAATCTCACAGATATTCTACCACAGAAGTTTACACCAAAAACCCAGGGGGTCAGAACAGAGTAACTTATGAAGCAGAGGCTAACAGGAAGAATCTCACAAACAATGGGAAGACAAACAATCCCCAAATGAAAGGAAAGGGGGAAGTCTCAGAAACAATGCTAAATGAAAAAGAGGCAAGGCAACTATCAGATTCTGAGTTCAAGGAATTGGTTATGAGGAAGATTAATGAGCTCACACAGAATTACCAAAACCTACAGGGAAACTACAATGAACTCACTGCAAACTATGTCAACATGAAAAAGGAAATAGAAACTATCAACAAGAGCCAAGAGGAAATGAAGAATACAATTTCTGAACTGAAGAACACAATACAAGGAATCAAAAGCAGGCTTGATGAAGCAGAGGACCAGATCAGCGAACTGGAGGACAAGGTAGAAAAAAACACCCACTATGAGCAAGAAAAGGAAAACAGGCTCAGAAAGAATGAAGAGGGGTTAAGGGAAATGCGGGACAACATGAAACACAATAATATCCGTATAATAGGGATACCAGAAGGACAAGAGGAAGAGCAAGGTATAGAAAACATGTTTGAAAAAGTAATGATGGAAAATTTCCCTAATTTGATGAGAGAAAAACTCACACAAATCCAGGAAACACAGAGAGTCCCAAGCAAGAGGACCCAAAGAGGCCCACTGCAAGACACATCATAATTAAAATAGCAAAATTCCAAGACAAAGAAAGACTCTTAAAGGCAGCATGGGAAAAAAAGGAAGTAACATACAAGGGAGCCCCAATAAGGTTAGCAACTGACTTCTCAATGGAAACGCTCCAAGCCAGAAGAGAATGGCAAAAAATATTCCAAGTAATGAGAACCAGAGGCCTGCAACCAAGACTACTTTACCCAGCAAGGCTCTCAATCAAGATAGAAGGCCAAATAAAGAGTTTCCCAGACAAAAGAAGTCTAAAAGAATACACTTCCACCAAACCAGCTCTGCAAGAGATGCTAAAGGGACTGCTTTAAGGAAAGGAAGGAAAAGAGAAAGAGAGAGGAACACAGGTAGGAAAAAATGGCAATGAATAACTACCTATCGATAATAACCTTAAATGTAAATGGATTAAATGCTCCAATCAAAAGACATAGAATAGCTGAATGGATAAGAAAGCATGACCCACACATATGCTGCCTACAAGAGACCCACCTCAGGACAGAAGACCTACACAGACTGAAAGTGAAGGGGTGGAAACAAATATTCCAAGCAAATGGACAGGGAAAAAAAGTAGGGGTAGCAATACTCATATCAGACAAAATAGACTTCAAAAAAAGGGCCATGAGGAGAGACCCAGATGGTCACTTCATAATACTCAAGGGAAGAATCCACCAAGAAGACATAAACATTGTAAATATATATGCTCCCAACATAGGAGCACCCAAATACATAAAGAAAATCTTGGAGGACTTCAAGAAAGATATTGACAGCAACACAATTATAGTAAGTGATTTGAATACCCCACTATCAAAGATGGACAGATCTTCTAAACAAAATATCAACAAAGATATTGTGGCATTGAACAAGGCCTTGGATGAAATGGACTTAACTGATATATATAGAGCCTTTCATCCCAAACAAACAAAATACACATTCTTTTCAAATGCACATGGAACATTTTCAAAGATAGACCACATGGTAGGACACAAAACAAGCCTCAACAAATTCAAGAAAATTGAAATCGTATCAAGCATTTTCTCTGACCATAAGGGACTGAAACTAGAAACAAATCTCAAGGAAAAACCCCAAGACACTCAAAAACATGGAGATTGAATAGCATGCTATTAAACAATGAATGGGTGAAAAATTAGATCAGAGAAGAAATCAAAGTTTCTGGAAACAAGCGAAAATGAACTCAAACAATCCAAAACCTATGGGACACAGCAAAGGCAGTCCTGAGAGGGAAGTTTAGTGATACAGGCCTACCTAAAAAGAATAGAAACAGCTCAAATAAACAACCTAACCATATACCTACAAGAACTCGAGGAACAACAACAAAGACAACCCAGAGCAAGTAGAAGGAAGGAAATAACCAAGATCAGAGCAGAACTAAATGACATAGAGACTAAAAGCACAATTGTAAGGATCAGCGGATCCAGGAGCTGGTTCTTTGAAAAGATAAACAGAACCGACAAGCCCTTAAGCAGGCTCATCAAGAAAAAAAAGATAGAGGACCCAAATAAACACAATCAGAAATGAAAGAGGAGAGACTACAACGGATACCACCAAGATACAAAGGATTGTAAGAAATTACTATGAAGAACAGTATGCCAGAAAATTTGAAAACCTAGATGAAATGGACAAATTTCTAGAAAAATATAACCTGCCAAAACTAATTGAGGAAAAAGCAGAAAGCCAGAACAGACCAGTAATGCCTGATGAAATTAAAACAGCAATCAAAAAGCTTCCGACACACATAAGCCCTGGACCATACGGTTTCACAGGAGAATTCTACAGAGCATTTAAAGGGGAGCTAACCCCCATCCTCCACAGATTACTTCAAAAAATTCGAGAAGACGGAAGACTTCCCAAACTCGTTTTACGAAGCCAACATCATCCTAATCCCAAAACCAGATAAAGACATAACAAAGAAATAAAACTTAAGGCCAATATCACTGATGAACATAGATGCTAAAATCCTCAACAAAATATTGGCAAACTGCATCCAGCAATACATTAAAAAGATCATACACCATGATTAAGTGGGTTTCATCCCAGGAATGCAAGGATGGTACAATATTCGTAAATCAATAAACATAATACACCACATAAACAACAGCAAAGACAAAAACCACTTGATCATATCAATAGATGCGGAAAATGCATTTGATAAGGTACAGCACCCATTGATGATAAAAACACTCAGCAAAGTGGGAATAGAGGGAGCATTCCTCAACGTAATAAAGGCCATATATGAGAGACCTACAGCCAACATCATACTCAATGGACAAAAACTTAGAGCTTTCCCACTAAGATCAGGAACTAGACAAGGATGCCCTCTCTCACCACTCCTATTCAACATAGTACTGGAAGTCCTAGCCATAGCAATCAAACAAGTAAAAGAAATAAAAGGCATCCAAATTGGAAAGGAGGAAACGAAGCTGTACATGGAAAATACTATAGACTCCACCAAAAAGCTACTTGCCCTAATAAATGAATTTGGCAAAACAGCTGGATACAAAGTCAATAGTCAGAAATCAAGGCATTCCTGTATACCAACAACGAAACTGCAGAAACAGAAATCAGGAAAAAAATCCCATTTGATATAGCAACAAGAAAAATAAAGTACCTAGGAATAAACCTAACCAAGGAGGTAAAAGACCTGTACTCAGAAAACTACACAACGTTGAAGAAAGAAATTAAGGAAGACACAAACAAATGGAAGCATGTACCGTGCTCACGGATTGGAAGAATTAACATCATCAAAATGGCCATACTACCCAAAGCGATTTATAGATTCAATGCAATCCCTATTAGAGTACCCATGACATATTTCACAGATATAGACCAAACATTTCAGAAATTTATATGGAACTATAAATGACCCCGAATAGCTGCAGCAATTTTGAGAAAGAAGAACAAAGTAGGAGGGATCACAATACCTGATATCAAACTGTATTACAAGGCCACTGGAATCAAAACAGCCTGGTACTGGCATAAAAACAGGCACATAGACCAATGGAAAAGAACAGAGAGCCCAGAAATAAACTCAAGTCTTTATGGTCAATTAATATTTGACAAAGGAGGCAGGAGCATAAAATGGAGCAAAAACAGCCTCTTCAACAAATGGTGTTGGGAGATCTGGACAGCTACATGCAAAAAAATGAAACTCGATCACCAACTTACACCATACACAAAAATAAACTCAAGATGGATAAAAGACTTAAATATAAGTCGCAACACCGTAAAAGTTGTAGAGGAAAACATTGGCAGGAAGATCTCAGACATTCCACGCAGCAACATCCTCACAGACACATCCCCTAAAGCAAGAGTCATAAAGGAATGAATAAACAACTGGGACCTAATCAAAATAAAAAGCTTATGCAGGGCTAAAGAAAACAGCATTAAAATACAAAGAGAACCCACAGTATGGGAAAACATATTTGCCAATGATACCTCAGACAAGGGCCTGATCTCCAAAATATATAAAGAACTCACATGACTCTACTCCAGGAAGACAAACAACCCAGTGAAAAAATGGGCAAAGGACTTGGACACTTCTCCAAGGAAGACATACAGAGGGCCCAGAGACATATGAAAAGATGCTCAGCATCACTAGCCATCAGAGAGATGCAAATTAAAACCACAATGAGGTACCATCTCACACCAGTCAGAGTGGCCAACATAAACAAATCCACAAACAAATGTTGGAGAGGATGCGGAGAAAAGGGAACCCTAGTGCACTGTTGGTGGGAATGCAGACTGGTGAGGCCACTGTGGAAAACAGTATGGAATTTCCTCAGAAAACTAAAAATGGAACTGCCCTTTGACCCAGCAATTCCACTGCTGGGATTATACCCTAAGAACCCTGAAACACCAATCCAAAAGAACCTATGCACCCCAATGTTCATGGCAGCACAATTTACAATAGCCAAGTACTGGAAGCAACCTAAGTGTCCATCAGCAAATGAGTGGATGAAAAAATTATGGTACATTTACACAATGGAATTCTATGCAGCAGAGAGAAAGAAGGAGGTTATACCCTTTGCAATGGCATGGATGGAACTGGAGAGCATTATGCTAAGTGAAATAAGCCAGACGGTGAGGGACAAATACCATATGATCTCACCTGTAACTGGAACATAATCAACAGAAGAAAAAAAGCAAACAAAACATAACCAGAGACATTGAAATTAAGAACATTGTAACAATAGCCACAGGGGAGTGGGGAGGGGATAGTGGGGAGAGGGGTCTATAGGAGCTACTATAAAGGATACAAGGACAAAATCAAGGGGGAGGGTAGAGGTGGTGGAGGGAGGTGGGACTGTCTGGGGTGGGGTGGAAGGAAGGGGAGAAAATGCAGACAATTGTAACTGAATAAAAATTAATTAATTAAAAATAAATAAATACCTGCTGCGTAGACACTGCTTACAGCCACTTGTCATCATAAAGCAGGTCAACAAATTTGGGACATTCGTCTTTTTGTAAAGAGCAATGCATAACCAATATTTGAGCTCAATAACTTTTCACGTTGAGTTAATCAGAAAATCTTTATGTGGGAAGACATTTTCTACACCATCTCATTCTGAGAAATTGTAAGTATTTTATACTTTAAAATAATATACTCTAAATCCACTTAGGTGGTCAAATGTAAATGGTAATAAATTGAAATTTGAAAGCAAATGAAGGACCCAAGTAACCACTCTCAGTGTTTTTGTCGTAAAACTCCCAGTTTCCTTCAGGACACCTGAAGAGCCTTGTCAATATTGTGGACATGTGACATGTGGACTGATTGAGACCATTAATGTCAATTCACATCTTAAATATTAGTAAAGCTTAATTTATTTTCTATATTAAAAAGTTCAATATAAGTAGAAGTTCTAGTATTTTTTTCTCACTGCCAATTAACCTGTTATTGTCCTTTGCTTTGGAGACCATTTCATGAATTTATCAATTTACTGTTCTCTTTAGAATCACCAGAATGGTTGGGTCATTAGCTCAGCCAGTGGTTTTATATACTAGCTCTAAGATGGTTTTTCAATATCTCTTATCTGTTGAGTGTATTAGATGAGAATCTACTTGTCCCTCCTTACTACTCCATTAGATAGTTAATGAATCTCTAAAGATATACTGGAAGGGGCAAAAGTAGGGTTACAGTTTTTCATTTTGAAACAGACATGCAGGTTATGATTATTACAATGGTTTTATTAACTGTGTTTTGCACAGTTAATAAGTATAAACCTACTTTTGCCCCACCCTGTGGATTTTGATTTAGTCTTTATTGTATTTTCTCCATTATCATTTAGTCCCCTTATACACCTTCCCCCCAGCAGTCACCACACTATTGTCTGTGTCCATGAGTCCTTTTTCCTTTTTGGTCGGTTCCTCTACTCCTTCACCTTCTCCTCACTACCCTGAATTTTTAAGAAGTTAGAAATGTAAGGCCAATGCAGCAGCAGTGGAGGAGCTCAGCAGACCTTTGCACGCTCCGTGGGTCCCAGGAGCCAAGCTGTCTCAGCTGCCACTGGTGACTAGTGTTTCCTGAGAACCGAGGAAAACCCACCAGGAACCGAAAATGCCGAAACTAATCAATGTCCAAGTCACCGCCATGGACGCCGAGCTGGAGTTCGCCATCCAGCCCAACACGACAGGAAAGCAGCTTTACGACCAGGTGGTTAAGACTGTCGGCCTGCGGGAAGTGTGGTCCTTTGGCCTCCAGTATGTAGATAATAAAGGATTTCCTACCTGGTTGAAACTGGATAAAAAGGTGTCAGCCCAGGAGGTCAGGAAGGAGAATCCCCTCCAATTCAAGTTCAGGGCCAAGTTCTTCCCTGAAGATGTGTCTGTGGAGCTCATCCAGGACATCACCTAGTAAGCTCTTCTTCTTCCAAGTGAAGGAGGGCATCCTCAGTAATAAGATATACTGCCCTCCCGAGACAGCGGTGCCCCTCGGCTCCTACACTGTGCAGGCCAAGTTTGAAGACTACAGCAAAGAGATGCACAAATCTGGGTACCTTGGCTCCGAGCAGCTGATCCCCCAGTGAGTCATGGACCAGCACAAGCTCACCAGGGACTAGTGGGAGGACCACATCCAGGTGTGGCACATGGACCACTGCGGGATGCTCAAAGACAGTGTGATACTGGAATATCCGAAGATTGCCCAAGACTTGGAAATGTACGGAATCAACTATTTTGAGATAAAAAACAAGAAAGGAACAGACCTTTGGCTTGGAGTGGATGCTCTTGGACTAAATATTTATGAGAAGGACGATAAGTCGACCCCAAAGATCGGCTTCCCATGGAGTGAAATCAGGGACATCTCCTTCAATGACAAAAAGTTTGTCATTAAGCCCGTCGACAAGAAGGCACCTGACTTAATGTTCTACGTGCCCTGCCTGCACATCAACAAGCAAATCCTGCACCTCTGCATGGGGAACCACGAGCTGTACATGCACCGAAGGAAGTCCGACACCATCGAGGTGCAGCAGATGAAGGCCCAGGACTGGGAGGAGAAGCACCAGAAGCAGCTGGAGAACGAGAAGAGGAGGAGAAAAACCATGGAGAGAAAGAGCAGATGATGCAGGAGAAGGAGGATTTGATGCTCAGGCTCTAGGACTACAAGCAGAAAACCAAGAAGGCTGAGAAAGAGCTCCAGGACCAGATTCAATGCAGCTGGAGGAGGAGCAGAAGCCGGCACAGGAGGAGGCTGAGCACCTAGAGTCCCACTGCCTGACCAAGCTGCGTGCAAAGGAGGAGCTGGAGAGGCAGGCTGCGGATCAGATAAAGAGCCAGGAGCAGCTGGTGGCGGAGATCACCGAGTACACCCAAGATCGCCTTCCTGGAGGAGGCGCGCGGGTGCTAGGAGGACGAGGGCGAGGAGTGACAGCACCGGGCCAAGGAAGCCCAGGATGACCTGGTGAAGATGAAGGAGGAGCTGCATCTGGTGATGACGGCCCCCCCCCCCCCCCCCCGCCCCGTGTAGGAGCCCGTGGGCTACCACATCCAGGAGAGCCTGCAGGAGGAGAGCGCAGACTACACGGGCTACAGTGCTAAGCTGTCCAGCGAGGGCATCCTGGACGACCACAACGAGGAGAAGCGGATCACCAAGGCCAAGAAGAATGAGTGCGTGCAGCGGCAGCTGATGACTCTGTCCATGAGAAGGAGGACCCACAATGACATCATTCACAATGAGAACATGAGGCAAGGCTGGAAAAAGTGTAAGACGCTGTGGCAGATCCGGCAGGGCATCACCAAGAAGCACATTGACAAGTTCGAGGCCATGTGAAGGCCGGGCTGAGACTGGGTGGGGTGGGGCCTCAAGCCTGGGCTCTACTGAGGGCCACGCAGACTCAGAACTCGTACTTGGCAGTTCTCAAAATCTAGTCCCCTCCTCTCACTTGGTTCCTTTAAAGAGAGAGTAGCTGTTTCCATGGGAAAATTTTGGGGCTGGGACCAGTGGAAGCTTCCCTAGTTTATTTCTCCCATATGTATCATTGTGCCAAACAGGCCTGATTTATTATTATTATTATTATTATTATTATTATTATTATTATTATTGAATCACTTCCTGTCTTGTGCTTAGAGCAGGGCTGATTGAATTGAGGAGAGATGCCTGTGAAGTCTGAGTAACAAATTCCATGCTGGCGTGTGCACGACCAGATTCCATATAATTAAAGAAAACCACATTGTGGCTTCTGTTCTGTGCCATACTTTTTTCTGTATTTGCAATTAGCTCAAATTGATCGATTTGTACTTGATTCTGTGAAGGATACTTCATTGTATGTTTATGTTTCCTGACGGGGGAACACGGAGGCTAAGGCACTCACATGCGTGCACACAGCGGGTTCCTCCCGCGCCGACAAAACCCTGTGGTTGCCCCGGGGTGAACGCCGCGGGAGGGCACACTGCTGTTCGACCCACTTTTCTTGTTTTTCGTTTTTTCACAGTTAGAAGGCGACAGTGTTGGACTTACACACCTAATTGAGGATCAGTTTTAGAGTACAGTATTTATATATTAGCAATAATACGGGTTTGTAACAGTTTAAAAGAGGGAAAGTTTTGTTCTGTATATTTTGTTACCTTTTACAGAATAATAAAAGAAGTACATATGAAAAACCAAAGAAAAAAGAAATGTAAGAAAGGATATCATTTAGTACACAAAAGAAATTTAATGTAAAAATCTAAAGAAAGCAGGAGAAAATCATTCTCTTTTGAGAGCCCTTTTGTATAAAGAATATAGCTTACACTTTGGCTATAGCAAAGTTTAGAGAAAGTACTTTTCTGGAGTGATTGAATGAAATTACTTATAAACAGCTGCCTATTCTCATCTCAAGGCTGCAATCTCACCACTGATCTTTTCTCTAGAAAGGTTTTATTTTGCCAATATTGGTCACATGTCTCTAGAACTGTACTATCTACTGTGGTAGCCACTAGCCTCATGACTATGTAATCGTAAATCAATTAAAATTAAACAAAATTAAGAACTCAGGTCCTTGACCTTCTCCAATTTCCAATGTGTAATAGCCATGTGTACAGTAACTAGTGGCTACCATATTGGACAATGTAGTGGACAGTTACGCTCTGGAATATGGTCTAGTTTATGGCACAGCCATACCACAGAAATTCTTGCAAACTTTCAAATCCTTGAATTACCTTGTAGAGTTGAATTAATAACATTGCCTTTAAAATCACTGAGGCTTGATTAAGGACAAACTTAAAATGAATTTTGGTATATGATCTACCATATTAACTCAGTTGAAAACACCATATTTTGCTGTGTATAATGCATACTTTTTTGCCCACATTTTTGAGGGAAAAATAAGGATGGGCATTATACATGGTTGGTACTAATTCCGTATCTATACAAATGTTTTTAATTTGTTTATGCTTATGCATTAAAAGTGTAACTCTAGAAAGCAAAAACGATATCTGTATACAAAATAATACCCTGGAATATGATCATTGGTTTTGTTTCTAAATATAAGTAAACAAAAATTTGAATTAAAATTAAAACAAGGCCCTGGCTGGTGTGGTTTGGTGGATTGAGTGCTGGCCTGTGGACCAAAGGGTCACCAGTTCAATTCCCAATCAGGGCACATGCCTGGGTTGCATGCCAAGTCTCCAGTTGGGGGCATGCAAGAGGCAACCGATCAATGTTTCTCTCACACATCTGTGTTTGTCTCCCTGTCTCCCTCCCTTCCCCTCTCTCTAAAAATAAATAAATAGATAAATAAAATGAAAGATTTTTTTTCCCCTGAATGTTTGGGACAAAAACGTGGGTGCACATTATACATGGGAGTGCATTGTACATGGCAAAATACAGTAATGAAAAACTTGCAACCTATTTTTAATGCCATTATTTTACACTGAAAACTGTAAAGATCTTCCAACAAATGAGGAAAAGTAAATACTAGTAATCGTCCAGATATTTAAATTCCCGTTGTATATATACTGAAACTTCATTTTTTTTTCCTAGTAGAAGTTAGGGCAATGATGAGGTATGCCTGATGCATTGGTTGAATTAATGGAAGCAGCTCACTGTTGTTTCATGGCTTCCCTATAATACACAACCATTGCTTTTGATTTCTCAGTGGAGTTGACCAAAATAAAGTTGAACTTTTTTCTTCATAGTAGCCATTCAGACATTTGAAGACTGCTGTTGGTCAGCTTCTAAGTCTGCTTTCTTTGAGGCTAAACATCCTGTGGTCAGTCAAGTATCCTTGCTTTATTAGGCTTAACTGAAAGAGGTCCTACCAATGCTGTATGAATCCCCATTTGTTTTTGCAGTGGTGAAGCCCTAACTTGTATGATTTTGTTTTATAGTCCATTTGTTTTATAGTTAATTTTAATTTTGATTAAAATTAATAGAAACTGAGTGTATTTTTCAGTTTTTTATTATGCTCCAGAGAGTTATTTGAACTAGATATACTGGAATTGTTCCAAAACTAGGGTTAGGCATCACCGTTCCAAAATAACTGTACTGAGGTACCTAATAAGTCAGTTAAAGGAAAGGCGTCTATCTTGTTCAGAGAAAGAGGTTTCCAGCAAGTGAGCCAAGAGTTCACCGGTAGCTATTATCATCTTGTAGAGAAAGAGAGGGAAAAATCCAGAGAGAGAGAGAGAGAGAGAGAGAGAGAGAAAGTACATGTGTGTCTGTGTGTGTGTGTGAAGGAAAGGGGGAGGGAAAGAGAGGAAGTACCTATGGTAGGAAAGTATAATCACTACTAGGATACTATACATTATTTTCTTATGTCCATTTGAAAAGTGGTTTGTGTGTTGGGTTCTGGTTACATCCTAGGCCACTGTCTCTAACACTGTCTCATGCTACCCAGTTCTGACTTTAGTTTACTCATCTCTAATTAGGTATTCTAGGCTTCTTTGTTTGAGGCCCACTTTAAAAGTTTACGGAACTATTATTAATTCTTATGATGATGACTCATAAAATAAATGCTTTCTTTTTTGAAGCATCTTTCCTAATAGATTAATAGATGTTTAATTTTTTTTTCCATTTATTAGCACTTGCTATATGTCAGGCACTGTTTTAGGGCTTGAGATACACTCACCAACAAGACAGAGGAAAACTATGACTTAAAATATATCATTTCATTCTAGAGGGGGGTCTGAGAACTTAAAAGTATAATCAGTTGACCTTAACTTTTTCTATGTATTAACTTTGATAAGGGACTAAAATGATCGATGGGACATTAATTTTTGAGATATAGTAATGAATAATCCCTATCATAAAAAGCAAGTCTTCACATATCTTTTAGAAGTGCATTACCTATTGAGCTGCTAAACAGTAAAAAAAAATGTTTAGTGTTGGTTAAGATTTTTGCAAAATGGACAATTTCACGCATTTTTGGTATAGATGCAAATTGTTATCAGACTTTCTAGAAATATGGTAAAAAAATGTATCACCTTTAAAAAGTGAATACTTCTTTGTTTCATCTGTTATTTATTTCGCAAGATCTGTCCAGGAATGTCACTTTATTCATTTTCTAAGGCCCATCCATCATGCTATCGTCAGACAAATGTTAATGGAAAACAGTGTCTGAAAATTCTGGGGAACACAGTAGCCAACAAATTTGTCTTTACACCATTACCTAAAATTTGTAGAAGTATTGGACACCACATTATCATTACCACCATGGTGTTATGTTCAGTATACTATTTAAAACCCTGTTTTGTGCATTTAGTGAGAGGATTTTTTTTTGTAAGAAAGGTTTAAGTAAGGATACACTAGATTGGGACACTTGTAATATAATTCAAAATATCTCCACACATTTCATAATTAAGTAGACTGTAATTATATTGAGTAATTAGTTGAATGTTTCCAAATTTAGCCCTGATTTCTAGAAAGGAAGCAGAGATATAATTAAAGAATTATACATTGCTCTTTGTTTCTCAAATCAAAGATTTTCTGAAATTATTTTGTCCACATCAATAAAGAAATGTTTCAGGCATAATATAGATAGAAAAATAGTTTTACTTTTTTTTTTTTTGCCAGCAGTATTTTCACATGAACTTATGACAGTACCACTTTCATCATTTTAAGTTGAAAAATTAATAACATTGAACACATCTTAAGATTTGAATTTTCTAAAGAAAATTAAAGAATAGAAAGCTCATTTTAAGGAAAAATCCATTAAAGTACAAAAACTAAACTTTTATAAAGGGCAGTTTTTCTAAAAAAAATTGCAGAGTAACGTACTCAGTGTAAAATATGACTTACATAAACATCTTTGAACCAATGGGATCAAACATCACTTTTCTATGTTTATTCAATACACTGATATTAATTGAATTCTTCATTAGATTAATCTAAGTAATATTACATGTATATGTTCTCTTATCTAACAATTAAAATGAATAGGAAATGATTTTATTTATGTGATTGCTCTATTTATGCAATCCCCAAATTAGGTCTAGTCTCTACAACTATTTAAAGGACACATTTTGTAAGCTATTTATCATTCTATAATAATATTTCTTATTTACCTTCAGTACCACAAATAATATTTGACCTTTTTCAGATGCGGCAGGAGTTTGAAAGAACTCTAACTAGAGAACTAAAAGAAGGTATGTTGCCAAAATTTATTAAGTAAGTTTATATAACATTGATTTCTGAAATGACCTGTGAATGGTAAATTACTTTTGTTTCCATGTTTGGGTACCAGATACTGCATTAAATATTTTCTTATACATAGTGAGTAAAAAATGTGAAAGCATAAACCTTCATAAGGAAGTACACACTTATTTGCATTTATTCATCACATTCCATAGCTTTTTTTAAATCTCAAAAGTCTCTGCATCTCTTCATTTCTGGCTACCTCCTTCCTTTCCTCTACTCTGCCTAGGGAACTGTCAACCTGTACACTGAAACTCTTGTCAGAAAACTGGGCCTCCTCATCCACTTCTCATGTTTTTCCTAGTGATAGAGGGCCAAATAACCAGACTCACTAAACTTAGTTAAGGCAGTTATAGTTCATACAGCTGTCACTGAGGGGCGACATTTAAATCTCCAGTCATTGACTTTGGTTTACATTCACCCTCAGGAAAAACTCCAAACTCCACTGCATGGAGTGAAAACACCAAAACCCATTTAGTTCCTGCCAAATAATTCAGACTTATCTCTCGATTCTACTTAGTACCCTGCTGTGCCCCTTTGCTCTGGCATCTAGCCAAACTAGACTACCTCTAATTCCACAGATATGCTCTCACCTTGACCTGCTTCATCTGTCTATCTGGTGTACTCTTTCCTTATCCTTCAGGTATCTACTTACATCTCACCTCTGCCAAAAAGCAGACAATATTGACACAAAACTGAGATGCTCCTTCTGTGTGCTCCAATATTAACAGTGCCCCGTTAATGTTTGTTGTGGTATATACGACTCTGAGTGGAAACTGCCTGTTCCTCTGTCTTTATAGTACATGATTGTTCAGGGACGGACTGTGTCATCTTCACCTTGTAACTCCAGTGCTTGTCATACAACAGTAGAACATGGTTGTTGAATCAGTGAACAAAGAACAAGAAAACCAGCAGCTCTGATACTTAGCCACAATAGCAATTAATTCAGTGTGCAACCATGGACAAATTATACCTCATGGTAATCTTGTGTGCATGTTATAGTCATATATGGATGCTTTTATTCTTTTTAACACTTAATACTTATTTGTATTTTAGATTAAGAACATAATTCTTTTTATTTTCAGATGTTGCTGAATTTGAATTTGAATACACTATAGATCTTATCCTATAGGATCAATTGGTCAGACAAATTCATATCAAGACCTACTTTTGAAGACATCACTTGAATGTGCAAAGATTTTGGAGGAAAAAATAGTAATTTATTTACTGGACTGTTTACATGATGTCTTAATTGTTTTCCATTAAACTCATGATATATGAAGTCTTTATTAAAGAAAAATATATGTATATGATGAAAATTTTATAGTATTTTAAACTGTGTTTCTTGGCATCTTAAGTTTTAGGCAGATTATGTAAATGAAAGCCAGCAGTATTGAGTTTCACATTCTCAAACTCACCAAATACCAGCTGTTTAAACACCACCCAAACAACCAAGTTGTCATTCATACTTTAATAGTGTTGATAACTTTTTGTATTTTCCAATTTTGTCACTACATCTGGTCCTAAAGATGTAGACAGACATCATTTTGATAACTACCGGTGTGGCTACCATCAATATTTGTATATATTACAATTACTATAGTGCCATTAGACTGATCACATGTAATTTTAAACACTGATTCATAGATCTTTCCTTGTGGGGAAATAAAAGTTTGCCTAAGGGTTTTCTATTGATTTTTATTTATTTATTTATTTTTGAAACAGTCTTAAAATTAGAGAAAGTTCCAAGTTTTAGTACAAAGAACTCTTTTCCCTTGAAATACTTGAGAGTAAATTGCTGACATTGTGCCACTATCCCTGATTCCTAAATTTAGTGTTTATGTACCAGTGAGTACATTCCACTTGCCTACCAATAAAAAAATTAACACTAATACATCCTATTATTTAATCCTCAGATTCTTTTCAAATTTTGCCACTTGTTTGTAGTATCTGTTACAGGAAGAAGATCCTGTTCAGATCCATGGATTACACTTACTTGTGTCTATTTGTCTCCTTCAGTCTGGAACAGTTCCCTTGTTTTTCTTTGACTTTCATGACCTTGAATCTTCTGATAAGTAAGTTCCAGTAATGCAGAATGTCCTGAATGTAAGATTCAGATCATGTTTTTAGGAAGAGCATCACAGAAATGGTCTGTACGCTTCTCATTGCATCCTGTGATTTCACCTCCAATCTTGATTTGTGCCATTCTTGGTGATGTTAATGTTGATTCATGAAGGTAATATCTACCAGTTTTGTCCTCTGTAATGTTTCCTTGTTACTTTACAATCAGTTAGTGTTTTGTAGGGAAATACATTGGGACTGTGAAAATATCTCTTCATTAAACTTTTGATTTATTCATTTATCAATATGGATTTATGGTTTATTTTATTCCATGGGTTATAATTTCTTAAAATCATTTTTTAATACTTATTTTTCATTGAGAAATATTCTGTATTGGCACTTTCAGACTTATGGAAATTTGCAGGAATAGTAGAATTCCTGGATACCATTCCTCAAATGTTAACTGTATATTTACTGTATATTTCCTTCTCTTTCTAGATAACTATAAATGTAGGTATGTAACATATATAACTTGTGAACCATTTGTAAGATGCAGACATAATACCTCCTTACTTCTAAATACTTTAGCATACATTTCCTAAGAAAAAGGAACTATAAAACTATAGTATAATTATCAAAATCAGGATTAAAATTATTAAGTATTAATATTTTATCTTGAATCTTACCCAGATTTTCCCTGTTGTCTCAATAATAATGTTTATAATCAAAGCAAATCTAAGATTATATGTTTAGTTGTCTTATTTCTTTTTTACTGTCTTTTCTTTTTTTTTTTTTTTATTGTTCAAGTATAGTTATCTACATATTCCCCCCACCCAGGCCATCCCCACCTCCCTCCCCTGGTCCCACCACCCTTGGTCTTATCCATGTGTCCTTTGTAGTTGTTCCTGAAACCCCCCATTTTCCCCCCCATTATCCCCTCCCCTCTGGTTACTGTCAGTTTGTTCTTAATTTCAATGTCTCTGGTTGTAGTTTGCTTGCTAGCTTATTTTGTTGATTAGGTTCCGCTTATAGGTGAGATCATATGGTATTTGTCTTGTACCACCTGACTTATTTCACTCAGCATAATGCTCTCCAGTTCCATCCATGCTGTTGCAAAGGGTAGGAGCTTCTCCTTTCTTTCTGCTGTGTAGTATTCCATTGTGTAAATGTACCATAGCTTTTTGATCCATTCATTTACTGATGGGCACTTAGGTTGCTATTTACAATAGCACTTGGCTATTGTAATTTGAGCTGCTATGAACATAGGGGTGCATAGGTTCTTTTGGACTGGTGTTCCAGGGTTCTTAGGATATAATCCCAGAGGTGGAATTGCTGGGTCAAAAGGCAGCTCCATTTTTAGTTTTCTGAGGAAATTCCATACTGTTTTCCACAGTGGCCTCACCAGTCTGCATTCCCACCAGCAGTGTACTAGGGTTCCCTTTTCTCCACATCCTCTCCAACACTTGTTTGTTGATTTGTTTATGATGGCCATTCTCACCAGTGTGAAGTGGTATCTCATTGTGGTTTTAATTTGCATGTCTCTGAAGGCTAGTGATGCTGAGCATCTTTTCATGTCTCTGGGCCCTCTGTATGTCCTCCCTGAAGAGGTGTCTGTTCAGGTCTTTTCCCTGTTTTTTAATTGGGTTGTTTGTCTTCCTGGAGTGGAGTTGTGTAAGTTCTTTACATAGTTTGGAGATCAAACCCTTCTCCAAAGTATCATTGGCAAATGTTTTCCTATAAGGCTGGTTCTCTTTTCATTTTAATGCTGCTTTCTTTAGCCCTGCAGAAGCTTTTTATTTTGATGTGGTCCCATTTGTTTATTCTTTCCTTTTATGTCCCTTGCTCTAGGTGAATATTGGTGAAAATATTGCTCTGTGGAATATCTGAGATTTTCCTGCGTATGTTCTCCTCTAGGACTTTTATGGTTCATGACTTGTATTTAAGTCTTTTATCCACCTTGAATTTTTTTGTGTGTATGATGTAAGTTGGTGATCGAGTTTCATTTTTTTGCATGTAGCTGTCCAGATGTTCCAACACCATTTGTTGAAGAGACCGTTTTTACTCCATTTTGTGCTTCTGACCCCTTTGTCAAATATTAGTTGACCATAGAGACTGGGGTTTATTTCTGGGCTCTCCGTTTTGTCCCATTAGTCTATGTGTCTGTTCTTATGCCAGTACAAGGCTGTTTTGATTACAGTGTCTTTGTAATACAGTTTGATATCAGGTATTGTGATCCCTCCTACTTTGTTCTTCTTTCTCAAAATTGCTGCAGCCATTCAGAGTCATCTATAGCTCCATATAAATTTTTGAAATGCCTATTCTATATCTGTGAAATATGTCCTTGGTACTTTAATGGTGATCGTGTTGACTCTATAAATCGCTTTGGGTAGTATGTATATTTTGATGATGCTCATTCTTCTAATCCATGAGCATGGTACATGCTTCCATTAGTTTGTGTCTTCCTTAATTTCTTTCTTCAGTGTTGTGTAGTTTTCTGAGTAAAGGTCTTTTACCTCCTTGGTTAGGTTTATTCCTAGGTACTTTATTTTTCTTGTTGCTGTATCAAATGGGATTTTTTTTCCTGATTTCTCTTCCTGATGTTTCATTGTTGGTGTACAAAAATGCCTTTGATTTCTGAATATTGACTTTGTATCCCGCTGTTTTGCCAGATTCACTTATTAGGTCAACTAGTTTTTTTGGTGGACTCTCTAGGATTTTCTATGTACAGCTTGTAGTTTTTGCCCATTAAGTATCGTGTTGGCTGTAGGTCTGTTGTATATGGCCCTTATTATGTTGAGGAATGCTCCCTATGTTTCTCCACTTTGCTGAGTGTTTTTATCATAAGTGGATGCTGTACCTTATCACCTGCTTTTTCCACATCTATCGATACAATCGTGATTTTTGTCTTTCCTTTTGTTTATGTGATGTATTATGTTTATTGATTTGTGAATATCGTGCCATCCTTGCATCCCTGGGATGAATCCTACTTGACCATGGTGTATGATCTTTTTACTGTATTGCTGGATGTGGTTTGCCAATATTTTGTTGAGGATTTTAGCATCTATATTCATCAGCGATATTGGCCTGTAGTTTTCTTTCTTTGTTTTGTCTTTATCTGGTTTGGGGATTAGGGTGATGCTGGCCTCATAAAAGAGGTTTGGGAGTGTTCCATCTTCTTGGATTTTTTTGAAATAGCCTGTGAAGAATAGGGGTTAGCTCTTCCTTAAATGTTTTGTAAAATTCTGTGAAACCATCTGGTCCAGGGCTTTTGTGTACCAGCAGTTTTTTGATTACTGCTTTGATTTTGCCAGCTGTAATTGGTCTCTTCAGGCTTCTTCTGCTTCTTCATTCAGTTTTGGAAGCTTATATTTTTCTAGAAATTTGTCCATTTCACCTGGTTTTCAAATGTCTTGGCATATAGTTCTTCATAGTAATTTCTTAGAATCTTTGTATTTTTGTGGTATCACTTGCAACCTCTCCTTTCATTTCCAATTGTGTTTATTTGGGTCCTCTCTCTTTTTTTCTTGATGAGTCTGGTTAAAGGCTTGTCGATTTTGTTTATCATCAAAGAACCAGGTCCTGGATTTATTGATCCTCAGAATTGTTCTTTTAGTCTCTATGTTGTTTAATTCTGCTCTGATTTTGGTTATTTCCTTTCTTCTACTTGCTCTGGGCTGTCTTTGTTGTTTTTCTTCCAGTGCTTGTAGATGGAGGGTTAGGTGGTTTATTTGCAATGTTTCTATCTCTTTTAGGTAAGCCTGTACTTCTATGAACTTCCCTCTGAGAACTGACTTCGCTGTGTCCCATAAGTTTTGGGTTGTTGTTTTCAGTTCATTTTCATTTGTTTCCAGAAACTTTTTGACTTCTTCCCTAATCTCATTCTTGACCCATTCATTGTTTAATAGCAAGCTATTCAATCTCCATGAGTTTGAGTGTTTTCGAGTTTTTTTCCTTGGGGTTGGTTTCTAGTTTCAGTCCCTTGTCAGAGAAAATGCCTGATACGATTTCAATTTCCTTGAATTTGTTGAGGCTTGTGGGGTTTTGTTTGTTTATTTGTTTTTAAGCTTTCTTTTTTATTTATTTATTTTTAAATATATTTATTGATTATGCTATTACAGTTGTCCCATTTCCGCCCCCCCTCACTCCACTCCATCCTGCCCACCCCCTCCCTCCCACATTCCACCCCTATAGTTCATGTCCATTGGTCATACTTATAAGTTCTTTGGCTTCTACATTTCCTACACTATCCTTACCCTCCCCCTGTCTATTTTCCACCTATCATCTATGCTACTTATTCTCTGTACCTTTCCCCCCCTCCCCCTCCCACTCCCCTATTGACAACCCTCCATGTGATCTCCATCTCTATGGTTCTATTCCTGTTCTAGTTGTTTGCCTAGTTTACTCTTGTTTTTGTTTTAGGTGTGGTCGTTGATAACTGTGAGTTTCCTGTCATTTTTACTGTTCATATTTTTTATCTTCTTTTTCTTAGGTAACTCCCTTTAACATTTCATATAATAAGGGCTTGGTGATGATGAACTTCTTTAACTTGACCTTATCTGAGAAGCACTTTATCTGCCCTTCCATTCTAAATGAAAGCTTTGCTGGATACAGTAATCTTGGATGTAGGCCCTTGCCTTTCATGACTTGGAATACTTCTTGCCAGCCCCTTCTTGCCTATAAGGTCTCTTTGGAGAAATCAGCTGACAGTCTTATGGGAACCCCTTTGTAGGTAACTGTGTCCTTTTCTCTTGCTGCTTCTAAGATTCTCTCCTTTTTAATCTTAGGTAATGTAATTATAATGTGCCTTGGTGTGTTCCTCCTTGGGTCCAGCTTCTTTGGTACTCTCTGAGCTTCCTGGACTTCCTGGAAGTCTATTTCCTTTGCCAGACTGGGGAAGTTCTCCTTCATTATTTGTTCAAATAAGCTTTCAATTTTTTGTTCTTCCTCTTCTCCTTCTGGCACCCCTATAATTAGGATGTTGGAACGTTTCAAGGCGTCCTGGAGGTTCCTAAGCCTCTCCTCGTTTTTCCGAATTCTTGTTTCTTCATTCTTTTCTCGTTGGATGTTTCTTTCTTCCTTCTAGTCCACGCCGTTGATTTGAGTCCCAGTTTCCTTCCCGTCACTATTGGTTCCCTGTACATTTTCCTTTGTTTCTCTTAGCATAGCCTTCATTTTTTCATCTACTTTTTGAAGAGATTCAACCAATTCTGTGAGCGTCTTGATAACCAGTGTTTTGAACTGTGCATCTGATAGGTTGGCTATCTCTTCGTCACTTAGTTGTATTTTTTCTGGAGCTTTGAAGTGTTCTGTCATTTGGGCCATTTTTTTCTTTTTTTTTGTCTTGGCGCGTCTGTTACCTAAATGGGCAGAGCCTTAGGTGTTCCCTGGGGCGGAGTAACGCTGGTTGCTGCGCTGTGACGCTGTACATGGGGGAGGGGCCGAGAGGGAGCAATGGCGCCTGCTCCACTCTCCACCAGATTTTAGCCACTCCCTCCACTACCCACAATCAAACCGGGCCCCTCTAGTGCTGGTTTCCAAGTGGGTGGGCTTGTGCACGCCCTAGGCCCCTGTGGGCCTCTCCAACGACCTCTCCTGTGAGGCTGGGAGTTTCTCCTGGCTGCTGCCCCAACCCCCACAGGTGTTTTCACTCTTTTGAGGCTTTATTTCCCCGCACTGGAGCCCTGGATTGCGCGATTTGCTTCGCTCCCCACCGTTTGTCCGGTTTATCTGTGCACGAATGTGGGGCCGCGGGGTGCTACCCACCGCTCTGCCTGCCCTGCTCTCCGCCACTCTGAGTCCGGCCCTCTTGGTTTATCTGAGTGTGAATGTGGGGCCGCAGGGTCTGCTAGTGGCCAGACTGCCTGCCCCGTTCATCCCACACTCTGCCAGTCTGGTCCCACCATGGCAACTTGAGTCCTCTCCGCCCCGGCTGCCCGTCTCCGCCCCTCCTACCGGTCTGGATGAATGTTTATTTTTTATTTCCTTGGTGGCAGACTTCCTTGCCGTTTGATTTTCTGTCAGTTCTGGTTGTACGAGGAGGCACAGTGTGTCTACCTACGCCGCCATCTTGGTTCTCTTGAGGCTTGTTTTGTGTCCTATCATGTGGTCTATCTTTGAAGCTGTTCCATGTGCATTTGAAAAGAATGTGTATTTTGCTTCTTTGGAATGAAAGGTTCTATATATATCAGTTAAGTCCATTTGATTTAGGACATTGTTCAATGCCACAATATCTTTGTTGATACTATGTTTGGAAGATCTATCCATTTTTGACAGTGGGTGTTAAAATCCCCTGGTGTAATTATGTTGCTATTAATGTCTTTCTTGAAGTCCTCCAATATTTTCCTTATATATTTGGGGCCTCCTTTGTTGGGTTCGTATATGTTTATAATGTTTATGTGTTCTTGATATATTCTTCCCTTGAATATTATGAAGTGACCTTCTGGGTCTCTTTATGGCCCTTATTTTTAAGTCTGTTTTGTCAGATATGAGTATTCCTACCCTGGCTTTTTTTTCCTTTCCATTTGCTTGGATTATTTTTTTCCAACCCTTCAATATCAGTCGGTGTGCATCTTTTGTTCTGAGGTGGGTCTCTTGTAGGAAGCATATATGTGTGGGTCATGATTTCTTATCCATTCATGTATTCCATGTCTTTTAATTGGAACATTTAGTCCATTTACATTTAAGGTTATTATTGACAGGTACTTATTCATTGCCATTTTACTTCCTTCATACCTGTATTCCTCTCTCTGTCACTCTTTCTTCCTTTCCTTAAAGCAGTCCCTTTAGCATCTCTTGCAGTTCTGGTTTTGGAGGAAGTGTATTCTTTGAAGCTTCTTTTGCCTGGGAAGCTCCTTATTTGGCCTTCCATTTTAATTGAGAGCTTTGCTGGATACAGTAGTCTTGGTTGCAGGCCTTTGTTTTTCATTACTTGGAACATTTCTTGCCATTCTCTTCTGGCTTGGAGCATTTCCATTGAGAAGTTAGCTGCTAGCCTTATCGGGACTCCCTTGTGTATTACTTCCTATTTCTCCCTTGCTGCCTTTAAGATTCTCTTTGTCTTGGAATTTTGCTCTTTTAATTATAATATGTCTTGGAGTAGGCCTCTTTGGGTTCCTCTTGATTGGGACTGTGAGTTTCCTGGATTTGTGTGACTTTTTCTCTCATCAAATTAGGGATGTTTTCCATCATTAATTTTTCAAACAGGTTTTCTATCCCTTGCTCTTTTTCTTCACCTTCTGGTATCCCTATTATATGGATATTATTACATTTCATGTTATCCTGCATTTCCCTTAACCCTTCTTCATTCTTTCTTGAGTCGTTTTTCCTTTTCTTGCTCCTTCTGGGTGTTTTTTTCTACCTTTTCCTCAGCTTGCTGATCGATCCCCTACTTATTCTAACCTGCTTTTAATTCCTTCTACCATGTTCTTCAGTTCAGAAATTGTGTTCTTCATTTCCTCTTGTCTCTTGTTTGTAGTTTCTATTTCCTTTTCCATGTTTATATAGTTTGCAGTGAGTCCCTGTAGTTTTTGGTAATTCTCTCAGAGCTCATACCTTATAACCATTGTTTTGAACTCAATATCTGATAGTTGACCTGCCTCTGTTTCATTTAGCATTCTTTTTGAGGTTTCCCTCTTTCATTTCATTTGGAGTTTGTTTCTTTGTCTTCCCATTGTTTGTGAGACTCTTCTTGTTAGCCTCCACTTCTTAAATTGGTATGTTCTGACTCGCCTGGTTTGTGGTGTGAACTTCTATGGTAGGAGACCTGTGAGATTCAATGGTGTAGTCTCCTTGATCTTCTGAACTTGCTGCTCTTGGGTTGTCATTTATGTTAGCTCTCTGGGTGTATATGGGTTTTGATTGTTTTGGGGCTTTCCTTGGTGGGTCTTCCCCTCCAGCTGGTTGACTAAGGGTCACTCCACCCACCATGTCTTGTATAATGCTGTGCAGGTGCGGACAGGTTGTGTTGAAGCTGATTCTTCTGTCTGTCCGAGATTATGAGGCTTTTATCTCGCTATTGTTCAATTGTTTCTTCTGGGTAATTTCTCCACTGTTTAGTTGTAATTCCAGATTGGTCTTGGGTGGAGGTTAGTGCAGCTTCCACTTGCTCCTCTGCTATCATCCTTTATTATCTGTTGGTGGTTCCTTTCTTTGTTGGTTCTCTGTTCCAGGAGGTATACTGTCGGGGGGCTTTAACGCAGCCCCCCGGTCCGCCATGGATGAAGAATAAGACTACCAAGACATGATCTGCTTGGGGAGGAGAGGTGGCTGATCTCTCAAAGGAGAAGGACCCAGAGCCTTTCTCTCCATGGGCTTTTATTAGGTTCGCACAGGAATACAGATAAAGCTCATCAATCATTGTTAGCCAGTAAGGGTTAAACAATACATGATTTACAGAGAACTTTGAGGGCTTATTCTGAGTTACAGCCAATTAGTTAGAGGGCCATAAAACTTTAGGCACCAGACTCATCTCAGGTCTGGACCCTTATCTTTTAAACTGAGGGTACAAATTAAGTAGGTTTCACAGGAATGTATGTATTTTTCTTAGGCCTGATTCCCCAGGGAATCTGCCCCTCCCAGCACAGGACTGCACTGCCCTCTGTTATTGTTTCAGGCTTAAGTCAGGCAAGGGAAGTAAGGCAGCCAAGAGATTAGGAGACTTCTTGCAGACAGAATGAGGACTCAGGCTATTTCAAAGCTGAGGGGCGAGAGTCCATCACCCCCTGTTTCCACAGCCCCCCGAGTCCTTCCCTGCGAGCTTATCCCTGGTGACCAGAGCCTGTCTTAGGTTGATCCTCCCTTGAGGATTCTTACCCGTCATTGGCTAACTGGCCAAGCTCAGGGCCAAGCAGGGTGAAGTGGGCAGAGGTGGCACACCTGCCAGGGAGATAAGCTTTGTCTCCTTAGTGGCTTATGGTCCCAACTCTGACTCAGCCTCTGAACCATGGGGGGTTACAGCCTCTGAAACCAGGCAGGGCGGTTCCCAACAGTATGCTGGTGTTCACAGCTCTCACCTGCTCTTGTATGTACTCAGGTGGAGGGGGAAGGCAAACTGGATTAAGACAGAGGGAGTGTGTTCTATGAGATTTAAAGTACCAACACATACAGAAAAGATAGGAGATCCTTTTGATAAGTATAGCATTAACCGTGATATTTCACCCAACTAGCCACTTTTTATAAAAGGTGGAAAAGAGATAAGACTCTTGTTAGAAGAGGGAAGGCTTGTGAGCTGAATCCAGAAAATAGAGTGCTTGTGGGAGGTCAGATTATGAGATATAGTGAGAGTAAAGGATAGAAAGTAGGTGTAGTGTGGGAGAGAATAGAGTTAACCATAACAGTAATAAAGCTCAGGAAAATAGTGAAAGGGGCTAAGATCAGGGAGGGGTGGTGCATAGTATTTACAATTATGTGGAATGACAATTATTTACAATAGTACTGGAACAACAATAACATGACAAGAACTATATGATCTGAATAACAAGAATAGGAATTACATGACCTAGAGTAGTGTGCTATTCGAACACAAGTGTAGTGAAAGAAGGAAAATTTAAAATACACTGAAAGAGAGAACAAGGAAAACCAGTCAAACAATGCAATTAAACGAAGATAACTAAACACAAAAAAGAAATAAAAATATACTAATAGAATGAAAAGTAAAAATAATGAAAAATAATAATACAAATAAACAATAACGTGCAAGTTCTCTAGAAGAGCAAAGTGAAATTTATCTTAGTTTCCCAGTTGTTGGGGTTATCCTTGTGTTCCCTCTTTAGCTCTGTCTCTGGACCTTTCACAGTTCCAAGTGTTATTGTCTCACTTGGGAAAAAAAAGAAAATAGAAAAAAAAAAAAGCCCCCTGCTGACTTTAAACCCGCCAGGCTAGTTCTGCTTGTCTTCCTGGATGCTGGAGGCTGAGGGGGGGCTGGGCTTCACTTTTTTCCCTTCCTATGGTTTTGCAAGGATGGGGGCCAAGTCTGGGCTGTAGTCTTCACAGTTGCCCAGCCTTCCAGTCCAGGTCCTCCCTGAACTGCTGCGCCCCCACTGCCTGTTTGCACCAGGCCAGTGCCTTCAGTCCACCAGTTGTGCCGTCCTTGAGGTATATTAGGGGCAACTCACACACCCCCTTCTCCCTCTTTGCTGTCCTAGGTGCTAGGCACTATCAAAGCCTCTTCAAGGTAGTTCAGCACCCCCATTGAGTTAAGTCTTTCTGGGGACTGCTAACTCCCTGAGCCCTGCTGCTCTCCTTTTGGGGGTGGGCACCCCCTCTTTCCTCTTAGTGAGCCAGCCTGGCCTTGAGGGGGTGGGGGCACAGCCACAGTTGTGGAGGCAGCAGGGGTGGCTACTGTGGGAGAGGTGCCTAAATAGTGACCAAGAGCCTTTTTTTAAATAAAATCCTCCTGTTCAAGCCTGCCAGGCCCTACAAGCTCCTGGCCTCTCACATAGCCCAACTTTCCAACCAGATGGGAGACTCTCAGGGTCCAGGTCCATCACAGCCCAACTCTTCTCCTTTCTCCAGGCATCACCCGGCTCCCCAGTTTCTCTAGTAATGACCCAGCTGGTCTCCACAGCCCCAGCAGGTGAACACCGCCCCTGTGTGTCTTCCACTTTGTCTTTATTTCCCCCGGTGACTTCAAGCATCCAGGTCCCTCCTGGCGCTGTTCTGTCCTCCCTCTTTGGCAGGGGAGGGAGCTGTTGATTTGGCTCTCTTCCAAGGATTCTGCAGTAAATTCCAGGCCCAGGGCTGCAACAGACCTGGTCTCTGCGCTGGTCCCAGGGACCTTACCATACCAATGCAATCTCCTTACCGTCTGTTTTTCAATGTCCTCTACAGTTTTGGCCTCCAACCTTCATAGTGCTGGGATACCATTTGCTGTTCACTCTGTTCCTCAGAAGATCGGCTAGGTGTTCCACCCATGCACAGGGGGAAGTGAGCTCCACTCCCACCTATCTTGCTGCCATCTTCCCTCAGTTGTCCTGTTTCTTTAATGTCCTTTAATCTGGGCCAATTCTTTAGGCTTCCTTTGCTTTTTATGGCATCTATATTTTGAAGACTATAGGCCAGTTATTTTGTAGGGTTTCTGTTCAGTTTAGATTTGTATGAGTTTCCTCATAAGTTGCTTCAGATCATGGCATTGGGTAGGAATGTCACACAAGTGATGCTGAATTCTTCCCAACACAGCAAATCTAGAGATATAAGCTCAGTTCCATTACTGGCAATATCAATTTTGATCATGTGGTTAAGAAGTGTCTGCCAGTTTTGTCCAAAGTAAAATTACTATTCACCTTTTGTATTTCATAAATACTTGTGTGGAGGTATTTTTGAGTCTCTGTAAATATTTGGATACTCCTCAAAATTTCACCCACTAGATTTAGCATCCACTGAAGATTTTTTTAAAGGTTTATTTTTAGAGAGAGGGGAAGGAAGGGAGAAATAAAGGGAGTGAAGCACCTATGTGTGGAAGAAACTGATTGGTTGCCTCTTGCCTAACCCCCCATTGGAGGGGACCTGGCCTGCAACCCAGGCATGTTGCCTAACTGGGAATTGAACTGGCAACCCTTTAGTTCACAGGCCAGCATTCAACCCCCTGAGCCACAGCAGCCAGGACCACTGATGATTCTTGCTTGAATCAATTATTATGTGGTAGCCAATGATATTCTATCATTCCTTTTACATTGATAAATACATAAAGTCAAACCAAACAAACAATTGAGGGAGAAGAGAAAGCGTATTAGTTGGCTTAAATTGCCTCATATTTGGCCAGTGGTAGACATTTCAGGCTGACTTCATGTCTTTTTGACCTGTCCCCATTATTCTTTGAGCACTTCCTTACTCTCCAGACAACAAGATATTCCAAGCTCATCTTGTAGCTTTCTGCCCCAGCCCTGGAATCAGCCATTTTTCAGAGAAGTCCTGATTCCTTTGAAAGGTGAGTGCTATTTAGAAACCAAGATCTGGGCACTAGTTGTGGTAGGTGGCCTATTGCTATTGGGTTGTCATTGCTCATAGGCTTCCTCAGTGAGCAGCAGAGAAACACACGTGTACACATAGATACACATATATACATGCATACATTAATCTGTAGTTCTATATGACAACATTGAAAAGTAGGAGTTCTTACCAGTACTTCCATTCCAGTCTAATCTCACATTGTTCTAGTGTTAACCTTTCAATTTTTAATTCCCTTTTCTGATGGTAAGCTGGCACCTACCATCAGTATCTATTATTTGTTCAAACTTCTTATTTGTAACCAGTTTCTAGTTGTCTCTGTCCCTGTGTACATGTCCTCCTCACTCCCACTTGGATTGCAACACCCCACATTGGGTTGTCTCCTCTGCTGTTTCTCCCAAGTGTATACCCTCTTTACCTCATCCTTTCTCAGACACCCTGTGCCAGGCCACTGCTTCTGCAGATGATTTACTCCCAGCAGGCTCTGAAAACCCAAGCTAGGTGCTGTCTTTCTGCCCTTGTATGGATGCCTCCTGACCTTGATCAGTCTTTGATCTCTCATCCTATGCCACTCACCTTTCAGGAATGCTCTGACTTAAACTACAACATTGTGCAAGCGAGTCCTCCCAGACTTACACCTTCCTTGTTCCATCTAGGCTCTAACACATCACTCTGTATCGCCACAACACCCTGTTTTTGTCCCCATGCCGTTGAACCAAAATGTTTGGGAAGAGAAAGAAGAAAGTGGGAAAGGGTTCCATATATTTTTATAACCAAAGATTTTGATGAAAATTGCATTAATCTATAAATAAATTGTGAAGAGACATTCATAACATTGAGGTTTTCAAACTATTCAATACTCTCAATGTTTAAAATATTCCCCATAAAATTCTTGCAATATTTTTAGATTTATCCTCAGTTATTTGATACTTTAGATCCTATAATGTGTTATATTAAAATATAATTTGATTTCCTGTTGCTAGACTGTAAAAATAAAATTGCTGTGTTGCATTTTGAGCTTGGATTCAGTATCTTGCTAAACTCATTTTTTTCTTGAATATTTTATCTGTAGATTCTTTTGGATTTTCTACATGTACAGACATATAAATTTTATTTTTATATTCTATTTTATTGATTATGCTATTACAGTTATCCCAATTTTTCCCGTTACTCCCCTCTACCCAGCACCCCTGACTCCCTCAGGCAATTCCCACCCTGTTGTCCATGTCCATGGGTCATGCATATATGTTCTTTGGCTACTCTTCCTATGCTGTACTTTACATCCCCAAGACTATTCTGTAACCACCAATTGTATTTAATTCCGTCACCTTTTTTGCCCATTCCTCTAGACCTCCTCCTATCTGGCAACCATCAAAACACTCTGTATCTATGATTCTGTTTCTGCTCTGCATGTTGATTTTGTTTTTTAGATTCGATTATTGGTGTGTGTGTGTGTGTGTGTATGTGTGTATTTCCACTTCATTCATACTTTTGTTTTTTTTATTTTTTCAAGTATATTTTAATTATGCTATTCACCCAATTTTACCCCCTTTATCCCCCCTCCGCCCTGCACTCCCCAACCCTCCAGCATTCCCCCTCTTAGCTCACGTCTGTGGGTTGTACATATAAGTTCTTTGAATTCTCTGTTTCCTATACCATTCTTAACCTCTCCCCGTCTATTTTGTGGCTACCAATTATGCTTCTTATTCCCTGTACCTTTCCCCCCCATTCTTCCCCTCCCCCTCCCCACTGAAAACCCTCCATGTGATGTCCACTTCTCTGATTCTGTTCATGTTCTAGTTGTTTGCTTAGTTTGTTTTTGTTTTTAGGTTCAGTTGTCGATAATTGTGAGTTTGTTGTCATTTTACTGTCCATAGTTTTGATCATCTGTGGGGGAGCTCTGCCCACAGAGCCCCCTCAGCTGCCACAGGTGAGAATAAGTCTACCAAGACATGATCTGCTTGGGGAGGAAAGGTGGCCAATCTCTCAAAGGAGAAGGGCCAGGAGCCTGTTCCTCAGTGGCCTTATTGGGTCCAGTTTGCACAGGAATACAGGTAAAGCTCAACAATCATCAGGCAGTAAGGGTGAAACAATAGATAACATACCAAGAACTCTGAGGGTTTATTCTGAGTCAGGGTCAGATAGCTAAAGGCTATAAAACTTTGAGGAAACAAACTCATTCTATGCTTGGACCCTTATCATTTAAATTGAGGGTATTAGCAGAGCAGGTTTCACAGGATTTTATGCATTCTTTCTTAGGCCTGATGCCCTGGGGGAACCTACCCCTTCCAGCACAGTGCCGCACCCACCTTGGGAATTGTTTCAGGCTTAAGTCAGTCTGGGGAAGTAAAGGCAGTCTCGCAGACAGAATGAGGACTCAGGCTATGTCAAAGCCGAGGGGCAAAGGTCCATCACCCCCTTTTTCTATAGCCCCCCAAGTCCTTCCCTGAGGGCCACTTCCCAACTGTGCCTGTCTTAGGTCATCCCTCCCTTGAGGAATCTTACCCATCATTGGCTAACCAGTCATTGGCCTGGGGCCAAGGAGGGTGAAGTACAAGGGGGCAGGTGGGGCACCCCAGCCAGGAAGATAAGCTTTGTCACCTTAGTAGCTTATGGTCTCAAGTTCTCTCATTCAGCCTTAGACAAGGAGTGTTACAGCTTCTGAAGACAGGCAGGGCAGTTCCCAACAATCATCTTCTTTTTCTTAAATAAGTCCTTTTAACATTTCATATAATAAGGGCTTGCTGATGATGAACTCCTTTAATTTGACCTTATCTGGGAAGCACTTTATCTGCCCTTCCATTCTAAATGATAGCTTTGCTGGATACAGTAATCTTGGATGTAGGCCCTTGCCTTTCATGACTTGGAATATTTCTTTGCAGCCCCTTCTGGCCTGTAAGGTTTCTCTTGAGAAATCAACTGATAGCCTTATGGATAACTTCTTTCTAGGTAACTCTCTCCTTTCCTTATGCTGCTTTTAAGATTCTCTCTTTATCTTTAATCTTGGGTAATTTAATGATGATGTGCCTTGGTGTGTTCCTCTTTGGGTACCATTTTTTTGGGACTCTCTGAGCTTCCAGGACTTCCTGGAAGTCTATTTCCTTCACCAGATTGGGGAATTTTTCCTTCATTATGTTTTCAGATAAGTTTTCAATTTCTTGCTCTTGTTCTTCTCCTTCTGGCACCCCTATGATTCAGATATTGGAGCGTTTAAAGTTGTCCCAGAGGTTCCTAAGCCTCTCAATTTTTTTTGAATTCTTGTTTCTTCATTCTGTTCTGGCTGGATGCTTATTTCTTCCTTTTGTTCTAGATCATTGATTGAGTCCCAGTTTCCTTCCTTTCACTGTTGGTTCCTTATGTGTTTTGCTTTACTTCACTTTGGGGAGCCTTCATTTGTTCCTTTCATTTTGTGGCCAAGCTCAATCAGTTGTGAGCATCCTTATCACCAGTGTTTTGAACTCTGCATCAGATAGGTTGGCTATCTCCTTGTTGCTTAGCTTTTTTCTGGAGTTTTGCTCTGTTCTTTTATTTGGGCCATATATCTTTGCCTCGGTGCGCCTGTTATGTTGTAGGGTGCTGGGTTCTTAGGTATTCACCTGGGCAAGGCAACCCTCTTTGTTGTAGCACTGTCGGTCTGTGAATGTTTCTTTAAGTCTTTGGTTGTCGGAGTTCTTTGCAGTTTGATTTTCTGGCACTTCTGATTGTTTATTGTTTTTAGATTGGTTGTTGTCCTCCTTCTGGTTTTGAGAGGAAGTGAAGGGTTTCTACGTTTGCCTCCATCTTGGCTGGAACTCTTATTGTTCATATTTTTAATCTTAATTTTCATATAATACTGGTATGGTGGTGGTGAACTACTTTAGCTTTTTTTTTTTTTTTTTTTTGGTCTGGAAAGCTCTTTATCTGTGCTTCAATTCTAAATTACAGCTTTGCTGGGTATAGTAATCTTGGTTGTAGGTCCTTGCTTTTTATCACTTTGAATATTTCTTTATAATCCCTCTAGCCTGCAAAGTTTCTTTTGAGAAATCAGCTGACAGTCTTATGGAAGCTCCCTTGTAGGTAAGTAACGAATTGCTCTTCTCATGTTGTTTTTAAGACTCTTTGTCTTTAACCTTTGGCATTTTAATTATGTGTCTTGGTATGGGCCTCTTTGGGTTCCTTTTGTTTGGAACTCTCAGCACTTCCTGGACTTATATGTCTAGTTTCTTCACCAAGTTAGAGACGTTTTCTGTCATTTTTTTCAAATAGGTTTCCAAGTTCTTGCTGTCTTCTCCTTCCAGTACCTCCGTGATGTGAATGTTGGTAATCTTGAAGTTGTCCCAGAGGCTCTTTTCAGTATACACATTTTTTTGGATTTTTTTTCCTTCTTGGTCTGATTGGTTGTTTTTTGCTTTCTTATATTCCAAGTTACTAATTTGATTCTCGGCTTCATCCATTCTACTGTTGATTCCCTGTAAATTGTTCTTTATTTTAATTAGTGTATCCTGTGTTTCTGATTGGATCTTGTTTATGCTCTTGAGGTTCTCACTAAGTTCCTTGAGCATCCTTATAACCATTGTTTTGAACACTGCATCTAGTACAATGGTCACCAACCTTTTTGGCACTGGGGACAGGTTTCATGGAAGACAATTTTTCCAGGGATAGGCAGGTGGTGGGGGAGATAAGAGGCAGAGCCCAGGTGGTAATGTGAGCAAAGCTTCACTCACTCGCCTGCCACTCACCTCTGGCTTTGTAGCCCAGTTCCTAATAGGCCACAGACTGGTACTAGTCCATAACCTGGTGGTTGGGGACCCCCAATCTACTAGATTATTTGTCTCCATGTTGTTTAGTTCTTTCTCTGGAGTTTTGTTATTTCATTTGTGCCATGTTTATTTGTCTCCTCATTTTGGCAGCCTCCTTGTGTTCGTTTCTATATATTAGGTAGAGGTGCTATGTCTCCCAGGCTTGGTAGAGTGGCCAGCGCAGCCTCCTCTATTACCCATGCTGGGTACTCAGATGTGTCCACTGTGTGGGCTGTGTACACTCCCCTTTTGTAGTTGAGTCTTGATTGCTGTTGGCACGTCCAATGTCAGCCACCACCTATGTTCTGTCCAGTATCACACAGCATAAGCTACAAAGCAGTCTGCAGATGCCTGTGAACCAAGGAGGGCTGCTCCTAGTGCCAGGCCTGGGCAACTTAGCAAGAGGTACAGGGCTTGCTGAAGCTGGATGCTGCTTGTTAGAGAGAATTTAGGGAAATCTGAAGCATGAGCAAAGAGAAGCCATTCAAATGGAAAGCCCCTGGAAACAGCTGGGGTGTGCCTGAAGGTTGGGTGGGCCAAGGCCTCGAGGAATTACCAGGGTGGGGCAAACAGTGAGCCAGGTTGATGGAGACTCATAGTGCTTGCCTCTAGCTCTGTGGCACTGTGGGAAGAAGGCTTATCAAAGGAACAGTGGCCTTTGCCAGCACTTCTGTCTAGGAGAAAGCTTTCCCAAGCACTTGCCCTGATGCCAGACAGTTCAGTCCTCTCCATATGTCTCTGATGACTCAATCTGCTGCCCCCATACTGGATCTTAGAGGGAGTGAGTCTGTGCACAGGCCCTTTAAGAGGAACTGCCAGGGAGTCCAGCAGTTCTGTCTTCCACAGCCTCAATTTCCACTGGTTTTGAGTCCCCAATGGAAATAAGTCCCCAGCCAGAAGTTGTGGGGATTTATCTTTCTGGCACTGGAACCCTGGGCTAGGGGACCTGGTGTGGGGCTGGGACCCTTTGCTCCTGAGATATCCCGCCCAATTTTTATCTGCCACACGTGGGTGTGGGACCAGCTCAATCCCACGTCTCTGCTGCTTCTACCAGTCATGATGTAATTTGTTCTTTAGTCCTGTATTTGTAGAACTCCACTCAGCTCAATTTCTGATGGTTCTGAATGATTTCTGATGGTTGTTCTATAGGTTAGTTGTAATTTTGATGTGATTGTAGAGGAGGCAAGCCGTGTTTACCTACACCACCATTGTGACCAGAAGTTTGACATACAATTTTAAAATTGTGACAGTTTTGTTTCTTTCAAATTTCTAGAGTTTTAATTTTTTCTTTTTTACTACAAGAATGGTGCTAGATAAAAGCAGAATTGTGGGTATTCACGTCTTGTTGAAAATACAAAGGAGCAATAATATCTTTCTATAATATGGAGATAGTAAATTTTTTAAAGGAATGTATTCGTTTTTTTCTCTTTCTCTATAATTGATTACCACCAACTTAGCATTTTACAACCACACACAATTTTTTATTCCACATTTTCATAGCCTGGAAATCTGGATGTGGCTTAGCTGGGTCTCACAGGCTAAAGTCCATGTGTCAACAGGGCTGTATTGTCATTTGGAGCCTTAACTGGAAAATCTGCTTTGAAGCTCATTGAGTTTTTTGGCAGAATTTATTTTTTTATGACTAAGTATTTATCTTCCCATCTATTTGCTGCCTCTCAGATGTGCTGCCTCAGGACATAGTGGTGGCCTACAGTTCCTAAGAGGCTTGCTTAGTATGTTTGGACTACTATAGCAAAGTACTATAGACTTACAAACTATAGAAATTTATTTCTTACAGTTCTGGAGGTTGGGAAGTCCAAGATGAAGGCACAGGCAGATTCAGTGTCTGGTGAGGGCCCACTTCCTTGTTCATGGAGAGCAGTCTTGCTGTGCATATGACAGAGGGTTAAGGGATCTCTCTTAGGCCTGTTTTATAAGGACTCTAGTCCCAATTATGACAAGTCCATCTGCATGATTTAATCATCTTCCAAAGGTCCCACTCCCAAACATGATCACATTAAGCATTAGAATTTAACAAGAATTGGAGTGGGGGAAGACACAAGCGTTCCATGTATAACAAGGTTGTTCAAAGTTCTTGGCCATCTGGGCTTACTCCATAAGGCTGCTTACTTCATAAGGTCAGCAAGGAGAATCTCTCACTTCAGAGGGGGCTCAGTCTTCTTTTAAAGGTTCTCATCTGATTAAATCAGCTCAACCAGAATACCCTTTTTGAGGAATTCAAAAGTAACTGAATTAATTACATCTGCAAAATTCCTTTACATTTGCCATATTCTAATGGCTAGAGGCAAGTCATAGGTCCTGGCCACAATCTAGGGAAAAGGATTAAAAAGGGTGAGAACATTAAAAGTCAGATATTATATGAGATCATACCAGGGCCTGTCTGCTTCAACTATGTTTAAGAAAGTTCTCAGAGGTATCTGAGTTTTATCATGAATAAATGCTGGATTTTACTCAATGTTTATTTTGCACCTATTGAGATAATTTCTTTTTAAAGATTTTATGTATTTATTTTTAAAGAGAGGGGAAGGGAAGGAAAAACAGAGGGAGAAAAACATCAATGCATGGTTGCCTCTCATATGCTCCCAACTGGGGACCTGGCCCGCAACACAGGCATGTGCCCTGACTGGGAATCAAACAGGCGACCCTTTGTTTTGCAGGTATTTATTATCAGAGAGAAAAGAAGGGAGGGAGAAAAAGAGGGAGAGAAGCACCAGTTGGTTGCCCCTCATATGCCCCCAAAGGGGAACCTGGTGGGAAACCCAGGCATGTGCCTTGACAGAGTATCCAACCAGTGACCTCTTGGTTTGCAGGCTGGCTCTCAATCCACTGAGCCACACCAGTTAGGGTGAGATGATAATTTTTTAAAAATCTGTTAGTGTGAATAAAATTTGCTCTTGTTAAATCAGCCTTGCATTTGTCAGGTAAACTGAACTTGGGGGGTGTGTGTATATGTGTATGTGTGTGTGTGTGTTTGTTTGTTTATACATTGCTACTCTTGGCACACTAATATTTTCTTGAGTTTTTTAAAATCTCTGCCCATGGATAAATAATAATACAAGGAATTTTTCACACTCTAAATTTATTTATACTTCTCCAAACATGTTTTGTTGCTTTGTATTTGAATTTTGTCTTGTATCTTTTAAAAACAGTAGACATTTTAATAACTTTTACATGGTACTATAAATGTTCATTTAAATTTACCTACATATTTAACTCTTTCCTTCTTCTATTTTCTTCTTACATCTCAGAAATTTTATCTGGGATAATTTTTCTTCTCTTGGTAGTGTACAACCTATAGAAACTCCATCAGAGAGAACTTCTGGGTAATACATCTCTGTTTAAAAATGTTTTAGTTTCTATTTTAATGCTGTTTTCTTTAGCCATGCAGAAGCTTTTCAAATAGAAACTAAAACATTTGAAAAGCTTCTGCATGCTTTTCTTTAATGCTAAAGAAAACAGCATTAAAATAAAAAGAGAACCCACAGTATGGGAAAACGTATTTGCCAATGATACCTCAGACAAGGGCCTGATCTCCAAAATATATAAAGAACTCACACAACTGCACTCCAGGAAAACAAACAACCCAATGAAAAAATGGGCAAAGGACTTGAACAGACACTTCTCCAAGGAAGACATACAGACGGCCCAGAGACATATGAAAAGATGCTCAGCATCATTAGCCATCAGAGAGATGCAAATTAAAACCACAATGAGGTACCATCTCACACCAGTCAGAGTGGCCAACATAAACAAATCCACAAACAAATGTTGGAGAGGATGCGGAGAAAAGGGAACCCTAGTGCACTGTTGGTGGGAATGCAGACTGGTGAGGCCACTGTGGAAAACAGTATGGAATTTCCTCAGAAAACTAAAAATGGAACTGCCCTTTGACCCAGCAATTCCACTGCTGGGATTATACCCTAAGAACCCTGAAACACCAATCCAAAAGAACCTGTGCACCCCAATGTTCGTAGCAGCACAATTTACAATAGCCAAGTACTGGAAGCAACCTAAGTGCCCATCAGCAAATGAATGGATCCAAAAACTAGGGTATATTTACACAATGGAATTCTATGCAGCAGAGAGAAAGAAGGAGCTCCTACCCTTTGCAACAGCATGGATGGAACTGGAGAGCATTATGCTAAGTGAAATAAGCCAGACGGTGAGGGACAAATACCATATGATCTCACCTTTAACTGGAACATAATCAACAAAAGAAAAAAGCAAACAAAATATAACCAGAGACATTGAAGTTAAGGACAATCTAACAATAGCCAGAGGGGAGTGGGGAGGGGACAGTGGGGAGAGGGGATTACAGGAACTACTATAAAGGACACATGGACAAAATCAAGAGGGAGAGTGGAGGTGGGGGAGGGAGGTGGATTCAGCTGGGGTGGGATGGAGGGATGGGGAGAAAAGGCACAGAACTGTAATTGAATAACAATAAAAATTTTTAAAAATAAATAAAAATGTTTTAGTTTCTTCTACTCGTGGTGCATATTTTCCCTGCATAGAGAATTCTAGGTTGGTAACTATTGTCTTTGAGCACACAGAAAGTGTCATTCTTGTGCCTTTTGACCTCTGTAATTGCTGTTTAGAACTTGGATCTCCAAGTGTTGCTTCTTTAAACATAAGCTATCCAGTACCCCCCGCCCCTGTCCCCCACAATCTTTCGTTGCTTTTTAGATTTTACTCTTTGTGTTTGGTTCATATATCAGTAACAAAATAATATTTCAAGACTAGAGTTTTTGGGCCCTAGGTCCCTGAGTGTTCATGTTCTCAGAAGTTTTCAATGTCTTCTTCTATGCCATGTGTTTTGACTTTTTTTTTTTCCCTACACTCTCATGATTCCTGGTGAACACTTTACATCTTAGAAAATGTGAAATTTTGACATTGGTGAGTCACTATAATTTGATGGAGCCAGTGTGACATGCTGTTCTCAAGATAATGGTGGGCAGTCATGGTGCCTAGCAGGGGCTGGCCTCAGAATTTAGATTACTACAGTTTTATATAAAGCTACACCAGATTTTAACAAAATTTGTAGGGTCTCTGCAGACAGTGAGCTATCAGGGCCTAAGTAACAAATACAGTTGAAGCAAAGATTCACTTATAAGGAAAAGAGCCTCTTGGTTGGGGATAATTCTTTGCTGCTTTTACAATTAGAAATTTCAACCAGGCCTGCAGGCCAGAAATTTAGTGCAACCAAAATCCATGTATGAGCTTAAAAACTAGCGTGTAAGTGAATTTTAAAATGTGTGCAGATGCTGGTTGGCTGCTCCCTTTTTAGGCTGTTTTGAACTGAATTCAGAGCCAAGGGAGGGGCCAGCCTGTGGATTCACATGATTTATAAACAGATTTTTAAGTGTCATTGCTCACTTTGTGGTTTCAAGTTGGCTAAAGATTTGTTAATTTAGATAAACTGTAACTTTGCTTTTAGAGTCTGAGACATGAACTGTGGTTTTACCATGGAAGGATGGTAGAACTTCACTAACAAACAAAAAGATGTGGACCTTATTATAAAGACAAACACATCACATTCTGGGGTTGAGGTAGAAAAACATCTCAGTGAAGATATTTCAAGCCCAAAGCCCCAAAAAGCAATTCAGAAAGTGTCAAGGGATCAACTTTGCAAGGAGAAACCAGTAGTAGATCAACTTTGAAAAGTGTGCTTCAACTTTGCTATACAAATAAATGCAATAGGTTAATAAGAAAGCAATAATGAAATTCAGGGTGATTTAACTGGAGGATGCAACAGATTTCCCTAATGAGATAGGTTATATTGAGGGGGAGAATCACCAAATGTGAAGAAGACTGAGCTCTGTACAGTCAGGATAGACAATATGGACAATGCACCTGCTCTTAAAGAGGATTTCAGAAAACAGGTGTTTTCATTGTTGCTAGATCAGAAAGAGTAACTGAGCCCCATAAAATTTAAAGATGAAGAGAGCCAGGAACTCAGCTGACTGGAGTGATCCCTATGGAATGTGACTGAAAGCTGCAGAAAGACTCCCTAAAGAGAGCAAGGAGGACCCTCCAGTCAAATATCGGGACAATATGAATTAGCTACAGAATATCAGGACAGGTTTGAAAGGGGAAGTTGGGACAGATCAGTGTAAAAACTCAAAAAATTAGTGAATGACTTTTAAGATGACCACTTACTGTATGCTGTACCCTGGGAAAACATGCTCAAGAAATTATGGTTAATATTTGAGGAAAGGCACAGAAAAGATGAGCTATATGTGAGGAAGAGTAGAAGCAAAGACTATAATATCTAACCCAGGACGGTTGAAAGTGGAAAAAATTTGTTTAAAGAGCAGATGCTTTTGGCAGACCCAGAACTTTCTGTTTTCACATATCTCACTGTGAAAAACTGCATAAAATAAAATCCAAAGGAATATATTAGAAAAAATATCTAAAGCAAAGAATAATGGAAAATAAAAAGAAAGTTTTGTGAAAAAGCTAAGTCCTGCTTGGTAGCGAAGGAAAGAAGCCTCTGAGGTAGGTTAATCAGCTAAGTCCTCCTGAAACTGCTCATAGAGAAAATTAATACAGGTCTCTAGCATGAAGGATACAGCAGACAGAAGTGATGACAGAGCCAGTAACGCACAAAACCTGGGGAAACACCTCTGTTGAGTGTTGAGTAATTACTCTGTTGAGTAATTACACAGAAGGCTGCTAGTGGCACAGTTCATCAAAAACTTCACTTCAGAACTGGCTGTGCTTCTCCCTAAGAAAGTTCTGAGGAGTGAGGGGGCGGTAGAACATCCCCTGGCAGGCAGGTTTCCCAAGCTTAGGAAATTCCATAGTGAGGGCAGCAGCCATTGTATCTCAGGACCAAGAATATTGGTTCATGAAAGACAGTGGAGACTATGTCACCAGATGGAGCACACACACAATGCAGCATTACAAGGCCTGAAAGAGGGCACTCAGTGGGGAAGTCAAAACTGAGACTGAAAATGCTGAATGGGAAGAACTTCTCAGTAAAAACCTGATACCTGGGGCTGCCTCCATTGCAAACTTTAAAGAATAAAAGGCAGGAATATCTTAAATTACAATCTCTGGGTGGGGAGGAAGATGAGTGAATTCCATCCCCTAGTACATCTTGGTTCCACATATATACTAAATCCCACAGTGTCACTTTTTAAAAAATATATTTTATTGATTATGCTGTTAATAGTTGTCCCATTTTTCCTCCCTTTATTCCCCTCCATCTTTCACTGCACCCCTCCCACCAGCATTCCCCCCCCAACTCCCGCCAGTTACTTCATGTCCATGGGTTGTACATATAAGTTATTTGGCTTCTCCATTTCCTACACTATTCTTAACCTCCCCCTGTCTATTTTTTTACCTACCAGTTATGCTTCTTATTCCCTGTACCTTTTCCCCTATTCTTCCCCTCCCCCATCCCTGATAACCCTCCATGTGATCTCCATTTCTGTGATTCTGTTCCTGTTCTAATTATTTGCTTACTTTGTTTTGGTTTTTTTTGTTTAGATTCAGTTGTTGATAGTTGTGAGTTTGTTGTTATTTTACTGTTCATAGTTTTGATCTTCTTTTTCTTAGATAAGTTCCTTTAACATTTCATATAATAAGAGCTTGGTAATGATGAACTCCTTTAACTTCACCTTATCTGGGAAACACTTTATCTGCCCTTCCATTCTAAATGATAGCTTTGCTGGATACAGTAATCTTGGATGTAGGTCCTTGCTTTTCATGACTTGGAAAATTTCTTTCCAGCCCTGCTGCAACCAGTGCAGGGAGGAGGTCCCTGAGGGGGGTCGATGGAAGATTAAGACACACACAGACACAAACAGTCTAAGGAAAAGTGGGGGCCCCGTGGGGCATTGTCCTCTGATGGAGAGACAATGACCTTGAGCATGGTCTCCACGTTTATTTTATAACATTTGGTTACATAAAGCTCAAGGACATTTTGCACACTCAGGGAAAAACTGCAGGCATAATTGCTCTGTTCCCAGGCTATCTAAATGATAAATATTTCTTCTGCAAAAGTTACAGTCGCATTCAGCTGAAGCTTGTGGTTAACTATCTCCTTCTTAAACCCTGGTGGTTCCAGCTGTATGATGCCAGCCTTCACAGTCCTCCACACAGCCCCTTCTTGCCTGCAAGGCTTCTTTTGAGAAATAAGCTGATAGTCTCAGGGGAACTCCTTTGTAGATAGCTGACTCCTTTTCTTTTGTTGCTTTTAACATTCTCTCCTTATACTTACTCTTGGGTAATTTAATGATTATATGTTTTGGTGTGTTCCTCTTTAGGCCCAACTTCTTTGGGACTCACTGAGCTTCCTGGCGTTGCATGTCTATTTCCTTCACCAGATTGGGGAAGTTTTCCTTCATTATTTGTTCAAATATGTTTTCAATTTCTTGCTCTTCCTCTTCTTCTGGCACCCTTATGATTCGGATGTTAGAGTACTTAAAGTTATCCTGGAGGTTCCTAAGCCTCTCCCTTTTTTTTGAATTCTTGTTTCTTCATTCTGTTCTGGTTGGAAATTTATTTCTTCCTTTTGTTCCAAATTGTTGATTTGAATCCCGGTTTTCTTCTCTTCACTGTTGGTTCCCTGTATGTTTTTCTTTTATATATATATATATTGATTATGCTATTACAGTTGTCCCATTTCCGCCCCTTCACTCAACTCCATCCTGCCCACCCCCTCCCTCCCACATTCCCCCCCTACAGTTCATGTCCATTGGTCATACTTATAAGTTCTTTGACTTCTACATTTCCTACACTGTTCTTACCCTCCCCCTGTCTATTTTCCAACTATCATTTATGCTATTTATTCTCTGCACCTTTCCCCCCTCTCTCCTCTGCCCAATCCCCTATTGATAACCCTCCCTGTGATCTCCATTTCTGTGGCTCTGTTTCAGTTCTAGTTGTTTGCTTCGTTTTCTTTTGCTTTGGTTTTAAGTGTGGTTGTTTATAACTGTGAGTTTGCTGTCATTTTTACTGTTCCTATTTTTGATCTTCTTTTTCTTAGATAAGTCCCTTTAACATTTCATATAATAATGGCTTGGTGATGATGAACTCCTTTAACTTGACCTGATCTGGGAAGCACTTTATCTGCCCTTTCATTCTAAATGATAGCTTTGCTGGATACAGTAATCTTGGATGTAGGCCCTTGCCTTTCATGACTTGGAATACTTCTTGCCAGCCCCTTCTTGCCTGTAAGGTCTCTTTTGAGAAATCAGCTGACAGTCTTATGGGAACCCCTTTGTAGGTAACTGTCTCCTTTTCTCTTGCTGCTTCTAAGATTTTCTCCTTCTGTTTCATCTTGGGTAATGTAATGATGATGTGCCTTGGTGTATTCCTCCTTGGGTCCAGCTTCTTTGGGACTCTCTGAGCTTCCTGGACTTCCTGGAAGTCTATTTCCTTTGCCAGACTGGGGAAGTTCTCCTTCATTATTTGTTCAAATAAGCTTTCAATTTTTTGTTCTTCCTCTTCTCCTTCTGGCACCCCTATAATTCGGATGTTGGAATGTTTTGAGATGTCCTGGAGGTTCCTAAGCCTCTCCTCATTTTTCCGAATTCTTGTTTGTTCATTCTTTTCTGGTTGGATGTTTCTTTCTTCCTTCTGGTCCACACCATTGGTTTGAGTCTCAGTTTCCTTCTCATCACTATTGGTTCCCTGTACATTTTCCTTTGTTTCTCTTAGCATAGCCTTCATTTTTTCATCTGGTTTCGAACAGATTCAACCAATTCTGTGAGCGTCTTGATAACCAGTGTTTTGAACTGTGCATCCGATAGGTTGGCTATCCCTTCCTCGCTTAGTTGTATTTTTTCTGGAGCTTTGAAGTGTTCTGTCATTTGGGCCTTTTTTTGTTTTTCTTGGCGCGTATATTACTTAAAGGGGCGGAGCCTTAGGTGTTCACCATGGCAGGATAACGCTGGTTGCTGCGCTGTGATGCTGTACATGGGGGAGAGGCCGAGAGGGAGCAATGGTGCCCGCTCCATTCTCCACTGGATTTTAGCCACTACCTCCACTACCCACAATCAAGTTGGGCCCCTCTGGTGCTGGTTCCTGAGTGGGTGGGCTTGTGCACACTCTAGGCCCCTGTGGGTCTCTCCAATGACCTCTCCTGTGAGGCTGGGAGTCTCTCCTGCTGCCAGCCCTAACCCCCACGGGCATTTTCAGTCAGAGGTTTGAGGCTTTATTTCCCCGTGCTGGAGCCCTGGGTTACGCGGTCTGCTTCGCACCCCGCCATTCGTCCTGGTTTATCTGTGTGCGAGTGTGGGGTTGTGGGGTCTGCTACCCACCGCTCTGCCTTCCCCGTTCTCCACCACTCTGAGTCGACCCTCTCAGTTTATGTGAGTGCGAATGTTGGGCTGCAGGGTCTGCTAGTGGTCAGACTGCCTGCCCCGTTCGTCCCACACTCTGCCAGTCTCGGTCCCGCCACGGCCACGCAAGTCCTCTCCCCCCTGGTGCCCGTCTCCGCCCCTCCTGCTGGTCTGGATGTATGTTTCTTTTTTATCTATTTGGTGTCGGACTTCCTTGCCGTTAGATTTTCTGTCAGTTTTGGTTGTGCGAGGAGGCGCAGTGTGTCTACCTACGCCGCCATCTTGGTTCTCCTGTTTTTCTTTATTTCATTTTTCATAGCCTTCACTTCTTACTCAATTTTACGACCATACTCAATCATTTCTGTGAGCATCCTGATTACCAGTGTTTTGAACTGTGCATCTGATAGATTGGCTATCTCTTCATCACTTAGTTGTATTTTTTCTGGAACTTCATCTGTTCTTTTATTTGTGCCTTTTTTTTTTTTTGTCTTGGAGTGCCTATTATGTAGTAAGGGGCAGAGCCTTAGGTATTCGCCAGGGTAGGGCAACCCAAGTCAATGCATCATGGTACTGTATGTGGGGGTGGGTCAGAGAGGGAACAATTCCACTTGCTCAGCTCTCTGCAGGCTTTCAGCTACTTCCTCCACTACCCACAAGTAAATTACACCCTTCTGGTGCTGATACCCAGGTAGGTGGTTTTGTGTATGTTCTAGGACCTTATGGGTCTCCAGTCAACTCTCCTGTGAGGCTGTGAGTTTCTCCTGCCACCACAACCCCCACATGTCTTTACAGCCACAGGTTTTGAGGCTTTATTTCCCCATGCTGGAACCCTGGGTTGCGTGGTCTGTCTTGCTCCCCAGTTGTTCCTCCTAGTTTATCTGTATGCAGATGTGGGACCACCCACTCTGTCAGCCACTGCCTCTCCTGCTCTGGTCCTCCAGCCACCCCTTGCCGCAAGTCCTCTCTGCCCAGGCTGCCTGTCTCTGCCCCTCCTAGCAGTCTGGATGTATGTTTCTTCTTTAACTTGTTGTCAGACTTCCATAGTTTGATTTTCTGTCAGTTCTGGCTGGTTTTTGTTTTTTCATTTGTTGTTGTACCACTTTTCGTTGTGTGTGGAGGCACAGTGTGTCTACCTACACCTCCATCTTGGCCGGACCACAGTGTCACATTTAACCTCTCATAAGAGATTTCTCCCAATTGCTTTATAAACATTGAAATACAACATAAAAGTTACTGTTTGAAAGTATGCAGTGACTTTTAGTCAATTAACTATGTTTTAAAACTATCACCACTATCTAATTCCAGAATATTTCCATCACATCAAAAAGAAACCCTGTTCTTTTTTTAAAAAAAAGATTGTATTTATTTATTCTAGACAGAGTGGAAGAGAGGGAGAGAGGGAGAGAAATATCAGTGTGTGGTTGCTTCCTGTGCACCACCTACTAGAGATCTGACCTGGCCCGCAACCCAGGCATGTACCCTGACTGGGAATTGAACCGGTGACCCTTTGGTTCACAGGCTGGTGCTCAGTCCACTGAGTCATACCACCCAGGGTGAAACCCTGTTCTTATAAGCAGTCAGTCCCAATTATCCACTCCCCATCCCTGGCCAGCACATATCCACTTTTTTCCTATATGGATTTGTCTGTTCGGGACATTTCACATACATGGAATCATATTGTACATTGTGTGACCTTTTGTTACTGGTTTCTTTCACTTAGCAGGATGTTGTCAAGGTACTTTCATATTGTTGCATGTAGCATTCCTCATTTCTTATTAGAACTGAGTAATAATGTTTCATTGGATGGCTAGTCAACATTTGTCTATCCATTTGTCAGTTCATGGGCATAAATTATTTCCATTGTTGGCTATTATGTACAATGCTGGTATGAACATTCATGTGAAATTCTGATTGGTTTTCAGGGTCATGATCATAGATTACAGACAAGCAGCATGGGTTGACCAGCATACTGGTAAAGGTGAAACCATTATTTTATTTTTAGATTCTTCTGAGTTTCTATTACAGTCTTTCACAACATTGAGTATTGGATTTTGGAACATAATTATATTTGCGATAACTATAATAGAAGTTGGGGGTTGCTTAATTTTCTAAAATGTGTAGGTGTGGAAAGCAATTGCTTTTGTATAATTTTTGATGCTTTGAATCCTTACACATGAGGCTCCTGAGCTGCTCAGCAGTGAATAGACAGTTTTTGTGTCTTGTGCTCACCTGCTCCAGAAAGGCCACAGCTGCTGAAAGAACTCAGACACGGACGAACATCTCACTGCAGCCGAGCAGAATGAGAAGTTGCAAACAATGATTTTAGACTTTGAGTTAAAAACATCAGGATTTTTTTACACTTTTTGACTTTAACAGAAAGATTTTGGATTTTAATTTTTCAAGATTTTAATTTAATTATATCACTAGGAAATTAACAAGAGGGGTTATACTTAATTTTGGAGCATCACTATGTATTGACACAATTTTGGGAATATTTTAATTGAAGTTGGGATATTTAATTTTAATATATTTTTTAAAAGATTTTATTTATTTTTAGAGAGAAGGGAAGGGAGGGAGAAATAGAGGGAGAGAGACATCAATGGTAGTTGCCTCTTGCATGCCCGCCACCAGGGACCTGGACCACAACCCAGGCATGTGCCCCGACTGGGAATCTAACCAGTGGCCCTTTGGTGCACAGGCCAGCACTCAATCCACTGAGCCACACCAGCTGGGGCTAATTTTAATATCTTAATATTATTTCATCTTATTGCAGAAACTCTTGAGAGGCCTCATTGGGAAATATGGCTAGACACAATTTGGAATAGGAAATGTCTTTGAATTCAGAATCTAATTCTTCCAGCACAAAGAAAGGTCCAAGAAAGTCCCAGAAAGATTGACTAATTAGAATGGAAGGGTAGTTGTTTTTTAATGACATATATTTCTTCACTATAGCTCACAGGTGGCAAACACAAGGCCTACAGGTTGAATCTGGCATAACTGTTAAGGAGTAGTTACATTTATACAGTCCTAAAATTACATTTGGCCCTTTGAAGGCAACCACGAGGCTGATGTGGCCCCTGGTGAAAATGAGTTTGACACCCTTGCAGCTATATGCTAATGGTGCCTCATGCGGTAATTTTTTGAGGATATCTAACAAAACAGTGGCCCACTTTTAGAATACATTTTTAAAAAGCAGCACAAGATAACTTCTATTGAAAGGTAAGGACAAAGTACAGGAAATGATGGATATATTATCTCTTACTCTCTCATCTGGGAGATGGTAAGTTTCTTTTGCTGTAGATTTTTTAAACTGGTAGATTACAAAACCATTAAAATGTGAAAAAATATATGACTGGATATTGTAACTGAATCTTTGCTACTTCCATGGCCAGGTGGGTAAGATGGTGATTAGACTTGGGCACTAAGAGTTTTCTGCTTGGGCCAAAGTGGAGGGAGGACAAGTTGACACTGTGGGCCTTGAGCTCTTTACTTCCTGCATGGGAAAGACTTTTGGGACCCAGTATGCTCCTTTTGTCCCCTGAACTGCACACACTAAGTGGGGTTTTTCAGAGTTCCCCCAAATTGCTGCTACGGAGCATACCCTGCTGTGCAGAGTGAGTTACTTTCTAATTCCTGGGGTTGTATCTTAACATGGTGCAAGGTTTGTGGTATAATTCGACCTGTTTCTAGCTTTTGCATGGAAGACAGACAGGCTCCTCACTGTTTTACTTTTTTGAGGGGCTCCGGTTATTTATATCCAGAGAAAACATGGTCTTCAGCAGGTAAGTATTAAAAAAATTACATGGTTAAGAATTCGACCAAACAAACCTGGAAGGCTCCTAAAACCAAACAATGATATTTCAGGTTCAAATAATCAGGCAGAAATGAAGTCAGCAGCATTTCAACCAGCACATGCACAGATCTTCCAGGAACTCACCTGGATCCCCCAACTGTGTTCACTTCGAGAAGGAGCAGGAGGAAATAATCATTGCTTGCCTTCATCCAGTCACCACTGGACGGTTCTCATTTTCTAAGAGATCTCCAGTTCTGGTGCCTGTGTTTGGACCAAGTTCCCTCTGCCTCCTCAGACCAAGCCCCAGCTAACAATGCCCCAAGGCAGGCCTGACATTGCACTCTGGGCCTGTGACAGCAGAAGTTCTTGTCACCTGCATGCCAGACCAGCTGAGGGGAGTGTTTTTCCCAGAACACCAGAGAACACAGACCTTCCCGCTCCTTCTTCACCTCTGGGCACAGCTGCTATGCACACCTGTTTTTACTTTGTAAATTCACCTAACCCACTTTCAAGAGGGATTTCAAAAGAGATTTTAAGAATCTGTATTTACATGGCAATTTCATCTTACAGTATCTATTTTTAAAAATGTTTTAAGCTCTCCTTTTTAAAAACATCTGGCATATTCAATTAGTCAGTGAAAGGTACCCGGGTAGGTACTGGTGAAGAATGTTGTAGAACAGATATTAAATGTGATCTCTAAGATTTCTTAAAACTGGAGAAAAATTCTGTGAAAAATCTCATCTACACATCCTACTAGCAGTGTGGGGAAGCTCACCTAATTTTTTTTCACAGTGGATTAAATGAAGTGTTGCACAGTCGGAACATAACATTCTATCTGGTCACTGTTGAATAAGTGTTGGCTTTAAGGGTTATTCTTTTATTCTCCTCAGCCTCATTTGATCATTGCACATGATGTTACCCTATGCTTATGTAACACCTTCTTGCCCTCTTTTTCTCTTTCCCTGACTCTCTTTTTTCCTTTACTACTTTTATTGCCATCCTTCCTATCAATAATTCCACCAGGCAAGTGGTGCAAATTTATAGATTAATTTTTTGTTCCTGTAAAATAAGGAAGCATTTCCTGTTAAATATTGAAGTATATTATTAAATTTAAGTGTAAATTATTTAAGTTACATATAAATTGAGACTAAAAGGTCTTACCTGCTAGTGTAAATGCATATCACCTAGTTATTATCCCTTTATCTTCATGGACTGACTGCCCAAAGAGGTACCAGGCTGTGTCTGTAGTACAGAGCAAAGCCTGCTGTGCTTTCCGTAGCACTGTGTCATATTCACAGTAAGGCTGCATCAGGGTCACTCATCGTTTTATCTCAGGTAGTCTACAAAATGTCAGACTAGGGCATTGGGGATGACATCTTGGCTCATGCTCATCCTATTTCTCTGCTCAGTCGAGAAGTTTCTGGGAAGAATAAGTTTGATACTCCTTTCTACAGCACTGTGTTTCTTGGAAGTAAACTTGCACTTATATGGACTTATAAAAATCAAATCACATGCTGTTTCGGGTATCTGGGCCATCTCCCAAAGACACTTGCTGATTACCTTGTCAATGCCTAAAAAATGTTTTAGAGCTTTTATCCATGAATACATTACCTTAGCATCCAGAATCGAGATCTGCCTCTCGTTCAATAATCAAAGTATAATTATGGGGAAATATTTTTTCAGAAAATTGGAATTTCTTGGCTAAAATAATGAATCCGATTTTCAGGGAAGTGTCTGCACATTAACAATATTCTAAAGGAGTAAAAAGGTTTTATTTGGGTGTTTAAGAACTTTGAGGAAAGGGATAGTTTAAGGTGGGCCTGAATTTGGCAATGAGTCTTTAATATATTAAAAAATCAAGATAGAAAGAACTGGAGGCTTCCTGCCAAGATGGAGTCATAGATAGACACACTCTGCTTCCTCACACAACCAAAAGAAGGATAAACCAATTTAAAAACAAAAACCAACAAGAACTGCAAAATAATCAAACTGTATGAAGTTTAACAACCAAGGAGTTAAAGAAGAAACATTCATCCAGACTACTAAAAGGGAAAGACATGGGCAGCCAGGGCAGAGAGGACACATGACAAGGTGGCAGCTGGTGGACCAGGGGATCCCACATTCACATGTGGATAAGCCAGGAGGAACAACTGGGGAGTGACACAGACCATGCAACCCAGGATCCCAGTGAGGGGAAATAAAGCCTCAAAACCTATGTCTGTAAAAACCTATGGTGGATGTAGTGGTGGGAGAAACTCCCAGTCTCACAGGAGAGTCCATTGGAGTGGCCCACAGAATCCTAGAACATATACAAGCTCACTGCTTGAAAAGCAGAACCTGAAAGGGCAAAATACGCTTGTGGGAAGTGAGGGAAGTGACTGAAAGCAAAGTAAGAGCCGAGCAAGCTGCGCTCTTCCCTCTTGGACCTCTCCCCCACATACAACACCACAAGGAGCAAAGTAGGTTGCCCTGCCCTGGTGAATACCTAAGGTTCTGTCCCTTACAACATAACATGTGTACCAAGACAAAGAAATATGACCGAAATGAACAGATTAAAGCTCCAGAAAAACAACTAGGTAATAAAGAGATAGCCAACTCATCAGACGCAGAGTTCAAGCACTGGTAATCAGGAAGCTCACAGAAATCGTTGAGTATGATCACAAAATTGAGAAAGAAGTGAAGGCTATTACAGAGTGAAATGAAAGAAAATATACAGGGAACCAAGAGTGAAGGGAAGGAAACCAGGACTCAGCAATTTGGAGCAGAAGAATGAAATAAACATTCAACCAAAACAGAGTGAAGAAACAAGAATTCAAACAGGAGAGTCCTAGGAACCTCTGGGACAACTTTAGATGTTCCCAAACCCAAATCATAGAGGTGCCAGAAGGAGAAGAGAGGAAGAGCAAGAAATTGAAAACATATTTGAACAAATAATGAAGGAAAAGTTCCCCATTCTGGTGAAGGAAATAGACATGCAACACCAGGAAGCTCAGTGAGTCCCAAAGAAGTTGGGTCTAAAGAGGAACACAACAAGGAACATAATCATTAAATTACCCAAGAGTAAATATAAGGAGAGAATCTTAAAAGCAACAAGAGAAAAGGAGACAACTATCTACAAAGGAGTTCCCCTGAGACTATCAGCTGATTTCTCAAAAGAAACCTTGCAGGCAAGAAGGGGATGGAAAGAAGTATTCAAAGTCATGAAAGATAAGGCCCTACATCCATTACTCTATCCAGCAAAGCTATCATTTAGAATGGAAGGGCAGATAAAGTGCTTCCCAGACAAGGTCAAGATAAAGGAGTTCATCATCACCAAGCCCTTATTATATGAAACGTTAAAGGAACTTATCTAAGAAAAAGAAGATAAAAACTATGAACAGTAAAATGACAATTAAACTCACAATTATCAACAACCGAACTAAAAAAAAAAAGACAAAACCAAAATCAAACTAAGCAAACAACTAGAAGGAGAACAGAATCACAGAAATGGAGATCACATGGAGGGTTATCAGTGGGGAGGGGAAGGAGAAAAATAGAGGGGAAAGGTACAGGAAGTAAGAAGCATAATGGTAGGCATAAGATAGATGGTGAGGTTAAGAATAGTATGGGAAATGGAGAGGCCAAAGAAGTTGTGTGTTATGACCCATGGACATGAACTAAAGAGGGTGGATGCTGGAGGGAGGGGGGGGTGGTGCAGGGTGGAGAGGGCCCCAAAAAAGGGGAGAAAAATAATGTGACAATTGTAATAACATAATAAAATACACTTTAAAAAAGTGAGATAAAAATTTTAGTCTTACTCTTCTATAACCACAAGATGGCATTATTTTCCCATTTTTAAAGTTTGGCACACCGCTTTTTTTGAGTTTTTTCGATTGTTTTCAAGAGTACTAGGTGTTGGGTGAGATGTGGTTGTAACCTTTTTTCAAATATGAAATCACAGACTATAAAACTGGGGTCACTCTCTTAGATAAGAACCTACAGGTGGAATAAGATTTGTGATTTGCATAGTTTGTATCACAGCTTCCATGTGGAGGGAGTGATTCTAATGAAAAAGGTGGAATACTGCAGTAATTTTGTTCATAAATCTTAAGTTACAGAGTAAGTTTCAAATTCAAAGCCACATATTGGCAGTTTTATTAGCTTTTGCTTATGCAAACACATCAGATTTTGTGTGTGTGTGAAAAGGAAAGAACAAAACAACTACCAATATCCATAAGCCACTCGGTACAAAATAATAAATACCAAAAATCAATTTGCATGTCTCAAATCCAGTTTTATGTCTATGTTACCCATTATCTAGTGCATTTACAAGATCCATAAACAAGGCAGATTGCATTCCAGTTATCCTATGAGTGGAATTTTGATTTCTCAAAATAGAATTGGGTTAGATATTCTATGACCACATTTTCTGTGAGGCTAATTTTTAAGGAACTTGGCATTGTGACCTGTGTCAGTTTTATATATCTGAAACTGAACCCTGGTGAGTGTGAGACAGAGCCTGGCAACGAGTGAGTATATCTGTTGTAATTTTATTTTCTGTATCAAATGTGTGTTAGAACATCTGCCACAAAGGACTAAGGCAAAGGCAGAACTTATTTTCTCACTTAACTGAGGAATCCACAGGTAGGCTAGCTTCCAGGGCAATTGGATTCTGGCCCTTCACACTCAACTTCTCCAGAGGATCAGGTCTCTACTTTTATCATTCCCAGCTTAGATATTTTTTCTCCTCAATAACCAGTCCCTCCACTTGTATTTTAGATTTCATCTTTCTGTTCTTTCTCCAGTCCTTTACAACACCTTGTAGTATAGTTTGATATCAAGTATTATGATTCCTTCAACTTTTTCTCAAGATTGCTGAGGCTATTTGTTTGTTTGTTTGTTTTGGTTCCATATAAATTTTTAGAGTATTTGTTCTAGATCTATGGAATATGCCACTGGCACTTTAATAGGAATTACATTGAATCTATAGATAGCTTTGGGTATAGTGCACATTTTAATGGTGTTAATTTTCCAATCCATGAACACGGTATATGCTTCCATTTATTTGTATCTTCCTTAATTTCTTTCTTCAGTGTTCTATATTTTTCTGAATATAGGTGTTTTATCCCTAGGTACTTTATTTTTGTTATTGCTATGGAAATGAGATTTGTTTTCTTAGTTTCTTTTTTCTGACTGTTCATTATGGTGTACAAAAATGCCATCAGTTTCTGAATATTGTCTTTGTATTCTGCTACTTTGCCAAATTCATTTATAGGTCAAGTATTTTTTGGTAGAGTCTATAGCCTTTTCTATGTATACTGTCATGTTATCTGCAGATAATGACAGTTTTACTTCCTCCTTTCCAAGTCGATGCCTTTTATTTCTCCTTGTCTGATCACTGTAGCTATAACTTCCAGTACTATGTTGAATAGCAGTGGTGAAAGCGGGCACCCTTGTCTTGTTCCTGATCTTAAAGGAAACCCTTTTAGTTTTTGCCCATTGAGTATGATGCTGGCAGTAGGTTTTTTGTATATGGCCTTGATTATGTTGAGGTATGTTCCCTCTATTCCCACTTTGCTGAGTGTTTTTATCATAAATTGGTGCTAGATTTTATTAAATGCTTTTCAGCATCTATTGGTATGATCATGTGATTTTTGTCCTTCATTTTGCTTATGTGATGTATTACATTTATTGTTTTGCAAATATTGTACCATCTTTCCATCCCTGGAATAAATCCCACATGATCGTGGTATATGATCTTTTTAATGTATTGCTATATCAGGGTTGCCAATATTTTTGTTGAGGATTTTAGCATCTATGTTCATCAGCGATATTGTCCTGTAGTGTTTTCTCTTTGTTGTGTCTTTACATGGTTTTGGAATTAGGATAATACTGGTCTCATAAAAAGAGTTTGGGAGTCTTCCCTCTTCTTGGATTTTTCGGGATAGTTTGAGAATGATAAGTGTTAGTTCTTCTTTGTATGTTTGGTAAAATTCACCTGTGAAGCTGTCTGGTCCAGGGCTGTTGTGTGCCAGGAATTTTTTGATTACTGCTTTAATTTTGCTCATTTTTATTGGTCTATTCAGGTTTTCTGCATCTTCCTGGTTCAGTTTTGGAAGAGTGTATGTTTCTAGAAATTATTTCACCCAGGTTGTCCCATTTCTTGGCATATAGTTGTTCATAGTAATTTCTTGCAATCCTTTGTATTTCTGTGGTACATGTTGTTACTTCTGTTTTATTTCTGATTTTATTTATTTGGGTCCTCTCTCTTTTTTTCTTGATGAATTTGGTTAAAGGTTTGTCAATTTTGTTTATCTTTTCAAAGAATCCAGTTTTGTTTTTTTCTTTTGGTCTCTATGTCATTTAACTCTGCTCTGATCTTGATTATTTCCTTCCTTCTACTCACTCTGGGCTTTGTTTGTTGTTCCTCTAGTTCCTGTAGGTGTAGTGTTAGGTCTTTTGAGAATTTTCTATCTTCTTTAGGTAAGCCTGTAATGCTCTGAACTTCCTGCTCAGGACTGCCTTTACTGTGTCTCAAAAGTATTGGGTTGTGTGTTCAACTTAATTTGTTTCCAGATACTTTTTGATTTCTTTCTTGATCTCATTGTTGACCCATTCATTATTTAATAACCTGTTATTGAGTCTCCCTGGACTTGAATGTTTTTGAGTTTTTTCTGTGAGTTTGGTTTCTGGTTTCAATCCACTGTGATCTGAATACATGCTTGATGTTATTTCAATTTTCTTGAATTTATTGAAGCTTATTTTGTGTCCTACCATGTGGTCTAACTTTGAAAATGTTCCATGTGCATTTGAAAAGAATGTATATTTTGCTTCTTTGCAATAAAAGGTTCTGTATATATCAATTAAATCCATTTGATCTAGAGTGTCATTTAGTGCCACAATATGCTTGTAGATTTTTTGTATGGAAGATCTGTCCATTGTTCACAGTGGAGTGTTAAAATCCCCTACAGTGACTATGTTGTTGTCAATATTTTTCTTGAAGTCCTCCAAGATTTTCTTTCTTTATTTAGGTGCTCCTATGTTGGGTGCATATATATTTACAAGAGTTATCTCCTCCTGGTGGACCATTCCCTTAAGAATTATGTAGTGACTTTTGTCCCCTTTTATGGCTTTTGCTTTAAAGTCTATTTTGCCTGATGTAAGTATTGCTACCCCAGCTTTCTTTTCAGTCATTTTCTTGGAATACTTTTTTTCTATTCTTTCACTTCAACCTCTGTAGATCTTTTGTTCTGAGATGGGTCTCTGGTAGACAGCATATATGCAGTCCCTGTTTTCTTATCCATTCAGCTACCCTATATTTTTTTATTGGAGTATTTAATCCATTTATATTTAAGGTTATTGTTGATAGCTACTTGTTCATTGCATTTTTTCATTGCCCCTCTCTCCCCTTTCTCTCTCCCTTTTGCCTTTTTATAGCAGTTCCTTTAGCATCTCTTGCAGTGCTGGCTTGGTGGAGATGTAGTCTTCTAGCTTTCTTTTGTCTGGTAAGCTCTTTATTTGGCCTTCATTGTTAAATGTGAGCCTTGCTGGATAGAATACTGTTGGTTATAGGTCCTTGCTTTTCATTACCTGGATATTTCATGCCAATCCCTTCTAGCTTATAGAGTTTCTATTGAGAAATCAGCTGATAGGCTCATTGGAGCTCCCTTGTATGTTATTAGCTTTTTCTCCCTTGCTGCCTTTAAGATTCTCTCTTTGTCTTTAAAATCTGTCATTTAATTATGATGTGTCTTGGAGTAGGCCTCTTTGAGTTCATCTTGATTGGAGCCCTCTATGTTTCCTGAACTTGCATGACTTTCCCCCTCAAGTATGGAAGTTTTCTGCCATTATTTTTTCTTTTTTCTTTTTGGATATATTTATTGATTATGCTATTACAGTTGTCCCATTTCCGCCCCCCCTCACTCCACTCCATCCTGCCCACCCCCTCCCTCCCACATTCCCCCACTATAGTTCATGTCCATGGGTCATACTTATAAGTTCTTTGGCTTCTACATTTCCTACACTATTCTTACCCTCCCCCTGTCTATTTTCCACCTACCATTTATGCTACTTATTCTCTGTACCTTTCCCTTCACTCTCCCCCTCCCGCTCCCCTATTGATAACCCTCCATGTGATCTCCATTTCTGTGGTTCTGTTCTGTTCTAGTTGTTTGCTTAGTTTGCTTTTGGTTTTGTTTTAGGTGTGGTTGTTAATAATTGTGAGTTTGCTGTCATTTTTACTGTTCTATTTTTTTATCTTCTTTTTCTTAGATAAGTCCCTTTAACATTTCATATAACAATGGCTTGGTGATGATGAACTCCTTTAACTTGACCTTATCTGAGAAGCACTTTATCTTCCCTTCCATTCTAAATGATAGCTTTGCTGGATACAGTAATCTTGGATGTAGGTCCTTGCCTTTCATGACTTGGAATACTTCTTGCCAGCCCCTTCTTGCCTATAAGGTCTCTTTTGAGAAATCAGCTGACAGTCTTATGGGAAGTCCTTTGTAGGTAACTGTGTCCTTTTCTCTTGCTGCTTCTAAGGTTCTCTCCTTCTGTTTCATCTTGGGTAATGTAATGATGATGTGCCTTGGTGTGTTCCTCCTTGGGTCCAGCTTCTTTGGGACTCTCTGAGCTTCCTGGACTTCCTGCAAGTCTATTTCCTTTGCCATATTAGGAAAGTTCTCCTTCATTATTTGTTCAAATAAGCTTTCAATTTTTTGTTCTTCCTCTTCTCCTTCTGGCACCCCTATAATTCGGATGTTGGAATGTTTTGAGATGTCCTGGAGGTTCCTAAGCCTCTCCTCATTTTTCCGAGTTCTTGTTTCTTCATTCTTTTCTGGTTGGATGTTTCTTTCTTCCTTCTGGTCCACAGTGTTGATTTGAGTCCCAGTTTCCTTCTCATCACTATTGGTTCCCTGTACATTTTCCTTTGTTTCTCTTAGCATAGGCTTCATTTTTTCATCTAGTTTTCGACCAAATTCAACCAATTCTGTGAGCGTCCTAATAACCAGTGTTTTGAACTGTACATCTGATAGGTTGGCTGTCTGTTCGCTGCTTAGTTGTATTTTTTCTGGAGCTTTGAAGTGTTCTGTCATTTGGGCCATTTTTTTTTTTTGTCTTGGCGCATCTGTTACCTAAAGGGACGGAGCCTTAGGTGTTCACCGTGGCAGGATAATGCTGGTCGCTGCGCTGTGACGCTGTACATGGGGGAGAGGCCGAGAGGGAGCAATGGTGCCTGCTCCACTCTCCACCCAATTTTAGTCACTCCCTCTGCTACCCACAATCAAATTGGGCCCCTCTGGTGCTGGTTCCTGAGTGGGTGGGCTTGTGCACACTCTAGGCCCCTGTGGGTCTCTCCAAAACCTTTCCTGTGAGGCTGGGAGTTTCTCCTGCTGCTGGTCCCAACCCCCACGGGCGTTTTCAATCAGAGGTCTGAGGCTTTATATCCCCGCGCTGGAGCCCTGGGTTACATGGTCTGCTCTGCTCCCCGCTGTTCGTCCTGGTTTATCTGTGCGCAAGTGTGGGGCCACAGGGTACTACCCGCCGCTCTGCCTGCCCCATTCTCCGCCACTCTGAGTCCGGCCCTCTCGGTTTATCTGTGCATGAATGTGGTGCCACAGGGTCTGCTAGTGGTCAGACTGCCTGCCCCGTTCATCCCACACTCCGCCAGTCTTGGTACCGCCACGGCCACACGAGTCCTCTCCGCCCTGGTGCCCGTCTCCGCCCCTCTTACAGGTCTGGATGTATGTTTCTTTTTTATCTATTTGGTGTCGGATTTCCTTGCCGTTTGATTTTCTGTCAGTTCTGGTTGTGCGAAGAGGCGCAGTGTGTCTACCTACGCCGCCATCTTGGTTCTCCGTGGTTGCCTCTTGAGCGCCCCCTACTGGGGACCTGGCCTGCAACCCAGGCATGTGCCCTGAATGAGAATAGAACCAGCAACATTTTGTTTTGCAGGCCAGCACTCAATCCACTGAACCATACCGGCCAGGGCCCCTTCTCTTCTTGACAAAAGATTTACAATCCCTTATCTGAAACCTTTGAGGCTAGGTGCATTTCAGAATTCAGAATTTTTCAGATTTTATGTAACTATTATTAGGTAATACACTAAATAGCTCTGGGGAACATCTTGTATTAATATTTATGCAGCAAACACATGAATATATACACTAAATGGGATAAATAAAGCCTAAACTCTTTTCAGTTTAGATCTGGTATTTCCACCAGTAAATTTGTACCTGACTTATGAAAAAAATTAAGATTTTCAGAACTTTTTGGAGTTGAGAATTGCAGGTAATAGATTGTGGGTGACTATAATCAAGAATTAACTATAGAGTAAATCTGCTTAATGTCTCTTCTTTCAATAGAAAAGTAAAATTCATAATCAATAAAGTGTTTGAAAAGAAAATATTTTGGCAATGCTATGAGGCTTCCATTCTACTTACTTAAACCCAAAAGCTCATGTCTAAAGCACCCAAAGAATGAATACCAAATCCTTTGAACATACTTCATATTTCTCTTGTCTTTAATATCAAAGATATTAGTTTATTTGAATAAACTCTAAGTTGGTAAAATTTCAATATTTATTCAGGAATCTGGACCATTAAGTAACAGTACTTTAGGGAAATCATCCTGAATAAATATTAAAAGGAGAAACCAAAAGCAAAACTCCCCAAAAATAAATATCTTACACCAATTCATCTTCAGACGGTCCGTGGCAAAGGAGATTAGTTAGCCTTCTCTTAGCCCCAGAAGAACATAGAACAGTCACTATTTTAGGAGGGGTGTGTGGAAAGGAGCCAGACTTATGGTCAAAAACCTAGGTTTGATTCTCAACTCTCTCACTTACTTGCTGAGTGAGATTTGGCAACATATTGAGCATCCATTTCTTATGTAGAAGATGAGATTAGTGAACAATCTTGCCTATCTTACTGCATCTCAGGATTGCTGAGAAGCTCAGAAGAGGTAATGCAGGCAAACTGACAGCTCTGTACCAGTGCTAGTCACCGCCGTGCTGCTGGCTCCTTAATTTGGTGCTGAGGTCAGATATTAGGGTCTCTTTTCAGTCCATCATTCCTCCTCATGAACACACACCAGAGGCCAACTTAAAAGGTCTCTAGGTTCTTCTCATCTTGAGGTACATTCTTCTCTTTTAAAACCTATGGAAAAACAAATGATTTTCTTATCCAGAGTTTGGCTTTGTCTTACAGGCCTATTTGCTCCTTTTAGTTCCCTCTAGTGGGGAAAAATAAAATTTTCTAAGAGAATGGTTCATGCAAGTTTTTCATGGCAGTATCTGCCCCCAGAGTTCATTTGACAATATTCCGATTTTAGGGAACATATTGAGTCAAACCATTGATTTAGTTAAGGCAGTATAATCATAAGTGGTGTTTCTTCTTATTTTACAAATAAGAATTGCAATGAGAAGAAATATGTATTTATTGATTCCATTCTGGTTCATACCATTTATTAAGAATTTTTAGTGGCTTAGATGATATTTGAGTTTAAGGGGGGAAAAAGAAAAGTATTTGATTGAAAGTCAGGAACATTAATTACAGTGGCCTCTTCTAGATTTTAGGCCCCGAAATGTTCAGTTGAAGCCCCTGGTTTGAACAGGTTTTTGCGCTTTTTCTCTGCACAGTTCATGTTACATGGAGGAAGTCCTGTTAGGCAGTGTTTAGAAATGGTAAAGCAATTTTTACCTGTTATTCCTAAGCTGAAAAGAATGTAGGAAATACCTCTTGATGACAGAAGGAACTACAAAGATTATTATGAACAGGAGAAGGAGAAGTACAGCTTTCATGTCATTTTATTCAAATAATTTTCCTTCTAGCTTCCCAATCCTATAATGTATACTTATTTTTTTAATGTTAAAGTTTGTACACAGACCCATTTAACATTTGGCCAGCATTTACTGAGTACCTGCTATAGGAAATATAGGAGTGAGCAAAGCAACATAGTGCCTGCCCACTCTGCCCACAGAGCTTAAGTCCAGGTCTGGGTAAGTTCTAGATTCTAGCAGCAACAGAATCCAGAGAACCAGGTGGGGTCAGCACTAGAGGCCTGCTTTTCCAGGTGGGCATCCAGTTGGTAACTCTGGTGAGAGAGGCAAAGGCAGGTGGACAAGGCTACAGGAATCAGGCTTACAAGGGATGCACCCCAGAGGAGTCAGCTAAGGCTGGGAGGCACCAGTAGGTGCCACAGTTGTTGACAGAGAAGGTGCAGAGTCTGGAAGGTCAGAGATAAAACCAAGAAGCCAGGAACCAATGGGCAAGGCCATCAAAGACCTTGAGTTAGAGGCCCTTTGCTCTCTGCCTTCCTTTATCCTTCCTCCAGGGTAAGTGGAAGCAGCCTGCCGGGGCCCATAGAAGCATGTTATAAACACAACAATCCTGACATCTACAGGGAGGTTCTTACCTAGACTGGTGCAGGGGCAGAGCTGCCAGGCTCTCTGCGAGGTCAGAGTGCAGGCACACTGAAGTCCTTGGGCGTACTGCATATGTTTTACTTTGTAGCCAGACAGGAACACTCAGGACCAGAACAAGTGACCACAGCACCCTCAGTGTGGTAACACTGAACCTGCATGTTACAACAGAGAAGCAACAGCTTTTAGAATTAGTAGTAAATGTTCACATACTCTGATGCTAGAATAACTTGAAAAATTCTTGGAAGAAAGCCAATATTGTTTTCCAAGATGTAATGTGAGCATACCGCAGACAGTATTTCTTCTATTAAATACAGTCCATTTTCAATGACATACTTTATTAAACATTATATTGCTAGGAACAGAAACATTATAATAGGTATAGTGATGTTCTAGGTTATGAGTAGAGGGAGTGGATCAGAGCAAGAAAATATGTTTAAATGCTTCTGGGATACCATCGAATGGATTGCAAGCTATGAACAGAGATCATGATATGACTCTGTTCCATGCACTATGACACAGTGTGCCGGCTGCCCAGGCACCTGGCCCCACAGGTTTACTGCCTGCCTGCTTTGCTGATGGCAGAAATGCTGGCTAGTTGAAGTCTTGGGAGCTGTACAGAGCAGCAGGTGAATTAGGCTGTGATTTGGATGCAATTCACAGCCTCCAAAAGAGACCTCTTTCCTGTGTGGTTTGTTCAAGGTCAGGATTATTCTCTGGGGGAAAAAAAAACCAAAACAATCTTCCATACGTGAGTCAGGCAGACAAATACAGTTAGGGTTAAGAACCTCTGGCCAGAGCCCCAGCAGGGTCATGGGCACCATTCAAGCCACTGCTTCATCATCTCTCACCAAGGAAGGGTTTCCTACAGCCACAAAGGAGCCGTTGCCCACCACTAGGTCAGCCCTTAGAATCTTACCAGCTTTGACATTTGTTTCTGACTCCAACTCAACAATTTCTGACAGCAAATCACATCTGCCATCCAACATGACTTAGAGCTTATGTGATGACAACTCACTTCAGTCTATGCTACTAGGTACTAACCATCACTTTCATAATGCACATCAGTGGGGTCTATGTAGTATGCATGCCACAGAAATTGGGCACTGATGGCTTTAAAACAAACTGAAGAGCCCATCACCCACTCTCTGGTATTCTGATCTTATAGATCTGACGGGGTATGGAGCAGGAATCAGGACCAAAGCAAGTACCTCAAGTTATTCTAATGCAGTCAAAGGCCCATGTTGGGAGAAACAGTGAGTAGAGGGCTGAAATGATGTCATGGCCTGTGGATTTATTTTAAACTAAACACAGAAAACAACTCCTTCATGCAAAGACATCTTAAATCCAACAGCATGGAAATTCCTCTGTGGTCTTTGGCCCTGGTGGTTTTCCCTGTGATATACATGCTCTGAAGTCTAGTATTTGTTTCAGCTTCTCAGACTATTCACAAGAAGTCATAAGTAGTTTATGCACATTCTTTTTTTTAATTATTTTATTGTTGTTCAATTACAGTTGTCTGCATTCACCCTCACTCCCCCCCAACCCCAATCATCCCCACCTCCCTCCCTTGCTTCCACCGCCCATCCTGGTTTTGTCCATGTGTCCTTTATAGTTCTTCCTGAAAACCCCATCCTCCCATTATCCCCTCCCACCTCCCCTCTGGTTTCTGTCAAATTGTTCTTAATTTCAATGTCTGTGGTTATATTTTGCTTGTTTGTTTATTTTGTTGATTAGGTTCCAGTTAAAGGTGAGATCATATGGTATTTGTCCCTCACCACCTGGCTTATTTCACTTAGCATAATGCTCTCCAGTTCCATCCATGCTGTTGCAAAGGGTCAGAGCTCCTTCTTTCTTCCTGCTGCGTAGAATTCCATTGTGTAAATGCACCATAGTTTTTTGATCAATTCACTTACTGGTGGGCACTTAGGTTGCTTCCAGCACTTGGCTATTGTAATTTGAGCTGCTATGAACATTGGGGTAAATAGATTCATTTGGATTGGTGTTTCAGAGTTCTTGGGGTATAATCCCAGCAGTGGAATTGCTGGGTCAAAAGGCATTTCCATTTTTAGTTTTCTGAGGAAATTCCATACTGTTTTCCACAGTGGCTGCACCAGTCTGCACATCCCAGTTTATGTACATTCCAATCCACAAATGACCAAATAAATGTAATACCTTATGCATGATTGACAGGGGCAGAGAGAGATTAAGCATTGTGCCTCTTCACCTAACACTACATATTTTCCTATTGTGGTTCATAACCCAGCGTCCTGAATTTACACTTTATTTTAGCAGCACTATTGTTACCAGATTTACGCACCAAGGCAATATGCCTTACACAGTGCAAGTGCTCAATTTACAATTGATTTTAAAGCTGATGATAACCAACTTAATGAATGAAACACTTTATTTGTCATCTCTTTAATTTCCACCCTCCTTTTGAGCCCAAATCCTTTTTGTACTTCTACATATTTTTCTCTACTTTTTCTCTCTATGCCACTAATATTAAAAGGTTATTTGGGATGTAAATGTAATATAGCTGCTAAAACTAAAGAAAAGAGACAAAGGAAGAAGAAAGAGAAATAAAAAAGGAAGTGAATTGCAGGAGAATGGAAAGGAAGAGGAAGATGAAGGAGAAAGATGTCTTCTGATCAGTCCCTTTCATGAAAAGTTTGCTACTGTTCTCATGCATTGCTGTAATGCTCAGTGATATATGGTCCCGTTCACCACCTCCCCCTTCCCCTTCCACTCCCCCAATGATGTGAAGTCCACACTTTTTCTCCTAACTCCAGTGATCTAGCCTGTGTGGGCCCAAGAGGCTCTCAGAGATTCAGCAAAGCCTCAAAACATACCTGGTGCCTTGTCCTCTGCCTCCTCAGAGAAGAGATCCCTGCGGGTGACACACCTTGTGTTCAAGATGCCTGAGCTAGTCACACTAATTGTCCACCCAGCAATGTGTTGTCCACGTAGTGGTTCAACCTCTTTCCCAGCTGCACTTATTTGGCACTCAAGAAACACTTAAAGCATTGATTAAGTGAGGTATTGTGTTCAATGCCGGGATGCAGAGCTTAGTAAAATTTGGAGTTTTCAGTAGAGTAGGAGGGGCAGACATAAAACAAAACAAAAAAAATCTGCCCTGTTGGAAGAAATTAGGGAAGATCTCCTAAGGAGAAGACACCAATGTTTTGAAGCATGAGTAGAACATTGAAATGGAAGTTAGCCAACTGAAGTAGTAGGAACAAGGCAAGGAAGAGGTCTGACCAACGGCACAGAGGTGTGGAATATTTAAATATTTAGTGTGGGAGTTGTACAATCAGGGCAGCATTACTGGAATATAAAGTGTGAAGCCTGGAGAGGTAATACATGAAGGTGGAGGATGTGGGGGTTTGAATGTCTCACAGAGGTATTCTATTTTAATAGCATTTTAAAATCTATTATTAAAAAAAATCTTTAATATCTATTTTAAGGGCATTGGGGAACTACCAAGGAGTTGTCTTTTTTTTTTTTTAAATAGGAGTGATATCACAGATTTACATTTCAGGAAGATCATACTGATGGTCCTGTATCTGAGGTGGGGTGGGACAGGTGGCAGGGAAGCAACCCAAAAAGTTTGAAGACATTTATTTGCAAAGGTATATGCACCCCTGTGTTCATTGCAGCTTTATTCAAAGTGGTCAAGACTTGGAGACAACCAGAGTGTCCTTTGATAGATGGTTGGATAAAGATGTGGTACATAGCCCTGTTTAGTGTGGCTCCGTGGATTGAGTGCTGGACTGTGAACCAGGGGTATCTGGTTCGATTCCCAGTCAGGGTACATGCCTGTGTTGTGGGCCAGGTCCCCAGTTGGGAGTGCTCTAGAGGCAACCACACATCATTGATGTTTCTCTCCCTCTCTTTCTCCATCCCTTTCCCTCTCTAAAAGTAAATAAATAAAATCTTTTGTTAAAAAAAAGATGTGGTACATATATATAATAAAATATGACTCAGCCATGAGAAAGGATGAAATACTTCCATTTATGACAACACAGATGGATTTTGAGAACATCATGCTAAGTGAAATAAGTCAGACAGAAAAAGTCAAGAACCATGTGATTTCACTCATATGTAGGATATAAAACAGAAAGCAACAAATGAACAGACAAGACAAATAAAAACAAAAACTCAAGACACAGACAATAGTATGGTGGTTATCACAGGGGAAGGGGGCTGGGGAGCAGTAGGAAAAGGTAAAAGGGGTCAAATATATGCTGCCAGATGGAGACTTAACTTTGGGTGATGAGCACACAATGCAATATACAGGTGATGTACAAGTATTATGAAATTGTACAATTGAAAGCTATATAATCTTATTGACCCATGTCATCCTAATAAATTTAATTTTTTTAAAAAGGATGATATGTTAGATTTGCAGTTTAGGAAGACCTTGGTGGTGGCAGTGTGAATCCTGCATCAGAGGTAGGATGGGGCAGGTGGCAGGGTAGCAAGATTAAGAGAATCAAGACCAGTTAGGAGACTTCTGTGACAGCTCAACCAGAATTGATGAGATTCCAAATAAACACAGAAGAAGCATAGAGAGGAAGAAATTGATTTAAACCATTCATAAGAAGGTTAAATCAACTGGGTGTGTCAGATAATGAGAATTCTAGGAAAATGCCTACGTTTTGGACTCCTGCAGGAGGTTTACTGGAACAAAGAAGAAGGCAGACCCTGGCTAGGTAGCTCAGTTGGTTAGAGCGTTATCCTAATGCGCCAGAGTTTCAGGTTGGATGCGCAGTCAGGGCACATACAGAAATCAACAAATAAATGCAACAAGTGGAACAACAAATTGATGTTTCTCTCTCTCTCAAATCAATAAATTTAAAAAAGAAAGGGCAGCATGCTTGTCAGGGAAAATGAGTTATTTATGAATTCATCATGAATTCTAGACATTTTTACACAAGCAGTTCAATCTCCAAAAGTTTTGAAGACTTTTAAAATGCTACTAGCTGTATTATAAAAAGAGCTATTTTCCCCCAAGGGTTTGTTCACTGAAGTTGCACGGTCTGGGCTTTGGTTTGTACCTTCCTGACTCCATTGTGGTGAATGTCCACATACAGGGAACGTGTGTTCTGCTTTCAACCCATCCGTCACTCTGATCATTCGATGCTGCCCAGCAACACTTCCATGTGGCTCCTGTCCACATGTGCCATTTGCTGTTTTTGGTGTTAAAGATCTGCTGCTGTCTGGCTGGTGACCCAGCCAAGCACAGAGAGTGGGCAGGACCAAGGGCTCTGCAGTGTTGCTAAGAGAAAATCCTAAGTGTTCTGTCTCTAACACTTTATTTCACACTTTAATAGATCCAATAGGACAATTGATTAACAAATACTAATTCTGGGTAATAGATACATGTGTATGTGTTATATAATTTTATTTTCTGTATTTTTTCTTTTTAAAAAATCATCAGATTTAATTTCCATGAAATCAGGTTATAAATATTTCTCATTTCCTTATTCCCATCAATCATCCCTCCCTTCCTCCCAAATGCAAAACTTGGAGAATTTTCTTCTCCCTTTAATAATGACCATGAGCCCTGGCAGGTGTGGCTCAGTGGATTGAGTGCTTGCCTGCAGAGCAAAGGGTCCGCCATTTGACTCTCAGTCAGGGCACATGCCTGGGTTGGGGCCCAGGTCCCCAGTAGAGGGTGCATGTAGAGGGTGCATGAGAGGCAACCACACATTAATGTTTCTCTCCCTCTCTTTCTCCCTCCCTTTCCCTCTCTCTAAAGATAATTAAATAAAATCTTAAAAAAAAATAATGACCATGAGTTTGTTTCATGAAAAGGGAAAAAAATGAAAAAAACCCCAAAAGATACATCTTTTCCAAATTAAAGTACTTATTGAGATGCTGCAAGATAATCAGAGAAATATGAGTGTATTTGTATATAATATACATTGTATACAATTATATGTATTTATATACATACATATTTGAACCTGAGGTAACAAAACTACTTTGCATACCTCTGTTTACTAAGAAAATTTATAGAGTAGAAAATATAAGACAGCAGCTCAAATTTCTTGGTACAATTTTTTTATTGTTGTTCAAGTACAGTTGTCTCCATTATTCCCCTACCACTCCCCACCGTGCCACCCATACCCACTTCCCACCCTCAAACCTACCCCCCTTTGGCTTTGTCCATGTGTCCTTTATACATGTTCCTTGATGACCCTTCCTCTATTTTCCCTCATTATCGCTCTCCCCCTCCCTCTGGTTACTGTCAGTTTGTTGTTTATATCAATGACTTTGGTTATATTTTGCATGTTTCTTTGTTTTGATGATTATGTTCCACTTATAGGTTAGATCATATACTATTTGTGTTTCACCACCTGGCTTATTTTACTTAGCAAAATGCTCTCCAGATCCATCCAAGCTGTCGCAAATGGCAGGAGCTCCTTCTTTCTTTCTGCTGCAAGTACTCCATTGTGTAAATGTACCACAGTTTTTTGATCCACTCATTTACTAACGGGCACTTAGGTTGCTTCCAACACTTGGCTATTGAAAATTGTGCTGCTATGAACCTTGGGGTGCATAGGTTCTTTTGAATTGGTATTTCAGGATTCTTAGGGTATAATCCTGAAATAAGCCAGTGGAACTGCTGGCTTAAAAGGCAATTCCATTTTTAGTTTTCTGAGGAAATTCCATACTGTTTCCCACAGTGGCTCCATATGGGAAAATATATTTTCAAATGATATCTCAGAAAAGGATTTTCCCTCCAAATTATGTAAAGAACTCACATGACTACACTCCAGGAAGACAAACAATCCAATTAAAAAATGGACAAACAACCTGAACAGACACATCTTCAAGGAAGACATAGAGAGGACCCAGAGACATATGAAAGGATGCTCAGCATCACTTGCCATCAGAGAGATGCAAATTAAAACCACGAGATACCACTTTACAGTGGTCAGAATGGTCATCATTAACAAATCAACAAACAATGGCAAGTTTGTGGAGAAATATAGGGAACCTATCCATGTGGAATGGCAAATGTAGCCCATCCCTATCAGAAAACCGATAGGTGCTAGTTGGCACACAGGAAGCCAAACCCATAGATCGGCTTTCCGGTGGGAAACCAGGCCTGTATTATACCTAGGCTACTTTGAGGCTTACTTTTGCTAAAACTCCATTACCCTCAGTTGAAGCAGCAAATGCTTACTGCACATGTTTAAAGTAACTTTCTGAAGTCTGTGCTAATTCTCCCAAGGACAGAGGGTAAGCAGACCAATCACTCTTATCGTTCCCTTGCATTTGCAACATTTTTTCCTTGTTAATCTGTAGGAAGTAATCAGTAACATCCTTTCCTTTGTTATCTGTAAAAAGTAATCACCTAAAGCAAACCTGAGCATAATGAATGAAAACCTTTCATGTATGCTATTAGAAAGCAATAAAAGCCTGTGCAGGCAAAAGTTGAAGCGCTGTCTCTCTCAGAGAGTGGTTGTGCCATCCTTTTTTCTCCACAGGACTTTTGTAGTCCGTGTGAATTTGTTTGTTGCATCCACAACACCATGGACACCGCTGGCTGGAGTCCGCATCAGAGAAAAGGGAACCTTAGTGCACCATTGGTGGGAATGCAGACTGGTGAGGACCCTGTGTCCTCAGAAATCATGGTACAAATTTTTTCAAAAAGCTCAATGATCTAAAATGTCCCCCTAAGATTTGTCTAACATCACAGTTAAATTCCCTGAGAACCAAACTCTAAAATGGAGTTTGATGCAGGACATTTATTAGGAAGTGCTCTCAGGATCAGTACACCTGGAGGGAAACAAAAGAAGCAGCACTGGCAGGGGGAGAAATTGAGCCACGTGCAGAGACAACAAAGGCTTCAGCTGATCCTACTGGCCCTTTCAAGTTGCCTCAGTTGGGGCTGAGAGGGCCAGGCCTTTATATCTCTGCCTCAACCAGACACCCCGGTCATCAGATGTAAGCTGCCCTTGAATAAAGAGGCTTTCAGCAGCCAAGGGCAAGCCCAAGAGAGGGACTGAGCTGGGAGCTGTCCACTGACACCATCCTATTAGATGGGGTAATAAGGGCCTCAGCCCTGAAGGGCATTCTGATAAGGACACTACACTATCTGCTTACTACGTCTAAGACAGGAAGCAAAAGTGTCATTAACTACATATTGAATTAATATAAACATGGCTACCTCCAGCAAGTCACTAATACTGTGAGACCCATTTTCCTTATCTGTCATCTGAGGGAAGACAGACCTTTTTCAAGTTTCTTTGGCCTCAAAGACCTAGATGTGGGCCAAATTTAATCCTACAGGTTCATCTCACTGTGTTTTTGTAGTCTCTATTAACACATTCTATGTACATTTTGGAGCCCTTTGAATTAAAAATATGTGCCATATGTTTATGCTCACTTTATATTACCTGAATTAGTGGAACCACTTTGAATCCCTCTGATTGCTCTGAAGAAAATTTAGAAAGATATTTGTGTGTTTTAATGACATACTGTTTACCATACCCATGATTTATTTGATTCTAAGTTAATTGGTAGGAATATATTGGTTTCCAATTGTGGTGTTATTCTCATTAGAAAACATGATTTTGAAAAAATCTGCTTGAGGACAGAGTTTCCAGGAATGTGCTGGGGCAAAAAAAGCCAGGACTATCTGTAGTAAATCACCAACAAAGCAGATACACCCAGAATAACAATGATATAACGTTTTTTGTATGTGCAATAAGAACTAAAGAAATGTCCTCAGGAAATGTAGGCTACTTCAGGAAATACACTGTTAAGATCATCTATTATCTCACAAAATAAACAATCAAAGACTTAGATCTACATTTTGAGGATGTGGCTATTGGCTTGATTAGTTATTTCCAGGAGTTCCACTAATCAGGACCATGAACAACAGGGAGGTAGAAAAAAAGAATATACTGAATATCTTAGAACTTAGGGTGTCAAATGAAATCGGCAAAGCAATATTGAATTTAAATTTGTTCAGGGTTCTCTGGAACTGGTGTCAGTGCAAAAACCCAAAGGGAACATTTCCACTCACTTTTTATCAGAATTATTCCTTATATTGCCATCTTGCTTCCTTGTGGAGTCAGGGTCAGCTGTAAGAAAACTGACCTTCCTATATGTCCTTCCAAAATTAACATTTAAAAATAACGATTTTGACCCTGGTCAATGTGGCTCACTGGGTTGGAGCATTGTCCTGTAGACAGAAGGGCTGCAGGTTCTATTTCCAGTCAGGGCACATACCCAGGTTGTGGGTTTGATATGCAGTCAGGCTGCGTACAAAAAGGCAGCTGATCAATGTTTCACATTGTTGTTTCTCTCTCTCTCTCCCTCCCTCCCTCTCTCTCTCTCCCCCCGTCTCTCTCACTCTCTCTCTCTCTCTCCCACCCTCTCTCATTAAAAGCAATTTAAAAATGTCCTCAGATGGGCATAAAAATTTTTTAAAGAAAAATAACAATTTTCATAGATATATTTACCAAGATTCATGAAAATTCCTAACCACCAAAAAAGGATTCTGTCTAAATTTCCAAAAATAAAGAAACTTTTAAATAAAGTCCAGAATATTTATATTATGCCATGAATATTATCACTAAAAGTTATATGGTAAAAGAATATTTGTTGAGACTTACAGCCAAGATGGAGGCATACATAGAAATGCTTTGCTTCCTCTCACAGCCAAAAGGATAACAACCAATCTAAAAAAAAATAAACACCCAGAAGTGCCAGAAAATCAAACTGTGTGGAACTCCAACAACCAAGGAGTTAAAGAAATATTCACCCAGATGGGTAGGAGATGCAGAGGTGGGAGATGGGCAGCCAAGCAGAGAGGACACACAGCAATGTGGCAGATTGCATGGTTGAGGTAGGGCTGGCTGAATGTGAAACTAAAGACTCAAAGCTAGCTGTGAAGTACTGCAGGGGTTGCCACGATGGGAGAAACTCCCAGTCTCACACGAGAGTTCCTTGGAAAGTGGGGCTAGAGCAGAGCAAGGGAGCTGTGGTGTCCTTTCCCTGACCCCTCCCCCACAGACAGTGCAACAACACAGCAAAGAGGGTTGCCTCACCCTGGCAAATACCTAAGGCTCCACCCCCTTACAACATAACAGGTGTGCCAAGACAAAGAAATATGGCCCAAATGAAAGAACAGATCTGAACTCCAGAAAAAGAACTAAGTTACGAGGAAATAGCCAACCTATCTGATGCAGAGGTCAAAATATGTAATCAGGATGATCACAGAAATGGTTGAGTAAGGTCACAAAATGAAGGAAAAAATGAAAGCTACCCAAAGTGAAATAAAGCAAAATATTCAGGGAACCAACAGTGAAGAGAAGGAAACCTGGACTCAAATCAACAATTTGGAACAAAAGGAAGAAATAAATTTCCAACCGTAACAGAATGAAGAAACAATAATTCAGAAAAAATGAGGAGAGGCTTAGGAACCTCCAGGACAACTTTAAGTGCTCTAACATCAGAATCATAGGGATGCCAGAAGGAGAAGAACAAGAGCAAGAAGTTGAAAACTTATTTGAAAAAATAATGAAGGAGAACTTCCCCAACCTGGCAAAGGAAATAGACTGCCAGGAAGTCCAGGAAGCCCAGAGAATCCCAAAGAAATTTGGCCCAAAGAGGAACACATCAAGGCACATCATAATTACACTACCCAAGATTAAAGATAAGGAGAGAATCTTAAAAGCAAGAGATAAGGAGACAGTTACCTACAAAGGAGTTCCCATAAGACTGTCAGCTGATTTCTCAAAAGAAACCTTGCAGGCAAGAAGGGGCTGGAAAGAAGTATTTGAAGTTGTGAAAGGCAAGGCCCTACATCCACGATTACTCTATCCAGCAAAGCTCTCATTTAGAATGGGAGGGCAGATAAAGTGCTTCCCAGATAAGGTGAAGTTAAAGGAGTTCATCATCACCAAGCCCTTATTATATGAAATATTAAAGGGACTTATCTGAGAAAAAGATGATCAAATCTATTAACAGTAAAATGACAACAAACTCACATCTATGAACTGAACAAAAATAAAAACTAAGCAAACAAGTAGAACAGGAACAGAATCAAAGAAATGGGGACCACATGGAGGGTTATCAGTGGGAAGATGGAGGGGGAGAATGGGGGAATAAGAAGCATAATTGGTAGGTACAAAATAGACAGGGGGAGGTTAAGAATAGTATAGGAAATGTAGAAGTCAAAGAACTTATATGTATTACCCATGGACATGAACAAAGGGGGAGAAATGCTGCTGGGGGTGGGGTGCAGGGAAGAAGTGAATAAAGGAGTGAAAAAACTGGGACAACTGTAATACCACAATTAATAAAATGTATTTTTTTAAAGCTCCAAATGGAAAAAAAAGAAAATGTTCCATGTACATTTGAAAACAATGTGTATTTTGCTTCATTGGGTTGAAGCTTCTGTATATATCAATTACGTCCATATCTACAGTGTTGTTCAATGCCACAATATCCTTGTTGATGCTTTGTTTGGAAGATGTATCCATTGTTGACATTGGGTGTTCAAATCCCCTACAATGGATGTGTTGCTGTATCTTCCTTGAAGTCCTCCTAGATTTTCCTTATACATCTAGGTGCTCCTATGTTGGGTGCATATATGTTTACAAGAGTTATCTCTTTTTGATGGATTACTCCCTTAAGTATTATGTAGTATCCTTGTCTCTTTTTATGACCTTTGTTTTGAAATCTATTTTGTCAGATATAAGTATTTCTACCCCAGTTTTTTTTTTTTTCATTTCCGTTTGCTTGGAATATTTTTTCTATCCTTTCACTTTCAGTCTGTATAGACCTTTTGCTCTGAGGTGGGTCTCTTTTAGACAGCATATATGTGGGTTGTGTTCTCTTAATCATTCAGCCATCCTATGTCTTTTGATTGGAGCATTTAAGCCATTTACATTTAAGGTGGTTATTGATAGATACGTATTTTGTGCCATTTACATTTAAGGTTATTATTGATAGGTATTTATTCATTGCCATTTTTCCCCTTTGTTCTTGTGTTCCTCTCTCTCTCACTTTCTCTCTTCATCTTCTTGAAGCAGTCCCTTTAGCATCTCTTGCAATGCTGGTTTGATGGAGGTGTATTCTTTTAGCCATTTTATGTCAGGGAAACTCCTTATTTCACCTTCCATTTTAAATGAGAGCCTTGCTGGGTAGAGTAGTCTTGGTAGCTGTCCTTTGTTTTTCATTACTTGGAATACTTCTTGCCATTCTCTTCTGGTCGGTAGTGTTTCTGTTGAGAAATCAGTTGATAGCCTTATCGGACCTCCCTGTATGTTACTAGCTGTTTCTCCCTTGCTGCCTTTAAAATTTTATCTTTGTGTTTAAATTTTTCCATCTTAATTATGATGTGTCTTGGAGTAGGTCTCTTTGGGTTGATCTAGATTGAGACCCTCTGTGCTCCCTGGACTTGTGTGACTTTTCTCCTTAACAAGTTAGGTCAGTTTTCTGTCATTACTTTTTCAGTTATTTCATCCCTTGTTCCTCTTCTTCTCCTGGTATACCTATGATATGAATATTGTTACATTTCATGTTGTCCTGCAGCTCTCTTAACTCCTCTTCGTTCTTTTTGTGTCTTTTTTCATTTTGTTGCTCTGGCAAGGAGTTTTTCTTCTAACTTGTCCTCCAGCTCTCTGACTCAATCAATTGCTTCATCTACCCTGTTTTCATTTCCTTCTAATGTATTGTTGGGTCCCTGGTCATGGTGCCACTTCAGATACTGTATTCTTCATTTCCCCCTGGCTCTTATTCATAGTTTCTATGTCATTTTTCATGCTGGTGTAGTTCGCAGTAAGTTCCATGTAGCATCCCTGGAGTTCCTTGTATTTCTCACTGAGCTCCTTGAGCATCCTTATTATCATTATTTTGAACTAAATGTCTGATAGTTTGCTTGCCTCAATTTCATTTAGCACTTTTTCTGGGTATTCCTTCTTTCCTTTCGATTGGGGGTTGTTTCTTTGTCTCCCCATTTAAAGTGACTCTTCTTGTTTATCTCTGTGTATTAGATTGATCTGTTTTGACTCCCTTTCTTTGTGATGTGATCTGTGGTAGGAGACCTGGGGGACTCAATGGTACAGTCTCCTTGATCTCTTGTGCTTGATGGTCTTGGGATGCTCTTTATGCCTTTAATGTAGGCTCTCTAGTTGTTATTGGATTGTGGTTGTTCTTGGTTCATACTTTGGTGGGTCCTTCCCTCTGGCTGGCTGGCTAAGAGTCATACCACCTGCCATATGTTGTATGATTTTGTACAGGTGCTGCCAGAACAAAACCAAACAACCCAGGAAACAAACCCACACCTTCAAAAATACCCTCCACCCACAATCACACTATCAACAGCAAATGAGCAAAATATTAATATAGGTGTAAAGAGATTAAGACTATTATAAGAAATGAAAATGAATATGAGATGCCTAACTGAAAGAAAAATGATTTTGAGAGGCAGAGAGAGGAGAAATAATAAGAGTATGGGGCAGAAACAAGGAGAAAAATGAAAGAAAATAAAATTTACATCATAAATAAAAATGGGATGGAAGAAGGCAGGATAAAGTAAGAGAAGGGAAATGTATAGTATTAGGTTTAAACAAAAATTTAAGATTAATGTAGGTGGAATAGGAATAACAAGGAAGGAAGGAAGGAAAGCTTATGAGATGTCTAGAGGAAAGAATGTGATTTTGAGAGAATACTAAGAGTAAGAAATGAAAACCAATCTAAGACAGGGAAAAATTTAAATTTAAAACAAAAAAGAAAGGTCATGAAGAATGTAAAATGGAGAGGAGAATGGTAAAATTTGAGATTTTAAATATAAAAATAGTGAGCATCTAGGAAGAAAATTGAAGAAATGCAACAACAACCACTATGTCAACAACCAACAAGCAAAGACTGATAAAGGTGGAGAGAGAATAAAGGCATTTTAAGAATGGGGAAAAGGATGTGAAATGGCTAATGACAAGAAAAATGGTTTTGAAAGTCTGAAGGAATGAGAAATAGTAAGAGTGCAGAATAGAAACAAGTCATAGAAAGAGAAAAAGTAAAATTTAAAACAAAAATAAGGGGAAGGAAAATTATAAAATGGAATAAGAAGGGGGGAGCAAAATATAGAATTGGAAATAAAATAAAACATAAAAACTAGTGAAACATTAGTCACAAACTTGAAGGAAAATAAATGAGTGTTAACAAGCTATGTGGGAGAGAAAATAATGCAAATCATGAAGAAGACCACAGTGGAATTCATCTCAGTAGAATCCAGTGTTTACCACTATCTTCTCTTTCAGGATCCATCGCTGGTAATGTCAGATGGTGTCCTAGTCTGGCCCTTGGCAGCCTGCTTGAGACTACAAGTGACCCACAGTCTATGGCTCTCTCCTTCGGACTTGGCTGGTCCCCACTGTTCTGTTCTGCCAGCTTTCCATCAGCTCAGGGCCCAGGAGTGGTTCATGTAATGACCCGAGAAGCCTGACAGTACCTTCTTCACTTGCCTCCAGAGGTGGCCTCTGGTGCAATCAGGAGGGTGGGAACCCTGGGTCATCCTCAGGGTACACTATTCAGTCTTTAGGAAAGATTGTGGGAATGTTTCCCCGTCCCCTCACCACACATCTTGATCTGTCCCAGATTCTTTCCAATAATGTATGGTTTCTGGTGAATTAGCTGTCCATTTCCTGTGAGGGGCCAATCTGTATAAAAGGGGCAACTCTTTCCTGCTTGATGCAGACAGCCTAGTGTTTAGGCACGGAAGCTGAGAGGGGCCCTGAACCCGCCTTGTATCACCTCTCTCTAATCTCTCTGCCCTGATGGTTTTAGTAGATCAGGGCCAGAGGAACAGTGTAGGTTATAGTGTCTGGTAAAGGGCCCTTTTAGAGCTTTTTCTTCTTTCCCTGGGGAAATGCACTCAGCAGGAGACTCCTGAGCCAGACATCACTGATCTGCAGAGCCTGTAATCCTGCAGGTGGGTGTTGGGGACCTGTGAGGTCCTGTGAGATCCTGCCTGTGAGGGGACCTGCCTGGCTGTTGTAAATCTCAGGCATTCAGCTTCTGGCCTAGTCCCTAGTCTGCCACTCTTTCACTGGAGGCTTGGGCTTGAACTCTGCTCTCTGTCCAGTCCCCTGCTAGCCAGCCATTCTGGGTTGGGTCCCAGAGTCCCTTCAGTGTGACTCTATCTCTCTGAGTTCTTTGTTAGCAGAGCTACTGCATACACACACATTTACCCGAGCACTGGGTCCCTGCTGAATCTTGAGTCTTGCCTCAGCTCCTCTTTTAAAAGAGTTTCTGTGTGGCCCCCATGCTGCAGCACAAAGCCCTGTAGGGCTTGTTCTCCACATGCTCCTCCTCCCCCCAAATCAGAGAGTGTCTTTCAGTTGGGGTGGCCACTGCACGCCAGAGCCTCCAACAGTTTTAAAGTTTCTCTCTGGATCTCTCCCAGATGGCACTGGGAAGAGTCCTGCAATGATACTATAACACAGGGTGGTGGTAATATGCTGTTCCTGCTCCCTCCAGAGATTCTCAGCCTCAGGTGGTCCCATTCCCACTGTGCTGTTTCTGCAGCCAGCCCCTCCCCCACTGCCCCTCTCCACCCCTGGAGCTCATGGTTCCTGAGCCCATCTGCAGCCACCCCGAATCTGCACAGCCTGAAGTGCCAGTTTGGGCAGCAGTGGTGGCAGTTGCTCTGCTAGGAGAGCCTGGACCACCCAATCTTGAGTGCCCTGCAGGCAGGCAGGCTCTTGCCCACTCATGCATACTCCCCACACTCTCATCCACGTATGTTCTCACTCACACATACTCTCACTCACTCTCTGTTAGATGTTTGAGTTGATTGCTCTGTGGTTTAGCTGCAAGACCAGTCCAGGTCTGGGAGCAAGTGGAGGGAGCTTCAAGCTATTCTGAAGTCATCTTGGATCTCTTGCATTTTAGATTTTGTTTTGACAATGGACTTAAATCAAGTCTAAATGGACTTAACTTCAGTTAAGTTCAGTTAAGGAGCCCTGGCTGCTGTGGCTCAGTGGATTGAGTATTGGCCTGTGAACCAAAGGATTGCTGGTTCAAATCCCAGCCTGGGTTGTGGGCCAGGTCCCCAGTTGGGGGCATGCAAGAGGCAACCACACATTGATGTTTCTGTCTCTCTCTTTCTCCATCCCTTCCCCTCTGTCTAAAAAATAAATAAATAAAATCTTTTTTAAAAAACCTGAAAAGAACCACATAATTTTTCAGAATCTGAAATAAATTGAACACAAATATCAATTTTTCCCTGACTCACAAACCCTGTCAAAGTGTTATGCTAACACCACAAAAACCAATAACTGAGCTCAGATTGACACATTTATGTAACATACATACCTGAAAAAAAGAGTCAAAGTATTTCCACACCCTTCTAAAGATTCATTCAAGTCTGTATCTTCTATTGAAAGCTCTATACACAGGGTATAGGGCCCATTTGAAACTCATTTCTACAAATACTGGCTCATATTTTTTCCCTTTTTTTAATTTATAAATGACAACAAGGCAAAAGATATCTAATCCTGCTTACTTTCAAGGACTATATAGAGGTCTCACCCTTGGAAACTAGTGTCAGCTTCAAGTAATAACAAGTTCCTTTTGAGCCTTGAGCAACAAACACATTTATAGTTTGGATGAAAGAAGGCCCCAAACAGAAACTCAACTCAATTAGCCTATGGAGCCCCTATCCACTGATTAGCCAAAGCTAGACCACTGCTCCAAGGAACTTCAGATGTAGCCAGGTATACCCCATCTCATGTTTGTTTTTTTTTTATTGTTGACACTATTACAGATGTCTTTCGCTTCCCTGTCCTTGCCTCCCTCCACCCAGACCCTCCCTCCCTGGCCTTCACCACACTATTATCTGTGTCCATGGGTTATGCATATATGTTCTTTGGCTAATCTCTTCATCATATTTTATCCAGTGTCCCTCACCTACCTCCCCTTGGAGATCTGTCAGTCTGTTCCATGTATCCATGCTTCTGTTTCTATTTTGTTCATCAGTTTATTTTGTTCATTAGATTCCACATATAAGTGAGAGCATATGCTATTTTTATTTCTCTGACTTATTTCACTTAACATAATAATCTCCAGGTCTATCCATGCTGTCGCAAAGGGTAAGAGTCCCTTCTTTTTTAACAGTTACATAGACCCAGGGACTGCCCAAGAGCAGGCCTGGTCTCCTTCATTATTAATCTGTGCTTAAAATCTGGTATCAGGAAATTTCTTTGGAAACCATGAGAACTACTCCCATCATTCAGGAGAATGGCTGGCATGCATTTGGTGTTTGGTTCTATTAGAGTGAGGATGAGTTTTTTCTTTGTTTGTTTGTTTTAGCCAAGGATGTGCTCATTGATTTTAGATAGAGGGGAAGGGAGGGATAGAGAGAGAGAAATATCCAGGTGAGAGAGAAACATCCATCGGTTGCCTTTCATTTGGGCCCCAACCGGGGGACCCAACCCCCAACTCACGAATGCGCCCCAACTGGGAATCAACCTGCCACCTTTTGGTTTATGGGACAATGTTGCAACCGAGCCACACTGGCCAGAGCAATGAATGATGAGTTTTACGGAGCTGCTTTTAAATCTTTGAATTGCTGAGTTTATAGCCAATGAACTGTAAACATTTAGTGGAAAGATCTAAAATTGTAATTTATTACTGATGAACTTTGCTATGTTTTGTGACTTACAAACAACCAGTCTAATAGACTTGATCACTGAATTGTGACTCCATGGTTTTACTATCATCTGAACTGGGAACTAGATGTTCCCAGATGGTTTTAATAACATCTGGACTAGATGTTAGGGATCCATAGACTGAATGAGGAGGCAGGGGTCTGGAGCATGTCTGTAAACCCTCTGATGTGAAATTTAGTGTGTATGTGCATCTCTGGTTAGAAGGCCCTGCTTTTCATTTTCAAAGGAGTCCCTAATTCAAAACACATTAAATCCACTATATATGAGCCATTTGTGATTATAGAACCAAAGGGCATCTGGACAGATAGATATGTTTTTCAAATTCTCTTATGGACTGAATTGTTTCCCCTCAAAAATTCATATGTTGAAGTACTAACCCCAGTATCTCAGAATGTGACTGCAAATTGAGATAGGATCTTTATGGATAATTACATTAAAATGAGGTCATTAGCATAGGTAGACCTTGACCAAATATGACTAGTGTCCTTATAAAAAGAGGAAATTTAGACACAGATGCAAACAGAGGGAAGTCTATGTAACACAAGAAGAAGACAGCCCTCAGAAAGACTCCATTCTGCCAACACCTTGGCCTCTGCCAACACCTCAGACTGCTACCTTCCAGAATTGTAACACAATAAATTTGTTCTTTAAACTACTCAGTCTGAGTATTCATTGTGGCAGCCTTAGTAAACTAATACAGATACTTAGTATATTCATTTCAGAATGCATATACCTGTGATCAGGAAAAACCAGAAAGACTATTTACAAGTAGAAAGACTCTAGTGCTCACATTTTATATTTTCATATAAAAGGTCATAAATATTGAAAAGTTAAATATGTTCACCTGCTTCAATAATCCATTCCTAGAAAGAGTGAAGAACATAACAATTATTTTTGCCCAATTCCCTTAAAAGTCAGTGAGGGAACTAAATCGCAAATTGTGAGCCACAATCTTACACCCCACACTCCCTTCTTGAATCTGACTTCATGTGTCTCCTGTGAGCTCTGTTGAAAGACACATTGTGTATAAGATGTTATTTAGTATTTTTAAAGATTTTCTTTATTTATTTTAGAGAGAAGAAAGGTAGGGAGAGAAACATCAAACTGTTGCCTCTCACATGGGCTCCAACCAGGGATCAGGCAACCTTTCACTTTGTGGGACAAGGCCCAACCAACTGAGCCATGCCAGTCAGGGCATAATGTTATGTAATTTTAAAACTAAGTTATATGTGGTTATAATAAATAAATTTTAAATAGGGTATAAGTAAACAAAAGGATAAAAACAGAACTTCCTACACCCCAGATGTTACAACTATTAATATTTACTACCATATTTTTGCTGCTGCTAGATTTCATATTTTCATTTTTATATATGCATTTTATTGATTATGCTATTATAGTTGTGCCATTTTCTTCCCCCCTTTCTTCCCCTCTGCCCTGTACCCCACTCTCACCAGCACCCCCTACCTTAGTTCATGCCCCTGGGTCGTACATATGTTCTTTAGCTCCTACATTTCCCATATTATTCTTAACCTCCCCCTGTCTATTTTCTACCTACCGTTTATGCTTCTTATTCCCTGTACCTTTCCCCCTACTCTCCCCTCTCCCCTTCCACACTGATAACCCTCTATGTGATCTCCATTGCTGTGAATCTGTTCCTGTTCTAGCTGTTTGCTTAGTTTTTGTTTTTCTTTTAGGTTTGTTTGTTGATAGTTATGAGTTTGTTGTCATTTTACTGTTCATAGTTTTTATCTTCTTTTTCCTACATAAGTCCCTTTAACATTTCATATAATAAGGGCTTGGTGATGATGAATTCCTTGAACTTGACCTTACCTGGGAAGCACTTTATCTATCCTTCCATTCTAAATGATAGCTTTGCTGGATAAACTAATCTTGGATATAGGTCCTTGCCTTTCATGACCTTGAATACTTCTTTCCAGCCCCTTCTTGCCTGCAAGGTTTCTTTTGAGAAATCAGCTGACAGTCTTATGGGAACTCCTTTGTAGGTAACTGTCTCCTTTTGCTGCTTTTAAGGTTCTCTCCTTATCTTTAATCTTGGCTAATGTACTTATGATGTACCTTGGTGTGTGCTTCCTTGGGTCCAACTTCTTTGGGACTCTCTGAGCTTCCTGGACTTCCTGGAAGTCTGTTTCCTTTGCCAGATTGGGGAAGTTCTCCTTCCTTATTTGTTCAAATAAGTTTTCAATTTCTTGCTCTTCTTCTCCTGGCATACCTATGATTCAGATGTTGGAACATTTAAAGTTGTCCTGGAGGTTCCTAAGCCTCTCCTCATTTTTTTTAATCCTTGCTTCTTCATTCTGCTCTGGTTGAATGCTTCGTTCTTTCTTCTGGTCCAAATAATTGATCTGAGTCTCAGTTTCCTTCCCATCACTGTTGGTTCCCTGTACATTTTCCTTTATTTCACTTTGCCTAGCCTTCACTTTTTCCTGTATTTTGCAACCATACTAAACCATTTCTGTGAGCATCCTGATTGCCAGTGTTTTGAACTATGCATCTGATAGGTTGACTATCTCTTCATCGCTTAGTTGTATTTTTTCTGGGACTTTGATCTGTTGTTTCATTTGGGCCATATTTCTTTGTCTTGTCATGCCAGTTATGTAGTAAGGGGTGGAGTCTTAGGTATTCGCCAGGGCAGGCAACCCATATTGCTGGGTTGTGGTGCTGTTTGTGGGGGAGGGATCTGAGAGGGAACAATGGCACTTCCTCAGCTCTCTGCTGGTTTTCAGTCACTTCCTCTGCTACCCACCATCAAATTGGGCCGTTCTGGTGCTGATTTCCAGGTTGGTGGTTTTGTGTACGTTCCAGGACCCTGTGGTCTCTCCAATGAACTGTCATGTGAGGCTGGGAGTTTCTTCTGACACCACAACCCTCACAGACTTTTACAGTCAGAGGTTTTGAGGTTTTATTTCCCTGTGCTGGAACCCTGGGTTGCATGGTCTGTCTCGCTACCCAGCTGTACCTTCTGGTTTATCCACATGAAAATTGGGACCACCTGCTCCACCAGCCATTGCCTCTCCCACTCTGGTCCTCCAACCATCACCTTGCCATGAGTCTTCTCTGCCCCTGCTGCCTGTCACCACCCCTCCTGCTGGGCTGGATGAATGTGTCTTCTTTAACTTCTTGAATGTCAGACTTCCACACAGTTCGATTTTTTGGCAGTTCTGGTTATTTTTTGTTTTTAAATTTGTTGTCCTTCTTTTGGTTGTGCAAGGAGACAAAGTATACTTATGCCTCCATTTTGGCTGGAAGTCATCATAATATTTTCCATCTACTATGAAATCGTGTTCTCTTCTTCAAACAAACAAGCTCATTATACAGATTACCCAATAATATATAAAATGTAAAGTTGTCAGATTACTTTGAAAATTTACTCACTCTGGCCAGGTGGCTCAGTTAATTAAAGTGCTGTCCCAATATACCACAGTTGTGGGTTCAATCTCTGGTCAGGGCACATACAAGGCTCAACCAATGAATGCATAAATAAGTGGAACAGCAATTCACTGTATCTCTCTCTCTCTCTCTCTCCTGTTCCTCTCTCTCCCCACTTCCTCTCTCTCTCTCTCAAATCAAATAAAAACAAAAACCTCAAATCCTGAAACTGCAAATGCAGAGAGAATGCACAGTTCAGAGATTTGGTGATGAGATGTGAAAACCTTTGCTTCTGGCCAAACTCCTATGTGTCCACCCCTAGATGATAATTTGAGTAAGAGGCCACAGCCACATCTGTGTAGTGACATCAGTTTTCCTTTCCAAGTGTATCCTGTTTAAAAAGTTAACCTGGAAATGTCTTAGGGTTCAACAATGAGCCTGAGTTCCTGCAAGATTCAGAAGAGGAAAGAGAGAATACAGACATCCTTTCTGCTTCCTCTGGCAGCATTGGCAGATGAATATGCAACAGCCTCCTTGTTTCCTTGTCCTTTCCACCATGCAGAGCCAGGAGGAGCTTTGAGGTCATGAGCAACATTCCCTACAGGTTCCTGATTCTGGGTGGCAGCAGCTCTCCATTTCTTCGTGGCAGGGAACCTCCATGATTTCCACTTTTCCAGCCTTTCCATGATTTAGTAAGAATCTCAATCACGTACTAAATCTTTTCATGTTTAAAATACCAGTGAAGAGCAACAAGTCAAAGTCAATACCAGCATTCCAGGTTAATTATCAGTGCAGAGAGATGCTCCTAAAATACCAGCTTTCTACTGGCCTGCCAAATTGCATGCTTTCCCACTCTCTCATGGCTCTTTCCCAAGGATCTTCACCTGCCCCAGTCTATCCAAACACCCATTTCCTCCTCATATTCCTTTTCTATGCACTCATGCTGATTTCTTAGCACTTATATAAATGTTCTAAGTGTTAAAAAGGGCTAGACATCCCAAAACATCATCCAGCATTGTGAAGGAAGAATATTTGCAACATACATAAGTTTTCTAATAAACTAGAATGACAATGTTTATTTCCCAACTTTATTAAGGTGTAATTCCCATATAATATTGTGTGAGTTTAGGGTGTACAATGTGATTATTTGATATATGTATATATTTTGAAATGATTACCACAATTATGTTTGTTAACACATCCATTACATCCCAGTTACCTTTTTTGTGTGTTTGGTGAGAACATTAAAGATCTCTTCTCTTAGCAACTTTCGCCATGCTGTATATCACATCCCCAGAACTCATTCATTTTATAACTAGAAGTTTGTACCCTTTGACAAACATTTCCCCAACTCCCCAAGCTCCCAGCCCCTCAAACCCCCAATCTATTCTCGGTTTCTGTGAGTTTGGCTTTTTAGATTCCACATATATGTGAAATCATAGTGTTTGTCTTCCTCTGCCTGACTGATTTCATTTAGCATAATTGCCACAAATGGCAGGGTTTCCTTCTTCACTGTGTTTGTCACATTTTCTTCACCCACTCATCCATCAGTTAACGCTTAAGTCATTTCCACATCTTAGCTATTGTGAATAATGATGCCGCAATGAACATGGAGGCGCTAGATATCCATCTGAGATAATGATTTCATCTCCTTTGGATATATACTCAGAGGTGGAATTGCTGGATCATATAGTAGTACTATTTTTAATTTCCTGAGGAACCTCCATACTGTTTTCCATAGTAGCTGCACTAATTTACATTTTTACCAACAGTGTACAAGGATTCCCTTTTCTCCACATCCTCACCAGCACTTGTCATCTCTTGTCTTTTTGCTAATAGTCAGAATGGTGATGTTTTTAATCCCAAGTATTTTAATTAGAATCTAAACTGTATTAAACCCTCTCTTAACTCTTTAGGGGAAATTCTGAGACAACAGCACATAGTTGAAAAAGCATATGGCTTCTTCTTAGAAGACCTAAATTTGAGTCTGAAATCTGCCACCTGTGTGGCCTTGGTTAAGTAATTCAACCTTTCTGAAATTCCATTTCTTCCCATGTAGAATAGAGACAATACTAATACAAGAGGACAAACATACCTTATGAAGTAGCTCAAAGTGTGGCCCTGAAACCAGCATCATCAGCACATAAGAACTTGTTAGAAGGCAGATTTGGGGACCTCACCCCAGACCTACTGAATCAGAAACTCCAGGGTGGGGTCCAGCAATCTGTGCTTTAACAAACCCTTCAGGTGATTCCGATGCATGCTGCCATAGAGATTTTATGTTGCCCTAATAAGACCAGTAATGTAAAGAACTGTCTTTTAAAAATAAAGCTGTGAGCACTGGCTGGTGTGACTCAGTGGATTGAGTGCCGGCCTGTGAAGCAAGGGGTCACTGGTTCAATTCCAGGTCAGAGCACATGCCTGGGTTGTGAGCCAGGTCCCCAGTGTGGGGTGCACGAGTGGCAATCACACATTGGTGTTTCTCTCCCTCTCTTTCTCCCTCCCGTCCCCTCTCTAAAAATAAATAAATAAAATCTTTAAAAAACAATAAAGCTGTGCAAACATGAGCTGATAGCATTATGAACATCAATTAGGGTGCTATTTAATGCAGTACTGATCTCAATGGTTGTCACCTTTGTGGTTGTTCACTCCTAAACTAAATGGCTTGGACCATTGTGTCAAAGAACTAGGGTACATTCAAAAGAAATTATTCTATTTTTAAGAGTTCTTCTGTCTCCTCCCTCTGGTGTGAGCTATCATTTCTCAGGAGGCCAGTGAGTCCTGCTGCTATCATCTGCTGCGTTATTGGTCTGACCAACTGCCTGAGGGCAATTGTCTTTCCTGCAGAATAAGTCTTCATTTTTCAGCATCCAACCTCTCTCACTGCCTTTGTTCAATTTATGTTCTGAGTGGTTGAGATTACTATCAGTCTGGCCTCTGGATAAGCAGTGATATTATAGGATAATCAACATATATGGCATATCTTTTATATAGAAACAATTACACAGGTATAACATTAAAGCAGTGACTGCTACCTAATGGGTGCACAATACAAATTTTAGTTGAATTAATGAATGAGTATGTATATTCAACTCACAAAAGTGGATTATACAGACAATATACAGCTTCACTCTGACACCTCTAGCTCCTGTAGGTTACCAGCAGACTGAAAGTTGTGTTTTAAATAACCTAAGTCCATAAACACTTGCAAGAAAACAATGCCAAGGAGAAGTACAAATGGGAAGTATGGGCATCATCTTCATAGGGAAAGGGCAGCACTTTATGCATGTGCAGTAAAGGAGGAGAAAGTACTCTGAAGCATTAAAAGCACTAAAGAAATGAAGATGCTATTAGTATTAATATGATTCCATCCTGCTCTGTACAGCAGGTTTGCTTTAAAGAGTGTGGAACCTGTTAGCCAGGCACAGAGCCTCTTCAACACTGAGGACAGGTCCCGTTAAAAAAAGGACCCTCTGCTCACTGGCTTGACTCCTGGGGGTGTCCTGTGCTGCCCTTTGAAAAAGGTGGCACTGCACCTCATACCATGTCAGCACAACCCACTCCCAAGAGAAGTACTGGCTATTTGCCTCTGATCTTGGCCTAACTCCTGTTCCACCATCTGCTCCCTTTCCACAGCTTTCAAACAAGACTTCAGACTACAGGGTTGCCTCCTCTTGCTGTTGGCCACAGCACCAAACTTCATTCCTTGTCGTCCAATAAAGGATCCTAACTTCATTTCTTCTCCCTCCCTTGGTTTTCCTGTGATGACTCTCCCCTGTGAGCCAGCACTCCCAGCCCTGTAACCACTATGTTAGCTGAGCACTCACCAGCCCACCGTCCTTGACTCTATAAATTGCCCAGCCAGTCAGGCTCGTGTCCTTGGAGGAGAGCATGCCTAACCCAGCCCCCAGCCTGGGACAGGCCATCACTGGCCCTTCTACTTATTTTTAACTCTTGTATAGTGCTCAGTAGACAGTGGGTGCTCAATTAATGTTGCCATCTGAGTGAAACGTCAAAAGTTTAGCATGCTGATACTCAACTAAAATCAGAAATCTGGATATGAGGGGAGAACCAAGATGGCGGCGTAGGTAACACACTGCGCCTCCTCGCACAACCAGAACTGACAGAAAATCAAACGGCAAGGAAGTCCGACACCAAGGAAATAAAAAATAAACATTCATCCAGACCGGTAGGAGGGGCAGAGACGGGCACCGGGGCAGAGAGGACTCCCATGGCCGTGGGGGGACCGAGACTGGCGGAGTGTGGGACGAACGGGGCAGGCAGTCTGACCACTAGCAGACCCTGCGGCCCCACATTCACGCACAGATAAACCGAGAGGGCCGAACTCAGAGTGGTGGAGAACGGGGAAGGCAGAGTGGCAGGTAGCACCCCGTGGCCCCACACTCACGCACAGATAAACCGGACAAACGGCGGGGAGCAAATCAGACCACACAACCCAGGGCTCCAGTGTGGGGAAATAAAGCCTCAAACCTCTGAGTGAAAACACCCCTGGGGGTTGGAGCGGCAGCAGGAGAGACTCCTAGCCTCACAGGAGAGGTTGTTGGAGAGACCCACAGGGGCCTAGGGCGTGCACAAGTCCACCCACTCGGGAACCAGCACCTGAGGAGCCCAGTTTGTTTGTGGGTAGCGGAGTGAAAGATTGAGGTCCAGTGGCAAGTGGAGTGAAAGATTGAGGTCCAGTGGCGAGTGGAGCGGGAGCCATTGCTCCCTCTCGGCCCCTCTCCCACGTACAGCATCACAGCACAGCAACCAGCGTTACCCCGCCCCAGTGAACACCTAAGGCCCCGCCCCTTTAAGTAACAGTCACGCCAAGACAAAAAAAAAAAAAAATAGCCCAAATGACAGAACACCTCAAAGCTCCAGAAAAAATACAACTAAGCAGCGAACAGACAGCCAACCTATCAGATGCACAGTTCAAAACACTGGTTATCAAGACGCTCACAGAATTGGTTGAATCTGTTCGAAAACCAGATGAAAAAATGAAGCCTATGCTAACAGAAACAAAGGAAAATGTACACAGAACCAATAGTGATGCAAAGGAAACTAGGACTCAAACCAATGGTGTGGACCAGAAGGAAGAAAGAAACATCCAACCAGAAAAGAATGAACAAACAAGAATTCGGAAAAATGAGGAGAGGCTTAGGAACCTCCAGGACATCTTTAAATGTTCCAACATCCGAATTATAGGGGTGCCAGAAGGAGAAGAGGAAGAACAAAAAATTGAAAGCTTATTTGAACAAATAATGAAGGAGAACTTCCCCAGTCTGGCAAAGGAAATAGACTTGCAGGAAGTCCAGGAAGCTCAGAGAGTCCCAAAGAAGCTGGACCCAAGGAGGAACACACCAAGGCACATCATAATTACATTACCCAAGATTAAATGCAAGGACCTATATCCAAGATTACTGTATCCAGCAAAGCTATCATTTAGAATGGATGGGAAGATAAAGTGCTTCTCAGATAAGGTCAAGTTAAAGGAGTTCATCATCACCAAGCCCTTATTATATGAAATGTTAAAGGGACTTACTTAAGAAAAAGAAGATCAAAAATAGGAACAGTAAAAATGACAGCAAACTCACAGTTATTAAGGACCACACCTAAAACAAAAACAAGAGCAAACTAGGCAAACAACTAGAACAGGAACAGAACCATAGAGATGGAGATCACATGGAGGGTTGTCAATAGGGGAGTGGGAGGGGGAGAGGCGGGGAAAGGTACAGAGAATAAGTAGCATAGATGATAGGTAGAAAATAGACAGGGGGAGGGTAAGAATAGTGTAGGAAATGTAGAAGCCAAAGAACTTATAAGTATGACCCATGGACATGAACTATAGGGGGGGAATGTGGGAGGGAGGGGGTGGGCAGGATGGAGTGGAGTTGCGGGGGGGGAATGGGACAACTGTAATAGCATAATCAATAAATATATTTTTAAAAAATCAGAAATCTGCTCAGGGAAAGCAAGTCAATGCTTTCCTGAAATGGGAATGCAATCAGCAAAAATTTCCACACCATCAATCAAAAGTGTTCACAGCAAGTACTTAGTGAACCAAGTAGTGACCTTCAAACCCCCTCCCACTCCTGCCCCACTCTATACAGTTGTTAGCTGTTGTTCACTGATGGTTTCCCAGAAAATATGGTCCATCACTATTCAGATGAATGAAACTGCTGCTAGGACTTGCAAGTTATTCCAGCATTTTGTAATAATGAGACAAAAAAATATATAAAGTCTGAAAAAGTGCCAACTCATGGAGAACAGGGAAAGGCTCAAAACAGCATGGTATTGCCAAGAACCAATGAAATTAACATGAAAGGAAGATGGATGGTTTTATTTTTTAAAACTATATATGTAGCATAAGGCCAGTGATATGGTTGTCAATTCCATACTAGAAACTGTTCACAACCAGGATAGTTTATTGGGAAAATTTAGCCCACAAGTATTAGCTACCATTGAAATTGAACTCTTACTCATACACTGTGCTAGCTGCTTTACATATGTTATCTCTTTCCATCCTTATACAATAAAAGGTAAAAATCTTTGTTTTGCCAATGAGGACTTGCCCATGGTCACATGGATGACAAATGAGCCAAATTAAAATCAAAAGCAGTCTAATTCCAAAATCCATACTCCTACCATGCTACACACAATTCTTCTCCTTCCCTCCCAAATTTTCAGAAAGGTAGAATCAAGTTTAAATTATCATGGCTACAAAATGAGAGAATGAGTCTCAAAACATTTATGTGCCCTGGAAGTATGTACAGAATGAGAGAACAACCTTGCTCTTCACATTAGATGACAATCTAAATTTTTATACACTATATAAAAAAGAAATCTCACTATTATGGATGGACCTAAAGGGTATTATGCTAAGTGAAATAAGTCAGTCAGAGAAAGACAAATACCATATGATCTCACTTATATGTGGAATCTAAAGAACAATATAAACAAACCAAATAGAAACAGACTCATGGATACAGAGAACAGACTTATGGTTGCCAGCAGGGAGGGGGTTTGGAGGACTGGGTGAAAAAGATGGAGGGATTGAGAAGCACAGATTGGTATTGTAAAGTCGTCATGGGGAGGTAAAGTATAGCATAAGGAATATAGTCAGTAATATTGTAATAACTGTGTATGATGCCATGTGAGTACTAGAAATATTAAGGGGAACACTTTGTAAAGTATATTATTGTCTAGTCACTATGCTGTACACCTGAAACTAATACACAATAGTAATATTAAATGTAAATGGTAATTGAAAAAATTAAAAATAAATTTAAAAAGAGAAATAAAGAAAAAATGTTTATAGACTATAAAACATTTATTCCTGAAAGACATTGAGGTGAGCTCGAACAAATGAAAGGACACATCATGTTTTAGATAGGAAAAACTCAGCATAATGAAAACATCAGTTCTTCCTAAGTGACTATATAAATTTAACATAATCCCAACAAAAACAGATATCATTTTTTCCCCAGAGCTAGATAAGTCAATTATGTATTTTATTTGAAAGAACAAATAAGCAATAATATCCAGGGAAACACTTTAAAAAATGGAGCAGGGAGGATAGCCCTAGAAGATATTAAAAACTATTATAAAGCCATCAGTATAAGCACATGAATTGACAGATGTAGCAACAGAAAAATAAACAAAAATCCAAAATACATCAAACTGAAAATAAAGTTTAGGATGCCATGAAGGCAGAATCTCAAATTGATATGGGGAAAAAATGACTGATTAATAGAAAGCTATTTATAGAAAAATATAAAACTAAACCATTTCTCACACCATATGCCAGAATAAATTCCAAATGGCTCTAAATATGTTGGGAACCGCCCTGCCTGGTTTCAGAGGCTGTAACACCCCATGATTAAGGCTGAGTCAGAATTGGGACCATAAGCCACTAAGGAGACAAAGCTTGTCTCCCTGGCGGAAGTGCCACTTCTGCCCACTTCACCCTGCTTGGCCCTGAGCTTGGCCAGTTAGCCAATGACGGGTAAGAATCCTCAAGGGAGGATCAACCTAAGACAGGCTGTGGTCACGGAAGAGGCCCGCAGGGAAGGACTTGGGGGGCTGTGGAAAAAGGGGGTGATGGACCCTCGCCCCTCGGCTTTGAAATAGCCTGAGTCCTCATTCTGTCCGCAAGAAGTCTCCTAATCTCTTGGCTGCCTTACTTCCCTTGCCTGACTTAAGCCTGAAGCAATAACAGAGGGCAGTGCAGTCCTGTGCTGGGAGGGGCGGATTCCCTGGGGAATCAGGCCTAACAAAAATACATACATTCCTGTGAAACCTACTTATTTTGTACCCTCAGTTTAAGAGATAAGGGTCCAGACCTGAGATGAGTCTGGCGCCTAAAGTTTTATGGCCCTCTAACTAATTGGCTGTAACTCAGAATAAGCCCTCAGAGTTCTCTGTAAATCATGTATTGTTTAACACTTCCTGCCTAACAATGATTGATGAGCTTGATCTGTATTCCTATGCGAATGAACCTAATAAAAGCCCCTGGAGAAAGAGGCTCTGGGCCCTTCTCTCATGTCTTGGTAGTCTTTTTCTTCATCCGTGGCGGAACCGGGGGGGCTGCGTTAAAGCCCCCCGACATCTGGCGCCCGGAACAGGGACTTTCAGGACCTGCACGGACCAGAGGCTTCAAGCCACCATCGCCACAGCTTCATCCATGATGGACCCGGGGGGCTGCGTTAAAGCCCCCCGACATCAATATATATATGAAAAAAAATTTGTTGTTCTTTTCATAACCTGGAAATGGGGGAAATTTGTCTTTGACTTAAAATACAAAAACAATAAAAGAAAAGGGATAAATCTGACCATGTAAAAATAGAAACTTTTGCATGAAAAAAAAAGCATAAGCAGATGGCGGTGAGATAGGTGGGAGCAGAGTCCACTTCCCCTCAACACCAGTGAAACACCTAGCTGATCTGAGGAGCAGAGCGAAAAGCCAAGGGTATTCCAGCATATATGAAGATCGGAGACCAAAAGATAGAGGACATTGAAAGATCTGACGGTAAGAAGAGTGCTTAAGGACAATAAGGTCCCTGAGACCTGCATGGGGACCAGGGCGGCTGAAGCCCCGGCCAGGGTGCAGAGTCTGCTGCAGGATTCTTGGGAGAGAGCCAGGCTGAGCTGTGTGAGCAGCCAGGTGCTTGTTTGGACCAGGGGGGCTTGAATAGGAAGAACTTCTCTCCGCAGAATAGGAAGAGATCTCTCCGCAGCAGCTGAGGCCTATGGTGCCCACCCCCCCACCAGCCCCTGGACTGTGAACTCGGGATAAGCAGCCCCAGTGCTCACCTGAAGCCCGGTTGTGCGCACCCAGATTAGCAGACTGGGGGCCCACAACTGAAACCCCGGCTGGCCGTCCACACCTAAGACCCCAGTGGGGCACCCACACCTGAAACCTCAGGTGGGTGAGCACCGGGAGCAGAGGCTAGCTGCCCCACGCCCAGGCCCAAGGCGGCAGACCGGCAGGCTGCACACGCAACTCAGGCCCAAAGCAGAACAGCAGGCCCCGTGCAACTCAGGCCCAGAGCCGACCAGCCAGCCTCCAGCGACCCAGGCCCAAATCAGCAGATCAGCTGATCAACAGCCTGGCTGCCTGCAAGGGACCACACCTAAAAGCACTGGTTCTGAACGACTCCTACCTAGCCCCTGCGCACCGAGCCCTGCAGGGCCTACTGGCTCTCTAGGACTAAGGCAGAACACCCAGCAGAGGGGAGCTGCAGGGCTAGGGGAGACTGCATTCCCCAGAAAGACTCTACCCAGTAGAGGGCTGAACCACCTCTTAGCAGCACCGAGAGCCCCTAGCATCTAAGACAGCAAAGAGCAAGAAGGGGGAGTGTCAGTTGCCCCTAATTGATGCAACTCAAGGACAGCACAACTGGTGAACTAAAGGCTTAGTGGGGAGCAGAAGGACCCTGAGGAACTGGACTGGAGGCTGAACAACAGTGAAGAGTGTGGCTCAGGAAGGGAGAAAAGTGAAACCAATCCTTCCAACCACCCCCTCCCATTCCACAGACAGGAAGACCAGCAGAACTAACCTAACCTGTTTAAAGACAACAGAAGACTGTTTCTTCTTCTTTCCTCCTTTCCTGCTGAATTCCTTCTTCCTTTCTGTCCTTCTGTCTTTTTTTATTCCTTCTTCCTTCCATCCTTTACTTTCTATTCCTTCTTCCTGCCTTCTTTTATATATTCTTTTGTTTTAATTTTTGTTAAAATTCCTTTTTATCTTGCCTTCGATCTTTCTTTATTCCTTCTTCCTTCCTTCCTTCCTTTCCTTTTCTATTCCCTCTTTCCCCCCTACCCTTCTTCCCCCCTCCCCCGTTTCTCTTTTTCCCACAGGTGAGACAATAAAACCTGGAGTGCTGAAAAGACCACAGTTAGACCATGTTACACCCATAAACGTCAGCTCAAGACCAGTGAGCACAGGAGATTAAGGAGACAGGACCACCGAATCCCATAGGCATTCTACCATAGAAGTTCATACCGTAAACCCAGGGAGTCAGAATAGATCAATTTAAGAAGCAGAGGCTAACAAGAAGAGTCTCACAAACAATGGGAAGACAAAGAAACAATCCCCAAATGAAAGGAAAGGAGGAAGCCTCAGAAAGAATGCTAACTGAAAAAGAGGCAAGTCAAATATCAGATACTGAGTTCAAAGCAATGGTTATGACGAAGCTCAATGAGCTCACAGAGAACTACCAGAAATTACAGGGAAACTCCAATGAACTCAGTGCAAGCTATATCAACATGAAAAAGGAAATAGAAACTATCAACAAGAGCCAAGAGGAAATGAAGAATACAATTTCTGAATAGAAGAACACAGTAGAGGGAATGAAAAGCAGACTTGATGAAGCAGAGGATCGGATCAGCGAGCTGGAGGACAAAGTAGAAAAAAACACCCAGAAAGAGCAAGAAAAGGAAAACAGGCTCAGAAAGAATGAAGAGGTGTTAAGGGAAATGCAGGACAACATGAAACGTAATAATATCCATATAATAGGGATACCAGAAGGAGAAGAAGAAGAGCAAGGGATAGAAAACCTGTTTGAAAAAGTAATGATGGAAAATTTTCCTAATTGGATGAGAGAAAAAGTCACACAAATCCAGGAAACACAGAGAGTCCCAAGCAAGAGGAACCCAAAAAGACCCACTGCAAGACACATCATAATTAAAATGCCAAATTTCCAAGACAAAGAAAGGATCTTAAAGGCAGCAAGGGAGAAAAAGGAAGTAACATACAAGGGAGCCCCAATAAGGTTAGCAACTGACTTCTCAATGGAAATGCTCCAAGCCAGAAGAGAATGGCAAAAAATATTGCAAATAATGAGAACCAGAGGCCTGCAACCAAGACTACTTTACCCAGCAAGGCTCTCAATCAAGATAGAAGGCCAAATAAAGAGTTTCCCAGACAAAAGAAGTCTAAAAGAATACACTTCCACCAAACCACCACTGCAAGAGATGCTAAAGGGACTGCTTTAAGGAAAGGAAGGAAAAGAGAAAGACAGAGGAACACAGGTAGGAAATAATGGCAATGAATAACTACCTATCGATAATAACCTTAAACGTAAATGGATTAAATGCTCCAATCAAAAGACATAGAATAGCTGAATGGATAAGAAAACATGACCCACACATATGCTGCCTACAAGAGACCCATCTCAGGACAAAAGACTTACACAGACTGAAAGTGAAGGGCTGGAAACAAATTTTCCAAGCAAACGGACATGAAAAAAAAAGCAGGGGTCACAATACTCATATCACACAAAATAGACTTCCAAAGAAGGGCCATAAAGAGAGACCCAGAAGGTCACTTCATAATACTCAAAGGAAGAATCCACCAAGAAGACGTAAACATTGTAAATATATGCACCCAACATAGGAGCACCCAAACATAAAGAAAATCTTGGAGGACTTCAAGAAAGATATTGACAGCAACACAATTATAGTAGGGGACTTTAACACCCCACTGTCAAAAATGGACAGGTCTTCCAAACAAAATATCAAGAAGGATATTATGTCACTTAACAATACCCTAGATGAAATGGAATTAACTGATATTTATAGATCTTCTCATCCCAAAGAAGCAAAATACATATTCTTTTCAAGTGTACATGGAACTTTTTCAAAGATAGACCACATGATAGGACACAAAGCAAGCCTCAACAAATTCAAGAAAATTGAAATCATATCAAGCATTTTCTCTGACCACAAGGGACTGAAACTAGAAACCAACCCCAAAGGAAAAAAACCCAAAACACTCAAAATCATGGAGACTGAATAGCATGCTATTAAACAATGAATGGGTCAAGAACGAGATTAGGGAAGAAATCAAAAACTTTCTGGAAACAAATGAAAATGAACTCACAACAACCCAAAACCTATGGGACACAGCAAAGGCAGTCCTGAGAGGGAAGTTTATAGCAATACAGGCCTACCTGAAAAAGATAGAAACATTTCAAACAAACAACCTAACTCCACACCTACAAGAACTCGAGGAACAACAACAAAGACAGCCCAGAGCAAGCAGAAGGAAGGAAATGACCAAGATCAGAGCAGAGTTAAATGACATAGACACTAAAAGCACAATTCTAAGGATCAATGAATCCAGGAGCTGGTTCTTTGAAAAGATACACAAAATAGACAAGCCTTTAAGTAGGCTCATCAAGAAAAAAAGAGAGGATCCAAATAAACACAATTAGAAATGAAAGAGGAGAGATTACAACTGATACCACAGAAATACAAAGGATTGTAAGAATTACTACGAAGAACTGTATGCCAAGAAATTGAAAAACCTAGATGAAATGGACACATTTCTAGAAAAATATAATCTTCCAAAACTGAATGAAAAAGAAGCAGAAAGCCTGAACAGACCAATAACAGCAGATGAAATTGAAGCAGTCATCAAAAAACTCCCAACACACAAAAGCCCTGGACCAGATGGTTTCACAGGAGAATTCTAAAAAGCATTTAAAGAAGAGCTAACCCCTATCCTTCACAGACTATTCGAAAAAATCCAAACTGATGGAAGACTCCCAAACTCTTTTTATGAAGCCAGCATCATCCTAATCCCCAAACCAGATAAAGACATAACAAAGAAATAAAACTTCAGGCCAATATCTCTGATGAACATAGACGCTAAAATTCTCAACAAAATATTGGCAAACTGCATCCAGCGATACATTAAAAAGATCATCCACCATGACCAAGTGGGATTCATCCCAGGGATGCAAGGATGGTACAATATTCGCAAATCAATAAACATAATATATCACATCAACAACAGCAAACACAAAAATCACATGATCATATCAATAGATTCAGAAAAAGCATTTGATAAGATACAGCACCCATTGATGATAAAAACACTCAGCAAAGTGGGAATAGAGGGAGCATGCCTCAACGTAATAAAGGCCATATATGAGAGACCTACAGCCAACATCATACTCAATGGACAGAAACTTAGAGCTTTCCCACTAAGATCAGGAACAAGACAAGGATGCCCTCTCTCACCTCTCCTATTCAACATAGTATTGGAAGTCCTAGCCACAGCAATCAAAGAAGAAAAAGCAATAAAAGGCATCCAAATTGGAAAGAAGGAAATGAAACTGTCACTGTTTGCAGATGACATGATAGTGTACATAGAAAATCCTATAGACTCCACCAAAAAACTACTCCACCTAATAAATGAATTTGGCAAAACAGCTGGATACAAAGTCAATACTCAGAAATCAAAGGCATTCCTGTACACCAACAACGAAACTGCAGAAACAGAAATCAGGAAAAAAATCCCATTTGATATAGCAACAAGAAAAATAAAGTACCTAGGAATCAACCTAACCAAGTAGGTAAAAGACCTGTACTCAGAAAACTACACAACACCGAAGAAAGAAATTAAGGAAGACACAAACATATGGAAGCATGTACCATGCTCATGGATTGGAAGAATTAACATCATCAAAATGGCCATACTACCCAAAGCGATTTATAGATTCAATGCAATCCCTATTAGAGTACCCATGACATATTTCACAGATATAGAACAAACTTTTCAGAAATTTATATGGAACCATAAACGACCCCGAATAGCTGCAGCAATGTTGAGAAAGAAGAACAAAGCAGGAGGGATCACAATACCTGATATCAAATGTATTACAAGGCCACTGTAATCAAAACAGCCTGGTACTGGCATAAAAACAGGCACATAGACCAATGGAACAGAATAGAGAGCCCAGAAATAAACTCAAGTCTTTACAGTCAATTAATATTTGACAAAGGAGGCAGGAGCATAAAATGGAGCAAAAACAACCTCTTCAGCAGATGGTGTTGGGAGATCTGGACAGCTACATGCAAAAAAATAAAACTCGATCACCAACTTACACCATACACAAAAATAAACTCAAGATGGATAAAAGACTTAAATATAAGTCGTAACACCAAAGAAGTCCTAGAGGAAAACATTGGCAGGAAAATCTCAGACATTCCATGCAGCAACATCCTCCCAGACATGTCCCCTAAAGCAAGGGACATAAAGGAAAGAATAAACAAATGGGACCTCATCAAAATAAAAAGCTTTTGCATGGCTAAAGAAAAGAGCACCAAATTACAAAGAGAACCAACAGTATGGGAAAAAATATTTGCTAATGATACCTCAGACAAGGGCCTGATCTCCAAAATATATAAAGAACTCACATGACTCCGCTCCAAGAAGACAAACAACCCAATGAAAAAATGGGCAAAGGACTTGAGCAGACACTTCTCCAAGGAGGACATACAGAGGGCCCAGAGACATATGAAAAGATGCTCAACATCACTAGCCATCAGAGAGATGCAAATTAAAACCACAATGAGGTACCATCTCACACCAGTCAGAGTGGCCAACATAAACAAATCCACAAACAAATGTTGGAGAGGATGCGGAGAAAAGGGAACCCTAGTGCACTGTTGGTGGGAATGCAGACTGGTGAGGCCACTGTGGAAAACAGTATGGAATTTCCTCAGAAAACTAAAAATGGAACTGCCCTTTGACCCAGCAATTCTGCTGCTGGGATTATACCCTAAGAGCCCTGAAACACCAATCCAAAAGAACCTGTGCACCCCAATGTTCATAGCAGCACAATTTACAATAGCCAAGTACTGGAAGCAACCTAAGTGCCCATCAGCAAACGAGTGGATCCAAAAACTATGGTATATTTACACAATGGAATTCTATGCAGCAGAGAGAAAGAAGGAGCTTATACCCTTTGCAACAGCATGGATGGAACTGGAGAGCATTATGCTAAGTGAAATAAGCCAGGCGGTGAGGGACAAATACCATATGATCTCATCTTTAACTGGAACATAATAAATTGAAGAAAAAAGGAAACAAAACATAACCAGAGGCATTGAAGTTAAGAACAATCTAACAATGGGCAGGGGGGAGTGGGGAGGGGACAGTGAGGAGAGGGGATTACAGGAACTACTATAAAGGACACATGGACAAAATCAAGGGGGAGGGTGGAGGTGGGGGAGGGAGGTGGGTTCAGCTGGGGTGGGGTGGAGGGATGGGGAGAAAAGGCACAGAACTGTAATTGAATAACAATAAAAAATTAAAATAAAGAAAGAAAAAGAAAAAAATAAAAAAATTTAAGTCAAATGCAATTTAAAAATTAAAAATAAAAAAAATAAAAGAAAGCATAGGCAAAATTAAAAGACAAATACAAACTGAGGGAGACAAGGAGATTTACAACTCGTATCATGCAAAGTGTTAATATATCTAAGATAAAGAGAGGTCTTAATGATTCTAGAAGATGGAAAAATTTATAGAAAAAATGGGCATGTGATATCTTTCACAGAAAAAGAAAAGCAAATGCCTCAAATATATGGACAAAATTCCAAATATTTAATAATGTGCTCTATGGTGAGGCTATGGAACAACATTCCCTTGCTGTAGGGAATGAAAAATAGTACAATCCAGAGAACCAAGATGGTGGCATAGGTAGACACACTGCGCCTCCTCGCAAAACCAGAACTGAGAGAAAATCGAACAGCAAGGAAGTCCAACACCAAGTAGATAAAAAAGAAACATACATCCAGACTGGTAGGAGGGGCAGAGAGGACTCATGTGGCCATGGAGGGACCGAGACTGGCGGAGTGTGGGACGAAAGGGGCAGTCAGTCTGACCACTAGCAGACCCTGCGGCCCTACATTCGTGCACAGATAAACCAAGAGAGCCGGACTCAGAGTGGCAGAGAACCGGGCAGGCAGAGTGGCGGGTAGCACCCTATGGCCCCACACTCTCGCACAGATAAACCGGGATGAACGGCTGGGAGCGAAGCCGGCAGCAGAACCCAGGGCTCCGGAACCCAGGGCTCCAGCGCGGGGAAATAAAGCCTCAGACCTCTGATTGAAAACGCCCCTGAGGATGGAGGCGGCAGCAGGAGAGACTCCCAGCATCATGGAAGAGGTCGTTGGAGAGACCCACAGGGGCCTAGAGTGTGCACAGGCCCACCCACTTGGAAACTAGCACCAGAGGGACCCAGTTTGATTGTGGGTAGCACATGGAGTGACTGAAATCCAGCAGAGAGTACAGCAAGCACCATTACTCCCTCTCGCCCCCCCCCCCCTCCCCACGTACAGCATCACAGGGCAGTGACCAGCGTTACCCTGCCCTGGGAACACCTAAGGCTCCACCCCTTTAAGTAACAGACACGCCAAGACAAAAAAAAAAAAAAAAAAGGCCCAAATGACAGACACTTCAAAGCTCCAGAAAAAATACAACTAAGCAGCGAACAGACAGCCAACCTATCAGATGTACAGTTCAAAACACTGGTTATTAGGACGCTCACAGAATTGGTTGAATTTGGTCAAAAACTAGATGAAAAAATGAAGCCTATGCTAAGAGAAACAAAGGAAAATGTACAGGGAACCGTACATTTCCTTAGCGATGCGAAGGAAACTGGAACTCAAACCACTGGTGTGGACCAGAAGGAAGAAAGAAACATCCAACCAGAAAAGAATGAACAAACAAGAATTCAGAAAAATGAGGAGAGGCTTAGGAACCTCCAGGACATCTTTAAATGTTCCAACATCCGAATTATAGGGGTGCCAGAAGGAGAAGAGGAAGAACAAAAAATTGAAAGCTTATTTGAACAAATAATGAAGGAGAACTTCCCTAATACGGCAAAGGTAATAGACTTCCAGGAAGTCCAGGAAGCTCAGAGAGTCCCAAAGAAGCTGGACCCAAGGAGGAACACACCAAGGCACATCATAATTACATTACCCAAGATTAAACGCAAGGACCTACATCCAAGATTACTGTATCCAGCAAAGCTATCATTTAGAATGGAAGGGAAGATAAAGTGCTTCTCAGATAAGGTCAAGTTAAAGAAGTTCATCATCACTAAGCCATTATTATATGAAATGTTAAAGAAACTTACCTAAGAAAAAGAAGATAAAAAATAGGAACAGTAAAAATGACAGCAAACTCACAGTTATTAACGACCACACTTAAAACAAAAACAAGAGCAAACTAGGCAAACAACTAGAACAGGAACAGAACCATAGAGATGGAGATTACATGGAGGGTTGTCAATAGGGAAGTGGGAGGGGGAGAGGGGGGGAAGGTAGAGAGAATAAGTAGCATAGATGATAGGTGGAAAATAGACAGGGGGAGGGTAAGAATAGTGTAGGAAATGTAGAAGCCAAAGAACTTATAAGTATGACCCATGGACATGAACTATACGGGGGGAATGTGGGAGGGAGGGGGTGGGCAGGATGGAGTGGAGTTGGGGGGGGGGAATGGGACAACTGTAATAGCATAATCAATAAATATATTCAAAATTTAAAAATAAATAAATAAATATTGAATGAGTAACTCAAAGACCATGTTTCCAGCGCCACCTAGTGATCGAAACAGAAAAATCATTATCTTTGTGAAGCTTATTTTATAGTGGGAGACAGACAATAAAGATAAGTAAGAAACATATATAGTCCAGCAGAGAGTTAAGAAGTTCTCTCGTGGATGCCATCGGTGCTCTTCACAAATTCCCTGGGACTCACTGTTCCCACGCACCCTAACCCCAGAGGTCCAATTGTGAGTTCCTGCAAAGCGGAGGGCTTTCTCTGGCAGCTGGAGGACACTTGCTTAAGCAGAGACTGGAATTGCTGGGAAGTGAAAGTCTCAACCCCCACAGCATCTCTCAACCACAGACTGAAGAGAAGTGGTGGATAAACACCCCAACTTCTTTATGCTTTACACATACTCCAACGCATATCCAAGGCATGTTCATGCAGTCTCCCAGAAATCCCTAGCAGGACTGAGTCCTATTTGGCCACAGCAGTAACCTGCGGATTGCCACACCCTGCATTAGCTTTCTTCCTTTCCCAGTCACACTCTCCCATGCCTGACTGGCCTACCTGGGATCATCTCATGTGTAAACTTCTTGCACTCAAATCCTTGTCTAAGAGACAGCTCTGGGCAAACCAAATACTAAGGGAAACATAATGCAGAGAACGAGATAATGAAGTATTGGGTGGGGTGAAATTTATATTGAGTGATCAGAAAAGGCTTCACTGATGCAATTTTGAAAAAAGACTTGAATGAAAGGAGGTTATTGTAGTTCCAAAATAGGGTCACTGCCAGGCCTATCTCATCATATTACATCCAGAGACATCATGAAGCATTTGTTCAGTTTGATGGGATTTTTTCCCTTTCTGGTGTTTGAACGTAAAGTGTTCATCCCTAGTAATTTGGTGAGATTTGGATTTTCACTGCCAGAAGCCAAACATTGATTTTCCTTCACAGAATTTTGATATAAATGTATGTGAAGCCCTTAGGGCATCTGCCCTCTTATTCTTATTATAAGTGCCTTGTCAACTCTTGCAGCTCAAGGCCACGAAACTGACTCAATACTGAGGCGTTCTCTCTCAGAGGAATTCTCGAGAAAATATCCTGAGTGCAGATACGAACATGGTGGGGATTCATGTTACTTTCACTTACAGCCTCCAAAGAATAAAATGGCATTCCTCGTAGTTACCCTGAGCTTACTGCCTGGTACACTGACCCCATATGAGTAGAGACCTGAAATATAAGCATTAAATATGTTTACACAGGGAGACAGAAAACAATTTCACAGAATCGCTGGCTTCTAATATTAGAAGCTATGTTAATAGATAAATCTTACTCAGGACAGGAGTCTTACTCTTGTTCAAATGGGTCCTCACTCCAAACAAGTCAACCTACTCCATTTTTAACTGATTATAAAATTATTCTTTATATTGACTGAAGTGTGTCACTTTGTACCATCACATTATTCCTTCTAGAACATAAAAAGAAAGCTAAATTTTAGTTCCACATGGCAAATATGTTCACCACAAATATCTCCTCTATATGAAAGCATTAACCACTCTGGTTTGCCATGGCTTCCACATTCCTCACCATCCTGATGGCCTTCCTCCTAACACTCTGTTTATCAGTGTCCTTACAAAAGGTGTTCAGAATTGAGCACTATGTTCCGGTGATGCACTGTTTGCTGTGGTTGTCTGATCAAATAATAAATCATTAGGATTCTAGTTCCCTTGATCTAAAACAATAGTTCTCAGATTCTCTCCCACTTTTTCACGGTTTTCTTCCAAGTGACCTCTGTCCATCTGTTGGGTGACAGTGCTCCCTGGGTCCCCACTGTTAGCCTTCTTATGCCCTCAGTGTGTATGTTCTGGGACACACTCATCAAATCAAGGGCTCAGCAGCCATGATCTCTAAGCTGACAAGTCCCAAATCCATATCTCCAGCCCTTCCCCGCTCCAGACTTACCTAAACCAAATGCCAGATGAACACATCAAGTATATATTCCGTAAGTCCTCAAACTCATCATGTCCAAAACCAGTCTCAATGTTGTACCTTATCAACTAGATCTTCCGTTTATATTTCCTACTCTAGATAACAACCTCAATTTCTTTCCTTGCCCAAAATTCCAAAATGTATCTCAAATCTTTCAACTTATTTCTAACTCCTTTACCACCACCCTCGTCCAAACTGTGAACATCTCTTTCCTAAACAATCCTATAGTTTCTTATTTCTCTATCACCTCTCTTTCTTCGCACTCCAACAAAACCCCAACTCATTCTCCAAACAGACCAGATTGATCTTTCTAAAATGTAAATACTACCATACCACTTCTCTGCTTAAAATCTGTTGATGGCAGAAGCCATGTATGCAGAGTGAGAAATGATATTGGGAAAGGTATATATTGATCAGATCAGAACTGATGCTAAAAAATATAAATAGATAGATAAATAAATAACTTAAAAAGTAAAGAATAAAAAGAATTCTTTCCTCATATACATGGTTCCTGGTCCTTTTTGTGTAGAACTGAGTAATGCATGACAGGTAGCTGCAAGAGAATCCTAGATTGGCCTTATTGATTTTTATAGGAAAGGGCCAAATGTATTCTACAAAAGAAAATATACACAGTAGTGAGTAGAGACAAGATAAAGGACAGCAAAGGATATTTCTGAAGTTCTGAGGAAATTTTGGGAGAATAACAGATTAGAGCTGCCTACCATGCAATGATAAGTGAGACTTTGGAAAGAGAGATGAATAAAACACTTTTAAAAGTTTTGTATTATGTCACGAATGTTTCTACTTTGTATCATCTAAGATATTACAGTAAAAATTTAAATTGCTTTACAATTATTTTTAGATATCAGACTAATGTACCTTTGGCTAAAACAATGAACAAAAACATGCTCTAAGGTAAGAATGAAGAGGTCCACCATTATTGGGGTTATAGATACAACAGAGTCAGATTTCCTGCCTGCAAATCTGCCTAGTATTTAAAATGGTATTAAATGTACATAGCTTTAAGGTGTTGTACATAAAGTACCATGACTGCTAGATGCTTCGCCCCTCACTCCCACCCCCACCCCAACACACACCCAGATATGAAACCACTGGTCTTGACTTCATAGTTCTATTTAAAAAAACGTACAACACATACCTATCTGATTGCAGGCTCACAACATTACACAGCATGCACATCACAGATGCCTCACTGTAAAAGTTTATCTGTAGCAGAGAGTGGCCCGACAATAGATATTTTACCCTTGGAAAGTAATACAGGTATTCTTATGGAGTCTAGTTAGAAATTATTTAGGATACCAGCTTTATTATCATATCTGATCAAGTCTTTCCAATGCCAAATTGCCTCTAATATAATAGCTTCCACTTTTAGCTGCTAAGGGCTCAACAGGCATTCCCAAAACTAACTGTGTACCTGGACCCAAATCATTATAAAATGAAAAGTTACATGGGAAATTAGAGAAGCCACAAGTGAGTCTGTCAGTAAGACTTCATCTCCCACAGACAGATCTTCTCAATTAGAAAATGTGCTGGGGAGAACCAAGATGGCAGCATAGGTAGACACATTGCAACTCCTCGCCCAACCAGAACTGACAGAAAATCGAACGGCAAGGAAGTCTGACACAAAGTAGATAAAAAAGAAATATACATCCAGACCGGTAGGAGGGGTGGAGACAGGCACCTGGGCGGAGAGGACTCACGTGGCTGTGACTGGACCGAGACTGGCAGAGTGTGGGACGAAAGGGGCAGGCAGTCTGACCACTAGCAGACCCTGTGGCCCCACATTCGTGCACAGATAAACTGAGAGGGCTGGACTCAGAGGGTCGGAAAACAGGGCAGGCAGAGCGGTGGGTAGCACCCCGCGGCCCCACACTCACGCACAGATAAACCGGGACAAAAGGCAGGGAGCAAAGCCTGGGCTCCAGCCCAGGGATATAAAGCCTCAGACCTCTGATTGAAAAAGCCTGTGGGGGTTGGGGCGGCAGCAGGAGAGACTCCCAGCCTCACAGGAGAGGTCTTTGGAGAGACCCACAGGGGCCTGGAGTGTGCACAAGCCCACCCACTCGGGAACCAGCACCAGAGGGGCCCAATTTGATTATGGGTAGTGGAGGGAGTGGCTAAAATCTGGTGGAGAGTGGAGCGGGTGCCATTGCTCCCTCTCGGCCCCTCCCCCACCTACAGCATCACAGCGCAGCCACCAGCAGCCACCAGCGTTACCTCGCCCTGGTGAACACCTAAGGCTTCGCCCCTTTAAGCAACAGATGCGCCAAGACAAAAAAGAAACATGGCCCAAATGACAGAACACTTCAAAACTCCAGAAAAAATACAACTAAGCGAGGAAGAGATAGCCAACCTATCAGATGCACAGTTCAAAACACTGGTTATTAACACGCTCACAGAATTGGTTGAATTTGTTCAAAAGCAGATGAAAAAAGGAAGGCTATGCTAAGAGAAACAAAGGAAAATGTACAGGGAACCAATAGTGATGCGAAGGAAACTGGGACTCAAATCAATGGTATGGACCAGAAGGAAGAAAGAAACATCCAACCAGAAAATGAAGAAACAAGAATTCGGAAAAATGAGGAGAGGCTTAGGAACCTCCAGGACATCTTGAAACGTTCCAACATCCAAATATATAGGGGTATCAGAAGGAGAAGAGGAAGAACAAAAAATTGAAAACTTATTTGAACAAATAATGAAGGAGAACTTCCCTAGCCTGGCAAAGGAAATAGACTTGCAGGAAGTGCAGGAAGCTGAGAGTCCCAAAGAAGCTGGACCCAAGGAGGAACACACCAAGGCACATCATAATTACATTACCCAAGATTAAAGATAAGGAGAGAATCTTAGAAGCAGCAAGAGAAAAGGACACAGTTACCTACAAAGGGGTTCCCATAAGACTGTCAGCTGATTTCTCAAAAGAGACCTTACAGGCAAGAAGGGACTGACAAGAAGTATTCCAAGTCATGAAAGGCAAGGGCCTACATCCAAGATTACTGTATCCAGCAAAGCTATCATTTATAATGAAAAGGCAGATAAAGTGCTTCTCAGATCAGGTCAAGTTAAAGAAGTTCATCATCACCAAGCCATTATTATATGAAATGTTAGAGGGACTTATCTAAGAAAAAGAAGATAAAAAATAGGAACAGTAAAAATGACAGCAAACTCACAGTTATTAACGACCACACCTAAAACAAAAACAAGAGTAAACTAGGTAAACAACTAGAACAGGAGGAACAGAACCATAGAGATGGAGATCACATGGAGGGTTGTCAATAGGGGATTGGGAGGGGGAGAGAGGGGGGAAAGGTACAGAGAATAAGTAGCATAGATGATGGGTGGAAAATAGACAGGGGGAGGGTAAGAATAGCATAGGAAATGTAGAAACCAAAGGACTTATAAGTATGACCCATGGACATGAACTATAGGGGGGGAATATGGGAGGGAGGGGGTGGGCAAGATGGAGTTGAGTGAAGGGGCGGAAATGGGACAACTGTAATAGCATAATTAATAAATATATATAAAAAAAGAAGACACACACACACACACACAAGAAAAAGAAAGAAAAGAAATTGTGCTGGAGATGATGAACTACCAAGGAGAAGAACCATTTACCTGTTTTCCACAGCCTGGAAGTCACTGGGCAGGCACTTCTGGACCCAGGGATGTTGGATCTGAATTGGATTGCATCCAGGAGGGCGGCCTTTGAAGGAGTGCTGTCTAGACTTACAATCAGAAAACTTTAAAGAGTCTGACCACAAAACGTGAATTTTGAAAATAGGTCTGGACCAGAAGAGAACATCTCTCTGTCCCTCCCGTCAGATCGGATTGGCCAAGGCATCCCTGAAACACACTCTGTGGGTGGTCTTCTGGATTAGAAACCACTTGTATTTAAAGTGTGCCTCCTTTCTCTAACAGTAGGAATAATCAAGGCCTCAAGAAACAGTTCACTTAAATTTGTATAAACAGTTAAGGAAATTTATTAGCTCACTCCTCTAAAAGCAATGATCAGATATCATTTGATCAAAGTTCTGTCTCACATCTCTTTGATTCTCTTCTCTTTCTATGTGTCTGCTTCAAGTTGTCAGCATTAGTTTCAGGAACATTATAAACATGTGTCCAGAGGAAGAGAAGGCATCCAGGTGCCTGGTGGTCCACTATTAAAACCAAAGAAAATATTCTACCCATGGTCCCCAGTAAGGGTCTGTTATTAAGACACATGACTATTCTAGAATCAACCACTGTGACAGTAGGGATGGAATTACCCTTACACCCATCAGGAACCCCCTGGAACTGGAGGAGATGGGCTTCCCTGAAGCCCACGAGCTGTGTTAGCAAAGGTTGGATTCCTGAATTGAAATGGGGGTGCTTTTGAGAAAGGGGAGAAAAACAAATACTCAGAAAAACTGACAATATTCTCTGGATTTCATGTGGTAGTTTTGTGCTCTCTGGTCTTTCCATCTTCTCAATCCCCGTTCCTGGGGTCCAAAAAGCATAACAATAGCCACAGCAACAGACCAGAGATAGCTTGTATTCTGGTGTGAGTTTTAGCCAAGGCTGTGGGTTTGCCCTATGTAATTTATATATAATGGAAAACCACAGACCCATTTCATTTCCTCTAGTGATGTGCCCAATTGTCAGTTCTATTGGATATATTATGACAAACACCTTGAAAAACTCTATGCTCAATTCTTTAAAATTACAAATACTGAGTGGTACCAATAATGAAGTCATATCTGTGCAATACCTATCTTCATTCTTTGTTGTCATTAAACTGGAAAATTCAACTATTCAAATGAAGATGGTTTTGGACCTTTGATAATATTTTTTCCATTTTCTCCCGTTTTTAATGTTTTTATATTGTAATAAAGCTTTAAAGACTGAGCTACCATTAGTTTCATTTATCTATCTACCATTTGTCTATCTTTGAATACAGACAGGCAAAGAGGAAAAGAAATCCAGGATTTGACCTAATCATGTAATTTTTCTCATTTTTTGTGAAAGTTTCAATAATTCCAGGTGAATACCTTCAATGCCTGTATTTTCTCATACCATGATCTATTTTCTCACTGACACTAAAATATGCAATATAATGTGCATGTATACACTACAAAATGATTATAACCTACATATGAAAAACCCTAAGCAACCAGTGTAGTCAGGAGTAAGTCTGCATGCATACACACATTACTAAATCCAGAAACACTGCCTAGAAAAGAGACCACACATATTACTAAATTAAAAAAAAACAACAACAACAGTGCAGACTTCCGGCCAAGATGGAGGCATAGGTAGAAATACTATGCCTCCTCGCACAACTAAAAGAAAGACAACAATATTAAAAAAAAAAAAAAACTAGAACTGACAAAAAATTGAACTGTATGGAAGTTCGACAACCAAGGAGATAAAGAAGAAACATTCATCCAAACCAGTAGAAGGGGCGGAGACTGGCAGCCAGGCAGAGAGGACACGATGCAAGGCGACAGCTGGCAGACCCAGCGAGGTGGCAGATTGTGGAGCGGGGTGGGCAAAGCTGTAGCTGTCAGCGAGGCAGCAGCTGGTAGACCCCGCGACAGAGCACGCAACCCAGAGTTCCAGCACAGGGAAATAAAGCCTCAAACCACTGATTGAAAACACCTGTAGGGGTTGAGGCAGCAGTGGGAGAAACTCCCAGCCTCACAGGAGAGTTCGTTGGAGAGACCCACAGGGGCCTAGAGCATACACAAACCCACCCACTCAGGAATCAGCACCAGAAGGGCCCAATTTGATTGTGGGTACTGGAGGAAGTGACTGAAAACCGGCAGAGAGCAGAGCAAGCTCCATTACTCCCTCTTGGAACCCTCCCCCACATACAGCGTCACAGCGCAGCAAAGAGCATTACCCTCCCCTGGTGAACACCTAAGGCTCCGCCCCTTACTACATAACAGGCATGCCTACACAAAAAAAAAAAATGGCCCAAATGAAAGAACAGATCAAAGCTCCAGAAAAAATACAACTAAGCAGCGAACAGATAGCCAACCTATCAGATGCACAGTTCAAAACACTGGTAATCAGAATGCTCACAGAAATGATAGAATTTGGTCGCAAATTAGATGAAAAAATGAAGGCTATGCTAAGTAAAATAAAGGAAAATGTACAGGGAACCAATAGTGATGCGAAGGAAACTGGAAGTCAAATCAACACTGTGGACCAGAAGGAAGAAAGAAACATCCAACCAGAAAAGAATGAAGAAACAAGAATTCGGAAAAATGAGGAGAGGCTTAGGAACCTCCAGGACATCTTTAAATGTTCCAACATCTGAATTATAGGGGTGCCAGAAGGAGAAGAGGAAGAGCAAGAAGTTGAAAACTTATTTGAACAAATAATGAAGGAGAACTTCCCCAATCTAGCAAAGGAAATAGACTTCCAAGAAGTCCAGGAAGCTGGACCCAAGGAGGAACACACCAAGGCACATCATAATTACATTACCCAAGATTAAAGATAAGGAGAGAATCTTAGAAGCAGCAAGAGAAAAGGACACAGTTACCTACAAAGGAGTTCCCATAAGACTGTCAGCTGATTTTTCAAAAGAAACCTTACAGGCAAGCAGGGGCTGCAAAGAAGTATTCCAAGTCATGAAAGGCAAGGGCCTACATCCAAGATTACTCTATCCAGCAAAGCTATCATTTAGAATGGAAGGACAGATAAAGTGCTTCCTAGATCAGGTCAAGTTAAAGGAGTTCATCATCACCAAGCCCTTATAATATGAAATGTTAGAGGGACTTATCTAAGAAAAAGAAGATAAAAAATATGAACAGTAAAATGACAGCAAACTCACAGTTATTAACAACCACACCTAAAATAAAAACAAAAGCAAACTAGGCAAACAACTAGAACAGGAACAGAACCACAGAAATGGAGATCACATGGAGGGTTATCAACAGGGGAGTGGGAGGGGGCAAGAGGGGGGAAAGGTACAGAGAATAAGTAGCATAAATGGTAGGTAGAAAATAGACAGGGAGAGGGTAAAAATAGAATAGGAAATATAGAAGCCAAAGAACTTATAAGTATGACCCATGGACATGAACTAAAGGGGAGGAATGTGGGTGGGAGGGAGTGTGCAGGATGGAGTTGAGTGAAGGGGCGGAAATGGGACAACTGTAATAGCATAATCAATAAAATATTTTTAAAAATTAAAAAAACCACTGCATGTTCTGTCCCATAAAATAAAAAATCATCTTGTTTTTCTTTCTTATGATATTTGTCCAAATACTATAGTTGATATATCCCTACTATGATACACTGTGACAAATTCTTCTGTTGGAGTTCTCTTCAAAAATTTCATTTTACTTCTTTGCCATTTATCCAGTCATTTGCAGTCTAGTTATGTGCGTGACATACTAGATTCTGGCTTGCTGATAAATCTCTGTAGAATTGATGCTTTCCATGTGAATTTTACTGTTTCTCCAGGCAAAAAAAATTAAAATAAAAATAAAACCACTAATATTCTAGGTTCAGCAAAAGAGAAAGAATAAAAATCAACCCAATTTCCTTTGGTTTGTTTGTACATTGTGGTAAAATGCATAGTTAGGATAATACAACTAATAAGTGATGATGATATACTATTTGATACAGATAATAAGTAATGATCTAGTAATCCACAGTGAGGTCTATGTACTATATGAGAGAAATTCCAGAAAATGGCAAACCATTACAGTGATGGAGTAGATACAAGCTGGGAAAGAAATTTTCTGAGTTAGAAGTGACAGATACATAACGTTAAAGAGAAACAACAGGCCCAAAACGGAATCACCTGTGCTAAGCCCCCATCAGTAAACCAAGACTTACTACCTAATTTAATTGCAGTTTCAGCATCTCCCAGCAATGTAATCTTAACTAGTCACTCTGAAATTTCCTGGTCAACACGAGTGAGGGAATCTATCTGATAATCCCTGCCATTCTGGCCCCTAAGAGAAGGTGACCTTGCCTGAACCAACTGCTGGTAACTTCCTCGTCCCACACCATTCTGCCTACAGAGACCTTTCATTTGGAATAATTTCTTGCAGGTTTTTCCTATTTGCTAGATAGGATACTGCTGAATTCATGAATCATTGAATAAAGCCAATTAGATCTTCAAATTTACTCAGTTAAATTTTGTTTTCTTCGAAGCCTATTTCCTCTTCAGTTTCATCTATCTCTTACTGAAAGAGTCTCTTATTTCAATTCCACCTTGTTGTCAGTACTCTGATTTTCAGTGGAATGTTCTTTCCTCTTTAATATTCTGAATCAAATGTATGAGCAAAATCAATTTTATTTGTCTACACAAAATTTAGAGTTCATGTCCAAATGGGGTTAAGTGATATCTGACAAAACACCATAATGAGATTAAAACCACATTGTGATAGCACTACACACACATTAGAATGTCAAAGATTTAAGACTGCCCGTACCAATGTGTGATATTACGATTTATAATGAAAAATATATTTTCTCTTCATCCCCATTTCTGTCATAGAACTTCTAAAAACCTTGGTTTTCCTAAGTGATTAGAGCAATAAATGTGGAAGGGAATCCCAGGTGGTGGACTAGGTAGAACTTGTCCTCATCTCCTCCCAAGACCACATCAAAATTATAACTAAATTATTAAAAAATCAACCTGGAAAACCATCTTAAGATGAGCTAAACAGAAGTCTTATAACTAAAGATATACAGAAAAAAGTCACATCAAAACTGGTAGGAAGAGCAGACTCAAAAAAGGCTGACCCCACACCCACATGCAGCAGTTGAGAGTCTGGAGGAATATCTCAGCTGCTGAGGTTCTCCCTGAGGAGCAAGGGGTCTCAACCGCATGCCAGGCTTCCCAGCCCAGAGCACCAATGCTGGGAAAAGGGGTCCACATAACAGCTGGCTGAGAAAATAACCGGGGATTCTATGTGTCTGGGGGAGATAGGAAACTGTTGAAAACCCAGGAGCCCTCTTAAAGGGCCAGTGCAGAAAATCGTATAGGCACCCTACCTGGGCTCCAGTGGAGGAACAGGGGCTCAAAGGGGACTGAAGTCATATAAGGAAAAATTGAGCTGTGTGGCTTCAGGGGGAAGGCTTGAGGGACAGCTGCCTATGTCCCTATGCCCAGTTCCTCTCCTACACCACCCACAGAAACCATCTTTCCTGGGTGGAGCACTCACCTCCATACAAAATTAGCCTGGGGAGCTATACTAGCCCCACCCTGCCAACTCCCTGAGGCCCCAACTTGTGAAGCTCCCATTCTGCTGTCAAAAGCAACCAGCCAGGGCCTGCATTGCAGTCTTTCTTGAAAAACTCTCAAGGAATTCCAGGCAACCTCAGGGAGTGCCAGAGAATGACAGAGGGAGACTTTAGGGCAGGGCTATTTTCATGATCTGCCCAACTGTGCCACCATTCCTGTGTTGCCCCCTCCCCCCACAGCTGCAGCCTAAGGAATTGCACTAGCCCCACCCTGACAACTCTTGAGGCCCAGCCCTGACAAGCTTGCACAAGGTTGTGGAATCTGCTGATGGGGGCAAGCCTACGCCCTCATTGCAGGCTTCCTTGAAAAGCTTTCAAGAAATTCCAGGCAAACTTGGGGGTGGGGGTTGGTAGTGCCAGAAACACAGGGAGAGGCAGAGCTGAGTGGCTTTAGGGTAAGGGATGTCTCCCTGTACACCTGAGAGATGCCACCATTACTATGAAGACACCTCCTCTACATTGCCAAATCTTAATTTGTTTCAGCCTGATAAACTCTACTGGCTTCACCCTGACAACTCCCTAAGACCCCACCCCATTGCAAAGGTCTACAGGCCAAGAGGGGGTGAAGGCTGGTTGCAGTGTACTCTGAGCCTTCTGCTGAGGGGTCTTGGACTCAGGACTTGTGCTGAACTTGAATCTGTATTAACCTGGTGAACATCACTCACCCCTATCTGGTAACTCACTGAGTGCTTGCCTCACACAACTTGCATACCACCTGATGTGCTTTCAGTGCCTGAGCCTGACAAGCAGATCTTAGACCTTTTACTGACCTGATCCAGGCTCGGTACTGGAGAAAAACATTCTCAGTACATAGCTTGTCCCCTCCCATATGCACTTAGGCCCAGCAAAGATAGATACAAATCATGGATAACTTTGTAGTTCCTAACAAGTAGCCTAGAACAGGTCACAGGCAGTGTCTGACATTGAGTTGCTCCAGAGTTGCTCCTAAGAAGCACCAGAACCAACACATCCAGTGGCTGGCTTCAGAGCACAATAGAGCAGGGCCCATTTAGCTCCACAAGTGGCACCTCAAAAGGGAGATAGCAGCAGGCACCAGACCATGCTGAGGCAAATTCCACTTCCCATGGTCAGCAACCACACAACAGCTCATACACTGTGGTTAGGGTTGATCCTCATAGTCAGCCAGCCTGAGAGTCAAATCCACACATGGATAGGCCAATAACAATCAAAACTCACCTACAATAGGAGGACTCACACAACACACAATGGACATTCCTAGAGCATCTTGCTCAAGGTGGGCCATAAGCCCACCATAACAAGACTGGGAAACATAGCAGATCTACCTAATACACAGAAACAAACATAGAAAGGCAGCCAAGATGGGGAGACAAAGAAATATTCCCCAAATGAAAGAACAGGAGAAATCCCCAGAAAAAGAACTAAGCTAAATGGAGGCAAGCAATCTACCAGATACAGAGATCAAAATAATGGTTATGAAGATGCTCAAGGAATAGAGGGGAAGAGTGGATCAACTCAGTGAGAATATCATTAAACAGGGAATAATATTAAAAAAGGATAACATATAAATGATAAAAATGAAGAACCAGTCAGAAATGAGGAATATACTACTGATGCTAGTACTAATCTACTTGGACTTATTGAGAAACAATTTTGGATAATACATCACCACATGATTTGGGGCATATATGGTGAAAGCAGTTAAAAAAAAATGGAAGCCCTGGCTGGTATAGCTCAGTGAATTGAACGTGGGCTGTGAAGCAAAGGGTCATAGTTTCAATTCCCACTCAGGGCACATGCCTGGGTTGCAGGCCAGGTCCCCAGTGGGGGCCACGTGACAGGCAAGCACATATTGATGTTTCTCTCCATCTTCCTCCCTTCCCCTCTCTCTAAAAATAAAGAAATAAAATCTTTAAATTCGAGCAACATCGTTTTGATAAAACTCTTCTATTCACATCTCCTTAAAAAAAGAATATGATAACTGTAATGAAGACTATACTAGAAGGAATCAACAGCAGATTAGATTAAGCAGAGGATCAAATTAGCATTTAGAAGACAAGGTAATAGAAGACACCCAATCCCAATGATAAGAAAAAAAACATTTTAATGAGGATAGTTTAAGGGACATTTGGAATAAGATCAAGAATAACAATATGTGTATCACCAGGGTACCAGACATAAACCTATGCCTTCATGGTCAATTAACACTTGACAAAGGAGGCAAGAACATACAATTGGGTAAAGACAGTCTCTTCAATAAATGGTGTTGGGAAAATTTGAAAGATATATGCAAAAAAAAGAATCTAGAGCACCTTCTTACACCATATACAAGAATAAACTCAAAATGAATTAAACACTTAAATGTAAGATTTGAAACCATAAAACTCTCAGAAGACAACATAGGCAGTAAAATCTCTGACATCTCCATTAGCAATATTTTTTCTGATATTATCTCCCCGGACAAGGGAAACAAAAGAAAAAATAAACAAGTGGAACTAAATCAAAATAAAAAGTTTTTGCACCGCAAAGAAAACTATCAGCCCTGGCTGGTGTGGCTCAGTAGGTTGAGCACCAGCCTGCAAACCAAAGGGTCACCAGTATGATTCCTGGCCAGGGCATATGCCTGGGTTGTGGGCCAGGTCCCCAGTAGGGGACTCATAAGAGACAGTCACACATTGATGCTTCTCTCCCTCTCTTTCTCCTTCCCTTTCCTTCTCTCTAAAAATAAATAAATAAAATCTTTTTTTTAAACTTTAAAAAATGCAATCTTAAAAAAAGGAAAGCCATCAACAAAACAACCTACTGAATGGGAGAAGATATTCACCAATGATACATCGATAAGGAGTTAATATCCAATATTTATAAAATACCATATTATTTCACTCATATGTGGAATCTAATGAACAAACTGAACTAATAAGGAAAATGAAGACAGACTCATAGAAAGCAGGATCACAGCTAAGGGAGGGAGGTTACAGGGTGGAGGGATTGATCAAAAAGGAAAAAGGACTCATGGACATGAACAACAGTGTGTTGATTGCAGGGGGAGGGGGTATAAGGGGACTCAATGGTAACAGAAACAAATATAATAAAAGAATTTTTTAAATAAATATTCTTGTGGCCAAAAGAACCCCTCATAAAACTCAGAATCAAAAAAAAAACCCAAACCCAAATAATCCAATTAAGAAATGGGTGGATGACCTGAATAGACACTTCTCCAAAGAGGATATACAGATGGCCAATAGACATATGAAAACATGCTCAATGTCACTAATCATCAGAGAAATGCAAATTAATACCACAATGAGATATTACCTCACACCTGTTGTAATGGCCATCATCAATAAATCACAAACAACAAATTGTCAAGGATTTGGAGAAAAGGGAACCCTTGTGCACTATTGACAGGAAGGCAGATTTGTGCAGCCACCATGGAACACAGTATGGAGGGTCTTCAGAAATTTAAAAATGGAAATGTCTTATGACCCAGCAATTCCACTCCTGGGTACTTATCTGAAGAAAGCCAAAACACTAATTTGAAGGAATATATGCACCCATATGGTCATTACAGCATTATTTACAATAGCCAAGGTATCGAAGCAACCCAAGTGTCTTGTCAACAATTAAGTAGATTCAAAGTTTTGATACATATATACTGTCAGGATGGGTGGGGTAGGACAAAATGGCAGCTGAACTACAACCCGGAAAAGATAGCTGATGTCAAACCAGGAAGCCGAAACTGAGGGCTTTGCCAAGATGGATATCCGCATGGCAACCTGAGCCCAAAGAGAACCACCAATGATAGATTGCTGCTTGGTTCAAAGAGACCAATCCCTAGCCCCCCACAAAGAGAGCCAACCAGAATTTGGTGCATAAAACCTCGCCATATTCCCTGCTTGGGCACGACTTCCTTGGCCCCATTCTGTGGACTAGAGAACCTCGCCCAGGTGCGCAAACCCCAATACAGCTCTGTACCGCCTAATTTTGTGGCTGATTGGCATTTCTTCCTTGGTGGAGCCTAAGAAAACCTTTCATTTGGTGCCGAAACCCAGGAGGAGTTGTTGTCTGCTGAAGACCACTCCTCTCCCCACTCCCCAAGGAGGCCTCAGGGCCACCCCACCAGTCCGGACTAAGAACCAGGGTAAGTGCCATTGCCCTTACGTTTCTGGTCCCCAAACACTGATTCCGGGCCCCCGTCTGCTGGGAGAGACTGCTCTCACACCAAATTGCAGCGCTGCGTCGGGGTGACCCTTCCAGGAGAGGTTGCTTTCCCTCCGCTGAGAGGCTCTAGGCACTGGAAGAGATGTCCCTGGGCCTAGATCCCCATTTTTACCTGACCAGATCAGCATCTTGGGTTGAGGGACATCGGTTTCCATTTGCTAATCCTCGTGGGACCAGGAATGGGGGGGCAGGAGTCCAAACCAGACCCTAAGTCACCTCTAGGGTGCCTCCTGAAAAATTTGCCAGCTATTAATCCTGGCCTCAAGCAAAAATGGCTGATTTTTCTATCTACTACGGCCTGGCCGTTATATCAGCTCAATAATCACAAAACCTAACCTCCTGAAGGTACTTTCAATTTTGCTACCCTTACTGACCTAGATAATTTTTGCAGACGGGCTGGCAAATGGTCTGAGGTTCCATACATTCAGGGCTTTTGGGCCTTGTGCTCCTGCCCTGATCTGTGTGCCCAAAGCTCCACAGCTCAGGTTCTCCTGACCCAAGGAAACTCTGACCCATACGGCCTCCTAAGCCAACTGCCCCAGAACCCCCTTCCTCCTTTTCTGATTCCCCTGAAGATCTTGATTCTCCTCCTCCTCTTCCTCCTCCTCCTCCTCCTCCTTCTTATCAGCTCCCACCGATGGCTACTCCAGCCCCGGCCCTCCCCTCTCAGCCAGATTCTTCTCCTCCCTCTGAAGATCCTTCCTCCCCAGTCAGCTCACACACCCGCTCTCACCTGAATCTAGAGCCCCTAGACTCCCATATTTGTCCCCTCCAGGAAGTGGTGGGAGCAGAGGGTGTCGTTCGGATCCATGTCCCCTTCTCACTAACTGACCTCTCTTCAATTGAGAAATGCTTAGGCTCTTTCTCCACTAACCCTACCAATTTTATCAAAGAGTTCCAATACCTAGTCCAGGCTTATGACCTCACATGGCATGACCTACATATCATTTTAACTTCCACCATGACCCCGGACCAGCGTGACCACGTCCGGACTGCAGCTAGGGCTCATGTAGACCAAACCCACACCACCAATCCCCTCATGCCAGTAGGGGCTAAAGCTGTGCCAGAGGCAGAACCAGGCTGGAACTACCAGGTAGGACAGGCGGGCCGAAGGCGCCGAGACCAGATGGTCGAATGCCTGACAGCAGGATGCACCAGTTAGCCCAGAAGGCAGTCAATTACGATAAACTCAGAGAAGTCACCCAAGGCCCCGGAGAAAATCCGGCCCTATTTCTCAACAGACTAACCGAGGCAATGGTGCTCCATACCCACCTTGACCCGGCCTCTAACGCTGGGGCCACTGTCTTAGTTACTCACTTTATCTCTCAGTCAGCCCCAGACATTAGAAGAAAATTAAAAAAGGCTGAGGATGGCCCCCAAACCCCCATCCGAGATCTGGTAAGTATGGCATTTAAGGTTTTCAATAATCGGGAAGCAGAGGCTGAGGCTGCCCACCAGGCACGCCTACAGCAAAAGGTAGCCCTGCAGACCCAAGCCATGCTAGCGGCCCTGTGGCTGGCGGCAAACACCGGCATGAGGGCGAAGCCTATGTCCTCACTGAGCCCAGGGTAATGCTGCAGGTAGCAGGTAAGTCCATCTCTTTCCTGGTGGACACGGGGGCTACCTACTCTGTTTTACCATCTTTTTCAGGAACTCTTACTCCTTCCCAGATCTCAGTCATGGGGATTGACGGGACCCCATCTCGCCCATGGTGAACCCCTCTGCTTAACTGCAGTCTGGACGGCTTTCCCTTTTCCCATTCATTGCTTGTCATACCCTCCTGCCCTATCCCGCTTCTAGGAAGGGATGTTCTCCAACTACTAGGCACCACTCTCCAGGTCACGTGAAACCCTACCCCTTCCTCCTCCCTTATCCCTCTGCTGTTAGAAAATCCAACTCCTCCTCCAACTCCGCCTATTTCCCCTTCCCTCGTCAACCCACAAGTATGTGATACTTCTACCCCAACCATAGCTTCCCATCACCCCCCGGCTGTCATCTGTCTAAAACAGCCCGACGTTTTCCCATCTCGACCCCAATTCCCTATCTCCCACGCAAACCTAAAAGGATTACAGCCCATCATTACTCACCTCTTAGACCAGAAACTTCTTGTCCCTGTCAATTCTCTGTGCAACACTCCCATTCTCCTGGTCAAAAAACCGTCTGGAGCCTACCGCCTGGTCCAGGACCTTAGAGTCATCAACGACGCAGTCATCCCTATTCACCCAGTACTCCCTAAGCCCTATACTATTCTCTCTCACATTCCTCCTAATACAACCCACTTCTCAGTTCTAGACCTCAAAGACGCCTTCTTCACTATCCCTTTACACCCAGAGTCCCAGTTCCTTTTCGCCTTCCCATGGACAGACCCCGACACTGCTCTGTCATGGCAACTCACGTGGACAGTCTTGCCGCAAGGGTTCAGAGACAGCCCCCACCTATCTGGTCAGGCTTTAGCTCGAGACTGAGCCTCCTGTGACCTAGGCTCCAGCAAAGTCCTCCGATACGTAGATGACCTCCTCCTCTGCAGCCCCACTCTACAAGATTCCAGACCACATACAGCGACTCTCCTTAACTTCCTTGCCCCAAAAGGATACCGAGTTTCTCCTGACAAGGCTCAGTTATCAAGCCAGCAAGTCACCTACCTAGGTCTCTCTCTCTCCCCTACCTTATGCAGCCTTACAGCAGACCGCACTCAACTCCTCCGTAATCTCCAACCACCAACGACAGGTGATCAAATTCTTTCTTTTTTAGGACTAGTTGTATTTTCCAGACATTGGGTCCCCAACTTTGCCCTACTTGCCAGACCACTGTATGAAGCAGCCAAGGACACTCCTGCAGGCCCCCTCATGTCGCCCAAGCTGGTGAGAAAAGCCTTTACCGTCCTGCGGGACACTTTGTTACAGGCCCCCTCCCTCAGTCTCCCCACTCCCTCTCGTCCTTTCCATCTATTCACAGACTAGAGGCAGGGCATTGTGGTTGGAGTCTTCGCCCAACCGGTGGGCCCCACATACCGCCCAGTAGCCTACTTGTCAAAACCGCTTGACCCTACCCTACGTGGATGGCAGCCATGCCTCCGGGCGTTGGGGAGCGCGGCAGAACTCGGGAAGGAAGCCCTCAAACTCACTCTATGCCAACCTGTTACCATATTTTCCTCTCATCGCCTTACGGACCTGCTATCCCGTCGAGCTCTCTCTCTTCTAAGCCCTTCCCATCTACAGGAATTTCACCTCCTGTTCGTCGAGGGGACGGCCCTGTCTCTCCAGCTCTCACTGCGCCTCAACCCAGCTACCCTCCTCCCAACCCCCACTACAGACACGGAACCTGCCCACTCTTGCCCAGAAGTACTACACTTCCTTGGTCGACCTCTAGACCGTACATCTGACAAGCCTCTCCCCGAGGCAGATCTCACTCTGTTTGTAGATGGAAGTTCGGTGGTCGGAACTGATGGCCGAAGATGAGCAGCTTATGTGGTTGTAACTCTGACCAAAACCCTTGAAGCTAATAAGCTCCCTGAAGGTACCACCTCTCAGAAAGCTGAACTCATAGCCCTCGCTCGGGCACTTACCCTAGCCCGGGGTAAGTAGGTTACCATCTACACAGACCCCAAGTACGCTTTCTTAATTGTTCACAGCCACTCGGCCTTGTGGAAGGAAAGGGGCTTCCTCACTACCAAAGGTTCACCCGTTGTCAATGCCTCCCTCATTGCCAAACTTCTCCAGGCCACAGACCTGCCGTCTGCCATAGCGGTGGTCCACTGTAAGGGTCACCAGGCCTCACGGGATCCTGTTTCCCGTGGCAATGCCCAGGTGGATGCTGGGGCTCGAGAACTCACCGCACACACCCCGCCACACCCTATCCTCTTTCTGACCACTGATATTCACCCAGCCTACTCTCCCCAGGTGTACTCCACCCTCCTCCGGCAGGGCGGCCGCCCAGGAAATGAAGGGTGGATCTTCCTCAAAGGGAAAATAGCCCTACCCAAAGAACAGACCACTACACTTCTCTCTGAAATACACCAATATCTACACATTGGTCCAAAAGCTCTGCTGAAGTTTCTAGACCCCTTGTTTACTCATCCTACTCTTTTCCAAACTATCGAGGAGGTCCATTCTAAATGTGCCACCTGCTCCAAGACATCTGCCCAGGGGAGAATGAAGCCTCAAGTCCCGGGCCATCAACTACGCGGACACCTCCCAGGACAGGATTGGCAGGTCGACTTCACGCACATGCCTCCCCATAAAAAATTCCACTACCTTTTAACTTTTGTCGACACACTTTCAGGTCGGATTGAAGCCCACCCCACGACAAGAGAAACAGCGGATACAGTAGCTGACTTCCTCCTCAACTACATTATCCCACGGTTTGGACTGCCCTAGTCCTCTATCCAGTCAGACAACGGCCTGGGCTTCACCTCTCAAATCGTCCAGCACATCTCCACCTCCCTCGGCATCACCTGGAAGCTGCACATTCCTTATCATCCTCAGTCTCCTGGTACAGTAGAACGGGCTAACAGCATCTTAAAAACCCACCTAACCAAACTTACCCTAGAAACTAGAAATTCCTGGCCCTCTCTGCTCCCTCTGGCCCTCACTTGCATACGGGCAGCCCCACGAGAGCCAACAGGACTTAGCCCCTTCCAACTTCTGTACGGCCGCCCTTTCCTAATTAACCATAACCTGCCCGTACATACCCCCCCTCTGGCATCCTATCTGCCCTATCTGTCTCTCCTCCAGCATCTTCTCCGTGAACACGCTGACAGGGTTCTTCCTCCAGTAGGGGGGTGTCTGGAAACAGGCCTGGCCACTCTCCTACAGCCTGGGGATCAGGTATTACTCAAAGAGCTCTGACCTAGACTGCTCCAGCCCAAGTAGACAGGCCCCCATCTGTTATTCTAACCACCCCCACAGAGGTAAAATTATTAGGTCAGTCAGTATGGGTCCACCTCTCCCTCCTTAAACCGGCCCCTGCCTCAGAAAATTGGTCAGCACAGCTCATAGGAGACACCCGAGTCTGCTTTACTCGAACACCGGGTTCCCCCCATTAAGTCTCTACAAATGCTCCTTCTCCTCCTCCTTGTTCACCTATGCCTGTCCAAGACCCCTCCTAGACTACAACAGAGATATATCTGGAAATTCTTTGCTTGTGAGACATACATCTCAAATGGGACATCCGTTTCCCATCCTATTACTTCAGCTGCATGCCCTGCCTCAGGGTGTTCCGCACCAGTCACCACAGTCGCACTAAAATCTCAGTTTAGGGGATTAGATGGATGAACGGCCCCATACTGGTGGCATGCCCTCTGCCTCCTTTATGAACAAACAGAGGGGAGATGCAGACAATGGCCAGATACCTACGGGTGGTGCCCCTATTACTCTTGTAAATACCGGGAGTGGAGCACCCTCCAACCATGGCGGTTTACCATCCCTGATCCATGGGATGGCAGGTGGGAAAAAGGGGTAAAAGGTAAACTGTATCAAAGCCTTGCCTATCCGTACCCTCAGAGCACCCTAGAAATATACCGAACCCTAGTTCCGGTACCAATTAACAAAACAGTGCTGGCTGACACCATCCTAGACCAGGAACAATCCCTTCAGATACTAATCCGACAAAACAAACAATAGGCCACTCCCTTCTCTTGGTTATCCCTTATCAATCAAGGTATCCAGATATTCAATATTACTAATATTGGTAATATTAGTAACTGTTTTCTCTGTGCTTATCTGAACCAATCACCAATTGCCGCCATTCCTATATCAGCTCCACTCAATGTCACAAACTCCTTAACACCTTTTTTCCTGAAAGATGTTCCTCTCTTTCAAAACCTAATGGACAGTCCCCAAGTATGTTATACTGCTGCAAGAACCTCCTCCTGCAACCGGACTGTGCAGGTATCGGGAACCACCACCAGTCCCCCAGGTACGTTTTTCTGGTGTAATGGAACTCTGCTGCAGACCATCAACTCCTCCTCTGCCTTTCCCTGCTTCCCGACGGTGCTGACCCCACAGCTTATGCATTACGGAGAAAGAGAGCTCAGAGATAAACTAACCAGGCATAGAGATAAACGAGCTGTCTTCCTGCCCATACTACTGGCATAACTTTCACAACCCTGGCAGCAGCTGGAATAGGCAGCGCTGGGTTAGCACACAGTCTCCAAACCACTCATCAACTACAGGCTGAGTTGGAGCAGGCCCTGGATGCCTCTGCCACCTCCCTAGCATCCTTGCAGAGACAAGATAACTTCAGTAGCCCAGGTTGCCCTCCAGAACCGCAGAGCTCTAGACCTACTAACAGCAGAAAAAGGGGGAACATGCCTCTTCCTGCAGGAACAGTGCTGCTTCTATGTGAATGAAAGCGGTGTAGTGGAAGAGAATATTAATACCCTACAAAACCTCAGGGACAAATTACGCCGAGACCCAGACACTCTAGAAGCAATAACCCCACGGTGGCGTACCCTACTCTTTACCACCCTGGCCCCAGTCCTAGCGCCAGTCATAATAATCTGCATACTATTAGTGCTTGGCCCCTGTTTCCTGAGATTCCTACAGGAAAGAATCCACGAAGCCTCCGGGGTTGCCTTCGACCAGATGCTGCTTCAGGCCCCAACCTACTCATCCCTCCCTGACAACCCGGAAACAGCCGACCTCTAGCCCCTCCCCTCTATGCCCCGCCCCGACAGCCAGAAGTAGCCAGATTGAACCCGGCACCCCTTATCCTATCAAAGAGTTCAGAATGTCAGGATGGGTGGGGTAGGACAAAATGGCAGCTGAACTACAACCCGGAAAAGATAGCTGATGTCAAACCAGGAAGCCGAAACTGAGGGCTTTGCCAAGATGGATATCCGTATGGCAACCTGAGCCCAAAGAGAACCACCAATGATAGATTGCTGCTTGGTTCAAAGAGACCAATCCCTAGCCCCCACAAAGAGAGCCAACCAGAATTTGGTGCATAAAACCCCGCCATATTCCCTGCTTGGGCACGACTTCCTTGGCCCCACTCTGTGGACCGGAGAACCTTGCCTGGGTGCACAAACCCCAATGAAGCTCCCTACTGCCTAATTTTGTGGTTGATTGGCATTTCTTCCTCAGTGGAGCCTAATAAAACCTTTCATGTACAATGGAACATTACTCACCATAATAAAAAATGAAATCTTACCATTTGTGACAGCATAGATGTACCTAGACTGTGTTATGCTCAGTGATTTAAGTCAGACATAGAAAACCAATATCACTCTGGTCAAGAAGGTAATGTAGGCAGACATGGCTCACCTCTCTGCACAACCACATCAAAAACACAACTAAAATATAGAACAACCATCACTTGGAAATGTCAGAAATCGAGTTGAATGGAAGTCTGACAACTACAGAATTAAAGAAACCACATCCATCCAGACTGGTAAGAGGGGTGCAAACATGGAACAGGCTGGTCCAACATCCATGTGTATATAAATCTTGAGGGATATCTCGGGAGCGAGGAGTACCAGACCCACAGCAGGCCCCCCAGCCCAAGGCTCTAGTGCCAGGAGGATAAGTCCCCACAACTAATGACTTCAAAAACCAGCTGGGATTGAGTTGGTAGAAGAAACTCCTGGAGTCCCAAGCAGTTCCCCTTAAAGAACACACACAGACTCACCTACTCAGACTCACTCCCTCTGAGCTCCAGCACTGCCATGGCAGCTTGAAAGGCACCAGTTGTATACAGGGAGAAACTGAACTATCTGGCATCAAGGCAAACAGAGGTCATTGCCCCTTTGCTAACCCTCCCCCCATATCTGAGACTCCATCAACCTGGCTAACACTGTTTGACCTCCTTGGAGATCCTCAGAGACTCCACCCAAACTGCTTCTCCATTTGAATAGTTGGCCTTTGCTCATGCTTCACAACTTCCTAAGTCCTATCAAACAAGCAACAGCTGGCCTCAGTGAGCTCCAGGATGGGCACTAGCAGCAGCCAGATTAGTTTCATAGCTTGGCTTCCCTTGGGAATCTCCAAGCTCAGCACAAGTAGCAGCCTTCTCAGATTGCTTTATAGCTCAGGAAGAGCAGCCCTGGGAAAAACATAGGTGGGGTCTGACCTTTGCCTGCACCACCTGGGAAACACCGGGACAAGTGCACCCAGTGGGCAGCTACAGACCACTTTGGAGCATTGCCCCCCTGCCCCTGCACAGCTGATCCTCCACCGAGGGCAGAGGTTGGTGGTAAGTGGTCACAGCCAATCTTGGCAGCTACTGGCCTGGGTAAATCCTTCCCATTGATCTGCCAACAGTAACCAAGCCTCAACTACAAGAGGAGGGTGTCTCAACCCATGCAAAAGGCATACCTTGAGTACCCAGCTTGGTTGATAGGGGAGGCTGTACCACTGGACCCTACAGGACATCTACTATATTAGGGCACACTACCAAGACACAGAGTCAAAGCAGTTCTACCTAACACATAGAAATAAATACAGGGAGGCTGCCAAAATGAGGAGACAAAGAAACATGGCCCAAAGGAAAGAACAGATCAAAACTCCAGAAACAGAGCTAAACAAAATGGAAATAAGCAATCTATCAGAATGTAGAGTTCAAAACAATGGCTATAAGGATGTTCAAGGAACTTAGTGGGGACCTCAGCTGCATAAAAAAGATCCAGTCAGAAACTAAGGATTCATTAATTGAAATAAAGAACAATTTACAGGGAAACAGTAGAGTAGATGGAGCTGAGAATCAAATCTTCTCATTTGGAACATAAGGAAGCAGAAAACAACTGATCAGAACAAGAAGAAAAAAGAATTTTAAAAAATGAGGGTAAGTATAAGAAGCCTCTGGAACAGCTTCAAGAGGTCCAACATTTGCATCACAGAGGTGCCAGAATGAGAAGAGAACAAACAAGATATTGGAAATCTATTTGAAAAAATGAAAGAAACCTTCCCTAATTTGGTAAAGGAAATAGACATGCAAGTCCAGGAAGAGAGTCCCAAACAAATTGGACCCAAAGAGCAAGACACAGCATAGTTAAAATGCCAAGGGTTAAAGACAAAGAGAGAATCTTAAAAGCAGCAAGAGAAGAGCAGTTAGTTACCTACAGGGGAGTTCCCATAAGACTGTCAGCCCATTTCTCAAAAGAAACTTTGCAGATAAGAAGGGATCAGCAAGAAATATTCGAAGTCATGAAAAGTGGGGACCTACAGCCAAGATTGCTCTACCCAGCAAAGATATCATTTAGATTTGAAGGTCAGATAAAGAGCTTCTCAGACAAGAAAAAACTAAAGGAGTTCATCTTCGCAAAACCATTATTATATGAAATGTTGAAGGGACTTATTTAAGAAAAAGAAGATCAAAACATGAACATTAAAATGGCAATAAATATATAACTATCAATTGAATCTATAAAAACAAACTAAGCAAACAAGCAGAACAGAAACAGAATCAGAATATAGAGATCATTGGGATGGTGACTAGTGAGAAAAAGTGTCTGGAGGTATGGTGAGAAAGGTGAAGGGATTAAGAAGTACAAATTGGTAGGTACAGAATAGGCTGGGGAATGTTAAGAGCAAGTATAGGAAATGGAGTTGCCAAAGAACTTACATGCTTGACTCATGGACATGAAAAAAGGAGGGAGAAGTGCTAGAGGGAGTCGTGAGTGCTTGGTGGAGGGACACACGGGGGAATAATTAGGATAACTGTTAGGTCAGAGTTGCTCAAGAAACCAGACGGATGCAGCAAGCCAAGGAGTAGGGTTTATTAGCAGGGAATAAGAGGAGAAAGTGGAGCCAACCAAGGGAGGTTGGGACTCTCAGGGGAAAGTGGAGAAAGTAGAGCCAACCACTGGAGGTTAAGACTCGCTCCGTTGTTCTTAGGGCAGGGTTTTTAAGCTCAAAAACCCTCGAAGGTTAACTGGTTCAGGTTCAGTCTGATTGGCTACAGCTGGTTGCTGGGTGCTATTTCTGCTGACCATTGTTCTTGATTCATCTTGTCAGCCTCAAGTCAAAGCTGCTTCCTGTTATGCCGGATAGGCCAACCCTAGACCCCAGTCTTAGCTGAGCATTTATTTGTCCTGGATAGGGTCAGCAGGCAGCTTTCCATGGTACAATTTCCCACAGTGCCATTTTCTCACCTGGTGATTTTCCATTCCTCCTAGGCTTGCCTAGGTCTGTCAATAACTGTAATAGCATAATCAATAAAAAATAAAACAAAACAAAAAACATATTTAATAATCAACTTATTTTAGGCCTGACACTGTGCTGGATGCTGAGAACATAGAAATATAGCCCACAGTCCCTGTCTATACATTATAGTAAGACATACGTATCAGTTTGAGAGTCTTGAGGAGTGGATGCTAGGAAATGTTTCTTGAATTAGTTACTCAAAGGCTTTGTCCCTTGTTAAATGCATTTTGAGAACCACTGAGTAGCCAGAAAGAATTGGGAATGGAAGGAAGCCTCTAGCCCCAAATCCTAAACCCCATGTTGTTGCCATAGAGAATCCAGCTTTTGGGCAGATTCCTATTCCACCTATAGGTATAGAGCTGGCATGTCACCACAGCCTGCAGAACAAACTGAGAACTGAGCAGCAAACAGCAATGTGCACATCTGTTCTGAAATCCTGCTGTGGATAAAGGATGTTTTTTCATTTGCTTACATATTCTATTAAAAATAGAGAGATTTCCTCTATTTATAGATAAACTTTACTTTTGGATAATGCTCTCTTGGCTTATTATTTAGTATGGAAATTTCCTCTGTATTTCTGGCTACACCTGTTTGGGTCCCTCATTCCTGCAACTCACTTTAAGGATTAGACACAGTCCAAAGAAAAGTCTCTGTGTCTCTCATTTCTTCATCTGCAAAAGGAAGCTAATTATACCTCACAGAGAAACTGGGAAAATTAAATAAAATAATGTAAAACACTTAGAGACCAGTCTGAAAGACACTGAAGGCAATCAGCAATGTGGGGAGTTTAAGAAAGCAGGTTCCAAGAGGTCATTTCTCCCAAGTTCCAACTCTGTCTTAGAGATTACAATCAAATCTTGGGCTGTGCTTTATAAGAGTAGTTATCAAATACTTACTGACTTCTTAGGACAGAAATAAGTAGACCCTTGAAAATACAGATATACATGGGAAGAGGATAACCTAACTGCCTAGCCACCTAAGGGCAGCTATGCTCAAGCATATAAGTGGCTGGTCAATAAACAGGACATCATCATAGCCAGGGGGCTGCCCTACCGGGTTACACACAAATGTTGCACCCACTGACGCAAGAAACAGATGTTCGGAGACTTTCAGGACGTTTACAGAGATGTTACTTTAATGGCCAACTCTTTTAACCTGCGCACGGGCGGAATCTTGTTGTGTCCCGGAGACACGGTGCTCAGAAGAGCTGCAGATGAGAGCCGCGCCGAACGCTCACAGGCTAGCTCTTTTATACAGTGAGAAGCAAGCAAGCAAGTTACAAAAGCGGGAGTTGCTGTTATCTCTGCATAGCTCTGGGCTCTGGAGGAATTTTGCTCTGGGTTCAGGAGGAACTATCTGTCTGTCTCCGGTTGATAGGAACCATCTGTCTGTCTCCTGTTGATAAGCTTATTTCAGATGACCATTTGTTTATCTTCCTTATCCATTCTAGTGACCTTCAAGAGGTTTTCTGCTTAGCAATGCTTATAATTGTCTAGCCCTCTTTCCTAGCTCTCAACAACAAACACAAATGAGCACAGGATCCCAGACCTTTGCTTACACAAACACACACCACAAACACAATGATACCCATCCAACAAACACATCTCTAGAATTTATGGGTTTTAATAATATGAATGTAATCCTTTTCTTCAGTATAAATTGCAATGTCAGAATTATCTTCCAAACCAGGGGTCAGTAAACTCTTCAAAAGTAGAAACAGTAAATATTTTAGGCTTTATGAGCCAGGAAGGAATATCCTTAATTCTTAGGCAATTGTTCTACTAGAAAGGCTAACCATCTTTTTAAATTTGCATTTAAAAATGTAAAAACCATTCAGAGTCTGATCTGGCCCTAGGGTATGCAATTTGCCAACCTCTGTTCTAAAGTTCTAAAAAGATGAAACTAAGACTTTCAACTGTTTTATTGTTTTATATATTTCAATACAAATAAGCCCTGGCCTGTGACTCAGTCCAGGTGGTTCAGGTGGTTGGAGCATCTTCCCATACACCAAAAGGTTGTGGGTGTAATCCCAGGTCAGGGCATATACCAAAGTTGTGGGTTTGATCCCCAGTCAGGGAGCATACCTAGGCTGCAGGTTGGATCCACAGTCGGAGCATGATCCCTGGTCAGGGCACGTATAGGAGGCAACTGATGGATGTTTCTCTCTCCCTCTTTTCCTTCTTCTGTCTCTAAAATCAATAAACGCATCCTTGGGTAAGGATTAATAAAATTTTCAATACAAGTGAAAATGTAGTCCCTACTTAATAGACATTCTCTTCAGGTGTACTGTACAATCACTCATCTACAAGAAACATGAGGTCTGTCCAGAAAGTATCCAGCCATGTAATGTTAAAAACAGAGACATTTATTGAAGAAGATACAAGACACGAGAAACACTGTACATAGGACAACGATACCTCAGTCCCCTTCAAAGAGGGCACCTTGGAACCTCACACAGTTCTCCCAATCACCAGCTGCCTCATCGAATTTTCCTGAATCTCATCAATGGTTTGAAAGCTCTTCCCTTTCAAAGGTGACTTTAGTTTTGGGAAAAGCCAGAAGTCACAGGGCACAAAATCTGGGCTGTAAAGGAACTGAGTCACCTGAGCAATTTGATGTTTTTCCAAAAAACTTTGTACGAGACATGAAGCATGAGCAGTCGCATTGTCGTGATGAAGCTGCCAATCACCAGTCGTCCATAGTTGTGGCCTTCTGAATCATACAAATAGTTTTCATGAAGGAATGTTCAAGCTTCACACAAAATTTGAGGCAGATTTGTTGCTTTACTCACTCAGTCTTTTTGAATGTGATGTCCACACAGTACACATGCTCACTCAGTGGTGTCTACTGCCCCCATTGATTAGTACAGTGAGGTCATCATTGTTCATGCATGCACATTCCATTCCACTCTCCTTGGCTGCCAGGTTACAAGGATGTTGTGCAAACTGTTCTCATTATGTTAACCATGGCTGGACTTTTTGGTGACAGGCCTTGAAGACTGAATTCTAATGTGCCTCTAAGCCTAAACATACCCATTTCCTCCTGAGATGACCCATCTACTATTACCTGAAATTTCTCCATTCAAATTTCATTTTTTTTGCACTAAATAGAGGGTAGTACATTAAGTCACCAAAACTTTAAAAATAATTTATTTTCTCAAATGATTTTTTCCTCACATAAGAGTCTGGGACAATGTATGAAAAATGAAATAACACCAAAAGAAATGAAAGTAAACAAGGGTAGTCCTACTAGAAATTTGAAATACTTCCTAATTCCAGCTCAACTAAAATTAATTAGAAAAAGATAGTGGTAGTTCCTACAGACTCTGGAGACTAAGTCTAGTTCTCACCAGTTGTATAACCTTGGGCAAGTCCTTTAACCTCAGTGAGCATCAGTTTAATTATCTGAAATACGAACGTGATAATAATATCTACCACAGAATATTGACGTAAGGATTAAATCAGGGAAATATATGAATAACACTTAGAATAGTATTGTCACATAGAAGATCCTCAATAAGTGGTAGCAATGATTGTTTTAACAGTTCTCAATTTTAGTGCAAAGAGCAAATATAGAATTTGTTAAAAATTCACATCATTAAAGACTCTGACCAGAAAAACCTCAGGGAGAGGAGGCAGGAATCTGTATTTTAATAAGAATGTCAGATGATTCTGCTGCCAGTGATACAGACCACACTTTAAAAAAATAACAATATCCTACAATAATCAATAGTGTGAGAAGTTGGAATAATGGGTACATGAGGGGATGTGGGCAAGGGGAGTGATTAGGAGGGGACTCAAGGGGACTGCAGAGGTGCAGGTAATGGTCTCTGCCTTGGCCTAGGCATTGGGGACATGGTTACATTTACCTTGTGACAATTTACCAAGATTATAGCTATGTACTTTTCTGTATATAAGTTTTTCTTCAATAAAAAAGTAAAAATAAAAAATACCAAAATCAAACAAAATAAAACCAGTGGTTCTTCTCCCTGATTGAATATTAAACTCACTTGGGGAATATTTAATAAACATTACTGCCCAGACCTCAATTCTCAGAAATTCTGATTTAATGGATCTAGGATAGGGCTAAGCCTTCAGTATAAAATATACCAGTGTTCTCGAACCTTACCCAGCATGTCTTACCTGGAGGGATGGTTAAAATACCCATGATTGGTCCCCGCTTCCAGAGTCTATGATTTAATGGGTCTAAGGTTGTTACAGAATGGACCCAAGGAGGAGAGGGACAAGATACTGTTACCAAATGGACCCCCCCCTTTCCCAGGGTCCCCCTGTACTAGGTTCACCTTGCCCTCCACCAGGGAATTATGGCTCTCAATGCCAGAGTTTGGTGAAAAGAAAAGGAACTATTTATTCAAAAGTTATACAGACTTAGAGTAATGACTTAATGCTTCGTTAAAATCCCAAAGTCTCTTAAAACACCCACAAACACACACAGCCCTTCCTTCCCCCGTTTGCCCAGTCAGGGGTACCATATCTCAGCTAGCCCCCTGTTCTTCCCAGTAGTCCGCACTTGGCTGTCAGGGCTCCCGCAGTTCCCAGCACCATTACCTGTGTTGCTGGGATCTCCAGTTCTTAATCCAAACCCGCATGGCACCTTCTCCCGGTCCACCAGCAAGAGTACTTTCACCCCTTTCCTTCCCACAGTGTCTCTACTGCACTCTTCCAAGCTGCTAAGAGAGAGCTCTGCATTGCTGTTACATCTTGCCCTCCAGCTTCCTAAGCTGTGTGGCAGAGGGAACCCCAAAATTGCATGGTTCCCCCAACCTCAAGACCACGTGGTTCTGATCTCACCAAAACCTCGTGGTCCCCATCGAATGGCTGCTGTACCTGGGTTTAAATCCCAGAGGGAATCTTCCTCTGCATCCCTATTTCTGACTCCTCCCACAATTGCCTACACCTGCCAGCATTCCCATATTTTTCCAGTTTTTCTGAGCTGCCATAGTGATTCCAGGCAGGCGTGGCCCCATGGCGTGGAACCAACCATCTCCAAGTTCTCACGCAGGGGCTGTAACCAGGGGGGTCTGCCTCCCAGTTAGTCCGGTGTCAAAGTCACTCCCAGATCCCTGGCTAAAAGCAAGGCCACAGCTACTTAATATATCTATGAAACCAGTCAAAAGTTATAGATATGTTAAATGACCATTCTTGAGGTTATTTGCAAAACTGTTGATATGCAAAATAACACTCAATGGCCCTGCTCCATGTGTCCCATCCCCCAGTTCAGACTTGTGGGGGTGAGGACATCTATATATTTTTAATATTTCCTGGATACCCCAAGTTCTAGACCCTATTACAAATCCCTCTTTGTCGGGGGGCCGTGGCTGCACCCTGTTACAAGGTGGGGCCTGAGAATTTGCTTTTCTAGTTTTCAAGTAATGCTGATGCTGCTTTTACACAGAACACAGACCACTGTTACAGAACCACCAATCTGTGCAGACTTCCCTATAAGGTTAAATCTATGCATCAAACCCCCCTCATCCTCATTCTCCAAATATTCTTCTATCAATAAAGAGTTAATGTTCCTTAGTAAAAACCTACAACCCAGGAACTTGACTGTATCTATAGTTATGGAATAAAGGTAGTTCTGACACCAAAACGTTTGGTCATATTAGCAAACACAGCTCTTTGTGTTCTCTCTTTCCAGCTGGCGCTAAGCCATGAGCATCTCTCGGGACAACTGTCACAAGCTCCACAAGACCAAGGGTAAGAGAAAGCCCTACCACAAGAAGCAAAGTTATGAGCTGGGGTGCCCTTCTGCCAACACTGAGATTGGCCCCTGCTACACACAGTTCGTGCACAAGGAGGCAACAAGAAGTACTGAGCCTTGAGACTAGATGTGGGCAACTTCTCCTGGGGCTCAGAGTGTTGTACGTGCAAAACAAGGACTACTGATACTGTCTACAATGCATCCAACAAAGAACTGGTCCATACCAAGACTAGTAAAGAACCACATTGTGCTCATTGACAGTGCACCATATCAGCAGTGGCACAAATCCCACTATGCACTTGAAGGGACTTTGAGAATCCTCCCTGTTTATGCCTGAGCTGTGACCTTCATTGGAAAAGCAAAATATAGTGCTGTCTCCCAGGGAGAACTGGCCCTTCTCCCCAGGAGATTAGTACCTTTTGATCTTTAACTGTTCCCTTGGGAGAACTGGCCCTTCCTCCAGAGGGAATGGTTAGTCAAAATCACACAAGGCCCTTGGCGCGTAGCCACTTTTGTCTAAAACATATTTAATCATAGCTCCCAAAGTGAGACTTTGGAATCCCCTCCGAAGGAAGGATGCTTTGTTCAGAACTGTTCCCAGACAGACCCCCAGTGCTGCCACCAGGATTCCCCAGCGTCTGTGTTAGGGTGTTGGTGATTTCCTGTCTGGTGATGTATGCTCTTGATTCTTGCTTTTCTCTTTGCTCTTGCTTAATAAAGTGCTTAACTATTCACCTTTGACTTGGGGTTTTTATTATCTGTGAATCTGAACCTCCAAATTAAGTGGCCAGGATCTCATACATGCTCCTTAACAGCACAGCACTGCCCCTGGGCCACAAGAAGGGGGCCAGCCTAACTCCTGAAGAGGAAGAGATTTTAAACAAAAAAAAATAATCAAAGAAAATTCAGAAGAAATATGATAAAGGAAAAAGAATGCGAAACTCAGCAGTCTTCTAGAGGAGCAGTTCCAGCAGGGCAAGCTTCTTGTATACTCACTTTAAGATCAGGCCAGTGTGGCCCAGCAGATGGCTGTGTGCTAGAAGGCAAAGAGCTGGAGTTCTATCTGAGGAAACTTAAGGCCCAGGAAAGCAAATAAATCTTCTTCCCTCCTTTCTTTACAGCTCAGGTTAAAAATAAAAATTTAAAAAAAAAAACAAAAACGCTCAAGTAACAAAGGTATTTATTTTCTTCGGTTAAAAAAAAAACCCCATTAGCAAACACATTCTTTCATTGAAATGTCTGTACATTTTTCAAACAAATATTTCTAGAGCCCCTACAATGTACAAACACTGAGCAGGGTGCAGATTTGGCTTCTAAGAAATCCTCAAACTAGAGCAGAACTCCCAAGTCTCATATCTAAAGGAATGACGTATTCATGCTGATTTTTTATTGCAAGATGCCTTCCAGATTAATTTTTGGAATGGTTATCCCTTTCTGTAAGTGGACACTGCATGAGACACTAGAAGAATCTAGAGTTTCTTGGGGAAGGACTATGGTACTCTCAAAAGAAGAGTATATACACTTTGCTGTAAATCTAAGGGATTTTTTTTCTTGTATCTTTTTAAGTGTTCCAAACACATTTACCCTGGAGGCTCTGGTTAGAACTCCATCTTTTATTAGAGAGATTCCACTGTGACAAATCTAATGACAATCTTAAAGATCACTTTACACTTACAGCCTCAGATAATTAATACAATGTGGAATATTCTCAGTGGCATCGCAAGCATTACTCAAAACTGATTTACTCATAAGGACTTTACTCTGCACATTTTCATTCCCTCATACCCCTTTTTTGTTTATATTACTTAATTCTATTGGGAAGAAAGGCCTTGATACATGCAGAGCCCACATAAAACAGCTAGGCTATTGTGTTTGTCAGCTCTCAGGGCAGGTAGAGTAATAGAAGTCCATTGGTAAAGCTTTCTATAGCTCACTAGCAAGATTATAAAGTGACAACATCAACAAAAAAGGAAGGAAAATTCTTATGAAATTATATTCACCATGAATTTTCCCACATTCTCAAGACATTTTTTATAAAACAGAAAGCTTTTATTTAGTGTCAGTTAATACTATGGCAATAAAACACATCTCCTATTGTATTGGATGGCTACAATCATACTCTTAGTTTTAGAGAAATGCCTGCTATGCCTTGTACCTTGCAACTCACTATCTTATATTTTAGAAAGCAGTACAGATTTTTATTGTCAAAACAGGAAGGAGATACAAGCATAACAAAAGACATGGATAAATTAATTGTTCTCATCATTTGAAACTCCAGGGCCTCTATGGAAAGGTCAGCCCAGCTGGCCATGTAGGTAGATCCTCCCAAAGCGAGAACAGCAGGGATCTGAAACAGTGTTCAGGACAATGACCAAACACGTCCACAGTGAGGAGAAATAAACAGGTGCTTTCCCTGGTTCCTTTCCTCAGTGAGCTGTGTTTACACAGATATGAAGCCCATCTGGGAGGAAGTGATTGCATATGGAAAACCTTTTCGTCCTCCCACCTCTTAGAAAAAGCTGCAGGCCCTGGTGACACTGGTCTCACATGAACGTCCAGACTACGATCTGTGTATAGTTACCACCATCTTTAAAAAGGCTTAACATCCATTTATACCAAGGCCATAGGCTGAACTTTCTCCCTTAGAAACTTTTCCACCCAACTTGAGTTAACTTAATCTCACTTTAAAATGCAGAAAAAGATATGCAAGACTTGTGTTTGCTGACACGTGAAAGAGAAGCGCTGCACAGCAGAACTGCCGTGGAGGCATCGCAGTGAGAACTGGCTCTGCCCGAGATCAAGGGCCCCAGTCCCCATGCAGGACAAGGGTCCCAGCCAAGGATGGCTTTTCTTCATGCCCAGATCTCAAACAGATGGTAGGTCCCCTCGTAGACAGGACTGGAGCACACAGTATCAGCAGTCCGTAGGGCCTGAGACTAGTCAGTGAGCACCTCTCTGCCACAACTTGTCCATGCACACACTGACTGTGGTAAAAGAACAACACAAACATTATCTACCTAGTAAGCAATGATCAAGTTCTTGTCTAGGCTAAGTGATGCAAAAAGAGGTGATGAGGCCCCCATACATCACTGCTGAGATTATTTAGTCTAACTTTGAACTAAAGCAGCGGCTTCTTCTACACAAGGACAGGCTTTGCACTAAGGTTTCTCAAAAACCAATTAGGTCTCCAGTTCTAGCCTCAGTTTAAGAGGTTTAAAAAATAAACCCAAACTTTCCTATGTCAGAGCCCGGGCAATTGGGTAGTGGGTGCAAGACACCCCCTATGAAGAGTCATTGAAAGAGAAAGCTCTAGAAGCCGGTGGGTGTGAGCACATTCAAGTTACCGGGTTTGAGATTGTGAGTCCATTGTGGTTGTTTCTTCCCTTCAATCACTGGAATGTCCATCTTGGGTGGCTTGAAGGTTGCTGGATCTTCAGTCATTCGGGTGGCCTGGGCATGGATCAGCATCATTAGAGAAGACTTCTGGGCTCCTCTGTAGGACTGGGTGGCAAAAACCTCCCGAATTAGACTTCTGGAGGGATCTTGATCCAAAGAGGCTCCATTTGTCTGCTGAGTTTCTGTCTTTAATCCCTGCTTCCAGAATCCGTGGTGCTAAAATTTGGGCCAGGTAAGGCTGTGGAAGAGCCAGAAGAGAACCAGTCTCTAGGCTCGTGCTTAGAGGAAGAGCGCAGGGTGCTGCTGGGGGCAGTCTGGGCTGCGGTTGGCTGCTTCTATCCTCTCGTTCTCTCTCCACTCTGTAGTTTTAGTTCTTGTGATCAGAGAACTCATGATGACAGGGGTAGCTGTAGCCTTTACCATGGGGACTTTGTCCATACTATCAATGGCCAATGACAAGGTCATGCATGACCCGGGAAAAGACACTGGCCTCTCCTTTCTCCACCACGAACTTCTGATTGTCTTGAAACCTTTGAAAGACTGGGATCCAGGTGATTTTTCTATATAGATTTCAGAGCTGAGTCCCTGCCACTGGAGTGAAATGATGTGATGATTATGCTGACAGATGAGGAACATTGTCCAGGTGCTGCCAATTAGCTAAATTGCTTGGCAAGAGTCTATCCATTCCAGAGGTTCGGTTTCACACCATGGAGCTGTTTGCAGCCCAAGCTCTGGCACTAAAGAGGCTCCAAGGACCCGTGTCTCTTGTGGGGGGTGTCCAACCTGTGGCCTGCAGGCCGCATGCAACCCAGGATGGCTGTGAATGTGACCTAACACAAAATCATAAATTTACTTAAAAGATTATGAGATTTTTTTTGTGATTATGTGTTGCCCAAGACAACTCTTCTTCTTCCAGTGTGGCCCAGAGATGCCAAAAGATTGGACACCCTTGTTAGTGGTTGTGGCCCAGGGGAGACCCAAGCCATGGTGTGAGCAGCCTTGTGTCAGCCACAACCTTAAAGGGCTCCACTGACCAGAGAGTGTAATCTCACACTTTCTCTTTCAACAGAATTAATGTTATATCAAATCCTATGTGATCTGTCCCAACTTTATTAAATAATTGATATCTCGAGCAGAATTAAATCCAGCAATATGTAAAAAGATTAAAACACCACCATCAAATGGAGTTTATTCCAGAAATGAAAGGTTTAAATATTAGAAAAGCAATCAATACAATTCACTACATTAATAGAAAAAGGATAAATACAATATGATTACCTCACAAAATGAAGAAAAAGCATTTGACAAAAATCAAAATAAAATATTATGTATTCATAATAAAAACTTTCAGCAACCTAGGAACAGAATGGTACTTCAACTGATATATGAAAAACCTGCTATTAACACACTTAATTGAATACTTTACCCTAATATCAGAACAACGATTCCTTCCCTCACCACTCTTACTCAACATTTTACTAAAAGTCCAACCCAATACAATAAGGTGAAAGAAAGAAAGAAGAAAAGGAGGAAGGAAGGAAGGAAGGAAGGAAGGAAGGAAGGAAGGAAGGAAGGAAGGAAGGAAGGGAGGGAGGGAGGGAGGGAGGGAGGGAGGGAGGGAGGGAGGGAGGGAGGGAGGGAGGGAGGGGGGAGGGGGAGGAGGAGGGAGGGGGAGGGAGGGGGAGGGGGAGGGAGGAAGAAAAAGGAGAGAGAAAGAAAGGAAGAGAAAGAAAGAAAAGGAAAGGAAAGGAAGGAAGGAAGGAAAGAAAAGGGGAGGGAGAGGAAGGGAGAGAGAGAGAGAGAGAGAGAGAGAAAGACACACAGATTGGAAAAAAGAAGTAAAACGGTCTTTAGTAGTGGGCATGATATGTTCATTCATACGGAAAATCCTGAGGAATCCAGACAAAAGCTACTAGAAATAATAAGTGAATCTAAAAAGGCGGTAGGAAACAAAGACAATACTCAAAAATCAGTTTCTTTCTCTCGGCGCCCGTGGAGCAGATCGGAGCTGTGAGGCAGCTGCAAGGCGTCTGCGCAGAGCAGGCAGGCGGGCCTGCGGGAGCGAGGCGGCGTGAGAGTGCGAGGGAAGCTCCCAGGGCGGGGGCGGCGCCCGCGAGCTCCCGGCCGGGCCTGCAGGAGCGGGAGACCGCCGCGGCGGCGGCTGCTGCAGTGATAACCCGGGGGACACAGCCCCTGCCCGCGTCGTGCCTCGGGCCATCGCTGCCCGCGTCCCCGGGGCCCCGCGCAGACTCGCCTGCGTGAACTCACGTGCGTGAAGTGTCACAATGTCTGACAGTAAGGCAGTGAGCAAGAACGCAGATATTCTGAGGACTTGCAACAGGATGCCGTTGACTGCACCACCGCAGGCCCTGGAGAAGTACAACACAGAGAAGGACATTGCTGCCTGCATCAAGAAGGAATTTGACAAGAAATACGACCCCACCTGGCATTGTAACGTGGGCCGAAATTTTGGCAGCTACATTATACACGAGACAAAGCACTTCATCTATTTTCACTTGGGTCAAGTCGCAGTCCTCCTCTTCAAGTCAGGCTAGGTGGCTGCAGGGAAGGTGTCAGTGGCGGCGGCAGCGGTGTCAAGCAGATGACGTTACTGGGACTATTTTGCACTGGGGCCAGCATCAGGATGTCCTCACCAATGTCTGTGCTACAGCATGGACTGTGTGCTCGATTTCATGTGCAAGTCGCAGTAAACAAAATCAAACTTCTTTCTGTTTAGTTGCCTGGGGAAGAAGGCTGCTTTACATTTATTTTTCAAGACTTAAATATATATTTTTTGGTTGCATTGCACTAGGAAATATCTCCCACCCCTCCCTTTTCTCTTTCTCTATATAAAATAAGTCATTAAGAAAAGCCAGTAAGACCAGGAAGGCTGAGGAAAAGAAATCAGTTTCTGGAGGTGGAACTAAAACTGTGCAGCTGCCTCTTCTGCTTTGGGAGGGCCAGGGAGGCTGCAGTGGGGCAGCCTTAGGATCAACAAGGAGAGAGGGATAGGAAGGAGGGCAGAGGGATTGATCTAGTACCAGGGAGACTATTCCACTGAACTGTGATTCCAGGGCTTGGGGTAGAAGGTGGGGTTGGAGGGGTGGATTCTTTAAGGGGATCTGAGATGTGTTTGCCTATGGTGTGTAGGAGTGGGGAGCAGATTTATCCTGCTGTCTTTGTCAGAAGAATTTCTAAGTAAGGGCTGTGTCTTTATGGATTATCTTTCATTCTTCCTGCCAGAGTTCGTGCTAGGAGGATGTTGGAGGCAGGGTTAGCTTGATTATTCTTCCTTCTCTGCTTCTGTCTGCTCCCTGCTTAGTCCTCGGTTTTGTCATTCCTCTGGAATTCTCTTAGAGCAGCCTCTGTTAGTTGGCTGACGAGAGAATATCTAGTGACTGTAGTTCCTAGGTAGGTCTTAGCAATCAAACCAATGTCTCCCTGATTGTTCTCTGTGTGTATGTGTGTATGTGTGTGTGTGTCTTGGTTTAGGGTGGAGGGGAGGGAAGGGCAGAACGGTATGGAATCTCCAGGGTATATAGGTAGATAGGGCGCACAATTAGTTCTAAATGGACTTTTATGTTAAAAAACTTTTGTGGGTAAAGACAGGTGTCGCCCCCTCCCTCAGCCATCTTGCCCAGACACTCTGTATGACCTATGGCTGTCTGCTCCCAGGAAGGTTTTAGGAGAATAGCCCACAATGAGATGATCGGGCTGCCTGCCGTCTGCTCAGGAGCTGGCTCTCAGTGGAGAGGGAAAGTGAGTTTGTGGATGATAAGGATGGAATTGATACAGGGCTGTGAGGGGCTTGGGAGGAAGTCTTGCAGTGATGAAGCCAGGTATCAGGAGACGGAGCAGGGCGGCTAGTAGGAGGAGATTCCAAGGAGAGTGCTGGGCAAATCTTGTCTGTTAGGGATGGGATGGTGACAGGTGCGGGGAGTCATTGCTGATTGAGCTGTTGATTCTTGTAAATTGCATTTAAAATAAAACTCGTGAATGGTTGACACAGGGGAGGGGAGGGTTGGGACCTAGCTCATTCTGTTTTTCAACTCCATCCTTGGGGATGGTGGGAAAGCAGGAGAATGTCCCCACCCCAAGACTTTAGCTTGTGCCAAGCTTTCTTTCTGATGCTGACAGGGGAGGGTGGGGACTGGGATGACGAGTGAGTTCCCTGTATCAAACCCTTTTATGAATGTCCAAATCTGTGTTTCCCCAGCCCTCCCAGACTTGTGTGGCCAGTCAGAAATGTCTGGTATGTGTTCATCTCTCACTCATTTCTGGTGCTGGGACTGAGACTCCGCCACAGATCTCCTGTGCTCTGCATCCATGCCTCTTTTGGACATTAAAGGTTTATTGATGCAAAAAAAAATCAATTTATTTCTACATTCTAGAAATAAGCAATTAGAATTTGAAGTAAAAAAATATTGTTTATAATAAAATCATTAAAAATGATATTTTTAATATCATTAAATACTTAGGGACACAATTTTCTTAAATGGGTGCAGGACCTTACACTGAAAACCACAAAATATTGCTGACAAAAAATAAAGACCTAAATAAATGGAGACATATAACTTATATGCATGGTCAAGGGACTCACTATTGAATAGTTGTCAATTCTTGTCAAACTAGATTCTTCATAATATCACTCACAATCCCAGGAGAAATAACTAAAAATTAACAGGCTGATTCTAAAATATATATGGTAAATCAAATATATATGGTAATTTAAAGAACCTAGAATAACCAAATAATTCTGAAAAAGAAGGACAAAGGACCCACATTGCCTGATTTCAAGACAATAATGCTGCAATAATCAAAACAGAGTGTTATTGGCATAAAAATAGACATATGGATCAACGGAACAGCAAAGAGTATAGAAAACACCCATCCATATGTGGTCAATTTATGTTTAATAACAACTGATGATACATCAACTGAATATTCACATGGGGAAAAGTGAACTTTGTTCCTTTATCTCACTATCCACAAAAATTAATTTGAAATGGATCATAAATCTAAACATAAAGACCAAACTATAAATCTCCTAGAAGAAAATATTCAAAGTACATATATCTGAAATACTGGACTTATATCCAGAATATATAAGAACTCTTTTAACAATAAAAAAAAGACAAATAACATAGTTAAAATGAACAAAATATATGAATGGAAATTTTACAAAAGGAGATATATGGAATGCCAAAATGTATATGTAAAGTTGCTCCACATTTTTAGTCATAAAGGAAAGGCAATTAAAACCACAATAAGATACCACTACCTCCCCGCTCAAATGACTAAAATTAAAAACACTGGTAATATCAAACATTGTGATGAAGCTGCCAATCACCAGTTGCCCATAGCTGCAGCCTTCTGAATGATCTGAATAGTTTCTGTGGAAGAATGTTCAAACTTAATGCAAAATTTTATGCAGATTTGTTGCTCAGTCATTTTGAATGCGACCACCACATAGTACACATGCTCACTCAATGGTGTCCACTGCCACCAATGACTACTACAGTTAAGTCGTCATTATTCACACATGTACATTCCAGTCCACTCCCCTTGGCTGCCAGGTTACATCAGTGTCATGCAAACTGTTCTCATTATATTGACAATGGCTGCGCTTTTCTAGGCAGACCTCACACATACCTACAGATAAAGCCTTTTCAAAAAAAACTTTGAGGCCCAAATTTTTGTCTTTATGGTTTCTATCTAACTCTCTATCCCGTGGCTCATACACATTCTGTCTTTGCTTTGCCTGCTCCCCTGTCTCTCTCCCATATGTAGGATGCCTCCAGCAAGCTTCCTCTAACTATTCCCTAAATATGTTCATTTCAAAATTGTCCGTGATGGAATACCTAATTGTTCTTTGTTTGGAATGGTTGTTATTAGCCAGACATATTTACAACACTTCATCTTTAGATGATATACTCCCTGCTTAATAACTACCAAATTTGTCTATAAGTCTAATGAGTCTGCTCATAGTTAGCAACTATGAAGAAGTTGCTAACCATAATTCAGTAATCCAGGGGCAAAAAACTCTAATATCTTATGCTCAAATAGAATTATAAAATACCTGTTTATTAATATATGATACTCCACTTCTCCTAAACACTCATATTCATTATCTTATTGATCCTCAGTATGACACTATAACACTGGTATCATCATCATTTTACAGATTAAGACACAACTGCCCATCAGAATTAAGTGAGGACTTCAAGATGGCAGCATAGGTAAACACAGCTTGACTCCTCGCACAACCACATCAAAATTACAACTAAAAAATAGAACAGCCATCACTCAGAAACATCAGAAATTGGAAATCTACTTGAAAAAAAAATAATGAAAGAAAACTTCCTTAACTTGCTGAAGGAAATAGACATACAAGTCCAGGAAGCACAGAGAGTCCCAAACAAGATGGATGCAAAGAGGCTCACTCCAAGACACATCATAATTAAAGTGCCAGAAGTTAAAGATCAAGAGAGAATCTTAAAAGCATCAAGAGAAAAGAAGTTAGTTACCTACAGGAGAGTTCCCATAAGACTGTCACCTGATTTCTCAAAAGAAACTTTGAAGGCTAGAAGGGATTGGCAAGACATACTCCAAGTCATGAAAACTGGGAACCTTTTCCCCACTTTTGCCAAGATTGCTCTACCCAGCAGAGCTATTATTCAGAATTACAGGGCAGATAAAAATCTTCCCAGACAAGAAAAAATTAAGGAGTTCATCATCAAAAAACCATTATTATATGAAATGTTGAAGGGACTTATTTAAGAAAAAGAGCAAAACTATGAACAATAAAATGGCAATAAATACATACCTATCAACAATTGAATCTAAAAAACAAACTAAGCAAACGAGAAGAACAGAGACAGAATCGTGGATACAGAGAGCGTTTCGATGGTTGCCCGATGGTAGTGGGGTGTGGAGAATGGGTAAAGAGATAAGGGAATTAAGAAATACAAATTGTTAGTTACAGAATATACTTGGGGATGTAAAGTACAGTATAGGAAATGGAGTAACCAAAGAACTTATACACATGAGCCATGGACATGGACAATGGTGTGGGGATTGCCTGAAGGAGGGAGTTGGGGGAGGTGCAGGGTGGAGGGGGGCAAAAGGGGAAAAACTTGGACAACTGTAATAGCATAATCAATAAAATATAATTAAAAAAATAAAAGACATTAGGTCTCAAAAAAAATAATTAATTGACCTTGGCCAGTCATAGATGGCAAACCACAGACTAGAACTTTAACACACTTATTGAGACATTACCAATTATTTTTAGGTTCTACACAAATAGGAAAGAAGTGTCATATTTTACCAGAGGACTATGTTTTTAAGAATTATGAGGCATGTCTGTGGTCCTTAGTATTTTGCTCTATAAAATTAAAGCCTAAAATAGGTTAAAGGTTGCCAATCAGTGTAACAACCAGAAAAGATGATCTAGTAAATCAATGAGCCTTACCTGAATGATACTGAACAATTACCACCACCACAAGTACTTTTCTTCCAACTCTTACCCCCAACATGGTCTTACTTATTCATAAATTCATTCATCAAACATTTATGAAGGACTTGTCATGGGCTAGAAATTTTCAGGAGAAAAGATAAAGCAATAGGAACAGAGTTCTTCCCTAATGCCTAGGTTTTCACTGTCAATAACTTTATACCACTGCCCAGGTTATCAAAGTTTTATGGAAAGACTAAAAAAGGTCAATTTCTGGGATTTCTTTGTGTTCTAAGAAGCTGTGAATTTATGACTTCAGACATGAGAAATCAAATTAAGAGAGTAATTATAAGAAAGACAGACATGTGGGGAGAGAAATAATCAATGAAAGAAAAAGACCAAAGCCCGACATAACAGCTCAGTCTTTTCCTATGAACATTTCCTCAGTTAACATAGGGCAGTTGTGTGGGGTCTAGGTAGAGCCAACACTTCACAAACCCAAATGTGGCCCCACAATGTCAGCCACATCTCCCCACAGGCCCACTGTGCCTTGCTCATGTGATCAATTCCAGAGCTTGATGCCTGAATCCCAGTTTGTACTACAGGACTCACCTGGGATCTTGGGTGCAACCCTACACTATGTGTTTGTAATCCTAGATTTCCCGGTGGCAAAGATGGGTGGAGATGGATGTTTATGACTCCAGAAAGCCACTCTGAAGATTGACATGTTTTCCAAAGTGTTTTAAAATCCCCAGATGAGAGCTACTCATAGAGCCAGCTGTTGCATACTTAGCATTTTATTTTAAATTGATTACTCTCACCATACTCATATTTCAAGACCCCAAAAAGGCCCAGATTAAAGGCAATGCCCAGCAGTCCACTGATAGCTTCTAGACTGCACCTCCACAGAGGCTGACAAGCTGACACAAATAGATAGAACACTCCTATTCAGTACCACCTTTACAGAGACACATTGCATCTTCACTTTTAGATGTGGGATCGCGAGCATAAAAGTCACATTTGAACCAACATCTGATATCTCCCTTGAGGCCACACTGCAGACTACCACCACACTGTTCTGTTTTTGTAATGTTTCCAGGCTAATGGCAAAATGATTTGTTATGGGACTATCAGAGGGAAACTGAGTGGAGATTCATTTTGCTATTTAGAAAAATAGTTAGTAAATAAGTTTGAGTGATAATCTCAGAAAATCCAAACTGGTTTAATAGATGTAGTTTCTAATGATGTATAAATTGATCAGAAACTATATGTACAATCTGGTTATCCTTAGATGGAGTAAATAAAGGCCAGTTTTGGAATTCTGTGTTGTTGTCTACTTCAAAGCATTTTTTTTTTGGTTGGCAATTTGAGCCACTTACATTTTAAAACAAAAATGAAGTGCATTGATGGACTAGAAAGAAAATAAAATTACTGTATTGCTTTTCCCCTGTGAAGCATTTTCCCTGGCCCTCCAACTTTTTAAAAGAATGTTAAAAGCACCAAAATTAGAAAGAGGTATAATTTATAATGGTGTGACCTATGCCAAATCTAGAAGTTTTCTCTTTTTTTTCATTTTAAAGAGAACACTCTTTATTTCACACTTGAGTATATATTTAGTCGTGGGTTTGTCACATATACTCTGTCAAGCTGACATTTTTTCTTCTTTTTTTATTTTTATTTCTGTTTTTATTTTTTAAATTAATTAATTTATTTTTATTCAGTTACAATTGTCTGCATTTTCTCCCCATCCCTCCACCCCACCCCAGCCAGTCCCATAGTACCAATAGAACAGGTGGAAGCCAGCCTTGAAATAGCTACAAGTGCAGTGAAAATCTGCATTTGAAAAGTTCTAATGGCTTGAGGAGTCACAGGTTTCACAAAAATAGTTAACCTTAGTCCCATATAAATAAGACGTTATTTTTAATATCTCCTGTGTTTTAGTTTGTACAGGTAAGCAGATAAATGTATATATTCTTATTTACCCTTCCTTCTTGTAAGAAAGTAGAATACTATAGTCCTTTGCACTTTTCACTTTTCAGTTAACAAAATATTCTGGAAATCATCCATATCAGCATATAGAGACCTTTTCCATCCTTTTTTAAAGCTGCATAATACTCCTTTGCATGGCTGTTCCATTGTTTATTATATTATTCTTTTATGTATGAACATATAGATTGTTGCCAATATTTTGCAACTGCAAACAAAGCTGGAAAGAATAACTTTTTTGAACTTGCATTTCTGTTTCTCAATCTAAAAAAAAAATCCAGCCTCTAGTATTTATTTACATTTTTATAATGTTACATAAATATTTATAAGCATAATATTAGACATACTCTTTTCATTCTTATAGCTCTAACATAACCATAACATCATAACAAATTTATACATTAAGCATCAGTTAAACCATAAAAGCAAATAAAATTATTTATTTATTCATCAATCAAATCATAAAAGCAAATAAAAGTATTTATTTATTTCAGATAAATTTGATTCTAAATGAATAGCTAGTATTAATGTATGAAGTAGTCACATGAATACTATCAAACATTATTGGCTATATACAACCAAGGTCTGTCCAGAAAGTATCCAGCCATGTACTATGCCAAATAGAGACATTCATTGAAGATACAAGATACAAGAAACATCATACATAGGATAATGATGCCTCAGTCCCCTTCAAAGAGAGTACCTTGGAACCTCACACAGTTCTCTCAGCATCTCTTCCACTGTTCAAAACACTCTGTGAAATCACTTGTTGGAATAGCCATTAGCTGCTCCATTCTATTTTCCTGAATCTCATTGACGTTCTGAAATCTCTCCCCTTTCAAAGGTGACTTTAGTTTTTGGAAGAGCCGGAAGTCACAGGGCACCAAATCTGGGCTTTGAGGGGGCTGAGTCACCTGTGTGATTTGATGTTTTGTCAAAAAACTCTGCACAAGATGTGATGCATGAGCGGGCACATTGTCATGATGGAGTGGCCAAACCCCAGTTGCTCATAGCTGTGGCCATTTTCATCATATTGCATCTCTCAACCAACAAAGAACATTGAGGTAGTACTCCTTATTAATTGTTAGGACTTGAGGGGCGTACTGTGATGGACAACACCTTCTTGATCTAAAGACACGGTTAACATGGTCTTGATCTTGCTGCGACTCTGCTGTGCCTTCCTCAGGCATGGAGAACCAGGTGACTTCCATTGGGACAACTGAACCTTCATTTCCAGATCATAGCCATAGACCCACGATTCATCTCTGGTTATGACCTTCTTGAGGAAATCTGGTTCATCGTTAGAGATGTGAATCAAGTCACTAGCAATTGCAACACGATGTTCCTTCTGCTTTGGTAGCAGAAGCTCCAGAACAAATTTTGCCACAACACGTTTCATGCCAAGAACTTATGTCAAAATCTCAGACACAGTAGTTCTTGGAATCCCCAGATCAGCTTCTAGTTCTCGCACTGCCAATCACCAAACTTGGTTGTTTGCAGCCCGTACACATTCAACATTGTCAGGTGTTCTGCCTGTTGCAGGCCTTCCAGAACATGGATCACTTTCAACAGATTCTCAACCATCTTTGAAGTATTCGTGCCACACTTTTATTTGTACTGTACTCATTGCTTTGTCCCTAAAAGCATTCTGGATCATCCAAATTGTTTCTACCAAGGAATGTTCAAGCTTAACACAAAATCTGATGCAGATTCGTTGCTCTACTCACTCAGTCATTTTGAATTCAATGGCATACACAGTACATATGCTGCCCCCACAGACTTCGTATACCAAATGTAAGAGTACATTAGAAAAAAATGGTGGCTACATCGTGTCTTATTTTGAAGTTTTAATTTTCTTAATATCTGGTTAAGGTCTAAGTGGCAAGAGGAATAAAAATAAGTCCTATAGCCTGTGGCTTCTAGGTTATTCTCAGCAGTTCTCAGTGAATCAGTACTGAAAAAGAAAAAGAAAGCTTATAATGGCCACCCTTTCACTACACCTCCCCATCTTCATGAATAAATTTCACAAGTGACTAGAAGTAATATTAAATAGTTTGGCCTCAGTAAGTAATTCAAAAAATATCCTTTTGATCAGCTAAAAAGGAACTGAGGATTATCTGTTAGTGGTATTTTCACCATTTAGAAGTAGCCACATTCACAAGACACGGAGGCCCAGAGAGTGAGGGACAAAACTACACCTGCTGCAATCTCCATTTGCTTTCTATTCCCAGCTAGGGTGGTGGGCCATAAAATAGGCTGGTAGGTAGGTGCCAGAGGAATGACAGATAGAACCAGGGCAAGCATATAGTCTTAACAAAGAGTGTGGCTTTCAGGAGCCTAGTAGTAGGAACTCGATACCTAAGAAGTTTCTACTTGCTTAGAAGCGCTAGAAAGTGGCCATCTTTTCTTGAGTTTCTACTATATGACAGGCACCTTGCAAACATTATTAACATTCACAACAACTCCAAGAGACCAGAATAATTATCTCCATTGTAAAGATGAAAAATATCAAAGGCCAAGAAATTAAGTCACTTGACCAAATTCACATAGTTACCATAAATCAAAAAAAAAAAGCATAATTCAAACACAGGTTACCCTGACATCCAAGTCTGTGTATCAGACTTCCTCACAGATCTATTTAAGCTGAATTGCACAGTTGCAAACACATCTTTGTGCATCCCTGTGTATTTGTATGCTTGTGTCTGTGTTATGTGCACAATCTTTAGGAACAAAAGCAGAGAAATTATATAAAACAGTGACCACATTTTACCCAGTACATGTTGAAAGCTATCACCTGAGAAATTATTTTTGTGTCATTTTCCAAATGTGATAGTCAGTCTGCATGACATAATAAAAAAGATCAAGAATAATGTCCTAAACCAATCATGGGCAAAGCATACTGGATCACGACTGCCTTAGATCAGTGATTCTCAAAATATGGTCCTTGGACCATTAGCATCAGCATCACCTCAAAACTGTTATAAATGCTCTGCCTACACATACTGAATCAGATACTCTGGGCGTGGAGCTCAGCAGCCTGTCTTAACAAGCCCCCAGCTGAAGGTGGCACATGCTATAAAATTTGAGAACAGTGGTTTAGGCTTCCACCAATTCTGATTTGACCTCTGAGGCTACTGCATGATCACATCCCTGAAGGCACAGGATGAAGAGTGGGTACTTAGACAAATTTGGAGCTCTGAGAGCAAGAAAGGCTCTCTGCCAGCCAAAGAGCCTCCATGAACAATGCTTCAGGGGATCAAAAAAGGGTTACAGGCCTCAAGGGAAGTAACATGTGACTCAGTCAAAAGGATGGGAGTGTTTCATAGGACCTAAAAGAGCATTTCAAAAAGTGAAAACAAAATCAGCGAAGGAAGTCACTACAGTTCCCTTTGCCCAGAGGCACTTAAATGATTAGGGTTCATTTGTTTCTGATGAAGTAAAAACTCATTTCTCAAAGTGCCAATCTAATACATATAAAAACCTCCAACTCCTTTTTCAATTATAAATATGACTAAAGGGGAATTATAATTTTAAAGTATCTCAATGTAAGGAAAGCAACTAAATTTCCTTAAGATTATATTTCCTATTTAGATTAATTTAGTGAGACTTTATATTACCCACATCATAGTCCCTCTGTTCACCCAAAATATTATCACTACTTTTTTCAAATAGCCAGTACAAGTTTTAACAACAATACCTGGGGTCATATATTTACCTACTGCTTTGGAGTTTTCTAACGTAAACAAGAAATGAATAGCAAAATCTAGAAAATAAATAAGTTAAAGACAAGTAATGTGGGGGGGGGGAGGAGGGGAATCTGGGACACACTGAGTAGGAAAGGAGTTAACATTCATAATATATTAAAAAGCTTCCACCAACAAAAATAGAACAACAACTTGATACAAAAAAAGAGCAAAGGAAGCAAACAGATCATTCATTCATTCAGTAACTATTCTTTTTTTTTTTAGATTCAGTACAATCTGCACCCACCCTTTCTAGTTGTATGACCTTGAGCAGTTTATTTAATCTGTCTCTGACTCAGTTTTCCTACCAGCCATAAGCAGATAATAATAGTACCTACTTTATTCTCTGTAAGTATATATTAAAATATATTTAAAGTACAGAGGTTCAGAAAATGCTAGATATTGCTATTATTATTTATATAAGGCAAGTTTTAAATTTAAAAAAATTTAAATATATATATTTTATTTAATTCAGTGTATCCAAATTTTACCATCTCAACATGTAATCAATATTTTAAAGTATCAATAAAGTAAGTGTTAATAAAAGTATTATTTTAATACTAAGTCTTCAAAATTTGGTGTCTTATACATTGTAGTTCTTAATTCAGATGCTAAATTTTCATTCAAAATACTTGCTCTGTAGTTAGATTTCATAAAATTTACATTTGAAAAAGCCAGTTCACATACCCAAGTTATTCCATGCATACTTAAAGTTTACCAGTAACTGAGTTGAGAATCAATTTAAATCAAAATTAAAAAAAAACAAACAAACCTCCCTTCCTCAGTTGCACGGGCCAGCCCAAGTACTCGAGAGTCACGGAGGCCAAGGCAATCTACTAGGCACTAGTAATTCTCAATGAAAAAGAAAGATAAATGACAAAAAAAATAGTAAAAGCTGCTTACTATCAAATACACACAACTTTGTGGGAAAATAGCATTCCCATACTTTGTTGGTATAAATTGGGGGAAAAGACTGGGGAGCAGGTAGATAGTATCAACTTTAAATGCACATATATTTTGCCTTCAGCTTTCCACCACTAGGAATTTAACTGAGAATACTTACAAAAGCGTGAAAATGTTTATCACTTTTTTCTTTTTTTAATATATTTTATTGATTATGCTATTACAGTTGTCCCATTTTTCTCTGTCTTTATCGCCCTTCACCCTGCATCCTCCCTCCCACCAGCATTCCTCCACCTTAGTTCCTGTCCATGGGTCATACATATAAGTTCTTTAGCTTCTCCATTTCCATACTATTCTTAACCTCCTTCTGTCTATTTTCTACCTACCACTTATGCTCCTTATTCTCTGTACCTTTTCTCCCTCTCTCCCCCTCCCATTCCCCTACTAATAACCCTCCATGTGATCTCCATTTCTGTGATTCTGTTCCTGTTCTACTTGTTTGCTTAGTTTGCTTTTGTTTTTGTTTTAGGAGTGGTTGTTAATAACTGTGAGTTTGCTGTCATTTTACTGTTCATATTTTTTATCTTTTTTTTCTTAGATAAATCCCTTTAACATTTCCTATAAGAAGGGCTTGGTGATGATGAACTCCTTTAACTTGACCTGATCTGAGAAGCACTTTATCTGCCCTTCCATTCTAAATGATAGCTTTGCTGGATAGAGCAATCTTGGATGTAGGTTTTTGCCTTTCATGACTTGGAATACTTCTTTCCAGCCCCTTCTTGCCTGTAAGGTCTCTTTTGAGAAATCAGCTGACAGTCTTATGGGAACTACTTTGGAGGTAACTGTGTCCTTTTCTCTTGCTGCTTCTAAGATTCTCTCCTTATCTTTAATCTTGGGTAATGTAATTATGATGTGCCTTGGTGTGGTCCTCCTTGGGTCCAACTTCTTTGGGGCTCTCTGAGCTTCCTGGACTTCCTGCAAGTCTATTTCCTTTGCCAGGTTAGGAAAAGTTCTCCTTCATTATTTGTTCAAATAAGTTTTTGATTTCTTGCTCTTCCTCTTCTCCTTCTGGTACCCCTATGATTCAGATGTTGGAACATTTAAAGATGTCCTAGAGGTTCCTAAGCCTCTCCTCATTTTTCCGAATTCTTGTTTCTTCATTCTTTTCTGGTTGAATGTTTCTTTCTTCCTTCTGGTCCGCAGTGTTGATTTGAGTCCTGATTTCCTTCCCATTACTGTTGGTTCCCTGTACATTTTCCTTTATTTCACTTAGCATAGCCTTCATTTTTTCATCAAATTTGTGACCATATTCAACCAATTCTGTGAGCATCCTGATTACCAGGGTTTTGAACTGTGCATCTGATAGGTTAGCTATCTCTTCGTCGCTTAGTTGTATTTTTCCTGGAGCTTTGATCTGTTCTTTCATTTGGGCCATTATTTTTTTGTGTAGGCATGCCTGTTATGTAGTAAGGGGCGGAGCCTTAGGTGTTCACCAGGGTGGGGCAACCCACATGGCTGCATTGTATCACATTTTTATAACAGAATAAAACCTGAAAGTATCCTGAATGTTCACATATGAATATTGAATAAAAGAAATAGGATATATTCAAATAATGCAAAATCCATTAAAAAGAATAAGACAGATGTGAATGTATCAATATGAAGACATGTGTGTTCAAGACCTAAGTTTTCAAAAGAGTGTAATATGACCTTTTGTGAACATATTAAAAGGATTGAAACACATACTGCAGTACATGAAAATGTTGTGGAAGGATAATTTGGTCAGCTTGGTCATGAAGAAGTAAAAATCCGGGTTGATCAACCAAACTCCCTGTGGCAGTCATTTCATAGTATGTACACATATCAAATCATTATGTTGTGTGCCTTGGACTAACACAGTGTTATGTGTCAATTGTACCTAAATAAAACTACAGAAAAGAAGTAGAGATCAGGGATGGGAGAAGGAGAGTTTTATTTTAACTTTTCCTCTTTACACTATTGGAATTTTTCTATAGATTTTATTCTTTTTTATGAGATTATGCGTTGTCCTTTTTTCCTTATTTATTTTTTCAGTATTTTTAAACCTAATTTTTAAAAAGAACAAGTGCTTATTATTTCATACTGTTACTGAGGGTCAGAAATCTAAGAGCAGCTCACTGAGGTGCTTCTAGCTCAGGATCTCTTATGGGTTTGCAGTAAAAATGCAGGCTGGGGCTGCAGTCTCATCTGAAGGTTTGGTTGGGCCTAGAGGATCTATTGCAAGGTCACTTGGTCAGAGGCCTCAGTTCTTCACTCTATGGTTCTCTTCATAGGTCTCTACACAGTATGGCAGCTAGCTTCCCCCAGAGCAAGTGGTCCAAGATAGACAGCCAGAGAACAAACAGGAAGGTGCAGTCCCTTTTAACATGGCCTCTGAAATTACATACCATCACTTCTGCTTTATTTTAATTCATTAGAAATAAACCAGCCCACCTTCATGGGGAGGGAAATTAGACTCCCTTTCTTGAATGGTAGGGTATTTATGGTTTTTAGGTAAACACCTAAAAACCACCATGGAAGGAGAATATTTAGGAGGCAAATTTAAGAGAGGGAAGCAGGAGTCAACATGTTGAAGTAGATATGTAGAAAAGCCTCAAATCAGGAAAGCCAGGTTTTATTTCTTGACATACAACCAGCACTAATTAATGTATGGTAAATGAATGCATGAATAATAACTTTCCTAAGATTGTTTTTAAGTGCTCAGTCATGGGCGTAAGAGCGATTATCACATTACAGGGCTCTCCAGAGGGACAGGTGAGTAATGGGTGTTAGAGCTCTTTGCAAACTGAATACTTGTAACCAATGATTCCTGGAGGTGAATGTAGCTTGGGACAAGAGGAATGGTCCTTGCCCACGTGAGGTACTTTTTCTACCTGTTTGTGTCCTAGGACCTTGGGCAGTACTCTGATTCCAGCTTTCCATCCTAGCTTTCTATCTCAGCCCCAGCCCAGACTCTTTACAGTGCCTTACCTCCAGTTTTTGCTAACAACTTAATATATTGTATTTTATGAAACAACACCAAGCTCTTTCAGTACTCCCCATCTTAATAAATAGCAACTCCATCACTCCCACCAGTCAGACCCAATACTTGAGCCATTCTCAACATCTCAGCCTCTCTCACTCCTCATACCCAACTCATCAGCAAATTTTTCTAACTATATCCAGAACCCAGCTGATTTTTACTACCACTGTTTCTATTACTACCGTCCCCTGCCAAACATATAACCTGATATACAAGGTGATTTCTTTATGTGATTGCAAAAACTTTTTCCACAAGCCATTTGTCTGAATCTATCATCCTACTCTGGATATGACTTCTTATCCTGCCACCAGCATCACTTTGCAGGGTTTTTCCCAGGTTTTATAGTATGATATTACATAATGACTAGACATGATGTCAACTACACTGAAACCATGTCATGATGACCATCATGACAATGATATTGTCTCCTGCATCACAAAGACCAGGACTGACTGAGGTTGACTATGCCATGTGACTTCTAAAACTACTAAGCTACTCATAGTAAGGAGGGGAGACACTGCCAAACACTGAGTTCTGTAGAGCAGAAAGATAAAGTATATGTGGTACTCTATGATACTTGGATGTACAATTGAAGTAACCAATCTTTAAACTGCCAGGCTTGTCATGTCAGATGAAAAATCCCTTATTGCTTAAATCACTATTACTTGTTTTTCTCCTGCAAAAACAAAACAAAACAAAAACAAGACCAACCTTGTCAATATATCAGCTATAACTAGAAAGGGGGGTAGCAACTTAAATAAACACAAACACAACAGGTCATTTAAAAATACAATCATAAATTGATTTCAGAAACCCAGTAGAGGAACAGTATAGATGATGCTACCAAAAATCTAAGATCAAGTAAACATTAGACTTAAATTTAAAGTTCCTGCTGAAAGAAAGAAGGAAGGAAGGAAGAGCATAGCAACACCTTAGAAGAGGAAAACCTTTTCCTGACACTAACTCTAAGAAAAAGTTACCATAAGAAGATAAAGGACACAGAATAACATAGTGGAAGCAGTGTGTCTGTGGTAAAAAACTATTGATCCTCCCCAAATATTCATATGCTTTTCTCCATTTCCTAGTCCTTGTGAATCCTGGTGCAATCATGTGACTAATTCCTTAAAATGGAATTTGAGCCAAAGTGATGTGTCACTTTTAATCCAAGAAGGATGTACCTTAACCAAACCCTCTCTCTCCTGTCCATGCAGTTCCAAAGGAAGTACTCCAAGATGGCAGAGTTGCAAGATAAAAGCAACTTGAATCCCTGAGTCACCACTTGGAGGAGAGCCAAGCAGAGGAGCTATGCAATCTACATCAGAGTGTGATATAAAAGGTAAATAAACCTTTGTTGTGTGAAGCCACTGAAATATCAGGTGTATCTGTTTCCTAGAATAGTTTCCCTCAGTGGCTTAATACTGTACTTAATCAAGATTTTGGAATCAAGAATGTCATTTAGAATAGACAGTTGGCTAAGGTTTAATTCTTCTAAACTGGTCACATTCTTCATTTACATAACCACTCTCAGCCCATCTCCAAAACATACACAGAAATACACACTACTTTTTGGTACCTTCTCTTGAGTTCACTAGGCATCCTATCTCTCTAACAGATACGCTCCTTTCTCAGGGAAGCCTCATTCACATCAATTGTACTTCATCCTTTTTATGCAGCATTTAAGAAGTTGAAAACAAAGATGATGCGGATAAGTTTAAAACACAAACTAGATAAATGCTGATAAGAAAGAGAATGTCACCAAAAGGTTTTATACCTTTTGGAGAGTCTTCCATTTCTCAGCATTAAAAATCATATCATATCAAACATATGACTTCAAATGTTCCATTAAGAATTCAATAACCTATTATTATAAAAATTATGCCAAACCAAAAATACTTAAGATCTCCAAATGACCACTTTCTTGACTAAAAATAATCTTAGGCAAATACATTATTTCAACTATATAAACTTTGAAAAAGTAACACTGGGGGTGGGGCAAGGTAGACATTCACTGAAACACTTTTGAATTTCATCATGTTAGGTGCCAATCTATACATTTTTCCTACCTCTGTCTTCCTGGGTATAATCCATGCACTGATCTGACTTTACATGAGCTGTTCCAGCCCTCAACCTTCCTATTAGAGTCTTAGGGAAGGAGTTGCTGGGATCTACAACTATAACCTGAGCCTCCTTTACTAAGGTCATACTCAGAATGCTATCCCCCAAAATAACCCCTAGTTTCCAGTGAATCTCTCCCTTTTAAGTGTCTATCATTAAGTTCCCGCTCCTGAGTTTATACAAATTTTTCTTTGGTCCCTATTTCAAACTATTGTTCCTAAAATTATTCTTACTAGTTTTGCCTCCCTCCCCCCAAAAAACCTATCCCCTAAGACTGGGGTCTGTACCAAAGGATGGTTAATAATACTGAGTATCAGGTCGTATGCTAGCAGTTTTCCTACCGGATCTTCTAATCCCCACAACCACACTTGAAGGTAGGTGCTATTTTTAGCCCCACTGTCCAAATGAGGGAACTGAAATCTAAAAGGGTTAGGGAATTTGCCCAGAGTTTCCAGAATAGGAAGTGTCAGAGTCACTGCTGACACTATTTAATTTAGATAATTAAATGGACCGTGGAATAATGGGTTTCTTTCTGTCTTTCTTTTTTTAAGAATGTTTGATTCTTTCTCTTTCATGTGCTTTCCTAGTGGAGTTCTGTTACAGAATAAAGAATTGTTTTTTGTGGATGGATTACTGAATAAGAAAGTCACTGTTTCAAGTTATTATTTTCTGCAGTGATTGATTATTAATTAATCAATCTAGCATTAATAGAAAAGCATTATTATTATAGCATTAAATTTCTTTGTGGCCTGGCAGTGTATTAGTGAACAACAAAAAATAGAATTCACAATAATCAAGATTTAGAACTATGGGGAGAAAAGGCACACAACTGTAATTGAATAACAATAAAAAAAATAAAATTAAAATTAAAAAAAGAATTTTTACAGAACCATTTAAAATCATTACATTTTATTAAAAAAAAATTTAGAACTAAAAATTATACTCTAAGTTGTACTTGTCCAAGCTGTGGGTTTTTTGTTTTGTTTTGGTTTGGTTTTTTCTTTTTTTAGTGTTCTAGAGTATGGAGACATATTTATAGATTGTCATAGCAACTTAAATTTGCTCAATATTAAATTCTGAGGTAACTGTTACCTATTTTGGGGAGTTCTGGTACATTTTAAAATTTTTATTGAATTTACTGGGGTGACATTGGTTAACAAAATTATATAGGTTTCAGGTGTACAGATCTACCATATAATATATCACCTGTGCGTTGTATTCTGTTTTCACCACCCAAGTCGTCTCCCTCATAATGGGTTTCAATAAGTTAACGATTGTCCAGAGCCTAGTCTGTGAGGGTGATTATTGGACTGACAGACCATGTGATGTCCCTATAGTGTCTAGGGTTTCCCAGGCTCAGGCAGACAGGACAACACCTGCTTGAGAGAGACCTGAGGGGGCACGTCTGATGGCAGCAGGTGGGAAGTGGGCAGCCCTATGGTTTGGATGTTGGTACATTTAAGGTGGTCCCAAAGGTTCCTCAGCCTCTCCTCATTTTTTTGAATTCTTGTTTCTTCATTCTGTTGTAGTTGAATGTTTATTTCTTCCTTCTGCTCTAAACCGTAGATCTGAGTCCCAGTTTCCTTTGCATTACTGTTGGTTCCCTGTACATTTTCCTTTATTTCACTTGGTGAAGCCTTCACTTTTTCCCCTATTTCGTGACCATACTTAACCAATTCTGTGTTCATCCTGATTACCAGTGTTTTGAACTGTGCATCTGATAGGTTGGCTATCTCTTCATCACTTAGTTGTATTTTTTTCTGGAGCTTTGAGCTCTTCTTTCATTTGGGCCATTTCTTTTTGTCTTGGCACACGTGTTACGTATAAGGGGTGGAGCTTTAGGTATTCACCAGGGTCCAGCATCTCAACATTGCTGCATTGTGGTGCCGTATGTGGTGGAGTGGTCTGCAAGGGAACAATTCCACTTGCTGGGTTCTCAGACAGCTTTCAGCCACTTTTCCCACTACCCACAAACAAATTGAGCCCTTCTGTTGCTGATTCCTGGGTGGGTGGGTTTGTGTACATTCTAGGACACTGTGGGTCTCTCCAGCGAACTCTCCTGTGAGGCTGGGAGTTTCTCCTGCCACTGCCTCCACCCTCACAGGTCTTTTCAGTCAGAGGTTTTGAGGTTTTATTTCCCTGGGCTGGAAGCCTGGGTTGTGAGGTCTGTCTTGCTCCCCAGTTGTTCCTCCCGGTTTATCCGCATGCAAATGTGGGGCCACCCACTATGCCAGCCACCACCTTGCCCGCTCCACCAGCTGCCACTTTGCTGCAAGTCCTCTCCACCCGTCTCCGCCCCTTCTACTGGTCTGAATGAATGTTTCTTCTTTAACTCCTTGGTTGTCAGACTTCCATATAGTTCAATTTTCTGGCAGTTCTGGTTGTTTTTTGTTTTTAAATTTGCTGTTGTCCTTCTTTTGGTTGTGCAAGGAGGCACGGTGTATCTACCTACGCCTCCATCTTGGCTGGAAGCCTTGGATCATGGTTTTTTAATTCAGCCTTTTCTGGATCATATAATCCATTTATATTTAATTTAATTACTGATAAGGTAAGATTTATGTCTGAATTTTGCTATTTGTTTTCTATATATATTTGGGTTTTTTGGCTCCTTGATTCCTTCAATACTGATTACTCTTGTGTTGAACAGATATTTTCTTTTTTTTAAGGTTTTTATTTATTTAACTGAACAACAATAAAGTAATTTTAAAAAGGTTTTTATTTGTTTTTAGAGAGGGGAAGGGAGGGTGAAAGAGAGGGAGAAAAACATAAGTGTGTAGTTGTCTCTCATTCACCCCCTACTGGGGACCTGGTCTGCAACCCAGGCATGTGCCCTGACTGGGAATCAAACCATTGATTCTTTGGTTCACAGGCCAGCACTCTATTCACTGAACTACACCAGCCAGGGCTGAACAGATATTTTCTGGTGTACAATTTTAACTCCCTTGTCAATTATTTTATATTTTTTGAGTTATTTTCTTACTGTTTGGCCCAGTGAGTACTATTAACATCTTAATTTATAATAATCTGGTTCCAATTAATGCCAGGTTAATTTCAATAGTATGTAAAAAATTGCTCTAAAACCCCATTTCCTGCCACTCCTCTATGTTGTTATCAATATTATCACAAATTATATCTGTATACATTGTGTGCTCAACAACATACATTTATAGTTTTTGTTTTATGCAGTTATCTTTTAAATCAGATATGAGGGAGGAAAACTAATAACAAAAGCTCCATTTATTATGTTTTATATTTACCTATGTGGTTACTTTACCATTGTTCTTTACATCTTAGCTTGGATTTGAGTTAATGTATAGAATTCTTTCATTTAGTTTTTCCTACAGTTAGTTTTTCTGACAATGTTTTCTTTTGCCTTGCCAAATGTAGAATCCTTGATTGGCAGGGTTTTTTTCAGCACTTTGAATATGTCATCCAACTTTCTCATTTCCACGATTTTTGTTAAAGGTTATTTTTCTTTTTTTTATCCTCACCAATGACATGCTTACTGATTTGAGAAAGAGGAGAAGGGAGGAAGAGAGAGAGGGAAAGAGAGATCAATTGGTTGCCTCTTGTACACACCCCGATTGGGACTGAAACCTGCAACCCAGGTGTGAGCCCTGAGTGGTAATCAAACCCACAACCTTTTCTGATTATAGAACAATGCTCCAACCAGCTGAGGCACACCAATCAGGGCTAGCTTCCATGATTTTTAATGAGAAATCAACTGTTAAATATTATTGAGGTTTCCATATGTGTGATGAGTCCTTTCTCTCTTGCTACTTTCACAATTCTATCTTTCCTTTTGACTTTCAACAGTTTGATTATGATGTGTCTAGGTTTGATCTCTTAAGTTTACCTGATGAAGAATTTTTTGAACTTCTTGGATATGTAGAAAAATGTTTTCTACCAAATTTGTGGTTCAGTAATTGTTTCTTTATGTATTTTTTCTCCCCCTTTCTTACTCTCCTATCCTCTGGAACTTCCATTATGCTTATGTTGGTACATTTTTGTGTTTCTATTTACTTAGCTTATTGGGTCACTAATGACTGGACAGAATTTTTCTTAACCACTTGGAGCCAGTAAATCTCCCAGACTTTGCTGCGAGTGGCTCTGTATGGGTGCTGGGAAAGTCTTTAAAACTCAGTTTGTAACTCCATCTTAGCCTTCACTTCCTGCTTTCATAGAATCTCAAGGTCAACCAGAAGTGAGAGCTTAGGGTCTTTCTTCTGAGGTCTTTCCTAAGCATACTAAAGCTCTTCCATGTAATACATGGCCTTCTAAACTACCAGGAATATGTCAGAGCTTTTCAAAGCTCCATGGACAGTGCATTTCACCAGCTATTTCCTTTAAGCTTTTTGTTAGTCTATTGTTTGCCCTGACTGTTAACCATCACCTAAGGCATCTGCAAAGTTAAAACCTTGCCTTAATTATTTTTGACAATGCCCACTGTTGGGGGAGAAGTTTTTTTAGCATTGAGTAAGCTCTGAGGCAGTGATATAAGTATAGTCTTCCAGAGAACCACCAGACAGGTCAGATAATGACAGTTCTATAAGAATGAGGCTTTGAAAGAATTCCAGATACATTCTGCCACCTCTGGTGGATGGCAAGCCGTACCAAGACCATGAGCTATTATTTTTTTAAGGCTATTGCATAGCTGGAAAGTGGGGAAGGAGGGGAACAAGAACAAGTTAAAATGCCACAGAGCTCACTGTTCTTACTAAGAGTCAGCCATTTTTTTCTTTTTTTTTTTTTTTGTTTTAAGATTTTATTTATTTATTTTTAGAGAGAGGAAAAGGGAGAGAGAAAGAGAGGGAGAAAAACATGAATGGGTAGTTGCCTCTTGTGCACCCCCCACTGAGAACTTGGCCTGCAATCCAGGCATGTGCCCTGACTGGGAATCGATCCAGGGATCCTTTGGTACACAGGCTGGCACTCAATCCACTGAGTCACACCAGCCAGGGGTTTTTTCTTGAATAAATGATCCCTGAGTTATTGTAAGCCTTTGGTTAACCTCTACAGTTCTGAAAAAGTTAATTACAAAAATTTTGCCAATTTTTTCATTGCGCTTATGGAGTAGAAATTCTTGGAAGTCTTTTCTGCCACATTTGCTGACATTCTTCCATAACTTTTGTTATGCCAAAAATAATCAAAACCATGGCTAAGTACAGAAGCACTAGTAGCCAGACACCAGCATCACGGAAATGAAGAGTTAGGAGTTGTGAAATAAGACTAATGAAGAGCCTGTCTTCTGTGAAATTGCCTCATATAAGGCCCATTCAGAATAGCCACTAAATTAATCCTCCTTTAATTAAAAGTGCTCTTCCTTAACACCAGCAACAAGATAAATGAGAATAAGCTAACTCAATCTTATCACTAGAGGTCCTGTTTGGTTTAATCACTAGAGTTACTGTTTCATTTAATTACTAGAGACTGTTTTCTACTATTCCTCTTTCAAACATACCTTGACTCAGTTGTAATATTTCTGCAGAGAAATGTGCTCTACATTCCAGACAATCACCTTATAAACTTTTAAACCCAACAATTTGTTAACAAAGGATTGCTTATATGCAATTAATGGCTAAAACCAAAAACCAAACACTTAAACTGGATTTTGAAGGATAAAAGAGGAATTAGGAGAATGTGAGAAAGATTCTATGGCCAAAAGTTTCCAGTCTGGAATCAGCATAACACAATCTCAAATCAGTGAGCAGACTAATTGGCTGGAGTGGTGATTAATATGGGGAGCATAAGAAAATTAAAGTTGGGGAGACATTGAGGTTAGAGAAGACAATAGAAAATTTTAAACGTTAGGCAGAAAACTTTGGACTTGACAAGTAGAACAAAGGTTTACAACCACATTCTCTCCTCCAATACACTTGACAGATGCAGTCATCCCCAGGAAGAACAATGACTCACAATTCAAGATCCTCCAGCATGGAGATGAGATAGTAAGAATGGTATTAGAATGTTGGGGTAAGAGTCGGGGTGGGGTGGTTAGTGAGGGACATGAGAGATTTTGAAAAGACCCACTCGAGATTATAATTTCCCTTCCTTCAGCACTCCACTCATCCCTCCACACCTCCCTCAGTGGGAATGAAAAACCACAGGAAACCTCTAAAGAAAACACTGCTGTTTTGAAAGTGCTTCGGAGGCTGTGTTTCATGGAGCAGTGCCTAATTTCCTAAACATTATACAAGTATCTATCTGTACTTTCCAAAATGTAAGTCATAGAATACTCATTCCCACAATACAATATACAGATGATGCGTATGGAATTGTACATCTGAAACCTATTATTAACCAATGTTACCCAAATAAATTCAATAAATAAAATTTTTTTTAAAGAATACTCATCCCACAGATCTATTAAAAAGGTTCAATCTATATATGTTTGGGAGGTCCCACATAACATATCCCCTTCTATCAGAGATCCACAAACCCTATTAATTAGCCTACTAAAGGATCAAAGAACTCCCACAGTAGAGAAACCTGTTAATTTTTTAACCCAGAATTTTCATACATTTATTTGATCACAGATCTTATTCTCACATAATACTTAACTAATATCTAGTATTTCACAGAAAAGATAGATGAACACTGGCCTATATTTGCTGCTGTGTGGTTGGGGCCATGCCACATGTGGTTTTGCACCAGCCACAGATCTTCTCACACAAGACAATAAAGCAGGAAATGGCACTGCCCCTATGCTAAGAAACCCCACTCAGTACCATTCTTTCTGTCTAGCTCTCATTTGCCTCTTAAGTTCCTTAGGCAGAGAATAACCCAACCTCAGGTTCTCTCCTCTACCCTTCAAGTCCCCCCAAATAACTTTATTCAATGGGGACGATGAATCAAGGCTCCTAGTTTCTTCAGTGTTTCTCTGAGACCCTGACCAATGTCCATTCCCTGAATCTGAACTAAGTAACTGAGCTGGCTAAACAAGAAACCAGCCTGGAGAATGTGATGACACTTGAAGGTCTTCCTGTGTAACTAACTACAGGAAAGGGAAGGGTTATGAAAAGCTGCTGAGCAAGGGACAAAAGAGAAGATGGGAATAGGCCTGCCTGGGCTTGAATGAGTTACAAAAGAAAACAAGGCAATGAGAATGAAAATGGAGAATAACCATCCTCCTAGCTCCAATTTCCTTCCTCTGTAAAAGCTGAGTGGCCTTTTAAATTCTTCCCCAACACAGCCAGAGTCCGCTTTCTCTTTCTGTTTCTTTTTTGTCTCTTTATTTTTTTCTTTTTTATTGAAAGCTCTCTCTTTCAAAGCTGTGCTCTTGTCTCCCTCTGCTGGCCCTAATGTAACAAGTAGATTTAAAACTAACCAGAGTGTAATTGCTATGGTGGCCTGCAGTGATGTTTGCCATCTACATAATCTTCTCTTAAATATGTAAGATAAATGAGAGTAAGCTAACTCAATCTTATCACTAGAGGTCCTGTTTGGTTTAATCACTAGAGTTACTGTTTCATTTAATTACTAGAGACTGTTTTCTACTATTCCTCTTTCAAACACACCTTGACTCAGTTGTAATATTTCTGCAGAGAAATGTGCTCTACATTCCAAACAATCACCTTATAAACTTTTAAACCCAACAATTTGTTAACAAAGGATGGCTTATATGCAATTAATGGCTAAAACCAAATTGTAAAAACTAAGTGGAGTAAGTTGGAGTATTTTTGGAGACCTCTGAAGAAAATAACACTTAAACTGGATTTTGAAGGATAAAAGAGGAATTAGGAGAATGTGAGAAAGATTCTATGGCCAAAAGTTTCCAGTCTGCAATCAGCATAACACAATCTCAAATCAGTGAGCAGACTAATTGGCTTTAGCAGTGATTAATACTTAAATTTGGCTATACTTTCTAGCAAAGGTGAGAATTCAACTTCTTTTCTATTAGCAACAACATCAGAAAAGGGAGATGGGAAGGGAATGGTTAAATAAACTGTTGTATTTCAGGCTATGAAATGCAGCCACCTAGTTGTGTCTACCATGTGTGAAGTGCTGGGTAGAAAAGATTGGTAATACTGGGCTTATGCTCTCAGGAAACTTACAAGTTAGAGAGGGGTCCAATATATAACACATTTCTCAAAAGAGCAGATTTTTAGAAAACTTCTGTAATATGTGCCTTGAATGATGATTTTAATATGTTCACTGGATCTATAGTGAAGCATCTCATACAGGCCAGGCTGTCCTTCCTTAAATGTACATCATACTGAACAGATTTAATTACCCAACAATATTGATTCATAATGATCTTTTCTTTTAAGTATATTTTATTGATTATGCTATTACAGTTGTCACAATTTTTTCTCCCCTTCATCCCCTCTCCATCCTGTACTCCCCCACCTTCCAGTATTCCTCCCCCCAACCCCCTTAGTTCATGTCCATGGGTTGTACATATAAGTTCTTTGGCTTCTCTATTTCCTATACTATTCTTAACCTCCTCCTATCCGTTTTGTACCTACCATTTATGCTTCTTTTTGTAATATATTTTATTAATTATGCTATTACAGGTATCACATTTTCCCCCCTTTATTCACCTCTGCCCTACGTACCCCCTCCCACCCACATTCCCCCCGACCCCCTTAGTTCATGTCCATGGGTCATACATATAAGTTCCTTGGCTTCTACATTTCCTATACTATTCTTAACCTCCCCCTGTCTATTTTCCACCTACCATTTATGCTACTTATTCTCTGTACCTTTCCCCGCTCTCTCCCCCTCCCACTCCCCTGTTGATAACCCTTCATGTGATCTCCATTTCTGTGATTCTGTTCCTGTTCTACTTGTTTGCTTAGTTTGTATTTGTTCTTGTTTTAGGTGTGGTTGTTAATAACTGTGAGTTTGCTGTCATTTTACTGTTCATATTTTTTATCTTCTTTTTTCGTAGATAAGTCCCTTTAACATTTCATATAATAAGGGCTTGGTGATGATGAACTCCTTTAACTCAACCTTATCTAAGAAGCACGTTATCTGCCCTTCCATTCTAAATGATAGCTTTGCTGGATAGAGTAATCTCGGATGTAGGGCCTTGCCTTTCATGACTTGGAATACTTCTTTGCAGCCCCTACTTGCCTGTAAGGTTTCTTTTGAAAAATCAGCTGACAGACTTATGGGCACTCCTTTGTAGGTAACTGTGTCCTTTTCTCTTGCTGCTTTTAAGGTTCTCTCCTTATCTTTAATCTTACGTAATGTAATTATGATGTGCCTTGGTGTGGTCCTCCTTGAGCCCAACTTCTTTGGGACTCTCTGAGCTTGCTGGACTTCCTGGAAGTCTATTTCCTTTGCCAGATTAGGGAAGTTCTCCTTCATTATCTGTTCAAATAAGTTTCAGTTTGTTGCTCTTCCTCTTCTCCTTCTGGTACCCCTATGATTCAGATGTTGGAACATTTAAAGATGTCCTGGAGGTTTCTAAGCCTTTCCTCATTTTTTTGAATTCTTGTTTCTTCATTCTGTTCTGGTTGACTGTTTCTTTCTTCCTTCTGGTCCACAGTCTTGATTTGAGTCCTGGTTTCCTTCCCATCACTGTTGGTTCCCTGTACATTTTCCTTTATTTCACTTAGCATAGCCTTCATGTTTTCATCTAATTTATGACCATATTTAACCAATTCTGTATGCATCCTGATTACCAGGGTTTTGAACTGTGCATCTGATAGGTTGACTGTCTCTTTATCACTTAGTTGTATTTTTTCTGGAGCTTTGATTTGTTCTTTCACTTGGGTCATTTTTTTTTTTTTTTTTTGGTCTTCATGTACCTTTTATGTAGTAGGGAGCAAAGTCTTAGGTGTTCACCAGGACAGGACAACCATTGTGGCACTGTATGTGGGGGAGGGGTCTGAGAGATCAATAGCGCTTGCTCAGCTCTCTGCCAGTTTTCAGTCACTTTCCCCGGCTACTCACAATCAAATTGGGCCCTTCTGGTGCTGATTCCTGGGTGGGTGGGTTTGTGTACATTCTAGGACACTGTGAGTCTCTCCAATGATCTCTCCTGTGAGGCTGGGAGTTTCTCCCACTGCTGCCTCAACCCCCACAGGTGTTTTCAGTCAGTGGATTTGAGGTTTTATTTCCCTGTGCTGGAACCCCGGGTTGCACAGTCTGTCTTGCTCCCCGGTTTATCTGCATGCAAATGTGGGAGTGCCCACTCCACCAGCCACAGCCTCTGCAAGTCCACCAGTTGTCGCCTTGCCTGCCAGCTGCAACCTTGCACATCCAGTTCCACAAACTACAGCCTCACCGGGTCTGCCAGCCACAACCTTGCCATGAGTCCTCTCCACACTGCTGCCCATCTCTGCCCCTCCTACTGTTCTGGATGAATGTTTCTTCTTTATCTCCTTGGTTGTTGGACTTCCATACAGTTTGCTTTTCTGTCAGTTCTGGTTGTTTTTTGTTTTTAAATTGTTGTTGTCCTTCTTTTGGTTGTGTGAGTAGGCACAGTGTGTCTACCTACATCTCCGTCTTGGCCAGAAGTCTCTCCAACTTATTAAATTTAAAGTAACTTGAAGTACATTTATTGAGTCATTGTGACATCAGCACAGAAACAACTCTGAAATCCAACTTACAATGTATAAGGTGTAATTAAGTCTATGGTAAAAATGACATTTCAAATTAGTGAGGAAAGAATAGTCAATAAATTGTATGAAACAACTGGCTGTATATTAGGAAAACACAAATTCCCATCTCACAAAAGACAAAAGCAAATTCCAGGTGGATTAATGTTTTAAATATTAAAACAAACAAAAGTAACAGGAGAAAAATAAGAGAATATTTTTATATGAGGCTAGGAAAGGAAGCCTTGACTAAAATGACACTAAGGTCCAATGTCATAAACAAATATTGACATGTTTGACTATGTAAGAAGCAAAAATGTCTGCAAAAGAATATACACAAGAGAGAGGAAGAAAGAAAGAAAGAAGGAAAAGAAGCTTCAGAGGAAATATTTGAAAAATATATCATAGTCAAAGAAAACAACATATGCATTTAAAAGCAAAAAAAGATTCCAGAAAAATATATATGCATGTACTCATTAATTTTATTTTGTATTCACTAATTTTGAATATAAAAATACATAAAAAAGAAAAGGTAAACATAAATTAAATTATTGCAGTGGTTATTTTATGGGATTGTAAAAATAGAGAGGCTTTTACTGGGATATTGTTTGAATTTCCACAGTGATCACACACTACAAGAAAAATAACTATAAAAAATATTTACAACCCTGACTGGTGTAGCTCAGTGGGTTGAGCATTGTTCTGCAAACAAAAGGTCACTGCTTTGATTCCTAGTCAGGGCACATACCTGGGTTGCAGGCCTGGTTTCCTGTTGGGGGAGTGTAAGAGGCAATTGATCAATGTTTCTCTCATACACTGATGTTTATCTCCCTCTCTTTCTCCTCCCTTCCCCTCTCTCTAAAAATAAATAAAATCTTTAAAAGTATATATATTTCTGCCCCAGCTGGTGTGGCTGAGTGGATTGAGTGCCTGCCTGTGAACCAAAGTGTCGCCAGTTCCATTCTTAGTCAGGGCACAGGCCAGGACCCCAGCTGGGGGTGCACAAGAGGCAACCACACATTGATGTTTCTCTCCCTCTCTTTCTCCCTCCCTCCCTTCCTCTGAAAATAAATAAAAATCTTTTGAAAATAAAAATAAAAATCTATATATTTCTATTTTAAAGAACAACAAGTAAAAAAACTTTTACTTATTTATAGGAGAGCATCAATACTTAATAAGATACATTCTGAATTAGTAAGTATTTGAAAATTTCCAGCTTGTGGAATATTTACAAACTCTCTAGTGACCTCAGAAATAGGATGATTCAAAAATTAGTGACTTTTCTTTCTGAAAAGATCATCTCTAAAAAGCAATGACAGTAGATTTGCTAGTCAATGAAAGAAGTCATGAGGCCTGAAATCTAGTTTCAAAAGAAATGGACAATGATGAAATGTCTCATTTCTCCTTCTCAGAGATCCAGCTTCTCACCATTCTTTCTGCTCCATTGTCCATGTTTTGACAAACTATCAAGGGAAGAATGGAAATACTGTGGTGGTTTATATTACCTGCTGTGGTTTTTATTCTCAGTTATCCCTTTTCCATAAAAATTAAGAACAAAGAAAATGGAGGATGTAGAGGAAGAACAGAGGAGGAAGAAAGAGCAGGGAAAGAAGAAAAAGATTCTCAGCTCTTAATATTTCCAAAACAGATTTTGGAAACTCCATGAAAAGAGAGTATGGACAGCAAGAGCCAACAATAATGCTATAAATTGGGAGGAATGCCTGGGGTGATAGGAGGTTCCCTGCTAGACTTGCTGGAGTTTCTACAGGCTGGAGGGAGGCAGAGAGTCAGAAGGAAGCAATCCAACTCATCACATAGTGCCAACTGGAAGGGGAGGAGTGATAGAGTATAGTGATGAGAAGACACCCAGTAAATTGGGGATCTAAGGGCTTGCTTCCCAAGTGAGGTAAAGTCTAATCAAGAGCTGCTTCCAACAGGACCACAGAGTGACGATGCAACAGGAGGGCTGGAAGCATGGTATGTTGGCCAGAGAGGCCTGACACAGCCTCTCCAGGCTCCCCAAGCCTCACAATGGTGCAAAAAGTTTTCCTCGCCCCCAACAGGGCCACGAAAGTGGTTGAGAGAGAACCAGAACACCTGAAGGGACCTTGAGGTTCCAAGAAGAGTAAGTGAACTGATGATCGGAGATGGATAAATAACAAACATTAGCAGCTAATGCCACCTTAGAGAGATGAAGGTTGTGAATCAAAAGATCTCCCACTCCACCAAGTTCCCAACATACAGAGATGCCACCCCATGTAGAAAGAAGGGAAGGGGAAGTTCATGAGTTAACTGAGGAAACCCAATATTGGCTAGAGTAAGCCAAAAATCTAGGGGTAAAGTGGGGCTCAAAGATAGAGTTATGTTATAAATTATGTTATACATGGCTGTAGGCCTGAATTTATGGATTGGGCAAAGTGAACCCACCACACAGGATTGTTTTAATGACAAGGCAAAACAGACAAGAGAGGTCCCATATACACCTCTCCAACTATCAGCTGCTCCTTATTCTTAGGACAGCTCATGATTTTATTGCCCAGTCACCTTCAGATCCCCTGTTTAATAAACAGAAGGCACACTACAATATGGCCAAGTTTGTTCTGCTTATTTTTACTGTAAGCAAGAATATACCAACACATTACCTCAGAATTAACATATTTTATTTTCTCACACATAAGTTATGTAACCAGAGCTTTTAATTCAGCCACCCCCACCATAACACAAGACATTATCTCTAAGCTGATAAGACACCTTAATTCAAGATTTCCTTTCTGTGGAAGGATATGTGAAATCAACAAGGCATTTTTCTCAAGAGCTACAGTCCACACCAGTTTTGCTGCTTGCTTGTCAAATCCAATTTGATTGTACTGGGTTAATATAAACTCAATTACTACCTGTCTTCATTTCCTGCCAGGCACCCCAGAGAGACATTGTTTTTCCTTTTAAGTTATACCATTGGGAGCAAGAAAGTAATTTTCATTAATGTACTTATCACATAAGGATTGCAATTCCTTATCTATATATGCTAAGAATTATGCACAATTACTTAATTTGAACTTGACAGCTATCCTCATTTTATAGATTAGGATGCTGAGTCTCAAAAAGGTTACGTTGCACTGAGAGCCCAGAGTAAATATTAATGTCTATATCTGAATCCAAGTTTTATCTGACCTCTTTCCACTCTTCCACAACACCTTGCTAATGAAACATATGTCTATCTTAAGCTTATACATTAAAAAATTCTTGTCAAGAAACTCAAGATCTGGTATAACAAAAGTCATTCTACCAATACTACCCTTCTCACCTCCTGCTCACTCCACCATATGCCTTCCCTCTGCCACACTCACATCTATTCCCTAAACTCACCTGCCTTCCTTCAAGCCTTAAAGATCTGTTCCCTCTGCTTGGACTGTCCTACCTTTCCTTCCCACTTAGAGGATTCCAACCCACCCTCTAAGTCGGACATTGACTTTAAAAGTTTTGCTCCCTCTCCCAAGGATTAACTGCCTACACTCCAGCTTTTGCAACCTAGTTTATCTTTCCATCGTAACAGACACATATACAGCACCTGAGACTGGCATTTATCTGCATGTGCCTCTGTAAGCACTTCTAGAATACGAACTCCTCAAACTGAGGGTCTGAGGCTTACAACTATACATACTTGTTAATCTAAGGAAGTCAGCGCATTGTGGGACTTCGACCAATGCTTGTCCAGTTAATGAATTTTATTTTTAATCAAGGTCTATATTTAACATGTGTTAGATTATGAATGAACTCTATGTAGTAGGTGGGCACTGTGAAATAAACTAGCTCTTAAATGACCACAAAGAAGAGCTTCACTCACCCGAAGCTAGTTTTTCCAGAGACTCGCCTACTGTCCCGCCCTCTACAGCCCCCTGTCTCCCGCCACCCCTCTCTGCTGCTCCACCAACGTTTATCACAGGCTTAGCGCAAGCAGGACATAGCCAGGCCTCCCTACCTGCCAATCAATCGCTCCAGGCACAAGCGCAGGCACCGCCCCCGTCCCCAAGCCCCGCCCCCAGTCACTGCCCCAAGACTGTCGCAGGCAGTTAGGTCCTGGGGGAACCTTTCCTTCAATGGCCCACCCACTATGACGATCACCTACAGCTGCATTGCTAACGGCCGAGCGATCCTAGCGGATCTGGCCTTGACTGGTGGCTCATATCAGGTATTCCTAAATCGTCACCTCCGCCTTCACTCGTTCTGCTTTCAAAAGGTGGTGCGGGCGTGGCTCGCCCCTCGGGTGGCCCAACTGGACAATGAGGCCATGCGGTGTGTGGCAGAGTCAGCTAGACGGTCAATCCCTGGTTGGAGCCCCTCGAACTCGTTCGTAAACAGCAGAGCCGCACGTTCGCCACCTAGGGGTTAGAGTTGGTGCTGCATGTGGCCCATTTGGCGGTGATTAACAGCCATGTTCAATTCCGGAGACCCCCTTACGGGTTTTCTCACCCCTGCGGGAAATGACTGGCAGCTCAACACACACTTATTAAACGTGTCAATTGCGTAATCCCTGAAAGGGTGGGGGATGCAGCAATGAAGAGAAGATGACACCTGGAGCTGTCCCTTGATGAGCTCGTCCCTTTATGTCCAAGGACTGTTATAGGTGTCCTACAGTGTTAAATATATTTCAGTACTGCTCCTATAACACTTAGAATGGGTGGCTGCTTGCTTATCACAGAGGAGAAAATTTTAGGGTGCTTGGCACAGGAAAGGGAAACAGGGTCTCCGTGCAGAGGAAAGAGCCGACCTAAAGAACCTCAGGGCTAGCACACAGGGTCCGAGTATAGTATGTAGGGGCTAAAGATGAAGTCAGAAAAGCAGGCAGAGGATAGTTAGTGAAGGGTCCTATTTTGTTTTCTTATCCTAGAGAAACTGGGAAGCAATTAAATAAAGGATTAGCATGACCTGATTCATCTTCTGGTAAATTTGGTCTGGTTACAATCCAGAAGGTGGATTGGAGGAGAGAGAACCAGTTAGGGTGGTACTGTTATAGTTTATGTAGCAGATCTAACGGCCTGAGCTAAGGCAATGACAGTGCAGATAGAAAGGAGGGGGCAGATCCAAAAACAAGACTGTAAAACTAATCCTCGGGAGTTTGTGACAGGGTCATGCCTAGGATTATTTTTAATTTTTTTCCCCCAGTTCTACTGAGATAGAATTGACCTATAACATTGTGTAAGTTTAAGGTGTACAATGTGATGATTTGGGCATTTTTTTCCCTTGGGTGTGAAAGTAGAAAATACAGATGAACAGGATTGTGGGGGAATCGATGCAGGGGAGGAGAGTTCGGTTTGGGACAGGTCAAATTTTCTGTTGAAAATAACCAATCTATTTGTGTATTTATTCCTCCATCTATTCCCAAAAGCTTTAAGCGATAAAAATGTTCAAAAGGTAGCACTCAGAGGGGCAGGGCTAACAGTTGAATAGAGTAGAAGTGGGTAAGATATCTGGAGAAAAATGTAGGGAGTGAAAAGAGAAGAGGACCAAAGGCAGAACACTGTTTAAGAACAGAATAGATAGGTGAGTCACCAAATGAGAGCAGTGGTGTCCTGAAAGCCAGAAAAAGAAAGTTGCATGAATTTTTCATGCCCCAGAGAATTTGAACAAGATCTAAAAGGTGTTTATCGGACTCAACAGTTATATGATTGGTGACCTAACAGTTAGCAGTTTGTAGAAATGATAAAGGCAGAAGGCAGATTGCTTTAAGCCAGGTGAATGGGAGATGAGGAAGTAAGGAGAGTGAAGTTAGATTATTCTTTCAAGAATTTAGAAAAGGAATGAGATACAGTGAAAGTTAGTAAAGATGCATGGACCAGGAAGGGGCCTCATTTTTTAGTACAGAGGAAACTTTTACATGTATGTATGCTAATGGGAAGAGTTTGGAGATATGTGAGAGGAGGGAGCTATAGGTGGAGCAAGACCTGAAGGAGCACAAAGGAATGGAATCCAATGTGGCAGTGGATATGTGAGCCTTGGATTCAAGGAACGCCCTCTTTCTCTTGGGGAAATGAGGGGTGTGGATATAGACACACAGAACTTGGTCTGCTTTTGGGGCTCTCCTCTTTCCCAATCCTTTAAATGCTATTTTCCCCAGGGCACTACCTTCACTCCTCTTTTAACTTGGCACATTCATTCACAACTGTGGCACCTTTACTCTGATCACTGTCAAATCCACTTCCAAAGTAATCTGTCTCCACGGTTAGATTGCCTAATAGAAGAACTAAATTAATTCTTTCCTAACTTATTCCTCCTTGCATATTTCTAATCTTGCTGAGTAGCTCTACTGAGCCAGTCAAGCTGGAAATTGGGAGTCACCTTCAATTTTTCTTTCTTCTTCACCTTCACATTGGTTTTCTGTCACCAAGTTCTGTTAGTTCTGTCTCCTGAGTATGTCTTGAATCTTTCCTTGTTTCTGAACCATGTCATCATATAGGCCTTCATTCATGTCACCAAGGGTTACTGAAAGTGCCTCCTAACTGATCTCTCCCAGATTTCAGCCTTATCCCTCTCAAAACCAACCTCCACACTGCTGCTCAAGTGGTTGTTCCTAAAAGCAAATATGATCATGTCATTCCCCTGCTTGAAATCATTTGGTAGCACCTGCTTACATACAGAATAAAGCCCATACTACTTAGCCTGGCATTCGATGCCCTCTCTGGTAGGGCTTTTCAATGATTATCTCTTCTTCCCCCACATATCTTTGTGCTCCAGCTATCCTGACCTTCATACTGTTCTACAGTCTCACCAGCATCTCCCTTTAACCTCCTCTTCTCTCTCTCGAGAACCCTCTTGTCTCCACTTTTTAAGTGCAGTAAACCTTCTTCTGCACTTTGAGACTTTTCTCATTTCCCCCTGAAGCCTTCTCTATGCCCTGGCTAATTTACACTCCTTTATCAATCCACTTACCAGGCTGATATAGAATCTTCTTTTACTAGTCTCTGCTGTCAGACTCCTTCAGAACAGTGACTGTCTTCCCCTCTGTCTTTATATAGTAGGTCCTCAATAAATGTTTAATTAATTGAGAAGGGAGAGAGACAGAAAGTTGGAGATAACAAGCGGCCACTCTTTAAGAACTATGCAGGAAGGTGAGGAAGTGAAAGGGGGTGGAGCAATATGCAGTTGGAGGAAAGGATTAAAGGTTTAGAAGGACTGCTATGAAAAAAGCTGACCAGGGAGAAGGAAAGCAAAGACAAGGTGTTTTAAAGGAGAGTTCTACCATGTATTTTCTCAGTGCTAAATATTAATGTCACAAATATTTTATACTCATTAGAAAAGTATTAGTACCTACAAAAGCTTAATCATGAGATCAAATCAATTGTAATTAGGGGGTCCTAGAGCTGGATGGGATCCTAGAGATCATCTTGCCCAATTCCTTCATTCTTGACACAAAGAAACAGTCCCAGACAAGTTGTATACCACTTTAATTCCAAAAACAGAACTAGAGCCCAGTTTGTCATCCCTTTACTGCCTCATGTTGCCATTTGCTTTGTATCAAATTTTGCTATTATTTCATTGATTATATACTCTAAGTGAGACATGTGGTGAAAACTAGGAAAATATGTTCCACTAAGTAACTGAAAGTTTATGTATTCCCTTAATTTTTTGTGTTTCTTAGGAAATCCTTTCCTAGAGAATACCACCTGGATTTCTCAGGCAATACCAAGAATTTCAAGCTTTACTCTCAACCATTAATAATAAGTTTTAACCTCCCCCAAAGTTTTTATTTCAAGTGCCATTTTATGAAAGTAGAAAAGTTAATTAAGAATCTAGCTATTCAAGTTTTCTTAGGTAACTTTCAGGTTCCTTTCATACTTCTAAAGAAAAGTAATGGGATTTGGTGCAGTTAACTATATTTAAGGTATTCTGGATTATTATTAACAGATTACAAATTTTAATCAAAGGATGAGTCCAAAAAAAAACAGGTATAAGAGATCTGAGCAATTATTTGTTTCATAGAAAGAGATCAGTGAATAATAGTGAATAAAATTTTTATCTTAAGACTTAAGGTATTCAGAGAATAATGGCTGAATACTTTTAATTCATTAACATTTTATTTATAGTTTCAGTGACCAGGAGTCACTGGAAAGATATTTGATTAGATAGTGCTTCCCCTCCTTAAAATAAGACTGATTATCTAGTACAACCCATATTTGTGTGCGTGTGTGCCAAAAGTTCTGTCCAGAAGGTACCCAGCCACGTAATGTTAAAAACAGAGACATTTATTGAAGAAGATACAAGACACGAGAAACACTGTACATAGGACAATGATGCCTCTCTCCCCTTCAAAGTAGGCACCTTGGGACCTCACACAGTTCTCCCAGTTGCCATCAGCTGCCCCATCGAATTTTCCCGAATCTCATCAACAGTCTGAAAGCTCTTCCCTTCAAAGATGATTTTAGTTTTGGGAAAAGCCAGAAGTTACAGGACACCAAATCTGGGCTGTGGAGGGGCTGAGTCACCTGGCTGATTTGATGTTTCAGCAAAAAACTCTCCACAAGACATGACACATGAGCAGGTGTGTTGTCCTGATGAAGCTGCCAGTAACCCATTGCCCACAGCTGTGGCCTTCTGGATCATACGAATAGTTTCCATGGAGAAATGTTCAAGTTTAATGCAAAATTTGATGCAGATTCATTGCTCTACTTACTCAGTCATTTTGAATGTGTTGGCTACACAGTACACATGCTCACTCAATGGTGAGCATGGTCTACCACCCCCACTGACTAGTACAGTGAAGTCGTCATTGTTCATGCGTGTGCATTCCAGTCCACTCTCCTTGGCTGCCAGGTTACATTGATGTTATGCAAACTGTTCTCGTTATATTAACAATGGCTGGACTTTTTCTGGACAGGCCTCATATTCATGTAATTTTAATATTTTCCTTCAGATTTACATGAATCTGAATACTCATATGAGTATTTCACAATAACTTGCCTCTTACCATGAATGATAAATAACCACTCATAAGGTCTCCCAGTAAATAGTAGTCCATGAATAAGCTGACCAGAACATAAGTAAATTTAGGATAGGAATAATGAAAAGTACTTCAATCTTCTATAAAGTAAATGCTGACAATTTATTTTTAGGAAACAGCAGCAACAGTGCTTAGACTAGTGCTTCTTAGAGCTGAACCAAAGACCACAATTCAAATGGGAAGGTAAGGTACATTCTAATAAGACTCTACTTTTTAACAATCATCAGCTAATAATTCCAATGATAGTAACATGACAAAATATATTAGTTGCACATACTCCTGATTTAATCCTCAGAAAGGAGAACATCTATGAGAGAGGACCCCCCAAAAAACAGAACTATCTTCTGGAGGGCAGGCCCCTTGTAGCATAGGTTTCCCCCACTAGGTGAGTGTTCTAGGAACCCACCTGTATCAGTGTACTAGCTGGTGGTGTTGTGAGAGGCTGCATTCAGCTTCAGTGAATTTTTTTTGAAGACTCAATGCTTTGCCCATGTCATGATGGGTGATTTTCAAGCACACCTGTCCACACCCTTCAGAGTGTTCAGCAGTTTTTGACCAAAAAACAGCCCCACCCTCCCTATTCACTTGCTATTACCCTGAGAGACTTGTTTTTGTTTTCCCTGATGAAAAATTCCTCGAAGGGAAACGTTTTGCCAATGTGGAAGAGGTGAAACAAAAAGCAGCACTAAAAGGCATCAAAGTCAACAAGTTCAAAAACTTCTTTGAGCGGTGGAAAAAAGTCTCGATAGGTGTATTGCATCAAATGGAGATTACTTTGAAGGTGACTGAAGTTCAAACGTGTAAGAATGTGCAAGTTTTTATAAATAAATTCCATTTGGGGGGGTCCCCCCTCACATATACCTCATAAACGTAGAAAACCATGAATGGGAATGATAAACACCAAATTCAAGAAAATGCTAACCTCTGCAAAGTGAAGGGAGAAGAATGAAATTGAGGAAGGGTATTCAGGGGACATTAACTGTGTCTGTAACATTTTAACTAAATTGATGGGTCTACAAGTGTTCCTGTTCTTATTCTCTGTACTTTTTTGGTATACCCAAAGTATTTTATTAATAAAAAAGGCAATTTCCAGTTGAAAATATCTTCAATAAGACCACTCAAAAAAATAAAATAAAACAGAAACCAAAACCAAGTTTATAGATACAGAGAACAGATTAGTGGTTGCTAGATGTATGGGTTGGTGGGGGGTGGGGGGGGGAAATGGGTAAAAGGGGTCAAAAGATTTTTTAATATAAAAACCACATCAAGCAAATATATCACTTTATGAAGTTTTATAAGTCAACTCTCCTACCAAGTGCAACTGCCACCTAAGCCAAAAAAATAGAACACTACTAACTACCCCCAAAACGCCCACCATATGTCTGGTCCATTCACAGCTTTCTCCATCTTCCCCAGATCAACCACCATTCCAACATCTATAGTAGTCACTTACCCTGTTTCTCCATTGCCTCAGCAGCAAGATATATATCTCATATATTAGAGCCCAATACTGCCCATTTTTATTTGGTGTTATTTAAATATCTTTAATCCACATATTCTCCCTCCATTCCTGTCCTTCCCTTATAATATACTGTTGAAGAACCTATAGAGTTTCCCACAGTCTAAGTTTGCTGATTGCATACTGAAAATGCAGTTCATCATGTTCCAAGCGACTGGATCAAGAGGCTTGATCCCTTTGACAAGACTACAGGTGTTTTTTCATCAATCTGGTACATAATGTCTGCATATACCTCCTTTTGACATGCTATCAGCCCTGGATATTCATTGTCTACACCCTAGAGCCATTAATTTATTGGGGCTTGCAAAATGGTGATATTCTAGCTTTGTTCCACTTATTAGCAGGATGATTTCAAAAAAAGACATTTTCCTCATCTACAGTATGCTCACCTATATAGTATTGTAGATTCTAATTTGAATCTTTTGAGGACCTCTTCCCTGAACTCCAAACTCATATATCAAGCTGCGCATTCCACATCTCTGTTGGATGTCTGATAGGCATCTCAAACTAGGTCTAATACCAAGCCTTCTCCTGCAGTCTTCCACACATCAACTTTCCAGTTCCTCAGGCTTAAAACCTTTATGATCCTTGACTTTTCTCTCCTTTACAACCAAATCCAACCCATCAGCAAGTCCTGTTGCCTTTACCTTCCAAATATATCCAGAATCTGACAACTTCCACCAATACCATAGGAACCACATTACCATCATCTCTTGCTTGGGTTACTCGATATGAAGTTAGCTTCATTTTTTTTGTTTTGTTTTTTATTTTTAAAGATTGTATTCAAAATTTGATTTAATAACATTTTCTAATTATGCAAAGTTATATGGTTCCAAAGTCAAATCTACAAAACACATTCCTTTAAGAAGTCTAATTTTCATTCCTTTGCTGTCCACACTGCACTCTCTCTACCCCTTATATAGGTTATCATTTTGAGTAGGGTTTTAGTTTATCATTTTCTTTTCTTTTTTCTATAAGAGACACATATATATATTTGTACCTCCCTTGGTCATATATGAGAATGATAGATAAATGGTTGTACATCATACACACTGTCTCTGCTTTTGTCAGTTAACAATATATCCTAAACATCAAATATTCATTTTTTTAACATTTAAAGATGGTTTCTGAGTGTTACTAATAACATTCTAAGCAAAATTTAAAATATCTCCTTTCATATCCATCATCAATTTACTTCAAATCACATATATAACTTTGGTAGAGATGGTACAATTAGCAACCTTTTCAGCAAAGACTTCTCCCAACTTAGAAATAAAAATATTTTCCAAGTGGGGATTTTGTGTATCAATCAAAATCATCATTAAATATATTTATAGTGTATTGTATTCATGATACCTTATGAAGGGATTTACATTGAAAGAACATAATTTTCTGCCTCTAGATTATCTTTTTTGTGTGTTTCTGAACTTCTCATTCTCATGTATATCCATGTTAGCATTTGACCAGGTCTGTTATCTGTTAACTATTTGGGAAAAAAGTGCTCAAAACAACTAAATTAAGCCTATCCACCAAGCAACTACTTTTGCTGCCATTTCCCTAAAGTTTCTGGATTGTTGTGCAATAAAGATGTAGGCACTTTCCAAGAGTCTTCTAGCCTCTTAATATGTGACTCTGAGGAGGCACAAAAGGTCTAGAAGTGGGACTGGTCAGGATAAGGTTTACTTAGCATACTAGAAGGGAGTTTAATTCCTCTTCCTGAACTTGTCATATTCCCCAATATATTTGATATGTATTGACAGTTTACAACATTTAAATTCTAATCTATCATTATAGAAAGCCAAGAAGTGCCAAAATTGGATATGTCTACCTAAAAATACAGAGACAGTAAAAATCAGTGAACATAGCATTTTCTATTTGATCAGAATCTTGATTCAAGCTTGGAATATGATTATATTTGATTTGATTATTAGAGTTTTCTATATCATAATTTATTATTTATATAATTTATTTTAAATACATATTCAAATTTTCAGTTTTTATTTAACATAATTTAATTTTTCAAATATAAGAGAAATATTCTAATTATTGATCATAAAAGTTATCTATACAGCTTTTATACTATTAACGAGAGCTTGAAGACAAAATTAAATTTGCTACATAGGTACTTAATTTCTTTAATATTATCATGTAAATGAATGTATTCTTTTCAAAGCTTTGTCTATCATACTCTCTTTATTGATGGGATCATTTACCTATGTGCCTCAGACAATGCATTGGATAGTGTAACACCATCTGCATTTCTTAAAAATGTAAGTAATTTCTTATATTACTTTAAGGACCTTTTCAGTATCTGAAATTATGAGGTTTCTTTTAGTTTATTAGTGATAATGTCACTAAACAAAAAGGAGATCACTCATCTGACTATAAAGCATAGCCATTAATGACCTTCAGAGATTTCATACACCCATCCCTCATTTGTCTCCTACTGCCATACTTCCCCCAACTCTGAAGCAAGATCTGTAAAGACAATACACTCAGACCTATTAGAATCTCTCTTTATATTTATTTTGTTCTTTAAAAGTAAGAAAGAAATGAAGCTTTACTAATATTTAAAATACTTTCTTTAAAAATTTTTTTTCTAAATAAAGACTTTATTTATTCATTTCTAGAAAAAGGGGAAGGGAGAGAGGCAGAAAGGGAGAGAAACATCAATTGGTTGTGGGAACTGGCCTGGCTCACAACCCAGGCATGTGCCCTGACTGGAAATTGAACCAGCGACCTTTCAGTTTGCAGGCCAGTGCTCAACCCGCAGAGCCATACCAGCCAGGGCTTAAAATACTTTCTCAATGGCATATGTATTTTTTTAATTTTAATTTTTTATTGTTATTCAATTACAGTTGTGTGGCTTTTCTCCCCATCCTTCCACCCCACCCCAGCCAGTCCCACTTCCCTCCCCCACCTCCACCCTCCCCCTTGATTTTGTCCTTGTGTCCTTTATAGTAGTTCCTGTAATCCCCTCTCCTCACTGTCCCCTCCCCACTCCCCCCTCCCTGGCTATTGTTAGATTGTTCTTAACTTCAGTGTCTCTGGTTATATTTTGTTTGCTTTTTTCTTCTGATGATTATGTTCCAGTTAAAGGTGAGATCATATGGTATTTGTCCCACACCACCTGGCTTATTTCACTTAGCATAATGCTCTCCAGTTCCATCCATGCTGTTGCAAAGGGTATAAGCTCCTTCTTTCTCTCTGCTGCATAGAATTCCATTGTGTAAATATACCCTAGTTTTTGGATCCATTCATTTGCTGATGGGCACTTAGGTTGCTTCCAGTACTTGGCTATTGGAAATTGTGCTGCTATGAACATTGCGGTGCATAGGTTCTTTTGGATTGGTGTTTCAGGGTTCTTAGGGTATAATCCCAGCAGCAGAATTGCTGGGTCAAAAAGAAGTTCCATTTTTAGTTTTCTGAGGAAATTCCATACTGTTTTCCACAGTGGCCGCACCAGTCTGCATTCCCACCAACAGTGCACTAGGGTTCCCTTTTCTCCGCATCCTCTCCAACATTTGTTTGTGGATTTGTTTATGTTGGCCACTCTGACTGGTGTGAGATGGTACCTCATTGTGGTTTTAATTTGCATCTCTCTGATGGCTAGTGATGCTGAACATCTTTTCATAGATCTCTGATGCCCTGGTTTCTTTTATTTTAGGTTTCTGCCAGACTTGGCTTCAAATAAACATTAACTCTGTAATTATCCATTTGAAATTATTTATATAGTTTACATATTTCCACTTTCACTTCCCCAGGTTAGTGATATTTTTCTGAGAAATCCTTTGATATCACAAGAACATTTTTCTCCTTCAAATGCAGTTGCTGCAGATTTTCAGCAAGTATTAGGGAAGTATATGGTATGTAATTCCAACTGTATTCCTAAACATCATTAGCATTGTAACTGTCAAATCAGTTAGGACTTTTGAGTTAAGAGCTGTATGATGAATGAGAACTGAGAACTTCTATCTTCATATAATAAGTAATGATACCCATGATATATCGATAAGTGAGTAAAGCAAGATAAAGTATGTATGGTATACTATTACTTATTTAAATATGCAACCTTTTAAGGAAGAGGGAATAAATACAAATATATGTATTTGTTTGCTTATAGTATAAAAAATAAGGTGGGCTGATGGAATACAAAGAAAGGATAAACCAAAAACATTCATGTGGTTGCATATGGTAAGGATGGGAGGATAGGAAAAGAAACTAGACCTCTCTGAATGAAACTTGCTTTACAAATTTGACTTTGTAACCATATATATTTTTACATAATTTAAAAATACTATTAAAGTAAATACTTAAAAGGTAGCTCCTGTTAAATGAAGTAAGATAGACACAAGAGGACAAACATGTGATTCCACTTATATTAGGTACCTAGAGTAGGTCAGATTTATACAGACAGCAGGAAGAATGATGGTTGTCAGAACCTGGAAGGAGGAGAGGAAGAAGAGTTATTATTTAATGGGTACCAAGTTACAGTTAGGGAAAATGAAAAATTTCTGGAGATAATTGGTGATGATAGTTGTACAACAATGTAGATATAGTTGATACCACTGAACTAACTATACAGTACAAAAATTACTGAAGTCACAAATTTTATGTTATGTATATTTTATCATGATAAAAAAACATTTAATTTTAAAAAGTAATACCTAAAACTCAAAGCAAATCATCATCATCATCATCATCCTCTGGTCAAGATCGAAGTGTAGGTAGACATGTTTTGTCTCCTCATGTAACCATAGAAAGAATTACAACCATATCTCAAAACTAACAGCACCCAGAACCATCAGAATATCAAGCTGTATTGAAGTCCAACAACCAAGGATTTAAAGAATACACATTCGGGGGAGCTTCCAGTTAAAATGGAGGTGTAGGCAAACATGGCTCACTTCTTTGCACAACCACATCAGAATTACAACTAAAATATAGAAAAACCATTACTCAGAACCATCAGAAATTGAGTTGAATGGAAGTCTGACAACTCCAGAATTGAAGAATCACATCCATCAAGACTGGCAGGAGGGGCACAGACACAGAACATGCTGGTCCCACATCCATATGTGGTGGATAAAAATTCGGGAGGGATATCTCAGGAGCGAGCAGGCCCAGCCCCACACCAGGCCCCCAGCCCAGGGTTCCAGTGGCAGGAAGGTAAGTCCCCACAACTTCTGGATGCAAAACTTAGTGAGGATTGAATTGGTGGAAGAACCTCCTGGAGCCCCAAGCAGTTCCCCTTAAAGAATCCACATACAGACTCACCTACTTAGACTCACTCCCTCTGAGCTCCAACACTGTGGTGGCAGCTTGAAGGGCACCAGAGGCAAACTGGAAAAGGCTGAAGTGTCTGGTATCAGGCTGAGCAGATGCCATTGCCTCTTATCTGAGCCTTCCCCATGAAGAGGCTCAGAGCTGTGGAACTGGCAGGCTGGTGCCATCTTTGAGACTCCATCAACCTGGCTAACACTATTTGACCTCCTTAGAGATCCCCAGAGACTCCACCCCACCCAACTTATGGGCCACCCAAGCTGCTTTTCCATATGAATGGTGAGTCTTGACTCATGCTTCACAACTTCCTAAATCCTATCAAATAAGTGGCAGCAGCCAGATTAGCTTCACAGCTTGGCTTCACCTGGGAATCTCCCAGCCCGACACCAGTAGTAGCCATCTCAGATTGCCTTATAGCTCAGGAAGCACAGTCCCATGCAAAACACAGGCAGGGGCTGACCTTGGCTTGCACCACCCAGGAAAACCCAGGGCCAACGCACCCACTGGACAGCTACAGACCACTTCAGAGCACTGCCGCCCTGCCCCTGCAAAGCTGATCCTGCACAGAGGATGGATGTTGGTGGCAAGTGATCACAGCCAATCCTTACAGCTGACTGGCCTGGGTAAATCCCTTCCATTGATCTGCCAACAGCAAAAAAGGCTCAACTACAAGAGGAGGATGTACTCAGCCCACGGGAAGGGCACACCTCAAATACTCAGAATGGGTGATAGAGGAGACTGTGCCACTGGACCCTATAGGACACCTAAAGCAGCTCTACCTAATACAAAGAAACAAACACAGGGAGGCTGCCAAATTGAGGAGACAAAGAAATATGGCCCAAATAAAGTAACAGAACAAAACCCCAGAAAAAGAACTCAGTGAAAAGGAGATAGCCAACCTCTTATATGCAGAATTCAAAACACTGGTTATCAGGATGCTCAGAGAACTCCTTGAATATGGCAAAAAATAAAATAAAATAAAGGAGGAAATGAAGGCTACAATAATTGAAATAAAGAATAATCCAGAGGAAACCAACAGAGGAAGGAAGGAAGCTGGGATTCCAACCAATGATTTGGAAGATAAGGAAGAGATGAACATTGAATCAGACAAAAAGAAGAAACAAGAATTCAAAAAAATGAGGATGGGCTTAGAAACCTCTGAGACATCTCCAAACATGCCAAAATCTGAATCATAGGGATGCCAGAGGAGAAGAGGAAGAGTAAGAAATTGAAAACCTATTTGACGAAATGATGAAAGAAAACTTTCCTAATTTCATGAAGGAAATACACATAGAAGTCCGGGAAGCACAGAAAATCCTAAATAAGTTGGACCCAAAGAGGACCACACCAAGACACATCATAATTAAAATGCCAAAGGTTAAAGAAAAAGAGAGAATCTTACAAGCAGCAACAGAAAAACAGAGAGTTACCTACAAAGCAGTTCCCATAAGACTATCAGCTGATTTCTCAAAAGAAACTTTGCAGGCAAGAAGGAACTGGCAAAAAGTATTCAAAGTAATGAAAAGCAAGGACTTGCTTAGATGAAAATCTAAGATTACTCTATCCAGGTTTCCGGACACGATGGAGGCATAGGTAGACACACTGTGCCTCCTCTCACAACCAAAAGAAGGACAACAACAATTTAAAAACAACTGACAGAACTGACAGAAAATCGAACTGTATGGAAGTCTGACACCCAAGGAGATAAAGAAGAAACATTCATCCAGACCGGTAGGAGGGGTGGAGACGGGCAGCCAGGGCGGAGAAGACTCACAGCAAGGCAGCTGGCAGACCCTGCATCCCCACACTCGTGCATAGATAAACTGGGAGGAACAGCGGGGCAGGGAAGCAGACCGCACAACCCAGGGCTCCAGCGTGGGGAAATAAAGCCTCAAACCTCTGATTGAAAACACCCATGGGGGTCGAGGCGGCAGCAGGAGAAACTCCCAGCCTCACAGGAGAGGTTGTTGGAGAGACCCACAGGGGCCTAGGGCGTGCACAAGCCCACGCACTTGGGAATCAGCACCGGAGGGGCCCAATTTGCTTGTGGGTAGCAAAGGGAGTGACTGAAATCCAGCAGAAAGTGGAGCAAGTGCCATTGCTCCCTCTCAGCCCCTGCCTCATATACAGTGTCACAGCGCAGCCACCAGCGTTACCCCACCGGGGTGAACACCTAAGGCTCTGCCCCTTTAAATAACAGGTGTGCCAAGACAAAAAAAAAATGGCCCAAATAAAAGAACAGATCAAAGCTCCAGAAAAAATACAACTTAGCAGCAAAGAGATAGCCAGCCTATCAGATGCACACTTCAAAACACTGGCAATCAGGAAGCTCACAGAATTTGGTTGAATTTGGTCACAAATTAGATGAAAAAGTGAAGGCTATGCTAAGAGAAACAAAGGAAAATGTACAGGGAACCAATAGTGAGGGGACGGAAACTGGGACTCAAATCAATGGTGTGTACCAGAAGGAAGAAAGAAACATCCAACCAGAAAAGAATGAAGAAACAAGAATTCGAAAAAATGAGGAGAGGCTTAGGAACCTCCAGGACATCTTGAAACGTTCCAACATCCGAATTATAGGGGTACCAGAAGGAGAAGAGGAAGAGCAAGAAATTGAAAACTTATTTGAACAGATATTGAAGGAGAATTTCCCTAACCTGGCAAAGGAAATAGACTTCCAGGAAGTCCAGGAAGCTCAGAGAGCCCCAAAGAAGCTGGACCCAAGGAGGAACACACCAAGGCACATCATAATTACATTACCCAAGATTAAAGATAAGGAGAGAACCTTAAAAGCAGAAAGAGAAAAGGACACAGTTACCTAAAAACGAGTTCCCATAAGACTGTAAGCTGATTTCTCAAGAGACCTTACAGGCAAGAAGGGGCTGGAAAGAAATATTTGAAGTCGTGAAAGCCAAGGACCTACATCCAAGATTACTGTATCCAGCAAAGCTATCATTTAGAATGGAAGGGCAGATAACGTGCTTCTCAGATCAGGTCAAGTTAAAGGAGTTCATCATCACCAAGCCCTTATTATATGAAATGTTAAAGGGACTTATCTACGAAAAAAGAAGATAAAAAATATGAACAGTAAAATGACAGCAAACTCACAGTTATTAACAACCACGCCTAAAACAAGAACAAATACAAACTAAGCAAACAAGTAGAACAGGAACAGAATCACAGAAATGGAGATCACATGAAGGGTTATCAATAGGGGATTGGGCGGGGGAGAGAGCGGGGAAAGGTACAGAGAATAAGTAGCATAAATGGTAGGTGGAAAATAGACAGGGGGAGGGTAAGAATAGTATAGGAAATGTAGAAGCCAAAGAACCTATATGTACGACCCATGGACATGAACTATAGGGCGGGTATGTGGGAGGGAGGGGGTGTGCAGGATGGAGTGGAGTGAAGGAGGGAAATGGGACAACTGTAATAGCATAATCAATAAATATATATATATTTTAAAGATTACTCTATCCAGCAACACTATTGTTTAAAATGGAAGAGCAGATAAAGTGCTTCCCAGACAAGGTAAAGCTAAAGGAGTTCAAATCAAACCATTATTACATGAAATGGTCAAGGGACTTATGTAAGAAAAGGAAGAATATCAAACCCATGAACATTAAAAAGGCAAAAAATTCACAACTATCAACAACTGAATATAAAAAAACAAACTAACTAAGCAAACAACCAGAACAGGAATAGAATCATAGAAATGGAGATCATTTGGAGGGTTATCATTTGGAGGGGGAAGTGGGAGTATGGGGAAAAGGTACAGGGAATATGAAACATAAATGGTAGGTAGCAAATAGACTGATGGAAGTTAAGAATAGTATAGGAAATGGAGAAGCCAAAGAACTTAATGTGCATGACCCATGGACATGATCTAAGGGCAAAGATTGCTGGAAGGAAGGGATTACTGGGCAGAGGGTGGCAAAGGGAGGAAAATTGGGACAAGTGTTATAGCATAATCAATAATATAAAAAATAATCCAAATGTATCTTGACTTGATGATGGCTTAAAAGACAGTGAAGTTTTATGTCAAGTGACTTCAAAATGCAATAATTTGATCATATATTTCTAGTGAGATTATATACTCATGAAAAGGACCAAAATGTTAAAATATTTCTTTTCAAGTGTCACATTTAGTAACAACATTGGTGTTGCTCTTTTTTTTTAAAGATTTTATTTATTTTACTTTTAGACAAAGGGGAAGGGAGGGAGGGAGAGAGGGAGAGAAACATCAATGTGTGGCTGCCTCTCACACGCCCCCTACTGGGGATCTGGCCCACAACCCAGGCATGTGGCCTGATTGGGAATCAAACTGGCAACCCTTTGGTTTGGAGGCCAGCACTCAACCCACTGAGCCAGACCAGCCAGGGCTGGTGTTGCTCTTCTGAAATTGGTTTTTATATATAGTTAGAAAGAGAGATAAATATATTATTTTGAGTAATCCAATTAATGTTGTTAGGAATCAAGATTTTTCAGCAAGAAGTTACAAATATAAAGTCAAAATAAAATGTATAATCCTAAATTTAAATTGAAAATTAAATGCCAAGAAAAAGTGTAATTGAGGTCCCGGGGCCAGCTTGCTGCCTTTGATGCAACTGGCACCTTTCGTTCGCAGTGAGGACGCCTCTTCAGAAGCCTTGGGGAGTGGTGGCTGGAAGCAAACGAGTCCACCATGCTGGTGGCGTTGTACACGTCCAGCCCCAGTACAGTTTTCCCAGATCACCAGAACCCAGGTGATCCAGGCCAAGTTCTTTAGTGCAAACATGTGTTTCTGGACTCTCTGGCACTTTTGGCCTGACTCAGATGCTGTGCTGGGTCACTTTCTATATGCAGATCCTTCCTGATGATGAAGACTGAAAGTATAGACTCAACTCTTTACAAATAGGAGCCAAATGAGAATTTCAAGAAATTATGGATTTCATATTGTATATTAAAGCTATAAATTAAAGTGTTTTGGTCACAAAAAAGAAAAAGTATGTAATGAACATATATCACATGATATATTTTCCCTTAAAAGTATTTCATAGGCTATTCACTGAAAAGCCCTAGAAACAAGGACCAATTCAATAGCAGTGTACCCCTCAGTCCAGATTACAGTCTCTAAATACCATTTTACACTAAAATGAACAAGTCCTAATTCCAGATATGGGGCAGGAAACATAAGCCAGAAACATTTGTCATACCATAAACAAGAAAGCTATCAAAGTCCATTTTGCTCATGTCAAAAAACTAAGCCAACTTTAAGAGGCTGCCCCTGGCCAGTGATGGAATAATTTGAGCATGAAAAAGAGGAGTAACTGCAGTGGACTGTAATACATCAACGATGTTAAATTCCATGAGTTCCTAGATACTGCCAAAGTGGGGCTGGGCAGGGTAGGGGAGCTGGGGTAACCCTCCTCAGTCAACTTTGGAAGCAAGCATTTATTCTAAATTTTTTTAATATCTGAACTGTACCTCAAAGGATTCAAATATTTGCCAAGGAAAATGGAAGTACTGCAACTAATAAATGAAGAAGAGGTGATAAAAGATCACTATTCTGCATTCCCTAATGAAATAATGGGTCTAGACAATCATCATCAACATTAAAAAATGCGATGAAAAGCTGATGGGGAAATTTGTTATGGCTCAAGACACCTAAATCCATTGCTTATTCCTAAGGTCACAATAAGGGAGACAATCAACAGTTATGTGTTTTCTCAGGTCACACAATGAGCAGTATACAGCACACTTCTGAAGTATGCTTGCCCAAAGCATCAAACCTGCTTGTGACTGAGCCTTCACATGTAACCAACTACCCAATTTACAGGAAAGAGTGAGATCAATGACCACATTATGGAATCAGCAAAACCAGAATATAAGAACCTCTGTAAGACAAAGGACCCAAATTATTTAACAAATAAATTGTAAGGGGGAAAAAAGTTAAGGCAAACCCATAGATTAAGAGAGACTTAAAACACATATCAATATGTAGACACAAAACACAATATGTAGGATTTGGATCCTGGTTAACAAAACAACTGTAAATAAAGCTATGATTTGTTTTTGATAATTTTGATGATATTAACAAATTTTTTCAGATGTGGTAATGATGTGGTTTTGTTTTTAAGAAAAATGAGACTACCCTGGCCAGGTGGCTCTATTGGTTGGAAAATCCTCCCTTACACCAAAAGGTTATGGGTTAAATTTCCAGTCAGGGCACATACCTAAGTTTTGGGTTTAACCCTGATTGGGGCACATGCGAGAGGCAACTGATCAATGTTTCTCTCTCACATCAAGGTTTCTCTCTCTCCCCGCCACCTAAAATCAATAAACATATCCTTGTGTGAAGATTTAAAAAGGAAGAAGAAAAACGAGACCATATCTTATAGAGATACAAACTGAAGAATTTACAGACTAAAATAATAGAGTGGCAGGGGTTTGCTTTAAAATCATACATTTAGGAAAGGGGTAATCAGTAGTAGCATAGATGCAACAACATTGGCTGCGTGTTGATAATTGCTGAAACTAGGTGATGGGTACATGGGAGTTTATTATACTACTCATTCTACTTTCATAAATGTTTGAACTTCATAATAAAATATTTTAAGTATACCTGTGTTAGTTTTCCATTTAAATGTGACAAATTACCACAAAACAGCACACATAGTATCTCATAGTCCCTGTGGGTCACAAATCAAGGCATGGCTTAACTGCGTTCTCCATTTAGGGTCTCTCAGGACTGCATTCAGTGTGTCAGCCAGGCCATATCCTCATCTGGAAGCTCTGGGGGAAAATCTGCTTTCAGGCTCATTCAGGTTGTTGCAGAATTCATTTCCTGGGAGCACTTCTAACCACTTCTCGTTAGATGCTGCTAGATTAGGACCAATTTTTGCCCAAATTTAGTCTTAAATTATACACACACACACACACACACACACACACACGTGTGTGTGTGTGTATTTTATACAATACCTATCTCAGGGATGCAGCTTTTTGCTGGCTGTTGGCTGGAGGACACCCTCTGGTCCCACAGACTGATAGCAGTTCCTTGCTACCCAAGGTGGATGACCACAACACAGCTGCTTGCTTTTTCAAGGCCAACAAAGGAATCTCACTTCAACCTGCTAAATATTTTATAGTGTAACATAATCACAGGAGTGACATTCCATCACCTTTGCTTCTTATTAGTTAGAAGCAAATCACACTTAAGGGGAGGGGATTGTATAAGGATGTGACTCATTGGGGATCACCATAGGCTGTGGCCACCACAATGTCTAATAACTAAAAATAGATGCTTTTTTATATTAAATTCATACATTTTCTTATGAAGAAATTATGCATATTCAAGACAGCCAAAATATATTAACGTAGCTCCCTGAAAACTAGTTACTATGTGAAAATATGCACATTTTAAGTAATTAACACATCTGACATCAAAGAATGTTCTGTTTAACATTTATAAGCTAACCTGGTAAGCTTTAAATCTGTAGAAAATTTTGTAAAACTTGTTGAATTTCTTGTACTCTAATTAACAAAATGAACACAGTACCAAAAAAAAAGTAGTTTTGAGAAATTTAAAATATATCAAATGCTATTGAATGGACTATGCATATATTGTCTTAACAAAATTTAGAGGATTCTCTTAGATTAAAAAAAGATTAAGCATTTTTAAAAGGAACAAAAACACACATCATCATTAAGACACCCAAGACTAAAGATAAAGAGAGAATCTTAAAAGCAACAAGAGGAAAGGAGAGAGTTACCTACAAAGGAGTGCCCATAAGGCTATCAGCTGATTTCTCGAAAAAGACCTTACAGGCAAGAAGGGGCTGGAAAGAAGTATTTCAGTCATGAAAGGCAAGGACCTACATCCAAGATTACTCTACCTAGCAAAGCTATCATTTAGAATGGAAGGGCAGATAAAGTGCTTCCCAGATAAGGTCAAGTTAAATAAGTTCATCATCACCGAGCCCTTATTATATGAAATGTTAAAGGGACCTATCTAAGAAATAGAAGAAGATCAAAAATGCGAACAGTAAAATGACAACAAACTCATAACTATCAACAACTGAACCTAAAAAACAAAAACAAAAATTAAGCAAACAACCACAACAGGAACAGAACCAGAGAAATGGAGATCACATGGAGGGTTTTCAGTGGGGAGGAGGATGGGAAGAGTGGGAATAGGGAGGTACAGTGAATAAGAAGCATAATTGGTAGGCATAAAAGAGATGGGGAGAAGTTAAGAATGGTATAGGAAACAGAGAAGTCAAAGAACTTGTATGTACAACCAATGGACATGAACTAAGGAGGGGAATGCTGGAGGGTTGGCAGGTGCAGGGTGGAGGGGGGATGAAGGGGAGACAAAAGTTGGGAAAACTGTAGTAGCATAAGCAATAAATATAATTAAAAAAGAGAAAAATCAAAGATTAACCATTTATCTTAACTTGATTGCATGTGCAAAGACCCTATTTCCAAATAAAGTCACGTTTTACAAGCATCCGGAAATAGGGCTTGAACATATCTTTTGGGGGGACAACAGAATTCATCTGGCACCCCCTTCTTTTCTACATCCACCTCAGGAACTCCTCACAGAACATCATTTCTAAGTTGCATGGTCCAGTGACCAAGATCAGAGTTCTGTTTAAAGTGAATTTGATCATTTGCCAAAGAGCAGGGGTTTTTAATATCATTTTTTGTTTTAAAAGTAATGCTCATTAATAAAGTGAGATAATACAAAAGTACATAAGGTGGAACATAAATATCTCCTACAATCTCAATCAAACCCCCTTGTGATATGAGCACTCTTAACAGACAGTTTGGTATGTAACCTTCCAGAATTATATAAAGATAGATAGATACATACATATATACAGTTATAGATATAACAATCTCTGGAGCTTCTGAAGTCTGAATCCTTGTTTTGCTTTGTTTTTTAAAGATTTTATTTACTTATTTTTAGGGAGAGGGGAAGGAAGAGAGAAAGAGGGAGAGAAACCTCAACATGCAAGAGATCCCTTGCCTCTCGCACACCCCCAAGTGGGGACCTGGCCTGCAACCCAGTCATGTGCCCTGACTGGGAATCGAACCAGTGACTTTTCAGTTCGCAGGCTGGCACCCAATCCACTGAGCTACACCAGCTAGGGCAAATATGCCCTTTTTTCACCTGATTTTGTATTTACTTTTAATTAAATTTATTGGTATGACATTGGTTAATAAGATTATGTAGGTTTTGAATGTACAATTCTATGATATATTGTCTGTATAATGTATTATGTGTACAACACCCAAAGTCAAATCTTCCATATGTTTGACCCCCTCTACCCTTTACTGCTCCCCCAACTCCCTTCCCTCTGGTAACCACCATACTGAGATATGCCTTTGACATTTATATTCTATTTTGTACAATATATTATAATAGATTTTATTTATTGAAAATAAAATTTGTATTATATTTCACTTCTATATAGTTGAAATACAATAAAAATCAAGATGACAGCTCAATATCCACACTGAGGAGTCAAGTGACTGATGTAAAAATTGTTATGACCCAGAATATTGATAGAATATTGGAAAGCGAAGAAAAAATGAGTATCTTCACTGACAGAACAGATGATCTCCAAACAACTGTAAGTGATGCACACCTGTCTTGATCTCCTAACATTAATCTATTCTAAACCATAAAATTAATGCCCTTGAGACAAACTGCCTAAAGCATGGATTCTGTGAGATAATCCTATGTCACCACATTATGGCTTTATGAAGAAATTATTGGAGCCCTGACCCATGTATCTCAGTTTGTTGGATGTTGATCTGCAAAGCAAAAGATCACCAGTTTGATTTCCGGTCAGAGCACATGCCTAGGTTGCGGGTTCAGTCTCTGGTTAGGAGCGTGCAAGAGGCAACAAATTGATGTTTCTCTCCCTCTCTTTCTCCCTCCCTACCCCTCTATCTAAAAACAAATTAAAAAATATTCTTTTTAATTATGGGACACAAGTAAAATATTAAAAGAACAATTATAATACAATCCAAATTTTTTGAATTAATCAAACTTTTAAATAATTATTATGTTTATTGGTGTGACGTTGGTTAATAAAATTATTTTGGTTTCAGGGGTACAATTCTATAACACATCTTTTGTATGTTGTGCTGTGTGTTTACCACCTGAAGTCAAGACTTCTTACATCACCATTTTTTCCCCCTTTACTCTCTCCTACCTCCCCCCACCCTCCTTTCTCTCTGGTAATCACCATACTGTTGTCAGTGTCTATAAGGTTTTTTGTTTTTGTTTATTTGTGTTTTTTTTTCTTAATCCATTAACTTTTGCACCCAACCCTCCCCACCCTCCCCACCTCCTGTTCTCTGTATCTATGAGTCTGTTTCTATTTTGTTGGTTTCTTCTGTTCATTAGATTCCACATATAAGTGAAATCATATGGTATTTGTTTTTCTCTGACTGGCTTATTTCACTTCACATAATACACTCCAGGTCCATCGATGCTCTTGCAAAATGTAAGATTTCCTTCTTTTTTTACAGCCAAGTGGTATTCCATTATGTAAATATTCCACAGCTTTTTTTTATCCACTCATCTACGTATGGACACTTGGGCTGGTTCCAAATATTGGCTATTGTAAATAATGCTAAAAAAAATCCAAATTTTAAAAAACACTAAAGTAGGTGTTGATTATTTGCATGACAGAAGGATTTCTTGCAATAAGAAACACACAGGGCCCTGGCCGGTTGGCTTAGTTGGTTGGAGCATTGTCCCATGCACCAAAGGGTTGCAGGTTTGATTCCTGATCAGGACACATGCCTGGGCTGCAGGTTGGCTCCCCAGCTGGGACACATATGGGAGGCACCATATCAATGTTTCTTTCTCACATTGATGTTTCTCTTCCTCTCTCTTCCTCTCTCTCTAAAATCAATAAACATATCCTCAGGTGAGGCTTAAAAAAAAAGAAAGAAACACACAGATTAGTCAACAAAAGAATTGCAAGGGGGAAAAAAAGAGAGGGAGAGTTTACCAAAAAATTGACTTAGAAAGTATAACACTTACAATGTGTGGTCTTTATTTGGATTTTGATTCAAACAAACTATAAAAATTAAAATTTATAACTTCATGAGACAACCAGATATTTGAACTCTGGTGAATATTAGATGACATTAAGAAATATTAAATTTTAGGTGTGATAATGGTATTATGGTTATGATTTTAAGGGTCATTACTTATTAGAGATACATAATAAAATATTTATGGATGAAATCATATAACATCTGAGATTTGCTTCAGAATTGTTCAGGAGTGGGAGAGAAGGATTGGGTATGAATGAAACAAAACTGGCCATAAATTGATCATTGTTATAACTAACTGGATGTTGAATGCATTGGGATTCATTATACCATTCTGTCAACTTTTGTATGTGTTCAAAATTCTATATTACAATATAGTTATTTTAAATATATTATTTTGATTATACTATTACACTTGTCCCATTTTCTTCTCTCCGTTTTTCCCCTCTGCCCTCTAATCCCCCTCCCACCATCATTCCCCCACCTCAGTTCACGTCCATGGGTCATACACCTAAGTTCTTTGGCTTCTCCATTCCCCATACTATATTTAACCTCCCCCTGTCTATTTTGTACTAACCATTTATGCTTCTTATTCCCTGTACCTTTTCCCCCACTCTCCCCACTATCCCTCCCCAGTGATAACCTTCCATGTGATCTCTATTTCTGTGAATCTGTTCCTATTCTAGTTGTTTGCTTACTTTGTTTTTCTTTTTGTTTTTTTAAGTTTGGTTGTTGATAGTTGTGAGTTTTTTTTTGTCATTTTACTGTTCATAGTTTTGATCCTCTTCTTTTTCTAAGATAAGTCCCTTTAACATTTCATATAATAAGGGCTTGGTGAAGATGAACTCCTTTAGCTTTATCTTATCTGGGAAGCACTTTATCTGCCCTTCCATTCTAAATAATAGCTTTGCTGGATAGAGTATTCTTGGATGTAGGTCCTTGCCTTTCATGACTTCAAATACTTCTTTGCAGCACCTTCTTGCTTGTAAGGTTTCTTTTGAGAAGTCAAATGACAGTCCTATGGGAACACCTTTGTATGTAACTGTGTCCTGTGTCCTTTTCTCTTGCTGCTTTTAAGGTCTCTCCTTATCTTTAATATTGGGTAATGTAATTATGATGTGCCTTGGTGTGTTCCTCCTTGGGTCCAGCTTCTTTGGGACTCTCTGAGCTTCCTGGACTTCCTGGAAGTCTATTTCCTTTGCCAGGTTGGGGAAGTTCTTCAATATCTATTCAAATAAGTTTTCAATTTCTTGCTCTTCTTCTCCTTCTGGAAGCCCTATGATTCCGATGTTGGAAGGTTTATAATTGTCCCGGAGATTCCTAAGCCTCTCCTCATTTTTTTGAATTCTCTTTTCTCATTCTGTCTGGTTGAATGTTTATTTCTTCCTTCTGTTCCAAATCATTGATTTGAGCCCCAGTTTCCTTCCGTGCACTGTTGGTTCCCTGTACATTTTTCCTTTATTGCATTTTGCATAGCCTTCACTTCTTCCTTTATTTTACATCCATACTCAACCATTTCTGTGAGCACCCTGAGTACCAGTATTTTGAACTTTACATCTGATAGGTTGGCTAACTCCTTGTCACTTAGTTCTTTTTGTGGAGGTTTGATCTGTTCTTTCATTTGGGCCATATTTCTTATTTTATTTTTATTTATTTTTAAAAACTATTTTATTGTTGTTCAATTACAGTTGTCTGCATTTTCTTTCCACCCCGACCCCCAACCCCATCCAAACCCACCTCCCTCCCTTGCTTCCATGCTCCCCCTTGGTTTTGTCTGTGTGTCCTTTATAGCAGTTCCTGAAAATCCTTCTCCTCATGTCCCCTCTTCTCTCCCCTCTGGCTATTGTTAGATTGTTCTTAACTTCAATGACTCTGGTTATATTTTGTTTGCTTTTTTGTTTAGTTGATTATGTTCCAATTTAAGCATTTCGGTCATATTTCTTTGTCTTGATGCACCTGTTATGTTGTAAGGGGCAGAACCTTAGGTATTCACCAGAGCGGGAACACCCACTTCACTGTGTTGTGGGGGAGGCACCAGAAAGGGAACAATGCTGTTTGCTTGACCCTTGTCCCACTTTCAGTCACTTCCCTTGCCTCCCATAAGTGGATTGTGCCCTCTCAGGTGCTGATTTCTGGGTGGGTAGGCTTGTGTACATTCTAGGATCCTGTGGGCCCTTCCAACGGATTCTCCTGTGAGGCTGGGACTTTCTCCCACCACCACCACGCCCATAGATTTTTACAGTCAGAGGTTTTGAGGCTTTAGTTTCCTACACTGGAACCCTGGGTTGCGTGATCTGTCTCAATCCCCAGTTGTTCATCCAGGCTTATTAGCACGTGAATGAGGACCACCCAGTCCACCAGCTACCACTTTGTCACACATCCTTGCTGCCCTGGCTTCCCATCTCTGCTTCTCCTACCAGTCCAGATGAATGCTTCTTCCTTAACTCCTTGATTGTTGGACTTCCATGTAGTTCAATTTTCTGGTAGTGCTGGTTGTTTTTTGTTTTTAAATTGTTATCCTTTTGGTTGCGCAAGGAAGCAAAGCACATCTAACGACACCTCCTTCTTGGCTGTAAGCTCCTGTCTTTACCGAAATAAGTTAAAAAACAAACAAACAATTGTGCCTTTTTGAATGCAGCCAGTAATAAGAACTCACACTACTACCATTCTCTTTTCCAACCTTTTCTTCTAAAGTGACATACTCAATAGGTCCTTTGTCTGCCTTCCAAGTTGTCACAGGTGATAAGTTTTAGCAAATATTTTACCCTCCATAGCATAGGTCTTTCTCTTTCCAGTCCCTTCACTGTCTACCACATGATGGTTAAGGTACTGTTTTAGAATTTTGTAATATCAACATCTCATCCTACTACCAATTTCCATATTAGTTAGAGAAACACTAGCTAGAAACACTAACAGCTAGTGTTTCTCTAACATACCCCAGGGTTTCAATGTTTTAATTCAATAGAGGTTTATTTCTTGGTTGTGTAACAATCTGAGGCAGGTTTTTCAGTAGGCAGACTTCCACATGGTAATTCAGTAACCCAAGCTTTTTCCATTTAGTGACTCTGCCATTGCCTTGGGCCTCAATATTTAAATTTCAGGTGGTAATGGTTAAACAGGGAATAAAGGAAGCACATTTGCTTATAGTCCACTTTAGCCCCAAAGTAACACCCATCACTTCTACTCACAATATGTTGATAAGAATTAGTCTTCTAGCTTTGTATAGGTGCAAAGGTTAGAGAGGGGCCTGAGAAATGTAGCCTGATTAGAGAGTTTCTTGCCATCAACAACTCCACATCATGGAAGGAAATTAAAGTCTTCACTGGAAAGCTGGCTATCTTTATCATATCTGCACTAAAGGAAATTCTCTAGGGAGTATGTCAGGTAGATGGAAAATGGTTTCAGGTGAAAATTCTGAGTTTCAGCAAGAAACAAAATTCCAAGAAAGTGGTAAAGGTGTCAGTAACACTGAATATTGACTGCAGTGTGGTGATGAGAAGTAGTTGGATTGTGGATATATTTTGAAGGAGCGAATTAGAGTTGCTGACAGATTGGATATGTGGTGAGAGAGTCAAGGAAGACTCCAAAGCTTTGAGCCTAGTGAAGAGGGAGGATGGAAATTCCATATAGTTCCATTGCTCTCCTCATGTGAGCCCAAGGCTTAGCATGCTGTCCCTGTGAGCACTAATGTTCTAGGCCCTGTATGACAGAGGCTAACATCAGCACCCTCCCAAATCCAGAGGAGCTGCATATCAGTGCAATTTCTCACTGCCCTCCTAGGTTCCTGCACATGGCCTTACTCTTACTTTCTTCCAAGGCTGAGTTATGCAAGGCTGAGTTAAATGTTTGCTTCTCTTATTTTATCCAGCATTTCTGAGTAGTAATAGTGTCAGGGTTATGGGTTTACATAATCCCCCATATCACCAGAAATATTACTTTTTTATTAAATTATATATGTTCCTTTCTTATAGGAAAAGAGGCAATATCAAAGTCCCAGAATATTATAGCAAAAAAAAAAAAAGTAGAAAACTTATTTCATTTTACTGCCTTACCTTCCAAACAAATTCCACTTTTATGTATACACTGTATTTTCATGATTACATGGAGGAAACAAATTACTTCCTCTTTGAAGCCAGTTGAGTAGAAGCAGCTCAATAAAAAATAAAATTTTACTGAAGTATTTTACAATTTTTCTCACATTATTTTATACAGCACATAATTGTTCTCAGTAAACCCGCCATTTTTTCCTAGCTAAATTAGTTTTCTCCCTCTCTTTTCCCTTGGCCTTTTTGTAAAGTACTCTACTGTATGTTCTTAAAAAGCAGATTTGGTTCTTAACAAAAAGTAGGCCGATAAGCTTTCTGTCAGTCTGCCTACAGATAAGTACAGGTAATAGAGTTTAAGTTGGCAGATTAAACCTACACATTTATCTTGATATCCTCTCAAAAGTCCAGTAAAGTGAAAGGTAAAACAATAGAGATTTTGATGTATAAACCACTAGGGTAAAAAACAAGAGAAAAGACAACAAATAAAAAATGTCAACAATTTTGGAAGATAGGAAATGGATTATCAGTAATTATTAGTCCCAGTAGAGCAGTAAAAGCTTGAAGCATAAACTTGCAAGCAGAAGACATTAAGATGCAAACTGACCCAGGCCATAGAACCTTGGAAAGGATCAGAAATTGGAGACATGCAGTATATGGGTCTAGAAAGAAGAGACTGGGTATAAAGTCTTTAAAAGGAACATGTTACCTGTAGAGCCACTTCCCTACTTTTTACAAAGCCACATTGCTTCCTCCTCTTATCCCTGACAAAGGATAATAAATTTTATTATCTAAAAACAATAGACCAGAGATGTTCTAAACTTAAGACACTAGATGCAGTTGAGGCCAGAGTGACTACCATTAAAATCAGAATGACTAAGTGCACATCTGCATCCTGAATGTGGTAACCACTCCCCAGCCTAGCTCCCAGTCAGCTCCACCCACGCAGGAGAGTAGAGGAACTCTCTCTAGGAATGCTGACTAGACCAAGGGAAAAAAACGTACAGATACTAACCTACAGCTATTGAGGCATTCCCCCAGTGAAAGAGTCAGGTCCATACCACCTTACCCTACAGGGAAGCCCACCAAATGACAGCCCTCACTCACTCATACTGAGTTTCCAAACATTTTAGTAAATCAACAATACTGATCATAAGATATTTGAGGAAAGTCTCTATAATTTAAAAAAATGCATTTATGCCCTAGCTGGTGTGACTCAGTGGAATGAGCACCAGCCTCTGAACCAAACGGTCACTGGTTTGATTCCCAGCCAGGGCACATGCCTGGGTTCCAGGCAGGGTCCCCAGCTGGGGGCATTCAAGAGACAACCAATCAATGTTTCTCTCCCTCTCTTTCTCCCTCCCTTCCTCTCTCTCTGGAAGTGAATAAACAAAATCTTTTTAAAAATGCATGTAAATAGGAAAAATGGAATGCAGACAAAACAGATAATGCAAAAGCAAAAGAAAGTGTCATTTTTTTTTAATTTATAAATGCTTAGTTTAATAAAAACTATGAAGCCTGGGGTGCTTTTATATTGTCATTTCTCTAAAAAGGAAATCAGTTATATATTGATAGACTGAACTGTCCCGAAGATTTTTTCCCAAATAATAGCTCTATTAAGTACGTGTCATTTTTTCTTAATTTTATTTATTTTTAGAGGGGAAGGGAAGGACAAAGAGAGGGAGAGAAACATCAATGTGTGAGAGAAACACCCATTGATTGCTTGTAGTATGCCCCCAACTAAGGCACCTGGCCTGCTACCCAGGCATGGGAATTGAACTGGTGACCTTTTGGTTCACAGACCAGCACTCAATCCACTGAGCCACACCAGCCAGGGAAAGAAACTGGCCTTTTCAGAAAGCTCTCCAATGTCTTTTTTTGGTGTATATTTTATTTATTTGTTTGTTTGTTTGTTTGTTTATTCATTTATTTATTTATTTTTAAAGATTTTATTTTTTATTTTTAGAGAGAGGGGAAGGGAGGGAGAAAGAGAGGGAGAGAAACATCAGTATGTAAGAGATACATCCATCAGTTGCCTCTCGCAGGCCCCCAACTGAGGACCCTGCCTGCAACCCAGACACATGCCCTGACTGAGAATGGAACCGCCGACCTCTTGGTTCGCAGACTGGCACTCAGTCCAGGCTCTCTAATGTCTTGAGAGAAATGATGTAAGAGAATACATCTCTGAAACAAGAATGGAAAGCTATAGAAAAACTTATTCGTATAACAAAAAAAGATCTTTTGGAAATTAAAACAGTAGTAAAGAGTTTAAAGTCAATGGTACTGTTGGACTATAAAGTTGAGATATTCTCTCAAAAAGTAGAGGAAAAAAAAGAAAAGAAAAGAAAGATAAGAAAATCAGTCTAAGAGATCCAACATATGAGTAATAGGAGTTTCAGAAAAAGCAAATTAAGGAATCAGAGGGGAGAAATTCAAAGTAATATGAAAAAGTCCTAGATTTAAATAACCGAGTTTCCAGATTCAATGTACAAAAACAAGGACCACCACAGGGCATGTAATCTTGAAATTATAGAACATCAGAAAGAAAGAGAAGATTCTAAAGGCTTTCAGAGGGGAAAAACAAAGACTTGGCAATTAGAATATTATCAGATTTCCCAATAGCAATAAACGGGTGTTTCAAAAAATGGAGGAATATTTTCAAAATTCTGAGAGAAAATGATTTCCACACTAGATTTCTATACCCAATAAATGACCAACTTCACTGTAAGCATATAATAATGATATTTCTAGGCACGCAGGTTCTCAAAAGTATATCTCCCACTCACCCATTCTAAGGACAGCTTTGACAAATATTTTTCACCAATAGGAGGGAATAAGTCAAGAAAAGGAAAAGGTGAGATTGAAAAAACAGAAGGCCCAAAACAAGAGATGGGCACTCCCAGGATATTGGTGAAGATCTCAAGATTAAAGCTATATGGTAAACCTAGAGCCCAGTCAAGCCAGACTGGATCAGGTCAAAATGCTCTGAGATGAACTTCTTTGAGATAAAATAGGATGATCCAAACACAGGAGAAATCAAAGGAAGGCTATTTTTCAGCTCCTTTGGAGAGTCTGGAAATGAATTATGGTTGGTAGATTAAAAACTACCAATTAAAATGATTTTGGTTAACTGTCTACATATGATTAGCTCTAGAGAAACTGGAAAGTTATACATTAAAGTCAATATAATCAAATACACTCCATCGCTTAGCAAATATTTATAATGTTTTAGTTAAACAAAAAGAGGATAGAGCTTGGCTGGTGTAGCTCAGTGGATTGAGTGCGGGCTTGTGAACCAAAGGGTTGCTGGTTCGATTCCCAGTCAGGGCACATGCCTGGGTTGCAGACCAGGTCCCCAGTTGGGGACACATGAGGGGCAACCACACATTGATGTTTCTCTCCCTCTCTTTCTCCTTCCCTTCCCCTCTCTCTACATAAATAAATAAAAAAAAAATTTTTAAAGAGGATAGAAAAGAAAGGAAGGTGTGTGTTTGGGTGGGGAGGGGTTTAGAGGTATAGTAGGAGTTACATCCTCTTTTCCATAGTTGGAAAGTGAAAAATCAAGAAATATATATCAATGCTCTTTAGTAATGCAGAGGAAAACAAACACCAGGACAAAAATAATCAGCTAAATGAGGTGCATTCAACAAATATTTATTGAGCACCCACTATTACAGCAGACATGTTCTAGGTCAAGGTTTCTTAACCTTGGCACATTCTGTACTGGGTAATTTCTTGGGGGGTGGGGGTGGGTATGTGAGTAGGGGGGCTGTCCTATATGCATCTCTGGCTTCTACCCATTAGATGCCAGTAGCACCTCCTCCATTCACGACAATCAAAATGTCTCCAGACATTGTCAAATGTCCTGGGAGAACACAGTCACCCCTAGTTGAGAACCACGGCTCCAGGTAATAGGGATACGGCAACCAACAAAACATCTGAACAAAAGATCTGAAAGTGATTACCTCTAAAAACAGAATCAGGGGTGGGAAGGAGCAGGGCAGGAGAATGACGTTTTTACTCACAAGCCTTGTAGAATTCTCACTTTTCAAAATATGTATGCATATTACATTATGTAATATGTATGCATTAATAAAAAAGCAAATAATCTAAGAGAAGAATGTAAAATCTGCTTATACCTTACTTCTACACAAGGCAGTATAGAATCATGCAACTAGATCTGAATTCCAGCTGCACCCTTAGGCAAGTAACTTAAAACCTTTGAGGCTCATTTTTTTCAATGCTGTAAAATAGGAACACTCACCCAAGATTATTATGAATATTGCATATTATTATGCAAAGAACACATATAAAGTATGTCATATAGTACCCGAGTTTAAAGCATTCAATAAATTACAATATCCTGGAAAGTATAACTAATCACTGGCTTTCATATGCTAGATCCTTGGGAATTACCAATAGCATCTTTGTTCTATAAACCTAAGTCCCATATCTTGTCATACATTAGAGTCGTGAGGACATATGAGTAGCATGTCAAGACCCATGCCATTTATCAGATGTACTGTAATCACGTACTTTGACTTCGCTCTTGTAAAGTCACTGTATACACAAAGTAAAGAAGCTGATCTGATGCATGGATAAAGTTGCAGTTTTACTTCTTATTCATGTGGCAGACAGCAGAAATCCATATAAGCATCAAGCAATTTATTTATATCATGGTTATATGAGAAACAGTTATATGTTTAAAATACAAAAGGAGTGGACCAAATGAAAACAATAAAATTTTGTGTAGTATAAAAAAATAAAAAGGATTTTACAATTTTGTATGACCTTGTTTTATTCCTCCCTACTGCTCCTTGAATTCTTTCAATAATATTTTCTATGTTATTAAAAGTGAGCTATTTTATTTAGGTTTAATTAGGTTAAGATATGAAACTTCTTGGTGTCATAAAGTAGTTAAAATCCATCTCATTATTCATCAAAAATATTAATTATAGCCCTGGCTGGTGTGGCTCAGTGGATTGAGTGCTGGCCTGCAAGCCAAAATGTCGCCCATTCAATTCCCAGTCAGGGCACATGCCTGGGTTGTGGGCCAGGTCCCCAGCAGGAAGAGCACAAGAGGCAACCACATATTGATGTTTCTCTCCCCTTCTTTCTCCCTCCCTTCTGTCTAAAAATAAATAAAATCTTTAGAAAATGTTAACTATAATAATGGTGTAACTTATTTTTTAGTTATATTTTATTATGTTATTACAGTTGTCCCAATTTTTCCCCATTTGCTCCGCTCCACCCCATGCCCCCTACTCCCTCAGGCAATCCCTCCACTATTGTTCATGTCCATGGGTCATGCGTATAAGTTTTCTATACTGTATTTTACATCCTCATGACAATTCTGTAACTACCTATTTGTACTTCTTAATCCCCTCATCTCTTCACCCATTCTCCCCCTACCCACCCCCATCTGGCAACCTTCTAGTAACTAACTTCTTTTCTCTTTCATTTCAGTCTCTATCTTTAACTTTTGGCCTTTTAATAATGATGGGTCTTTTTGCATCCATCATAATTGGGACTCTCTGAACTTCCTGGACTTTCATGTCTATTTCCTTCTCCAAATCAGGGAAGTTTTCTTTCACTATTGTTTCAGATAGATTTCTAATATCTTGCTCTTTCTCTTCTCCTTCTGGTACCCCTATGAGGCAAATGTTGGACCTCTTCAGATTGTCCCAGATGTTGTCTATACTATCCTCATTTGCTTTTTATTCTTTTTTCTTCTTCTTGTTCTGTGTGGTTGTTTTTTGCTTCCTTATGTTCCAAATTATTGATTTGATTCTCGACTTCATCCATTCTACAGTTACTTCTCTGTAAATTATTCTTCATTTCAGTCAGTGCATCCTTCATTTCTGACTGGGCCTTTTTTATGCTGCTGATGTCCTCATGAAGTTCCTTGAGCATCCTTATAACCAATGTTTTGATAGATTGCTTATTTCCATTTCATTTAGCTCTTTTTCTGGAGTTTTGATCTGTTCTTTCATTTGGGCCATGTTTCTTTGTCTCCTCATTTTGGCAGCCTCCCTGTGTTTGTGTCTATGTATTAGGTAGAGCTGCTTTGACCCTGAGTCTTGGTAGTGTGGCCTAATGTAGTAGCTGTCCTGTCAGGTCCAGTGGCATCCTCCCACTGTCACCCTAGCTGGGTACTCGAGGTGGTACCCTCCATGTGGGCTGAGTACACCCTCCTCTTGTAGTTGAAACTTGGTTGCTGTTGGCAGATCAATGGGAGGGACTTACTAAGACCAGTCAGCTTCAAGGAGTGGTTGTAACTACTGACCACCAACCTCCACCCTCTGTGGAGGATCAGCTGTGCAGGGGCAGGTTGGTGGTGCTCTACTGTGGTCTGTAGCTGCCCAGTGGGTGCACTGGCCCTGGTGTTTCCCAGGTGGTGCAAGCCAAGGTCAGCCCCCCGCCTGTGTTTTGCCCATGGCACCTTGCCTGAGCTGTAAAGCAATCTGAAATGGCTGCTACCTGTGCTGGGCTTGGTGAAGCCAAGCTGTGACTCTTATCTGGCTGCTGCTGGGGCTCACAGAAGCAAACTGTTGTTTGATAGGATTTAGGAGCAAAGACCGGCCATCCTTTTGGAAAAGCAGCTTGGGTGGGCCTGTAAGTTGGGTGCGGCACAGCCTCTGTAGATCTCCAAGGTGGGTGTTAACCAGGTTGATGGAGTCTCAGATATGGCACCAACCTACCAGTCCTGTGGGGGGAGGGCTCTTCAAAAGGACAATGGCCTCTGCTTGCCCAGATGCCAGAAATTTCTGTTCCTCCCCATGTACTACTGGTGCTCTTCAAGCTGCTACCCAGTACTGAAGCTCAGAGGGAGTGAGTCTGAGTAGGTGAGTTGGTGTGTGTGTTTTTTAAGAGAAACAGCTTAGGGTTCCAGCAGCCTCCTCCCCCCTGCTGGTTTTCACTGCCAGAAATTGTGGAAATTTATCTTCCTGCCACTGGATGGAGGTCCACTCTTGGTCTGGGACTCCTTGTTCCCGAGATATCCCTCCTGAATTTTTATCCACATGGGCCTGGGGTCATCCCGTTCCATGTCTGCGCCCCTCCTACCAGTCTGGATGGATGTGGTTTCTTCAATCCTGTAGTTGTCAGACTTCCATTCAACTTGATTGCTGATGTTCCTGAGTGATAGTTGTTCTGTGTTTTAGCTGTAATTTTGATATGGTTGTGCAAAGAGGCGAGCCATATCTGCCTACATTTCCATCTTGACCAGAAGCCCCACAAAACTTATTCTTATATAGATTTAGATATAGTACATTCACTATCTTAGTTCTCACAGTCTGGGCTACTGTGTGGCAGATGTTATTATCCACATTAATAGATTTACTTATTCATTTCACCCAACAAATACTAATTGAATCCCTGCTCTATTATCATGCACTGTTAGGAATAGAGCAGTGAATGAAACAGACAAAATACCTGCCTCCGTAGCATTCACATTCTCAACAAACTACAAATAAGTATATTTTATATCATGTTAAATAAGTACTTTGGAGAAAAATAATATATTGAAGGGGAATAGGGCTTCTGGGATGGAGATAGGGAGTATCAACTTTAAACAGGGTTGTAAGAGATAGTGGTATTTAAATTAAATCCCAAAGTCAAGATAAGGAAACTGAGGCTCAAAGAGTTAGTAACTTGTTCAAAGTCACAAAATTAATACAGCTAATAAAAGTACGTTTGAACACAATAAGGAAGTCACCTGGAATCTTGGCACATCATTTTATAAAAGCTGTTTTGTTCAGCTCTATTGAGACTTGATGGGATTGGTCAAAACCAAACTAAATCTTCCTTTTAGATATCTCTAATTATTTAAGTGTGCCCATTAATCCAGAAATGAAAACATTAAATTTGTGTTTATTCTTATTTCAGGCCAAAGATTCCAAAAAAACAAGAAAGATTCTTAGGAGGATATGGCGGAAACACTTCAAAAAGATTATAATCATCACAGTGGCAATTCTCCTTTCAATCATCATCATTCTTTTAAGTACGAACATAATACCAACTTAATCCTTTTTCTCTCCATCCCCAATAGGTACCAATAAATTGTTACATGTAATTAAGAGTTCTGCAACCAATAATCATGAAAGCATTCACTCCTGGTAGGACTGGAGGAGGAGGGAACTGGAAGTACTACCTTGTCCCTTGAGTGTCCCTTGACTCATCATTGTACCCATTTCTTTTCTATAATCTCATTTGTTCTATTACACTGGTCTACTACTTTCCCAGCCTCCCTTTAAAAAGCACAAACCCTGGAAACAGAATGCCAAGGTTTAACTCTCCACTCTGCCACATACCATCTAGGTGACTTTGAACAGTCAGTTAAACTGTACCCATTTTCTCATCTGTAAAATGAAGCTAGTAACACCACTGCACAGTTTTGTCTACCACAAAGCAAGTGCTATTTAAGTGTTAACTATTACTTCATAGGAAAAGATGACAGAATTAATGGCATTGATTAAATCCCTATAATTTTATCCTTACTCAGAAATGAACTTGTACTCAAAATTCCCTTAGAAATACGAGAATCTAACAAAAAAATTTTTTTTAATTTTAAAAAAATGAAATATGAGAATCTGAACATGAGTATAGTCCAGAGATACACATTTTTACTTCTTGTCCAAAGTCTTTCATTTGAAATGGAAATTGAAACCATTGTGTTTTCTATTAGGCATTTTCCTTGGGTAAAGATAAAAAACTGTGAAGCTTCATCTCCATAATAAATCACTGGTTTTGTCTTCCTATCTTACCACCCTAAAGGCCTGTTTTTATTTTTATTTTTTGAAATGATACACTAAGATTTCTAATAACCAAAACATTCAAATTCACTTTGCAGTTTGTAACAAAGTTTCATGAGTTCTATTTCCTAAGTGGGAACATGAGGTCTACAGTTGGTTGTAAAAACCATTCAGTGATCCATGTGGAAGAATAAAAGATTAGAAAAGGGGTTCTTGACTGCTAGATAACTTATTTTAATTCTGATAATAATAAAATATCATAATTTTAAATAGGTACCAATTCCTTTAGCACAATATCATCTTTCTATTCACAAAATATTTTTAAAGGATGTTAAATGTTAGAAACTTTGGAGTTTCTGCAATTTATAATGGGTGGTGGGAATAGGTAATCTATTGAATATTTTCTGTGATACAATGTACCAAGTGCTTTTGGGGGATGGGTATCATTTAACTGTACAATGACATGAAGAGGTAAAAGCTATTAAGTTAGCACAATATATAGCTCATGGAATAGGCTGGCACATAGTGCTATGACACTGTTAGTTCATATTATCTTCATTGTACAGATAATAGCAAAGTTAGTAATGGAAAAAATACAATAAAATTTTAAAAAAGAAAATAGCGAAGTTAAATGACATGTTCAAGATCACACAGCTAGAAAGCTGGTATTTTTACTGATTCAAGTAATGACTGTGGTATATGGCCATGAAGCCCGTGTTTAATTCAGAGTATATTATCTGACCCCTTAATTGTGGGCCAGACAAGACATACCAGTAATATTTTGCTTTTTACCAGGTTGGTAGGTTCTTCTGGACAGGAATTTAGAGTATTGTAAGGACCCGCCATGTATTTTGCAGCCATTATTCTTGAAGCTCTGTAACATTTGCCTAACATTTTTATAATTTATAATTATGTATAAAATACATTCTGGTCGCCACTGAATACTAGCATATTTGTTGCTAGAAGACATGGAACTTAAAGATCACCTAATCTAGCTCCACCCCCAATTTTACATATTATCATGCCAAGACGAAGAAGCCTAAAAATAATACTGTGCCTCTGCAGGCTCCTCTGCACTTGAAGCATGTTGAAAGCACAGGCTATCATCCTGCTTCCAGGCAACAAGTCCACATAATGCCTGTTTCCTAGGTAGTCTTAGAGTTTAGGAGTTTTCAAGATGACTTACATTTTTATGAACTGGTGACAGCTACCAGAAATAAAGAAAAGCACTCGTTTAGCATTTATACTACTTAAGAACATAACTGAGTAGAAAGATTTGGGCAATCTTAGATCTTTCATTCATTGCGCATTCAAATTTTTAGCCCCTACTCTGTGCTACAACAGTTCTAAAACATTAAGATTTATTCTAAATTACCACATTGATAGAAATAACCGATTTTGAGAAATTAATGGGTATGTATATAAGTGCAAGAAATGGTCCTAATCTTTAAGGGAAGCTTACATTCCAACTGATGAATGACCAATAGAAATCACAAACGTGTTAAAAACCTAAAATTTTTTAATCCCACAACTGTACGTTCTTCTGCCTTTCCCCGTGAAACTTATTTGACCTATTTCCTATCTCTACAAAGGGAATCACAGCTATTCTGTAATCTAGAACTGTCTTAGCCTACCTTGACTTCTCCCCTCCCACCCATTTCATCTTCCCAAATTTACTCACCAAAATTACAGAACTTCTATGTCAAGTCTCCAGAAGGCTCACAGCCAGAGAAGCCCACAACAAAAGTAGGGAGTCCATGCAGGTGCCCAGGCAAGCATCAGAAAGGGCATTCACTCATCTCCTCATGGTGAAAGGCTATCTACTCTCCATGGCCTGGCCACATCATATTCTTTATACTCAGACTGCCCAGCACATACAAGAATTAACATTTGATACTATTTCATATACATGATTTCCCTATTTCTTAAACATGGTCATAACAATAAATATGAAGCTTTGGTATTCAATCCTCAGCATCAGAAATCACCTAGGGATCTTAACTAATATAGATGCCTGGGCTCCACCACTGAAGATTCTGCTTACGGCTAGGATGGGGCTTCAAAGTGTGTATTTAACCCCATGATGAAGTTAAAAATTATTATCCTCAAAGTACTTTTCACATGTCCATACCTGAGGAAAATAGAATTGTACAGTTGGAAAATAATGCCTAAAGTTAAATTTTATTTACCCACCATCACAGGGCCTATGACAGAGCTGAACCTCAGAACCATTCATTTGAAAGGATCTATTCCACTGAATATATTAAACTACAAAATGTTTAAATCTGCTAAATATAATGTCCCACATATTTTGATAAATCTGAAAAGGATTAATTTGTTTCAAATGTTCGTACCATCTTAGAAACTTGGAAGAACCTACAAAAACAAAACCCATTATTTAATTCCAACCTCTGATTTTCAGAACAAAAAGACAAATCACAAGCTGGTTAGAGTTCATTTGCAAAGCAGACGACCTGCTCAGCACACCATGACCCTTCATAATGGCAACCTCTCTCACTAGGCCAGCACTATGAATGACCCACATTCCTTAGAGAGTTCTCAAGTGACACAAACACAGGAAGTGGAATAGTGAAACAAATACTGTTAGGCTTTCTCTGTATTCATGTTCAGTATAAGTACCTTGGTCAGTGCTACTACTAGCATACACACCTAATTCAATTTGCCCTTTTCTGAAAAACTTTTAAGTCTGCACAAATAGTAAATGTCCACCAGCGCTTTTAGTGGTCTCAGAACATTTTACAGCAAACCCAAGAGGCCAAACGCTGAACAATCCCCAATATAATCTTCCTACTCTGAATATTCCTCTTCATAAACATTCTGGAGCAAACTGGAATTGCCTTTTCTTCTCCTATCAAATTGTTTTTCTTCTCTTTGTAATGCTATTTGACCAATTACGCATAAGCTATCTTTCAAAAGAACCCATTATTTAAAATTCTTGTGATTTTAAATACGGTAGTAGTCACCTTACCTTTTTAACTAAGAAAATAAGACATATGTATTCACCTGAAGGGAAAGCTTTAAAAAAAAAAAAAAGACAGTGCAAAAATGCATGAGTGCTGTAAGATTTTAATTGTAAGACAAAAGCACTACATTATAATTTCAACATAATCTTTCAGAAAATAAAATTTAGTGCAAATTAAAACCCCATTAAAGCTCACTATAAACTTCATATGAGGACTCTAGAAGTAGGCTTCTAGGACTGGAAACATTTGATTCCAACAGAATTAGCTTGGGGAGAATGTCCTGAAAATGTTAAATGGTACAGAGAACATCATGTCAATTTAAAATCAAGTCAACCAGGTACTTAAAAGACATGCTAACAGGTCTTAATACATAAAACTAATTGATTAGTAGTAGCATGCTTTATATATCAATGATTGCAGAAGCAATTTACAACAAATTTGATCATTTCAAAGTTTTATTGCCTTAACCAATCCCTTAACTACACTGTAATTAATAATCAAAGAACCATCTTCCAATTTTTTTCATCAGAGAGTGGCAAGTATTTTCTAAAACTGTCATTAAGCCCTGTGTAATCCAAGACCATCCATACAACAAAAAAAGGGCAATTATAGATTTTTCTCAAATATTTATTCAAAGCATAGTTTCCATGACATGTTAAATGTCACACTTGGGTACATTAGGTACAGGCATTAACCTACCTCTTAAGTTTCTCCCAGTGTTTCATTTTTTTAAAAAAACAAGAGCCAGGAAAGTAACCTTGCTTTCAAATTCTAAAGTACAAACAGAATATAGACTGATTACAAAATAAAATGTATACCAACTAAACTTGAACTATCTTCCCAACACCAAGTGATTCAGATTTTTTCTAAGTAGAATCCAATAACCTCTACTTAATCAGTTTGATGAATTAGCACCTCTCTAATGCTTACCTGTACTTTCTTTGAAGACTTTAAAACCTATGACAACTAAAATAATTTGGAGTGCTGTAACAAAAAACATTTTGCTATTACTTAAGGACCTAATTCCTCTAAGACATTTCACCATATTTGAGGTGTAATTTTATAAGGTCCTTTTTCTCATTCCCTTATATAAAGAATTCTTCTGTCCCCCAAAGCTATCCACCTTGGCCATGGCTGGGTGGCTCAGTTAGTTGGAGCTTTGTCCTGTACACCAAAAGGTTACAGGTTCCATTCCCAGGCAGGAAACATACAAAGATCATGGGTTTCCCAGTCAGGGCATGAACCAGAAGCAAACTGATTGATGTTTCTCTTTCCCTTCTTCTCTAAAAATCAATAAACATACCCTTAAGTGAGGATTAAAGACAAAAAAAGTTACTCAAGTTTTTAAAGTTTACACTTAGTGGTTACCCAACTGCTCTGTCTTCCTAAATTACATTCCCTTTACCTGCAGCTATTACTGTATTTTGCTGTGTATAATGTACTTTTTTGCCCAAATTTTTGAGGGAAAAATAAGGATGCACATCATACTTGGGTAGTACGAATTCTGTATCTACATAAATGTTTTTAACTTTTATTTATGCTTTAACATTAGAAGTCTAACTGTGGAAAGTAGTAATGACATCCGTATGCAAAATAATACCCTGGAATATGAAAATTGGTTTCTAAATTTAAAAAAAAATTGAATTAAAAAGTTAAAGTGAAGGATTTTTTTCCTGAAAGTTTAGAAAATGTGGGTGCACATTATACACGGGAGCATACTATACAAGGCAAAATACTGTACACAATCCTTCTTGGGAATCTAAAAGGTAGTAAGGACAACGCGGTAATGTTTAAAGTAGCCAGCCCAACTCAAGACAACATCAAACATCAATTTCAATCAGTTGCCAATGAACAATTCCTAATAATGGAATAGATGAGATCAGTGACAAACCCAAAGGGGACAATATGTAGGCAAGTTTATTGCCTATACGGGGAAGAAAAAACTCACCATTTTTCCAGCCTACAGCCACCCCCACTGCCTCCCTTTCCCGATTGCCACCTTGTACATCCATTAGAATGTGAAATCTTTTCTCATTTTCTTTTAAGCTAACCTAATCCATGATTAATATGTATCAGTGGGCTACATTTTATGAAACATGCACCTTTGTCTTTACAAAAAAAAACAGTAAAAAAAAAAATCCTTAATGAAACGGCATGTTTAACTGTAATCATCTTAAAGCAACACTCCTTAAAACTTTAGTGTAGCTAACATCATTTGGGTGTGTTAAGCACAGAAGCCCAGGAAACACCTCCAAAATATTGATTCTGATGGCCTGCAGGCCTCTTTGAAATGTGAACCAGATTGCCCAGGCCAGGTAGCTCAGATAGTTAGAGTATCATCCAGATACACCAAGGTTGTGGGCTTGATCCCTGGTCAGGGCACATTATCAACCAATGAATGTACAAATGAACAGAACAAATCAATGTCTCTATCTCTCAAATGCATAAATTTAAAAAAATAAAGGAAATGTGAACCAGATTATAATCAACCCTTACCCAATTTTCCAGATTATAGGCACCTGACAATTAACAGGACAAACACACTCATTTGCACATCTTGCTAGAATCATTTTTGCCCATGGAAATTTTCAGGCTAGACTTCTAAATACGGCTAGTAGTAAAGAAAAGGTAGTCTGCATCCATCTCAACCTTGTCAAAATTTGATAGTAGAATTCACACTTTACAAATAGTTTGGAGCTATCTAAATATTAAATATTAGCACACTGATAAGCTGATTAATTGCTCCCCCAAAACTTAATGACTTTGTGTCAATGTATTTATTATGCAGGCATCCAGATTTCGGTATTTGAGGGTATGACCCCAAACCAAATAAACGCATACATTTCAAAATCAACACAAATATTGTGGTGGACAGTGAGTTGGTCCTGGTTTTCAAAATTCCTAGTACCTCAGGGCTCTAAACTTAAAGTACTTTTAAAGTACGAGATAACTTCAAAAAAACTTTTCCACACAGTAAAATAAAAGCACCCGAAGTACAGAACACCAACACCTAAAAATTGGATCCTCATGTTAAAACCTCATTTCAAAATTACCTCAGCATGAATGGCACCTGGCCAGGTGTCTTAACACTGTATTCTAACATTTGTGACCAACAATGAAGCAGCCACCACCCCAGTGTGGAAGACTAATATGGTAACTTTAAGACTTGCAATCTTATAATAAACATTAATGTTAGGAATAGAGTAAAAGAATCCTCGAACCCCAGGAAGAGAGATTAACTCACCTGGTAGAAGGTATCTAGTAAACCAAAAGATACCAAAATACTTGAAAAGTAGGATTGGTAGCTCTAAGGGTCTGCAAAACTGGAGAATTGGAATCAGTTACCTAACACTGTCCATTTACAAACAAGAACTGAAAATCACCTATGAACTTTACTTTGTTTGCCAAATTCTAGAGTACTGAGTAACCTGTAATTTAGCTGCCCTTTTTTGTTCCCCCAATCTTCCATCACAACCACAAATAAAGGCTACTAAAAATAGACGGTCTCACTTCTAGTCTGTTCTGAAATCCTACTAAAACTCAATACTTACAATAAGGGGGGTAGGGGGAGCAAAACATTAAAACCCCGAATGACAGAAACGTGGAAAACAGCAACAAATTTTAAAAGCTGCAGTTTATGAACAAATGACGAGGCAGACACCAAAACCTGAACGTACTGTCTGTATAAGGATATCTCAAGAGTACCACAGAACCACTCCCAAAAGGCTTAGCAATTGGCATCCCAAGTACCTTCAGAAATGTAAAAGGACTACAAGATTGTTTGAAAGACTGACATGCAAAGCTCCAGATCCTCTCCACACTACTAGACAACTCAACTTCCCCCATTGTACTAAAACAGATTACCTCAAGTGGGTAAGGGAGGGTGATCTTTGGACTCACTAGGTGTACATTATTGTAAAAATAAAACTTAGATCCCTCAGCTTTCTTCCCTGGCTGGG